>NC_137465.1:176696067-177338085 GCF_964235325.1 Thermobia domestica | reverse complement strand
GTACTGATACTGGAAGCGAGCACACTACTCAATGACTGAGCGTTGTGTATTGAATATTTAATTTAATTTAACCACATGTACTTGTAATAATTAATTATTGTAGTACTGTAAACTAACGTGAATGGTGACATGTTGATTTACAAAACGCCACGAACTTACGCACCAACAGAAATAACAATTGATACCTCCCAACATGACAGGTATCATGTTGCGGTAAAATTTGGATCACCCTATGTAATATATATATATAGGTACTGTAGTTAAAAGTGTAATTTTCTGGTGTAATTTTGTTTGTTTTGTTGTACTTAGTGTTTAGGAGAAAAATGGTATAACTTGGTTATGTTAAGTCTTAAGAATTGTAGCATATTAATTTATTGTCATTTTTGTATGTTTCCTTTGTTTTATGTTTTCTTGTGGTAAAACTTTGTATTTCAGTATTTTTCATGTCGTCAGAACATTTTCCTATCGAATTCAGAAGTCATCTATAAGAATTTTATAATTTTTTCGTAAATTTTCGTAATTTCTAAATTCTATATATTTCGGCCATCTTTAACATAAATTCTCAAAAATTCCTTCAGATCGAACATTGCTTTCTTCTACATGCATCATCTGACAGTAAAAGAAGAGTTTTCAGGTGTCAAAAGTTAATTGGTTGGTATTTTTCATCTTAAAACCCGATTTGCTCATCTTATTGTTGTCGAGATTGATCAGCTAATCCCCATTATCTTCTTTGTGAGCAAGATGTCTTGTGATGTAGCATCCATAGTGGATGACAGTTTTTATCGTTGTGAACATTTCCAGTGAAATATGAAAGTTTTAGATTATTTAAGTGGAAAAAACTAGATTAGAAAAAGAACCAAAGTAATGAACTTCGGAATTAGTCATAAAAAAAAAAAACCCATAAAAAGCCGAGTGATGGAACGAAAACAAGGACAAAATAGGAAAAGTGGTGCTTTGATGCTGTATGCATCATGTCGGGATAATATTCGATGGTGTCTGTGTGATCCCGACATAGATTTTTTTTTTTTTTTTTTTGACTACCGTAATTGCTTGTATCTGAGCAAATGGTAGAAAATTAATAACTTTGGAAATATATCTGTAGATAAGTTCAAATTAAAAAAAAAAATTAAAAGTGGGGGGAAATCAGTGCTGGATAAAAAGGAAACCAATGAATCCATATGATGTGCACGGATATTGGGAAGTGAGACCCTGCTATCCTGTTGTCCAGGTTCGGCGTCAAGCGGGAAGAATTGAACCAAGACCTCCCTTTGGTGTGTGATAAGTCCTGTAATCCTTCACTCTGTCATGAGTATGGTGACTGCTTTGAAAGTGTAAAAGCCAGGTTACTGAGCAACGTGATTCTCTTCCATCTGACAGTTTTGCGATTAAGTAGTGATATTTTTTGTTGCGATGGCATCCATTTGCAACATGATGTTTGAGTAATTTCTTCGTTCCCTATAGAGCTGATTTTCCCAACACTCAAATGTAGGCTAATCACAGGTTTTCTTTGGAAAGGGGGGGGGGGTATCTAAATTAAATATCATGTACAAATTTAGTAGTCTCTTTAACTTCAGAAAAAATCTTTAAGTTTTACGTCCCACGGTTATGCCGGTTAGGCTAAAGGAGACGGTGAAGATGAGAAATGAATGAAAAGGTGGAATGAAGAAAGTAGGAGGAAACGGGAGAACCCCGAGAAAACCCACGAGCACGGTGTTTGTCCACCACAAAGTCCACACGGCGCGAGCTGGGTTCGAACCAGGAACCCCAAGCACCGGAGGTGAATGCTCTACCACTGAGCCACCGCGCCCCCTCTTTAACTTCAGTATACGATGTAAAAGATAAATAAAACCATATAGCTTTAAAATTCCTACCATCCTTCAGGCTTCCACAATATTAGATATTCTTTTTTTTTTTTTTTTTCCAATAAGAAATTGTATTTTGCACTTTTCACAGGATTCCGTTAAACGCTGTAACTTTTTAGGTTTTAAAGATAATGAGTTCAAACCAAAACTATATGAAAGATAATGGAATGGACAACATTCTGTGTTCTGTGCACATTAAGACGTACCTTAGAACGTCGGAAAAAGAAGTTCTGAACATTGAGGTTGGAAACCTAGAAATGGCCATTTTGGAATGTACATTTTAAAACGAAATAAATAAGACTCACCTTCAATTCTTTGTGTACATAAAGGCTAGATACTAAACAACGTCCCAAACAAGTTTCAGATCTGAAAACTATATACTTGATATTTTGGAAATTTTTAAACATTGCGAATTTTCGAAAATCGTGTATTTTCACCATCAAATATCTCAGGAAGGACACAAATGAAAAATCTCAAATTTGCGCAAAATAGACGACAGTTGTGCAGTAACAAGTGGGTAAAATGCATCACTGAGGCTCGAGTAGTTTCTGAGCTATAAGGATTTTCTTCACTGGCACTTAATATCATGATGCGCCATAAGGCGTGGATATGAACTTTTTAACAATGGTCAAAATAACACGACAGTAATGTTAAATTGGTAAAATGTGCAGAAGGAAACACTTCTCTCAAACTGGTTAAAGAGAGCGGAAATAATGGAAATTTGTAGGTACAAGGTATGGGGAATACGAAAAGTGCGGAACAGTTTCCCTACCGAATTCTTCGATAGCTTCTTTGACCAATTTGACCGAATGTTGGTGTGCATTATAATGCAGTAACAACAGTTGTTTGCAACAGCGGTGGCTCCTTAATCTTAGTTACTGGCTATACATAGCAACATTGATCTTTTCTTTCTTTGAAACGTATTCATGGTAAAGAATTCCTTATGTGTGCCATCATACTTTTTAAAATTTCTTTCTGTAGGTGGATACTGTCTTTCTGTACGTGAAGTTGCATTTTTAGTTGGGCCTAGCCACTCCTTCCTCTTCCTGATATTGACATATAGAAACCAGTTTACGTCACCAATAACGATGTTTCCAAGAAACGATTGGCGCTAATCACAAGCTAACAGATGACGGGCAAGCAATGATTCACATACGATTAAACACTGATGTTTGTTTTCGTGACTTAACACATGTCATATTCATGCACCAAATTTTTGTATCTTACTCATACAATACTCATAGACACACGACGGTTGAGTGGTCAGAATTCTTAACTTGTTCCACGTCATTTAAGCAATCTTCATCAAAGTTTGATGGTCGTCTTGACCATATAACACCAGATAACTCAAACTGGTTTTCCTGGAAACGACAAAACCATTTCCCTGCCGTATTTTCAACATTGGCATTAGCTCTATGCTCAGCACAACTTGTTTTCGCTGCTTCTGCTGAATTTGATGCTCTGTTAAACTAGAGTAGCAGAATATGGCAGAAATATCCAACTTTGTCAATTTGACACTCCATTTTGTTTCGACTGTAAAATATACAAAATAAATGCAGAATCAGATTACGATATGTTTTCGCCGACACGAAACAACAAACTAAGCAATAGCGAAAGAATGATGGACGAAGAAACCTTAGAAACCTTAGAATGATGGACGAACACATTGTTGCCAATTATAAATAGAACGCAATGAACTTACCCACTGATCAAACAGAATGTAATTATGAAATATCTGTTTACAGAATTGTAGGCAGTATACTTTCCATTTTTATTTTACTTTATTTTTGTTTATTTCAGCCTTTTAGTGGAGAATACTACAATCATTGGGAAGATGGAGTTTATCATTGTGTATGCTGTGGAGCTCAGCTTTTCAGGTAATATAAAAATCAGATTGGAAATTTTGTACAGGAAGAAAGTTTTCCAACGTCAATTTTTTGAATTAATGAGATTTAAATTGTTTTAAATCTTTCTTGTAAGCATATTTTAAGAAATTATGATTTTTTTAAAAAAAAAAAACTCTATAAGACTAAAGTTACGTATTTCTTTAAATTTTATTGTTTCTGGTTTGTGCAACAAGTAATACTTCAGGTTTGTAAATATAGGGAATGTCATTTTTAACCCACCAATTGCTATGAATTCTGTATAAATAATACGAACTGACCGCTAAACAGCAGAGTTTGCGATGTGGGAATGCATATAACTGGTATGTAGAGAAACCCATGTATATTGAGAAATGTAGTGTTAAGTTCCTCCTCGTTTAATTTAAGTGTTCCTAGTATCTTTGGTTTTTATCTCCTGTGGCAAGGAACCAAAGAAAGTACTATGCCACATTAGCTTGCATTCTGGAAATAAAAATCAAACCATACAGTTTCAAGGCTTCTCTGGCCCTTTATCGATGCGTCTTCTTCTACAACTCTACCAACTAAGACGTGATTATAGGTTTGTCCGTCCGTAAAAAGTTCCAAAGTCTTTACTAGGCAGTAAAATGTTTCACATGATGTTTTGCCTTCCTAAGTATGTTGATTGTAAAATGTCGAAAAGTAGGATGTTTTACTACTAACAACGATAGGTAATGCAGTCTATTTTACTAACATATAATATTCAAGAAAAACTTTGTATTGATACGTAAGGGACCAGGGAAGTCTAGAAACTGTGTTTTAATTTTTGTTTTCAGGATGGAAGGTAAGAATATTTTTTCTCTTCTCAATTTGTACAGCTAGTTTCAAGGTTGTTGAAGATCTTAAGCTACATATTAATCTGTGCTTCATTAGTAGCATTTTTGTGTTCTTGGATTTCTGTTTTTTCTCAGTGATTTCCCCTGCATGTAGAGCAGTATTCTAGAGGTATGAGAATACAAGTTAAGAAAATATATTTACTTCACTCTACTAAGCACAAAAAGAGCGTTCCTTTAAGTATATTTTTTATTATTATTATTTGACGGAGGAAATAACTATATAGTAACTGGGCAATATAATCAAATCTAATAATTATACATACATCAGAAAACGTAAACTTAGGTTAGTAATAAATATCACACTTTTTCTTATTGTTTTCAGCTCTAAATCTAAATTTGATTCTCATTCCGGATGGCCGTCATTTTATTCTGTAATTGAGATAGAAGACGGAAAAAGTAATGTTGCCACAAAGGTTGATACTTCGCACGGAATGGTGAGAATGGAAGCCCTCTGTAGTAAGGTACTTCATATATTTGTTTCCTATGACCAAAGAATATAGAGCCAGTTATAAGAATATAGAGCCAGTTATCTGACAGTAATAGTAACTGTAAATTGTTTTAAAACTGAAAATTATAGGCATTAATTAAAGGCAACAGCCTCTCCTTTACCACAGCTAAGACTGTATAGTGTCTCAGTGAGTAATGAGAGAGGAAGATTATGAGTCGATATCCTGCACTTAGACTACGATAGTCTATCGTGGTTCAAATCGGCGTACATAATCAGCAGAGAAAAGCGAGTTATGCTGGTATTAGTTTATAATTATTATTGGATTTCTTTGTTCCAAATATATATGTGAATTAGTACCAGAAAATAGTGAAAACGATCACACTGATTTAAAAAAAGAAAGTATACTAACTTTCGCTCAACATTTCATCAGATAGATAGAGACAGGGGTAGAGAGAAAGAAAGGGGGGACAGCAGGGTGAAAAGATAGGAAAAAAAGAACAGTAGTTGGTGGAAAGCGTTTAGATAGACTGTCGCCATGTTGGAATGTAGTCAAATGATAATGATACCAGACTGGAAGAAGGGCATGGTCGTCTTTCCTTGTAGCAAAGTGATGATACTGTTGCCCTGAAATTATATAATTTGACACTCATATAGGAATGACGTACTAACGGTTATGCACAAATAATTGGTTGTTGACGTAACTGTAGAACTGGATTTTATTTGTCCACATATTTAAACGTGAACTGTTACTAAAGCTTTGGAAAGGTATCACGTGATGAGAAAAATTCAGATTTCTAATTTCGTATTCTGGACATAGCAACTAATTAAACTTATTTTTATATATTATGATGTTACCGTTTGTTAGTAAGTAATTTATTCCAGTAACAATGAGTCAGTGCAAAAGAAAACGTAGCACATGTAATCGAGAGCTTAAACTCGAATAGATATTTCCGCATTGCCCACTTAAGTTATGCGAGTTTAAGTCGAGGAAGTGTCTAGGATTTTGTTGAAATGCTGATCTATAAGTGTGCTTATGATGAGAAACCTGTTTGTGCCGTTGATTTTTTCTCACGAATGACAAAGACGAGAAGCGAGCAACATGATCATAGGTCTACACAATCAGTCATGCCTGTGGAAGAAGGCGATTCTTCCCATTTTAGGCGTGTTCTCGCAAGAAAAGAAAATCCGGTCATCTATCGCTATTATGGAAGAGACGAAAAGTTAAGTTTGTCAACAACAAAAATGTAAGGCCTAAAATAACAAGTGCGATTCAAATTATTGAGTAGCATACGACAAACATACTGTTGAAAACAAAATAAATCTAAACACAGTAATGGGTCATTTGATTTACGAGTCTGGCATTCAAATTTGGGTGCGCTAACGAGCTGCAAAGTCAAGATAGTGATGTATCCTATATATTAGTTGCTTACTTCAAAACTAGCTGTCGTACACAAAATAATATCGTAGTCAGTTGAAATATCTGCCAGCAATCGTGAAAGTGAAGTCCTTTACAGAGAAAGTTTAACAACTTGTGGACAACAGCAATAGGTGGAAATCGCTTGCAAACAACAGTTGAATGTGCTAACACAGTGAAAATTGTTGTAAGTAACCGCAATTACATGCAACTTCCACAGGCATGAAAGTTATACAATGGCAGTGGGTGGAGTTGTTACAAGATGCTGATTGTTTTTTCAGGGAGGCACTGATTGATTTGATCTACACGTCACGCGAACTTGTTTTCAATTAATTGCGAACTGTAACAATAGGATACTTGTTGAATAACTTAAATATCGTTCTTACCTTGTATCTAGGGATTAAAATTAAAAAATCTTTCAAATCATTTCGATGTCCTCTGGGATCATTTTCAATGCCTTCTACTCGCTGCTACACTAGAGATATATGGGAAAGTTTTTCCTACATGAAAATCCTTCATGAGAGAAAAAAAGAATAACATCCTCATTTCAACTTGACTTCTAAAAAAAAAGAAAAAAAAAAAACACGTTACGAAGTAGACACACTTTGGATACAAGGTAACGTTTCTACGTAAGTTGTTTGCAATTAATTTAAAGTATTTTGCAATCACCAAACTCCTGAGAACCGATTGTACAGTATTGTATGCTTGGAAAGTTTTTCCCTGTAGATTAGGAGGTACTTGTAATTCTAGCCTAGTGAAGACCTTTTCACTAACCATGAAACTGGATAAGGAGTTCTACTGGACAGTATATGTTGTAGGACATAAAATTATACTAAGCGAATTGCACTCGCTGTTTATTTTCGTCTAATAAAGGGTACATTACGCACCTTGATCAACATATTCGAATGCATTTACTTAATTTTAGATACAGTGTTTTGAATTTATGTTAATTGTGCACAATCGATTCAAGTAGAACTTTATTAGTGCACGGTCTGGAAAACAGGCAAGCAATCTTTCGAGCCGCTAGTGTTCTGCTTTAGGTTCGGTTTTCAATAGTGTTCATCGGCACAATTCCTTGGTGCAGAGGAGCGTTTTGCTCGGAGCATTTTCTTTAAAACGATACCTCTCCTGGTGTCAACATTCACTATTGTAATAATTATATAATATAAGTATCTATGTAACATGTAGAATTTTACATTGAATTTGCCAGCGTTTTGATACAAACAGCATCTTAAAGGTTGCAATCTTTGTATTTTCAATTCGACGTTGCCTTCACAATTGTATGTATTTGAAAGACAAAATTTGTTAAAAACAAACTAGCTAATTCTTCTAGTGATGTGGGAGTTTATGATTTCTTTCCGACAACCTCTTTCGACTATTGTTCTTGTTGGTATAGAATTCAATTTACAAGGGTATAATTGATTATACATATTTTATAATAATGAATTGTAAAACCTTCTCTAAACAGTAATTTAGGAAAGTTAAATAAAGTGCGTACTGATATATTTTAACATTGAAACATTTTTGGTCTAAAATCAAGGTATATTTTCATTGCAGTGTAATTGCCATCTTGGACATGTTTTTAAAGATGGACCACCACCTACAGGGTTAAGATATTGTATCAACAGTGTTGCTTTAAAGTTTGTCCCGAAGGAAACGTCTTAAAAGGAGGACTTAAAAGGACTACTATTTGGTGTTTGATTCTATAATTAGAATGCTGTCACACAGGTAATTTAATATACTTGTAAAAATAAATTTTCACACGAACAATAAGAAAAGTTTAATCTATTTAATCTATTTGCAACGTTAGTATCTGACCTCCCAGTGTTTGATACGTGGAAGCATTTGATAGTAGCCGCACTCATAACTTTTCTAGTTTGTAAACTTTGTTAAGGAGTTTGGTTTATCAAAAGTCCTTTAAATATTTACTTTGTTTGTCCATGTGTCCGTCCGTCTGGGAGAAAAAAAAAGGCCATAGTTACTGAAGTTTAGAGCCCAATTGAGGAATTGTTAATTACATTAATTGTGTAGTAGAAACTTTACTTAATAAGCGGACTAGAGATTAATATATGTAAATGGTGGCATGTTAGAGGATAGATTTATTATTATATGTAGTCATACGAGGTTATGACAATAAAGATAGCTGTGAAAACGGAAACTATTCAAGTTGGACTTACTTGCTTAGTGATGTGTAATTAAGATAGTTTCAAGTGTGTGTTGGTTTATGAAACGTAATACAAGGCAAGAAGCGAATAGAACCCACGTTGATTACAGTAAAGCTGCTGTATTTGTCAACACAGAATTAAGCTGCAACATTACTTACAATTTCCAGTTGTAAGGTTGATCATTATAGAGCGGAAACGGTAATAGAAAGCGAGAAGTGGTTTCCTGCAATTGATTAAGCGTTCCAAGAATATAGATAAGTCAAGCATGGCGTATTTCTGTCAGCTTCCATCATCATTTGTTTCCGGTGGGATTCAAAGATGTGAGTTGCACCTGAACTTTCAGTGACCATGTTTTGCATTTATAAATATTATAATGAAAGAGAGAATTGTAATTTTTGTTAAAATTTATGAAAGAGGGAGCTTTAAAGAAGACATACAGGGTTTTCATAAAGTCTGGACGGATTTAATTTGCTTAAAATTTTCATAAAAATGCTCATAATGAAATCAAATAAAGTGCAAACGGTAGCGGAAGGATTAAATTTTTAGTTGGCAACACTGTTAGATAAGCGGCAACTCTGAACACGTTGAGAGAGGGAGAGGGAGGGCAAGGGTCAGTTTCTTACCAAATTCCATCCATTGTTGTTTTCATTGTTGTTTCAATGTTGACTGTTAAAAGTAAGTTGTAAGCTGTATTGGTGTGTGTGTCTTTTAAAGAAATAAATAAATGAAAAACTCCTCTGAGAAGACTATTTTTTTTTTTTTTTTACCGTATCAAAGATGGCGTCGGTGAAAGAGAAAGCGCAATTTGTTCTGTGGTACGCAGAGCTAAAATCACCAATTCTGGTGTGTCGAAAGTTCACCAAAGAGTTCAAAAAGCCGGTACCGACTGAGAGTGCAATCCGAAAGTGGCATGCTAAGTTCTTGGAGACAGAAAGCGTCCTGGACCGTCCTCGAAGTGGGAGGCCGCCAACACGGCGGAACGCTGTGAGTGGATTCCAGCGCCGCCTACGCGAATGTGTGGACGTAAATGGCGCCCAGTTGGAGGTGTGGCGGTGAATGAACTGAGCTGGTGCAGATTACAGGTAAAAATTTAATCCTTCCGCTACCGTTTGCACTTTATTTGATTTCAATATGAGCATTTTTATGTAAATTATAAGCGAATTAAATCCGTCCATACTTTATGAAAACCCTGTAAATCAAAAATAAATAAGAGGAAGAAACTTATTTATATGAAACTACAGTGAAACACATACTAGTTCATGCTTTCTTTATTTAGCAGATATATATTGTTTGGAATCGAAAATCTGAGTTTTAGATCTTTCCACTTGGGTTGACAAAATCAGTTGACTTTTCGATATTCCATCCCCACACTAATCTCTCTACGAAAACCAAAAGTGATTGAAATCTTACTATCATTTCTGGTTTCAATATTAATTGAGAAAATATTGCGCCATACAAACCAGACTCCTTAACATGGTGTACAAGTGATACTGCTACTTCTTTTGAAGAAACACTAATGAGAATTACGGTTACTACTTCATATTCCACCAGCAGTTAAGATTCAATTTATACCTGACAAGTGGCAAGAACTAGCAGTAGGAGTGAGAAAGACCAGTGTGAGTAGAATTTTGAAGAACTCAGTAATCAGAGCGGCCAAGTAGTGGAAACAGTTGGAATGAGGACCCTAATTTTCTTTATCTCTTTCAGACGAGATGCTTTAAGCCTATAGTTGATTGAAAGCTTTTGAAAGATAGGTATATGGACAGATACTTTACAACGAGGCTGTATATTTAAGAGTGTTTCAAAAATATAAAAATATTGATTGCACCAGTTCATTGTTTGTTCCCTATTCCTCGATCCTCTTTGTGATCAAGTGGCTAACGTACATGTTTCCCGTGCGCATGGTCTTGAGTTCGATTCTCGTCGGCAGTACTTATCCCGACTATATGTCCGAGTAGTGGTTCGGATCCCACTTAAAATGGTAGATCACGTCATATGGCCTCGATGCTCAAAAGGAACCTTAAAAGTCAAGTTAATCGAATTAAACATTAATCGAGACCCATTTAACGGAAGTTCATTTACCATTCATTTTCTAGGAAAAATTGTAATAAATTTGGTGTGACCTGTTACAATTGTCGCGTGACAGTCTTCAAGTGAATTTCTCAGCGAATCCGTGAACGAAATTGTTTCCGTCTACTATTTTGTTTCAGCATCCGCAAAATATCGGAGTAAGCCGTCGTTGTGCTGCGCACAATTCAAATATGCTGTATGCTATATAGGTTTCGTTGAAAGTAAAACATTTTTCAAGGGAAGGGGAAGGAATCAAGCGTAGCAAGCAGAACTCGTGAGTGAAATGCAAGATTATATTACAACCATGCAACACAGCTGTGGTTGGGTCAAATGCATTAATAATCTGTGAATATTTTTAATCAGGAAACAACCCCATACCGCTTCAGCTCCAGCCGATTTTCTGCATTTATTATTCTTCAAACCTCATCTAACAAACATCTTGTCACAGTCATTTTTTGAGCCAACCCACAAATCTATGATTATTTAAATTGATTTCCGTACAAGGAAATTATCTATACAAAATAATTACCAGATATATGCATAGATCGAATTCAAGAAATAAATAAGGAACACATTAAATGTCGCTCCCGCTTGTAGCTCAAGTGACGTCGAATCATTCCGACAAACAAGAAATAATCAAGTTTCTAATGTCTTCAAATCAACGAATAAGTTTCTTTCCCTCTAATCTCTTTTTTTATTTATATATTTTAACTATTTACACTAGTTACAATATTTCGGTTTTCTCCAAAACCGGTTTTGGTTTTCTTCAAAACCGGTTCGGTTTTCACCGAAACTGGTTTCAGTGAAAACTTTTGGAAAACAAAACTATTTCTGTGGAAACGGAATCGGTTTCCAGAGAACAACGAAACACTATTCTGATCAGAAATAGATCAAATTTTGAAAAAACCTGAACCGGTTTTGAAGAAAACCAAAACCGGGTCCGGTGAAAAACCGAACCGGTTTTAAAGAAAACTGATAACCGGTTTCGGTGAAAACCGATAACCGGCTTTGAAGAAAAGCGAATCGGTTTTGAAGAAAACCGAAACCTGTTTTTCTAAAAAAAAAAAACTAAACCGGTTTTTGTGCCCACCACTAATTTACACACAACAAAATCGTGTAAATTTCGAGGTATGGGATCACAGTCTTGTAAATAATATTACAATTCGATTTTTGTTTTGTTTTTTTATAGTTCTGAATTTGCTACCGTTACTATCGTGAACAGTGGTATATATATCTTCTCAGTGACAAAAAGGATATGTCCTGTTTTTAATCTCATGTTCCGTACAGTTAATGCCTAGTTATTAAGATATACGCTGAAAGTACGTATCCTGTTGGCAGTTAAGACATTTCAGGTAAAATGTAAAGCGTTCGAGCTTTTATGAAAGCAGTAACATGAGTAGAAAGCTAATAAAGGAACTAAGCTGACAGTTAGGAATGAGTAAATATTTTATGCTGAAATTTTCTCTAGGGTACATGACCCTAGTCTGGCTTATTTTATTTATTTTTTTTTTATACAAACATTGTTGTTTTGATAACATCTCATGAGTTCCGTTATATTTATAATCATGGGTTTATAATAACGAGTTTAGTTCTTTTAGTAGTTATTCAAAGCAACCTTTAAAACATTCGAAAACTTACGTTGGAAAAATCACAGTTCTTAAAAATTGCAAGAATCCGAATATTTTTCTTAAACTCATAAAATGACAAACCATCTATCATGATATGGTGTATGTGTTTTGTTTTCATGTTATAGCATTACTGGCAGTGTATGGAATTATGTAATGGAAGCCATGAGATGCGATTAAATACACTTTTTTTTTTTTATGTTGAAGAAAAAAAAAGTTTACGAAGGTGGAGGATTCTAATTGAATATTTCAATAAATATTTAAGTTAATGGTTACAAGTAAAAGCATTTTCTGTTGTTGTTCTGTATTACGAGTTTTTGTGTCTTTCCTTTATGTGTTGTGTGACTGGTGTATAATACATATATCAATAATACAATTTCATGGTATTTTGCGCTAGTTCCAGTCTCTGTGTTGCTTGAACATGTTACTTTATTAGTGGTCAGGTGTCAAAAGAGACTGAAAATAATTTCTGTTTTTAACTCGAATAATACATAAATTAAATTATGTATTGATAGTTGAAAAGTAGAGACATGCATTTATTATAGCCCGGCAAAAATGGTGTGATCACTGCGTTGATTAAAAATTATTGCTAAGCAAACCGCTGCGTAGCTAAATGCGGAAGCAGCAGTACCTGGAAATGCTTCATTCTTCATCAACTGTTGTTAATAGATATGAATACAATGTTAGTTTGTAACTTGCTGTCATTTCCAAGTCATTGCTGTCCAGCTATACTTATATATATCATCGTATCTATCGTACATGAATTCCAGGTTCGATCTCCGGCTAAGTAAATTTGTGGTGGACAACATCATGTCCGTGGGTTTTCTCGGGATACTCCCATTTTCTTCCACTTTCTCATTCCACCAATTCTTCCATCATTCACTTGCCTTGCCTTGGCAGTTTTCCTGTCGGTTAGTTCCGGAAAGCTACAATCATGCAAAATTCAATCATTGTAGCCCTACAGAAAGTGCTCAATAATTTGTCAGTTCATGTAGTTTTATATATGGTTAAGATTTGCTGACACGAAAGAAAAATGAGAAATGGAGTTATCCATATTGAATATTCATTTTATTTTTAAGTAATCAATACTCCACATTGATTCAGTTCTGAAACAGTCAATACCTTAACACTAAAAAACTATTTTATGTATATAAAAAAAGAAGCAGTAGTGTCATTATTAAATCCGGAATTTACGGAAACTGCCATAAATAGCATATATTATAATATTGATATTATTTTCAGGAAGAGTACAATATTTCACATTTAGAAGCTTTTTTTCTCTATTTTTCATTTTCCCCTACACTGCTCTGTATCCACATATGTGGCTAACTTATCTGGCCAAGCAATCGCAGTGTCTGATAATAACTGCAGTCTATTGCCGTTAGAATGTGGCAAGTGGAGCGAGATGCTAGTGCGTCTTCAGTTCTTAAAATTTTGAATGACAAAGGTAAACGAAGATGTTTACTTTAAAGAAGTAGCTGTGGGCAGTTATTGTGAGTCGCTGCCCTGCGTGACACATAGTTGCTGTTGATGTGCATTTCAGTGTTTCGAGATGCTGAAAGTAGGTCTTTCTAGGAAAAAGAAGATGGAAAAATTTGTGAGTGAGTTTGGTGTAGTGTGTTTTCAACAGATAATTCTGTACTATTTTGCAAATTATGTGAAACAGTTTTTTTTTTCCGCTGAGAAATGTTATTTTGTCACACATCATATAAGCAACAAATAAAACACAGTTCTGACCAGAGCAGAATGAAATATATTAAAAACTATACTTACAATGTGTTACAGTTACAGATCATGTAAGCACTGCAAGACCTCATCTGCAAGGACACGCGAATCAGCTGGTGAAAAATATCAGAATCTTCTTGGAACATTCACGATCAGTTTTACGAATGATCTGTGTGAAGCTTTAATTAACGCGGACATTCCTTTATCGGAGATAGATTTTTTTTTTAAAAAAAAGAACTTTACCGAGAAGTATACAAAATAAAAAGTCGCAAATGATTCATATTTCAGAAAGATTTACATTTAAAGCGCACACAACAAAACTATTGAAAATATCTGTAAAGGGCGTTGGTGATACAAAAATATCTGTTTCAGTTAAGAAAACATGCGATATTCTACGCCGTTCCATTACTAATGTTGTAATTGAAACTTTGGAAGGAGGAAAAGGCAGACAAAAGTGCACACAAAAGTATTCGATTGTATCAAAAGTTCCGGCAAAAAATAAATGGTTCTGTAATTGTACAGATTTTTACAAAATCACTGCCTATTCTGTAGCAGAATGCGTAAATCACGATAAGGTTCTTTTTATTACAGAAGTGTTGCGTACATGAAAAGCGCAGAAAAAGCCCATAAGGTTTTATTCCCAAGTATGCTACATGTCGCTTGTCAGGCACACGCAGTACATGAATTGCAGAGGAAGCGTTCTCATTTTCCCTACGTTAATCTTTTCGTGTCAAATATGAAAAATGTATTTCTGAAAGCTCCCTCACGAACATGTGCTTTTCGTGAATTCTCTTGAACTTCCGCTCCCACCACACCCCATCTTAACGAGATGGGGTACATGGTTGCAGCTGGATGTTAAGATCTTCGAATTCATAGAGGATGATGTCCCTTCAGTTAAGATTGCTCAAGAAGAATTCCTTCATAAAGGACCTAGCTTTTATTGGAGCACATTTTGCCAGACGCTGTTACCAAGCTTTAAAAATATAATTTATTTCTCTGAAAACCTTGATGATGTAACTGTTGACTAGAGACCGGATGTTAGGCAAAATGCCTATTCTTTAATATTAAAGATATGATCAAAAATAACGTTTCAAAGTTTATGTGGGGGGTTATAGTTTCGATTTAAGCCAATTTTATTTTGCCTATTTTGCCTATTTCGACCTTTACTGCCTAAATAATTGCTTTAGTGCCTAATGTTGCCTATTTTATGCATTTTCTTTAAAATAAGCCTTTATTGGGAAAATATATAATTTATACAACATAAATAAAGACGCATATATACGTATAATAAGTGTTTGTAAATACAAACACGTGCTGCGTTACAATGTACAAACAGGGTGAACTTCAAAGATGTGCATATACTTTGGGAGGTGATTAATTATATCAAAAGAAGACAAAAAGTTCTCTTGTATTTTGTCGAATTCTGTGTCGTGTACGAGTGACAGTGGTGCCAACTTGGAATCGAAAATCAAATCTTGACAATTGAAACGGAACTGATAGGTGTGCACATACGTTGAGAGGTGATTCGTGACATGAAAAGAAGACAAAAAGTCCTGTTACATGTTGTCGAATTCCTCGTCGTGTACGAGTGACAGAGGTGCCAACTTGGAATCGAAAATCGTACACATACTTCGACAAATGATTCGTGACATGTAAAGAAGACAAAAAGACCTCTTGAATGTCAGGAATCACCTCCCGAAGTATGTGCACACTTTTATGTCTCGTTCCAATTGTCAGGATTCGATTTTTAATTTTAAGATAGCACCCCTGTCACTCGTACATGACGCGGAATTCCACAACATGCAACAGGACTTTTTGCCTTCTTTTGTTATGCATCATGCAACAGGTCTTCTTTTGATATCACGAATCACCTCCCGAAGTATGTGCAGATCTTTTAGGTTCACCCAGTATGTATGAATGCATAACAAGCTTCGTTTTTATATGTACAATAAAATAAGATATTAACAAACAGGTATGTTTCTATATTCTTTGAACATTATCTATGACCTGAACCTATTTTTTAATGGTATTGAGTATTTATCTTCATTATTTCGAGTTACATTTTAGTGCCTATTTTACTGCCTATTTTTAAAATTTTTAGTGCCTATTTGCCTGCCTATTTTACAGGTTTTTAGTGCCTAAACATCCGGTCTCTACTGTTGACAATGACTTAAATCATTCCCAAATTTTTGTTTACATTATGCTCCAGTGACATTTGTAAATATGGAAAGATCATTTTCGCATCTAAAGCGAATTCTTTCTGACAGAACACAATTCTTTCGTTTGAAAGTCTTAAGAAGTTGTTGATAATTTCAGAGAACAAAAATATGAAATAACTTTCTTAAGTAAAAATAAGCTGCTAGTGTAGTGCGAAACAATCGGAACTGCATGTGAATAAAGTCTGATAGTGCTTTTGCGTTTATCATTTTGTTTCATTGTTCGTACTGAAGAATGATAAATGAATCGTTAGATATTGTTCCTCACGGGTTGTACAATTTGCAAGTTTTCAGAAATTTTAAATTTAGGATGTAGGAATTAGATTTCTGAGCTTTCGACATCTATGGCCATGTTAACCTATCGTGTATGAAGGATGACGTCCCTCTGCAATCATACTATCCAAGGGAAGGGTTGGAAGGAAGCAGCCTCGGACCTATGTTAGGTACCATCCCGGCATTTGCCTGGTGTGAATAAGGAAAACTTCACTCAGGATGGCTGGCCCGAAAAAGCTTTTACACTTTTTGGACCGTGTGTCCCCACCGGGAATCAAACCCTGAAAAATTTTAAATTGTAAGTACGAACTGCTAAATGAAACATTTTATTTCTTAGGATCCATATTTTTTTGTTCGATTAGCAAACCAAATATAGGCTATTATAGTTTCTAAGTATAGTAGTACCTTTTTTAAAAGCCCTTGTTTATTTGTTCGTTTGTTTGTTTTATTTTGGCATTTTATTTGCCATTTTTGGGTTTTTAATTCACAATTTTGCCAGGCATTTTGGGCTTTTTATTTGGTTATTGAGTCCAGGCTCTAGTGATTAGAAGTAACAGTAGATGTTTTGAAGAACGTTGTGAAGATGAAAGCCATCATAGAGATTCCGTTAATTAAATCTCATATATCGACGTCTTAAAGAGCGAGCCAACACGTATAGCACGGACACTTTTACTGTCATTCACCTGAATGGGATAGGAATGAAGCTTCGCCCACTTCCTGATTACTTCCATAGTCATAATGCAGAAAGCTTCTTCATGCAAAACAGAATAAAATAAACGTTTTAAGAAAACACAAAAATCGCGTAAATTTTATATGAAATCACACTTTCACTACTACACCAGTTCAAAAACTCTGTATCGACATCGGTGAATTTCACTTGTCAAGTTTTGTAGAAAATACTTCCCTGTGAGACGTTGCTCAATTCTTTAATATTTTATTCTTCTTATTAGAAAATATATTCTTTAGTTACAGTGATATTTTCCATTGTATAGTTATCCTGTATCACATAGTGTCTGATGAAGCCAAAGAGTTAATTGGTGAAACTAACCAGCAAATAATTAGTTACAGACTACGCACTGTATCTAAAGTGTATGTATGTTTTGAATGATTAAATAGATAAAAGTTGTAATTATTATTATTATTGCTATTAAAGATCATCTGAGTATACAGTTAAGAGTTTGGATTTTAGAGATAACGAAAGAAAAGCTTCAAGATTCTTTATTTTTCTAGTGCAATAATTGACTGTAGTTAGTATCATAATTTCTGTGAACAAGTTAAATTGTTTTATTAATGATTTATTTATTTATTTTGCAGATGAGTGCTGATGAATCAGTTACTTTTGTTATAGATTCCCTACAATTTTACGCAATCTGAGTACAATACTAAAAATTGGATTTTATATATCATGTGAAGTAGCACCATCTTCTATTTTCCGCCACATAAGCAACAGTTTATGAAGCTATAGCAGAGATAGTATTCGACATTATGAGAAGTTAGTTGAACCATGAAGTCATTAATAAAGAGCAAAGCTCATCAACGTAATCTTGTCTGCGTTATTTGGCGTAGCATTTGTCATCTGCTTATACCGTCATAATGTTTCTACATGTCAACCTTTATACTTTGTAAATATTGCTAATAAAACTAATAAAAATATAGAGCTACAGCAGAACTTTCTACACGTAGTCAAGGTAAGCCACTCTAATTTCTTCATTTTCTATTTTTAAAGGATCAACTGCTTTCATTATTTCTCAACATTATTCATAAATCAAAAAGAAATTCGGAATATTTCCCACGGCTGCCGTCTAAATTAATATATTTAATTGACACCATAAAATTTTCTTTTTTTTTTTAAAAAAAAAAGGCGAAGATCTTTTTTGTTGAAATAAAACACAGAAAATTGTTTTGTAATATCCGTGTAATTGGCTTTATTTCACTGACCATTTTCTGGCATTAATGTCTGAATATGATTTCGGGTATGTGGCCACCGCGGCTGGCGCGTACATAGCGTAATCTGAAGGTCCAGTTTTCACACAATCTTCGCAGTAAGTCAGGCTGTATTTCGGTAATAACGTGTCGAATGTTGGCTTACAAGTACTCAATTGTATCTGGTTTCTCGGCGTAGACATGCGGCTTTACATATCCCCAGAGAAAATAATGTAATGGCATCAAATCGCACGAACGAGGTGGGCAGTTAACAGGTCAATTTAATTGTTGAGGACGACGACGAATTGACACATTTGGATCATCAACACTACGCTGTACACCATCAATCGTTTGTTGTGTCCGCACTGTACGACGTTTTATGGAATGCGTATTATCGTTTAGAGTAAACGTATTGCAAAAACGATCTATAGTTTCTCGAATTAATCGCTCTGATAGACGATTATGAACACCGTAAAATGTATATATTGCCCGATGAGTTTGTCGAATTGAACCATGGTTTTCAAAATAAATTTGCACAATTTGTAAACGTTGCTTCGGCGTGAGTCTATTCATGATGAATTGCCAAACCAAACTAGCCTCAAAAAACCGAAAACTGTAATATCAGCTGTCACAGAAAACAGTGTTGCCAGTTTAAAGTTCTCCGCCTCTCTCTCTCTCTCTCTCTCTTTTTTTTTTTTTTTTTTTAACTATACTTAAATTAAAGTGGAATTTGGGGATTATTGCATCCTTCGTTTTATTTCGTTTGATCACTCCGTAAAATTTTTCATCGACATTAATCTATATTCCTTATTCCCCTTTTTTGTATTGTAGATTGTTGGTCTAAAACAAATACAGAAGATCGTTCCGTTTATATCCGACCGCTTTGGCAACGCTTCTGGCTCCTGTGTAGTTGGGCCAGAAACATGAAACCAGGGTTATCAATGTAGTGTTTACAGATGCCAAAGTTTCATGTTGATACTAGTGAAATGCCGTCAAAAGTGAACCGTTATTGGGAAAGGTATGTGATAACTCTTTTCCACACACAGTTTTTATACCATTGAATAGTGAGTGTCAAGAAAGCGTTTAATTATCGGAGTGATCGTGGCCAGGCGAAAACAGGTGGGTCTCATTCAAAAACATTCGACATCAAAAAGGCCTCGTTCGAGCTTACCAGCGAAAATATCACTTGAGTCTATAAATTAGTGTGTAAAACTAGTCGATTGTCAGTCCAGGAGAATCCACCACCCCGACGTAACATGGCCTGAAAATTAAATTTTGCACAGTCAACTGTCAGTCACAACCTTTTTCCTTTATGTAGAACGATCATATTTTTGTTAGGATACAGTAAATGTTGCAAGTTAATTCACGCACGAAAGAAATGAAGTCAATTCAGACTGACCTAAAGTATTCAGAAACTGTACGCAATATACTGACTATATTACGAACAAATAATATTTACGTAATAGGAATAAATAGCATTTACATAAAGTCCCATCATCAAGTAATATATTGTGAATATTGTATATACTTTTCAAATCGCTGACTTCTTGTATATATGAAGTTCTGTATCTGTGTATAGTTTTTAATTCTGTTTTCAGCCAAATAAAAACTGTTTTTAAAATACTTTTGTATTTTATTCTTTTGTAATACACTGAGCTTTTTTATTTTTTTGGTGATTTTTTGCTGTGAGAACAACAGATTTTAGCTTTTCATATAATGATGATTTGTTTTTACTTATCCCCTTAAGAAACAATTATCATTTTTACTTCAATCTAACATCAGATTCAAAATATAACGAATAATTGAAATATGATACATTCACTTTCAACTACTGGAATTTTTTCTTTCAATGATACGTGATGACAAAATATTTGAATTGAACGAAAATTTATTATATATTTATTTTTAAATATATTATGAGTAGAATAGTGTATTACATAATTATGTAAAATACGTTTCTTCGGTTTGTATATATCTGAATACAAACATACATATAGCTATTTACAACGCCCCTACTACATCATATTTTTTTTCAAAACCATGTTTTTTTTGTTGTTATTGCTGTTAATTTTGAATACGAAGAAAATCTTGAATTTTCGTACAAATAGATATTAACATCGCAAAAAGAATGTTAACATTCACATTGATCTTGGAAAATTTCGATCACTATTTCACAGCTTTTGTTTCTACTCGTTCCATAAAACGTATTGCTTTCTCTATTACAACATCAACCAATACTGAAATAATATTTGTTTTAAAATACAAAACTTTTTCGTGAAATAAAGAGAATTAAATATTTCCTTCAAAACATATAGGTTCTCAGTTCGTTTCGTAGTATCGAACATCAACAGAAATACTTTTATCTTATTTCAGCTGATTTACGATATGTAGGAACAACACGTTCACCAGCACAACGTGAAGTGACTAGGACAATATATAGGACCTACTGATTTTTTTAAGCCTTTCTATCGACGGTACTCGGCTAAACGCACAAGAAAATAGTCATACTAACTACAATGTAGTCTAATAATTTCTATTATTCAATACAACACCAACATCTCTGGAAGTACCATACGGACTGAGACTTACACATTTCTGAAAATCTTCAGAAAATTTATTCGACATATTAGTAATAAAATAGTTAATATCTCAATAAAACTGCTGTCACATATCAACAAAATACTTGGGTGAAACTGAGTAAGATGTTGGTGGAAAATATCAGGTGATCTGGGATTGAAATCTCGGTCCGGTCCCACAAACTTTCTTCTTAATGCTTATACAGAAAAGAAAGAAAAAAAAAGTGTCCGAGAAATTTATATTGAATCGTTCAAAGTATTTTCCCTGACTATCTAATATCCTGAGGAAGCCTTCGTTAACATGTCGCTCTTATTCACGACTAATTCCATATCATCACGACAGCTAACATAACTTGACTGCAAAGCCTGAATTCAATAGCGAAATGATAACTTACAAAATTTAATCAAAAATAAACAAAACCAAGAAGGGAGAAGGAGGACCCATAGATGAAATCAACTTTTAGGTAACATAGTAACAATAAAACTTGGTTGTTAATTGCTGAAGTAGAATACTATAGCACAATACTAGATAGGGCTTATGCGCTTTCAGGCTTCAAACTCATGTTTGAAATTTCACGTTTAAACTTCTTTTGAATATGAAATAAACTACTAACTTGTGACTTAATGTAAGATACATTCTCGAACGTATGAAAATCTTTAAAATAGTTGATTGTTACATTTATAAGGGATAAGTATCAAAGCACTTCAATGACACAAATATACGGATATTCAATAAGACACACTTATATAATTTTCACGAATCTTGATCGATTTCTCAGCTTCATATTTATTTTTCACTATATATATCCTAGTTAATGAATTAATGGAAGCTTAGAAAACTTACATTATGGGATGTAACAGACACGAATACGGCCAGCCTTAGAAGAAGAACTGTTTTAGCCGCGTATCTTAAACATATTCATAAAACAACCCAGACATGAGCATGTAAAGAATAGTTGAAAACAAAGGGTATAGTTTATTATTATTATTATTCTAGTCACCGAAATGAAACTACTAAAAAGAAAACTGCTAGCCTCACATATAATACTCAGTGTTTGCTCAGTAACAGACGAGAGGTGGAGGAGATGAAAATATTTACTGAATTCTACATTTACTAGTCTTAAAGCTGAATAGCACTCAATTCTGTCATGAAGGTTCACTATGTTTCAAAGGAGAATTTCTTTCTCCCCATGTATATATAAAATCAAAGAACAGTTCCTATAATCCAACTTCTGTGAGGCTTCCAACTGTCAAACAAACAGCTACAAATTTGGACCAGCCAAATTGAACTATTCCTTCTTGACCATAGGATAACTTCTATAAATTAATTCATAATGAAAGAAATCTGACTGATTACCTAATGACTAACCATTTTCCTACATATCGTAATGACTAGTAATGACAGTTTTTCTACAAGTGGCGCGCACACTTTTTTTTATTTTTTTATTTTAGCACTAACCCAAAAATAACAAGCCAATAAATTTTGTTAAAATACTTGAAGCAGACGAATCATTAAAAAGAAACAGTACACTAATAACATTATGCCAAAATATATGCGCATATATATTTTAACAGCTGCATAGACACTGTCTATTTTTTCATGAAGCCTTTGAATATTTACAGAAATAATCTTGTATTTTCTTAATCCACTTGACAAGATTTCTGTCCATCTTAACTGTTCTACTTTTTACCTTAATAAACCCATAAGATTTTTAAACACAATATAGTTACCTTTTAAAATTAAAATTTTTGAAGAAGGTTCCTTATGGCTGGAATTACTCGCCATATTCAACCACCAAGAAAGGACCTGTCAAACAAAAGCTGCGACTACTAGACTAGTCGACTAATCAGAGAGCTTTACGTGTATCCAGTGCTAGAAGACTTAAGATACTAGATATTTCCTAAATGCGTAATAACGGCTAAAATATAATTGAGAAATAGATCAGGATAACACAACATTCCAAAAAATATAAGAGCAAGGATGTATTGTAATGCACAATAAAATAAATTTTCATAAGAAAGCACATAAATTAAAAAAAAAAAAAAAAAAAAAAAACGAGAAGGTGAACCTTTCTGATAACCATTTCTAATCATGAAACACACACACACACCACACCAATATATAAAAAGAAATGCTTATAGAAAGTTTATGGAAGAAAAGTTCGTTCCCTTACAATAATATGATATTACTTGCTGATGGCGTAAACTTGGAATTCCTTGTGTTCAGACCGCTATTGTTTCCCTATTAAGAAGTTGAGAATTTTAGTTTATCCATCTTAAAGTATGTTAATATTTTGCCTGCAAATCACAACCCTGTGTCGCTTTAGTGTTGAAATTAATATTTGAGCCGTAATTTGTAGTAATTCTTCACGCCCAATTACTTCATCGAGGGTACAGTATGAGAAGCATATTTCCTCTACTACATCCCTAATGCTTACTCATTGATTTTGTATTACTATATTATGAGATATAAACCAGTCCTCTACTATATATGAGTAGAATTCAACCGTTCTTCTAATGACGTTTTAGTTTTTCCCTGGGAGAATTTTCAATATACACGGAGTTAATGTATTACTGGGAAATCACTGAATAATCTACGTTGAGCACAATTAAAAATATGATTCAGGAGAGAATTTTGTAACTCTAGGGGGAAATTCTTCCCCGGGCCACCCTCTGAAATCTTCACTTGGTACATACCAGAGATTCACCCTCAGTAAAATATGGGAGTAACTTATCGCTACTGACATATGTTTTAAGGTACATATTTCGAAAATAAAATCTAACCTTCTAGTTCGAACGTAGTTTCTATTTAGGATTACATTTTCACGATAATTCAGTTTCTCTGTGACCATGATCCCTGCATATCAGATGTAAGCAGAACCTATTACTTTAATTCCATAGATATATTACGTTCCTTGTCGTGTAAAAGAAACATAGCCTCATGTATTTCAGAAACCACAGCCTCTCAAGTATTCCAGAAACCTTACTATCAATTAAATTCATTACTTCTTGGTATTACATCCAATCACTTACTTGAACTTCATAAACTTTCAGTGAGAGCTCATCAAAAAATGGTTCAATATCACTTACTCTAAAATGAACAGTTCCGTAGTTCTTATGGCGGTTATTGCCTTTTGTATAACCTAAGCTTACGTACACTTATGCACATTCTATTGCTATAAAGCATTGCACGAAACACTAGATAAGTGCACATAAGTGGAAGAGTTATTATAAAGAAGGTAATAATTGCCGTAGGAACTACGGAATTTTTCTGAGTGAATTTTAGAGAAAGTGATATTGAACCATTCGTTGATAACTTCCGATTGAGAATAGCTTGAAGTTCAAAGAACTAATTGGATATAATATCTATTGTTGTTGAGTTTAGTTGACAATAAGTGTGGTTTCTGAAATACTTGAGGCTGTGTTTCTTTTACAGGACAAGAAACATAATACGTAGGCTGATCAATAAAGACTGATCATCAGTGTTTGTGAGGTGAATACAACAGCAAACGAAACACGTCTGTGTAGTGGGAGAAGTGACGAATAGATCGAGCAAGTTAGAAGGTCATGACGTCAAGAATGTGACCTTGGCAGCCGTTCAAGCACACGTAGTTTCAGGTTCGCATAAGGCAACATGGAAGTGTCACGCGAAGAACAATACAGAAATTCTTTCGACTATTTTGCAAAGATCAACGTTCCGTGTGTCCCATATTGCCCTGATTTAGCCCCTTGTGATTTCTTTCTTTTTCCAACTTTGAAGAAACACTCCGGGGAAGGCGTTTCGCATCTTCAGGGGCAGTGGTGAAAGTTGCGGAACCGATTTCGAAGGATCTGTCTGAAAATGGCTTCCAGTACTATGTCTTTGATGACTGGCAAAAACGTTGGGACAAGTGCATAGTATGTAATGGGGACTATTTTGAAGAAGCCCATCAACATTTGGAGGATTAGTACATGTAATTATGGTTTATTCATTTATGATCAGCCCTCGCTTATCAATGAAATGAAAGTAGTAATTTCTGCTTACATCGCATGTGTATGGATTCATGGTCACAGAGATGACTGAAATATCGTGAAAATAGAATCTTAAATAGGATCAAAGTTCAAGGTGCAAGGTAAGATTTTGTATGGGAGTAAGGTCTTTTCCGTAGCATGAGCGTTCTTCCGTTTAAACTCACGACAGCACTTTTTACAGTCGCAAGACACAGTAAGTTCCCGCAAAAGTACAAACATCGTTGGGTTTTCGATTGAAGTCACCCTGTTCTTTTATAGGTATTTCAACCTATTTTCTCCTAAATTACCACTTCTGGTATTTAAGGAATTTTCAATGAAGAAACTCGAACATGTTTAGAAAAGCAATTTTGCATCAAACAACAAACTTCAATCGTGAATCGCATATTAAATAACTAGAAATGAGTCAAAATTAAAGGAACAAAGGGTAAAATTAAGTATTTCTGACAGATATGTACGAATATGGCGATTATGTAATTACGTGTGAAATGAATAATCTTTCCATTGCTAAATCTTATGTAGAAAACATAAAAGTTATTTTTAAGAAAAAGTATTTTTTTTCTTTGCAACCATGGATTCATTTACTTTAAATTATCTCAAGGGCTATGTTCAATGAAAATACTAGTTTAGTGCAGTACTATTAAGTATTCTAAATAAAAAAATAATGTCACTTTTATTCCATGCTGCGTATAGTTGGACTGATGTGAAGGTAAGTTATATGATTATACTTTGCTCACGGAAATCCTATTAGTAAATAATTACGGGAAGAGCTTGAAACTCGTAATTTTTAGTTATCGTGAAACAAACAATCTCACACAAGAAAAAATACCTTTTTCGAATTCACTGAGCAAACACGGTGACGTAAGAGACTAACGGGATGTCATATTTCTCCTCTGAAAGAAGTTAGAAGTCTAAATACATGACATACATTATGATCTATGAATATTACTAGTGTCTGAAATTGCTTTGGATTGTTTAGTAAGGCTACTTTTAGCATCGTATAAGTATTAAGCACTTCATAAACTAGAGATCTGCACGCGCTCGGGCCTACAAGGCATGGATTACTTTGGTTTGGGGCCGGGCACTGGCCGTAAATTTTTAAATATACGAGCATATTTCTCAGGCTTTTTCGGATCTAACTTTATTAATATACTGTACAACAAGATTTGTCGGACCGTTTTTTTCTGAAGAATCTTTAAGCCAGTCTAAATTTGTAACTTGAGACACCCATACTAAAATTCTGCTTATGCAATTGAGAGTAAAGCTGTATCATCATAGGTATTCTGCCCTTATTGGCAGGTCACTTGCCGCAGCTGAGAAGCTTCCATACTCCACAGTCCTCCGCTAACCTCTTCGTCTTCACGTATGATCTTTCTGCTTTTATATCATCCATTATTTGTAGTCTCCTTCGCCCCCTCCCTCTCTTTCCCGCCACCATACCCTCTAGCACGTCCCTCATGATACAATTTCTTCTTAGGCAATGTCCCAACTAGTTTCTCTTCCTCTTCTTAATAATATCTAAAAGTGTTCTTTCTCCCCCACCATTTTTAACACACACTCATTCGTTTTCCGCTCGACCCAACTAATTCTTTCCATTCTTCTCCACACCAACATTTCGAAGGCTTCCAGTCGATTTTCATCACTTTTACGTAATGTCCACGCTTCTGTCCCATACAGTACAACACTCCACACAAAGTATTTTATGAGTCTTTTTCTCAACTCTTTATTCAAAGTCCCACAAAACAGACTTTTCTTCCTCCTAAAGGCTTCTTTCGCCATTCCTGTCCTTGCTTTTATTTCACGTTTGCACTTCGTGTCATTACTAAGAATACTACCCAGATATCGAAAACTGTTCACTTGTTCTATTTTCTTCCCTCCCACTTTTATATTTGACACAAACCCCTTCGTTTCAATCACCATGGCTTTTGTCTTTCTAACATTTATTTTCATCCCATATTCTTCAAAGTCCTTCCTCATTTTCTCTAACATTTTATTGATTTTCTTTTCAGATTCTGCAACAAGCGTCATATCGTCTACAAATCTTATGCATCTAGTCATTCTACCTCCTACCGAAATGCCATCATCATTATATAGGCTCTTTTTCATTATCTCTTCTAGATAGACATTAAATGGTGTTGGCGAGAGGCAGCATCCTTGTCGAACTCCTCGTCCAATTGCACTCTCTTCCGTCAGTTCTTCCCCTATCCTAACACTTACTTGTTGGTTCATGTATAAGTTTCTTATGAGTCCTATGAGTATCTTTCCATTCCAACCCTATCTTCGTTAGAACTCCCAACAACAATTCCCAATTCACGCGGTCAAAAGCCTTTTCCAGATCAATAAATACAACATACACCTCTTTCCCTTTTTCTATAAATCTTTCACCGATCGCTCGTAATAATCCAATTGCATCTCTTGTGCCTTTGCCTCTTCTGAACCCGAACTGTCCTCCTCGACTTCTTCATTTGTTCTTCCATATAACCTTCTGTTCAGTATTCGGAGCAGAATTTTAGCTGCATGAGATATGAGACTAATAGTTCTATAATCCTCACATCTCATTAGGTTCGATTTCTTAGCCATCGGTATCATGATCGTCTTCAGAAAGTCTTTTGGCCACTCTCCTGTTTCATGTATTTCATTGCATAGTCGGAACAATTCTTTCTTTCCCTAGTCTCCCATATTTTTAATGAATTCAATTGGTATGGTATTCCGGTTGCCTCTCCATTCCTAATCTCGGGTATAGCTTTTTCAAACTCATTCCGAAAAATACTAAATCCTTTATCACCCTCGCCTACTTCATTTTCTACTTCAACATTTAGGCTACACAGTCTATCCCTACTCTCATATAAGTCTTCAACGTATTTTTTCCACCTTCCTATGACCTCTTTTCTCTCGCTCACTACCTTCCTATTCTTATTTTCTACTGCCATCGTAATACCCCCTTGTTTCTTCCGAAATTCCATAGATTTCACCTCATTGTACATTTCCTCATATTTCCCAACTCTCTAATTCTTCTATGTCCTCGCATTTTCTTTCGGAAAACTCTTTCCTCGCTCTGTCTGTTTCAATTTGTTATTCATAATTTAACTTTCTATACATCTTTCTGCCCTCTTTTGTATCAACCTGTTTCCACGTCTTCCTCTCCCTCATTTTCTGCAACATCTGCTTTGTAACCCGTGGTTTCTTTGCCGTTAAGTGTTCGCTGTAACCTACTGCTTCTTCTGCAGCCTGCTGTAAGCAACGTTTAATATGTTCCCACCGTGCATTATTACCTGTGCTTATCCTTTCCTCGTTTGAACATTTTTCTTCGAATCTTTCAACGAAAAGATTTCTTATTTCCTCGTTTTTCAACTTTTGAGTATTCAACACTTTGTTGCGTACTTTTCTTCTGCCTACATTTTTCGGTTGAATATCCACTTCGGCCAGCACAAAATTATGATCAGAGAAAATATTAGCCCCGGGAAGGGTCTTCGCGTTCTTTAAGCTATTCCGATACCTGTCCGATACAGTCTATCTTATATATTCCGCCGTCTATTGGTGATTTCCATGTTTATCTCCTTCTCTTGTGCTGATTGAACCAAGTGTTCCCAATTACTAGTGTATTCTGTGTACAGAAATTCACCAATCCCTCTCCCCTTTCATTTCTTTCGCCTAAACCATATTTGCCTACGATACTACCTTCCTGTTTTTCTCCTACAACTGCATTGAAATCTCCCATTAGAATTACGCATGCACCCCTCTTCTCCCTATCTATAATTTCTTCTATTTTCTCATAATTTTCCTCTACTTCTTCAGTTGCATGCGAAGTCGTCGGTGCACATGTCTGTATCACCACAAGATCCTTCGTTTTCCCTTTAAGTCTTAACATCATAACTCTATCATCAATAAATTCTACTTTCACTACCTTCTCCTTTAAGCGCTTTCCAAGAATTATTCCTACGCCATTATGACCGCCCATTTCATTACCTGAGTAAAACATTCTATGTCCTTCGCTGTTCAACACCCCATTACCTTCCCATCTAACTTCCCAAACTCCTACCAAATCTAGATTATTTTGTTTCATTTCTTCTTTAAGATTTTCTAATTTTCCTCCCTGCAACATAGTACGTACGTTCCATGTCCCTATTCTAAACCTTTTGCTCTTGCTTGTCTTTCTTTCTCTGTCTGTCTTTCCCCCCCATTATTACTTTCTCGTCCAATAGTCCTTCCAAAGCTACCCCCCTTCCGGAGATTCGAATGGGGGGATATTTTACCTCCGGAACTATATTTTGACCTGCGAAAGACCATTGTACATATGTTCTCTTTTTGCTGCCAGCAAACTAGGGAAAAATAGAGTGATGGTTTCCCGTTGTCTTCCACCCCGCAGTATCCCAGCCGATAAAGTCACTCTGATCACGCCTGGGACTAATGTGCAAGTTACCGTACCAATCACTATGATTTCCGCCAACTTGGCTACTGGAGAACTGCTGCCTTCTCTCAGAATACTCTTCGTATGGTTACTCCATTTACACCAATTCGGTAGGGGTGGCCCTTCTGGTAGTGAACTACCATCGACATAACTCTAAATTTCACTGTAGCACGCAATCCTCCCCACCCGACATATGAGTGTCTTCGTAAAGGTGGTGTTTATCGGGGAGGGCTAACTGTATAGTGGAGAGAAAAGCTAAAAGAAATAAACATGCTTTTACCTGTGAGTGAAAATACAGTTTCTTACACTGAATTAAAGGAACAAAAGCATTCAAAACAGTTGCATTATGTTTTCTTGTTCAAGACTATGGTAGCTTATATTTAGTTTATTATTATTATTTCTTTCTTTTGCTGATATCGGAAATATATTCTTTTCCAAATTCTCCACAAAAAAATATAGCATTCCCATTTTCATTGTAAAAAGAGAAATCAAATTTTGCCGAAACTGAATCGCAACATAATTATGTCGAAAATATTACTAAATAACAAAACGGAGAATTTGTATTAGTGGAAATTAAGCGCTGCAAAAGTAAACTGGAAAATGAAACCTCTAATTGTTGTAAATAAAAATACAATTTTACGTTAATTATTAAGTTTCTGTAATTCGGGCTTATTTGATTATCACACGGGCTCGGGTCTAAAGGCTAAAACATATTTCGGACTCGGGTCGGGCCTTATATTATAAATTCACAGGCCGGGCCGGGCTCAGGCTAAAACTTCCGGCTCATGCAGACCTCTATAATAAACTGACTGATATTCATAAAGGAGTTAAGCTGGATTTAAACACAAATAGTAAAATTGTACAATATTATTAGTTTTTAACGTGGAGAAAAGGGTACAAAGATGAGATTATAGCTGTTAATAGATCTTTTGAGCTAAAGAAAATGATATGCGTATAGGTCGATTATTTTCGGAACAGCTAAGACTTTTAGCGTGAAACTAGTCAGCGAGCCGGAACATGGGAGGAGAGTGATGTGTTGCGCACAATGAATGCGCTATCGGCAGTATGTGAGAGCTATTAGCCAATAGTTTTCACGCTGTTGTAGAAACGTCATGCTGTGCGACTAGATTCAGAGGTGCACGTAGGAATGCTCACAGCTGTTCCGAAAAATAATCTACCTATAATAAGTGTAGAAACTTATGCATAGTTTTCGAGAAAATGGAGGGAAAAACGATTAAATTTGTAAACCTAAAAATTGATACTGTAAGAGACCCATGCAACATATTGAGGTGAAATGGATACTCAAATATACCTTACCTCTGGTGTATGGGGTACCGGGTTCGATCCCAGCCCCCGCCAAGTGAACTTTGTGGTGGACAAACACCGTGTGCGTGGGTTTTGTCGGGGTTCTCCCGTTTCCTCCCACTTTCTTCATTCCACCATTTCATTCATTTCTCATAATCACCGTCTCCTTTAGCCTAACCGGCATAAGCGTGGAACGTAAAACACAGATTTCATTTCGTTTCAAATATACCCTCTTTAAGTTCTCCATTATAATAATAGCAATACAACAGGGATGTCCAAAATTTTCCAGAATTCAGATTTTGGAAAATTTGTTTTCTGGAATCGGAAATTTCACTTTCCGGATTTTCTAAATTTCGCTGTTTTTCCAAATTCCGGAATTGGACATCCCTATAATATAATAATACATAGTATGCTTAAGGATATATATATATATATATATATATATATATATATATATATATATATATATATATATATATATATATATATATATATATATATATCAAAATTGTTATTAGATCTTAATTTCTGTTTAACTAAAATATAAGGCAAAGATTACTAGTCGATAGGTCACATCGAATTGAACAAGATAGCATGCTTGAGGATAAATTCTCATGTGTAGTTATTGAAAAAATCGAACTTTTGTTGCACTGAAAAGTACGAATGTCATTCGTTGCCAATAGTAGACAATGTTCATTTTGATGGGATTTTTTTTTTTTAAAGTACTGTATATGTAACAAACTACATCGTTAACAAGTAGATTGCATCTACAATAGTTCTTCCTTCCTAATTCTGACACATGTACTGTTTACGCACATACTTCCTTGCAATAATACTAATAATATTAGCTTCTTCCAAAATATGCAATAAGGGTTCGGCTCTTGGGTCTAGCATAAAAGGAGTTAAGCGATTGGAACAAAACTTAAAGGATTCGTAACTCTTCAACCTACGATAAAAATAAAAAAAATAAAAAATAACATTTTCCATTTGTACATACAAAGAGGGGACGGGGCCATGACCATATAAAAAAATGTCCAAATGTAAGAAAACTTAGAAATTTTAATCTGTGTAACGTGATCAGAAGAGAAATAGTGTTTAATTTATTTCTATCCTGTAACGTGATCAGCAGAAAAATATTTTAAAATTTATTTCTATCCCTATTTGGAGAGAGCCAAAGGAGCATATTCCCCCCATAAAACCCTATGGTTCGTTTCTTCGGTCTAGCCTAGAAGTTGAACGATTGGAACGAAGCTTGCAGGACTGATAGCTCTTCAGCCTACGAATGGAAAAGTTACTTTCCAATTCGTCAATGGAAATTTATTTTATTTTATTTTATTTATTTATTTTTCATTTTTATCGTAAGCTGAAGAGCTATGAATCCTGCAAGTTCCGTTCCAATCGCTCAACTCCTCCTAGGCTAGACCTAAGAGCTGAACCTTACCCAAACTGCTGATATAAGCTAGTTTAATTTGACGATCTGTATGTTTTGCTTTGGTATATTGAGACCTTTCCAGCAATTTTCTTTCAATTTATTGTGAATGTTACAAAGTAAAAAATAAATAAATAAAAATAAAAAATGTAACTGAAGTAACAGGTTTATTGTGAATAATTGCGTACATAGTTTAAGTTCGTATATGCTAGTACAGTATAGATTGCAATTTACGATATTTTTCCTGCTTCAAAAGGCGTCTGTAATTCCGAAGGATAATGATACAAGTATAACACTTTGATACAGGCAGCAATTAGAAATATTATAAAAGTTGGTAGGAAACTAATTTTATCAATAAAAGCACTAAAAAAAGCTACTAATAGCAACTTCCCTAATATTTCAAGTGTTGCTAATTTAGTAAAGTGACCTCCTTGCTTAACTGGATGTGCGTATTTACAACAAATTATAATACTAGAACAAGTAAGTGTGCTCATAGCTCCGGAGGAAAACTTGAGTATCATTGTCGCTACTAAAGCAATATTATACCATAATGATGAAATTGTGGGTTCCTTAGAGTAAAGTACAATTATACAGAAAACAATGATCATTAATAGCTCCGTCACAGCCAATAGTAAAAACCACTGTTTAATATTGTGTCTAGTCCTTGACACTAATTGTCCACCACAAAAAGATCCACTTACAGACATCAGTTCACCGACTACAGTGTTCCACCACACTAGAACCCCAGTTTCAATTCCATGATCAAGTAAAAATAAAGGGAAATTGGTTGATGTTCCACGTTCACCTAATTTGTTCAGAAGTAAGTAAGGAATTAACCATGTTGTGCCTGGAGTTTTGTAGAATTCCTTAATACTTGACCAAATTCCATGTAATATAAGTGAATCACCACTTCTACTTAGTTGTTCATTTCCAGTTTCGTGAAATATACTATTGGTATACACAAATGTGATAACCAAAACGTAAGTGAAACCTAAGCAAAAAAAGGTTGCTGCCCATCCATATCGACCATATATCCATACAACGATGCCCCCAGAAAATATGGCACCTGCTTTGTATGATACTACTTGGGCAGTATTCGCAGTTCCTAACTCTAAATCAGATGCGATGCGTAAAATCGTTGCGTCAGCAGCTATGTCTTGCGTTGCTGCAAAAATATTTATGAAAAGTAATAAAAGTATTATTTGCCATAATGAGTCCTTGCTCACAAGCATACCTGAAAAATAATGGAAAATTAACTTTCGGTATAATATCAACATGTACTATATTTAATGTTTTGCACTGCATGTTTTTATAACCCATGTGATGAGAGCAGGGGCGGATCCAGGAGGGGCGATCTCCCCCCAAAAGAGGAAACATTCTTATTTTATATATAAGTAAAACTCATCCCAGAGTTTGGAGCTCTTAACAGTAGCTCTAAGTAGCAGTATTACAACCCACCGCCTCCCCTTCCCCAGAAGTCCGTCCTGGATCCGCCCCTGGATGAGAGAGACAAAATGCACCTGTTATTCATTCTATTAACCGATAGGCAATCAAAATAATCTCCCCTTTTTTTGTCTGTCGAAAGGCAAAACAAGTCGTTGGTCATGTCAAGAAACGAAAACTTTTAGGACACAATATCATGTCAAATCTGAATTTCCACTCCGTCCTTGCTGTCCTTTTTAGCCACCATCAACAACTGTTGCCAACAATAACTACATTTAGCTTTTCTGTTTAAAAAGAACATTGATTATCATCTTGTTTTTGAGAATTTATTATTGTCCTATTTTGAAATTGAATTACTAGAAACAAAAACCCAATCGCCACAAAGATAATTTCAGTGATTCTTTCATTTATGAGATGGGAAGATTGAAGCAACTCCATGCCGTAAGCATTGGTGGACCACCGATGAGTAACTAAGCGACCTTTCGCTAAAAATTGGTGGCCCCGCAGCGACGATCCGCGGTCGCTTTGAAAATCCGCTTTGAAACGATCCGCTTTGAAAATAATATCACCAGCGGCAAAGACGCAACGGAACGCCTATGAACCACAAAATTACTCTCTCAAAATTTGTTAAATCGCATATATGTGTGATTTGTTCACGTTAAGAAGAATAAATAAATAAATGAAAAAAAGTGTCTCATGGTGGGTGCGAGCCACAAACCTTATGATTACTAAAGCGTTTTTCATAGTCCTTTGCACCTTTCAAAAACAAACCGCTTTACTTGATGTTGTATCACTGCGCGCACGACTATTTGCTGATTGGTGAAGAGGAAATTGTTTCGTCTGTTTCCCGCAATATTTCTGCTGCAGCACGTGCATGAATTTCTGCTACTGCGGTGTGCATTATTCGTCTAACTCTCACACCATTCCCGTGATATACGGCAAAATACCCAATACTATATAATCCCCCTCCTTTAAGAGCAACTGAACATTGTTATTTTTGTCCAAACTGTAATTATAAATGAAATTACAATGAGTTATGTCAAATTATCAACTGAACGATAAAGAGATAGCGCTGGTATGTAACAGCAAGCATATTTATCATAATGGGAGATTATTTCTTTTTCATCAATTACCTAAATCATTATGCATATCCATGAAAAACAGATGGTACTTTTCCCCCTTAAGTTCAATTTATTGATGTGCTTTCTTACATTGTATAGCATGCGAATGTACAAATACTAACTTCAGTACTACAAAGTAAGTAAATAAATATTCTATGAGAATATGAAAATTAGCTATTATAGGTCTTAATTTTCTTCAAGTGAATTGAACAACGTTGATATCGTTTGATAAAGTATTTGCTTTTTTCTGCACTTACAGGTTTGCCTCGTTTATGTTTAACAGAATAACTCGGAGCAGCAGGTAACCTGCTGGCTTCCTTGGGCGACATCTTTAAATTGTGGCGCGCACTTCGTGTGTTTTGTCATTTGTTGTAACAGTTTTCTCTTACAAATTCGATTTTGGTTCAAGATTTCGATCTCATATAGATACATACTTTGAGTCGAAACCTAAATGTTCTTACTGTGCCTTAACAATACATTAATTACCATAATACATTGCATTTGTTGTGTACTATTTGCTCATGGAAGAATAAACTGATATTAGTCTCATTTTTAATGTTGCTAACTCATAGTTATTTTTCAGTTTTTCACTTTTAGGCGCGTAATCCATGGACAGAGCCGTAGCTAGGGTGGAGCGGTTGCCCCGGGCGCAGATAGCAAGGGGCGCCGAACGAGTAAGAAGAAAAAAAAGGTGTCGGAAAAGAGTAAACGACGCGGCGTCCCGTAAAAGAATTGGCGCCCTATTAAATCAATATAGTTGTCAGTTTGCAAAGAAATACATTTATTAAAAATGTTCTTGCTCGCTACGCTCCCAACCCAAAATTTTCAATAGGAGTCACAATAAGTTTTTACTCATTACTTAAAGTTATTATATACGATTTGTTATGACGATGTAATATACAAGATATCGAGTAATGACTTACAATGTACGCAGGAGCGTTTTCAAAATCGGAAACGGTCAAAATCTGAAATACGTGTTCAGCGTTTGATGGTGATGAGTTTGCTTAGTTAATCACGCTTTTCTACCCAATCGGGTTAATCACGATGGGGAGAATGAAGGTATGAAAATGAGAGGAGTGTAGAGACACACGCAAGCTGCTGTTTGTACGGGAATATTAAAAATGAAGGTAAACAAGGGGAATAATAACACATTCAAAATCGTAGAGTAAGGCTAAAAGGGTCAGAAGTTAACCCAACGAATTTCGTCTTTTTCAAAGATTAATCAGTACTAGTGATTTTTTTAAAATTCCATTGACATATGAAATGCTTCCAATTTGAAGGAATTTATTAGGATCATTTCTTCATCAACTAGTTGTATCGCCAGGATATGTTTCCAGTGCGTACCTATCAGTTGTGCTCTGTTTTATCTATCTACATACAGACAAAACATAAACCTTTTGAGTTTCCCTTATATTTTACAAAATATTTTTACAGTAAAAGAACTAACTCTATAATCTATAGAACCTCGAGGATCAATACCGCATACATAAAACCTCTCCAATGACTTCTATCCTTGCCCAACTGAATCCAGTTTCTACTTTGTATTCCTATTTCTGCGAGATTCATCTTAATATTGTCCTTCCATCTGCGTCTAGGTCTTCCTAATGGACATTTTCCGATTGGATTTCCGGTCAAAACTTTGAAAGCGTTTCTACTTCTTTCATTGTCACTACATGGCCTGCCCACCTGAGCCTTCCAGACTTGATTATTCTAACAGTGTTTGGTAAAGGATGTAAATTATGCATTTCCTCGTTATAAAGTTTCCGCCATTTCCAATTGCCGTTCCTCCTGGGTCTCGTCTGAGTATTCGTCTCAAGATTTTATTCTCAAATTCTTTCAATTTGCGCTCTTCCCTTAAAGCAAGCGACTATGTTTCGCAACAATACAGAACAACCGGCATGATTATCGTTCTATATATTTTGAGCTTCAAATTCCTCGACAGAATTCGCGACGACAAAAAGATTTTGAACTGAATGGTAACACGAATTCCCCGGACATTTTTTAATTTCTTCGTGGATAGGATTTTGATCTGTTATATTGATCCTAGATACTTGAAAGTGTCCACTTTATCGAAAATATTATTTGATACTTTGACGCATCCATAATTTGCAGTATTACGATCTCAGTGAACTTCCATGTATTTCGTTTTTTCTACATTTACTTCTAAACCTGCAAGCATTTAATAATGTCTGCATTTTTTCTATTGTTCTCCTATCAGATTTACATCATCAGCATACGCCATAACCTGGTGAATACCATTCAGCTCTAGGCCCTGGTTGTTATCTTTGATTTTTTACTAGCTTTTTCGGTATTCCAAATTCTGCAAGAATATTGTATAATATTTATCTCCTATCAGTTAAAATCAAGAAATAATTGATGCACCGGGGTATTATATTTCCATTTCTTTTCAAGTATTTGTCGAATGGTAAATATCTGGTCTACAATTGATTGATTTCGTCTAAATCCACACTGATAATCTCCAATAGTTTGATCCGCGTATGGTATCAATTTTGCTAATAAAATGTTTGAGAGGATTTTATAGGATGTTGACACAAGAGAAATTCCTCGATTACAATCCGTTTTGTCGCCTTTCTTGTGAATTAAAACAATCATCCATTTTTTCCACTCTTATGGTAATTCCTCCTTGTTCTAGATAAGGAGAATGAGTTTGTATATCTTGTTCCACAATTTTCACCTTTACCTAAAATTAACTCAGCCTTAATTCCGTCTACACCCGGAGATTTGTGTTTCTTTAATTTCTTTATAGCAATTTCTACGTCTGTTTGGCTAAGCTCTGAAATTTATGGGTCTGCTGTGCATTTCCCTTTCCCCACGAACATTAATTTTTGGCTGCGTGTTAAGCAAATCGTCGAAGACTTCTTTCGATCTCTTCATGATGCTATCTGATTCCGTAAGAATTGTTCCGTTGTCTCTCTTTAATATATACACGCGAGGTTGATAGGTCTACCCTTTCTTAAATTCCTTAATGCCCTTGAACATGTCTTGATTTTTTCTTTTACTATTAATTTAAGCTTTTAAAAAATCGCGTTTCTCTCTTCTAAACATTTTGGAAGTTTCCCATCTGATGTCAACGAAATTTAGTATAGTTATATTCTTCGGATTTTGTAGCCAACGCAGTTTCGTCTATTTTCCCATCTCCGTTAGTTTGGTGCATTCCTAGTTGAACCATGATTTGTTCCTACGTATCTCCGAGTGCCCCAATTTTTTTCTTGCTGAAATTTTAATGCTATCCCTAATTTGAACCCAAGTATTCTCAACATTGGTGCTCTCAAAACCTTCTAAAAACGAGAATCTATTAACTTCAATGTAGTACAAGTGAAGGGAAGAACGTTTCCCTAATGCCCCAACTCTTGCATACAAAATAATTAGTCCATTAGGTGACTGTTCTTCCCTTAGCTTGTAGCAATAAACCTAAAAGATTAATTCCTCCTCAAGAGCCGCGGCCGCAGTAGCTCAGCGGCAGAGCGTTCACCTCTGGTGCTATGAGTCCCGGGTTCGATCCCTGCCCCCGCCAAGTGAACTTTGTGGTAAACAAACACCGTGTGCGTGGGTTTCCTCGGGGTTTTCCCGTTTCCTCCCATTTTCTTCATTCCTCCATTTCATTCATTACTCATCATCACCGTCTCCTGTAGCCTAACCGGCATAACCGTGGGACGTGAAACTCAAAGATTTCATTTCATTTTTCCCTCAAGAGCCGCCACTAATTTTTATTTATAGAAATTTTAATCTATGAGAATTATTGTACTTTTATACAAAGCCTTTTAATTTTGTTCTTGGTACGGCCGTATATAAAGATACTAGATGTTATTTACGTCAGCTTACCTGAGAAGCAACAGAAAGCCATTCCAGACAGGCTGAAGATGAGCCATAATCGTTTTGTTCCATATATGTTAATTATCGGAGCCCAAAGCGCCTTACAAAGCCATGGAATGAGTAACAGTTTCATCAAAGATACGCTAGAAGAAGAAGAGAAAGTTTCTTTTTTAATTCGTCTTTAATACTAAAATAGAAAGTATAGTTTTTTTTATCGATAAAAGTATAGAAACCTAACGTGGTGAAAAAAAAAAGTAATTTGAACGGTTTTAATTCCTTTTTACATTAATAAGGGACACAGATCAGTACTGAAAAGTCGAAAGCACTAATGATCTATCAGTGATGGCCAATTCGGTCCAACACAATACAGTTAGCTGTCATTTTACGATAACCCGTACTTACGACTAGTTTTAATGGTTAAATTAGGTGGTCTATATTATCAAGGACCACTTCTGACTCATATAAAATTATAAGAAATAATAACATGTATCACTTATGTAGAAAAGTTACTCTTACTAAGGCTATAGAAATATAAACAGTTTTGAACGAAGAACGGGAAACCGCCACCGAGAAAATTGTACAGGAGAGACCATTTAAAAGGTTCAGCTCATTTTGCATCTACCGGGGACGATAGGAGCGGCAATTTAGAAGACTTGAAGCTCATTTTACACCCACCTGTGCATATGTCCTGTTGTTCTACTCAGCTTTACACGAACAAAAAGGTTGCAGTAATTACTGAGAACCTATTTTTTTATTGTCAATATTTTGAGGTTCCAGTTGTGCTGAATTTAGCTCTAGTTCGGCTGGTCCTCCGAAGGTTTCAAATTGTGAATGTAAGAAGAAATTAAACTAATAAAAAAACGAAAGCTAAAGAAAATGTGTAAAGTGAATAATAAAGAAAGATACAATAATAATGTTAATTAAAAATAAAGAACAAAAAGTTACTGCTGAAAATATGTATAGCGACTACATTGCATCAGAATTCCTATGAATTAAAACAGCTTGATTGATTCTTTCGTAGTTGCTTATTCATCGAATTGGACGGAGTTATTGGAATTTCTCCCTTCCCAATACATTTTTGGTGGAAATTAAAAATCTCGCATAAATGAGATATCCATGAGATCTTTTGTGGATGTATGGTTAGCGTACATCGGGATGAAATTGAATACCTCCCCTGGCCTATCTAAACTAGTCGTGGGCACAAAAACCGGTTTTTCGGTTTCTGTTTTTAAAGGAAAACCGAAACCGGTTTTTGAAAATTTTCATAAAAGTTTTTCGCCGAAACCGGTTTTGTCCAAAACTGGTTCGGTTTTTCACCGAATCCGGGTTCGGTTTTCTTCAAAACCGGTTCCAGTTTTTTCCCAAATCCGGTTCGGTTTTTTTAAATCAAAATTGGTTTCGGTTTTCTCCAAAACTGGTTCAGTTCATAAAAAGGAAGTGCAAACCGAAGCCGATGTGCTTAAAAACCAATGTTTAAAAACATAACTGCTTTTGTTGTAAACGGATCCGGTTTTCGGTGAAAAACCAAACCAGTTTTGGAGAAAACAAATGTCGGTTTTGGATTTCGGTTTTCTAGAAACCGATTTCCGATTTTTATAAAAACCGGCTTTGCCTATCCCTAATCCAAACGCAGGACCTAAACATAATTGAACATCTATTGTCCGTTTTGTGGACACGAATCCAGAGCAGATTTCCTCCTCTGTTCTCTTTCACGGAATTGATTGTTGCACTGTATGCGGAGTGCTGTAGTATTCCATTCACTACCATTCACGACTTGTGTGACTCCTTCGCACTTCGCTTCTGAGATATTCTGGCGGCGATAGGTGCTCAAACGCCATATTAATCTGATAAGTTGCACTTTTTCCAGACTTGTTTCCGTTAAATTGGTCAAGATCTGTTTGCCTTATGAGAAAATGCAAGTTCTTAGAAAGGAGACAAACTTAGATAAGTGGCCAGCGTAAAAGATTTTACTGTAGTATAATATATGTATAGTAAACTAACAATTTTTTTTTTTTTTTTTTGAAATTGTCCTTGTTTGCTTGGTTCGTCATCCAAGCTAATGAAATCATAATTGAATTGAAGACTTATTCTTGCAAAGTAAGAAACTTAGGGACAAAACAAACTACCCCACTGCCTGGTATTTTCTAAGTACTAACTAATTAGGTAGAGATATTTTAAGATTAATTTTTACTTTCTCAAATTTTGAAAAAGAATATGGAAAGTGTTGGCAAGACTGATGAATACCCAAACATCAAAATTTCATAAGGAATTAAAAAAATGTTGACCTCGAAGTCGGACAACCCAAGAAGACAGAAAAATACTATTGTTTCGTTAACTCTCCGCTCACCGTCTTTGTCTTGTCTGTTGTTTCCGTCATAACTTCTATATTTGCTGCATGTTGAGCGGAATATTTCAATTTTTCACACTGATTTTCGACGAACTTAAAAAAAAGTTCTTTACTGAATTCTCTATGTCCGTGTATGTATGTATGTATGTATGTTACATATATGTGTGTGTGTGTGTGTTATTTGTGAAATTTTCACTTTTAAGCCCTCCATTCGATAGAACAGCAAAAACTATCTGGAAGAAATGATTCAATTTTTCGCGTCACTCTTACCGTTCCCGAGATATTGATCTCAAAAGTTCCGATTTCGGTAGATTTAAGGAGCCATGTCTCGGGAACCGTAAGTCATAGAGAGATGATATTGTGTTGGTCAATACCTATGAGGATGGTGAACATTTGAACATTTTAGTACCAAATAGTAACCGGTGGCCAATGGCCAACTGGCCACCGTTCCCCAAATATTGGCCAATAAAGTTCAGATTTCGGGAAGTTTAAGGAGCCATATCTCGGAAACCTTAAGTCATACAAAGATAATATTTTGCAAATTTTTCAATTTTGAGCCCTCCATTTTGAGCATGTGTCTTCGTAAAACAACATATCGTAGAACGTTTTAACAGAACTCTTAAACAAAACACGTGGAAAAAATTAGTGCTCAAGGAAATTTTAAATGGATAAATATATTACAAGAATTGTTTAATGAGTATAATAATAAAGTACATAGAATAAGTGGTATAAAGCCTGCAGAAGTTAATAAGAAAAATCAATTCTTTTTAAGTTCGTTCTGGCAATGCTCTTGGAGTATTCTCAGCTGGTTTAAATATATTTTTAATCTCGTATTATTTTGTGTTGTCTCAAAAACGAGACTCGAAAGAAAGCCCCTCGGGTCGAGACGAGAAGCAACAAGGCTCTATTTTTGAGACGAAATAGCATTTTCTCGAAACGAGATGTTACAGCTTTAAGTCTTATGTCGTCTCATTCGAATCTCCAATAGTGATGGAGCAGTTTACGCAGCATTCATGTGTGGAGTATTGACAAGAAACAAAAAACCTATGGAGATGCGTTACTTTGGCTTGTCTAGTAAGGGAAGAGAGAGAGAGATTATATATCAAAGTGGAAGATGATTTATATACCAATTGAAAGCACTAATAACCCCTATTACGGAACTGTAATAAAAAATTTCCGAATGCATATACTGTGCGAGTTATATGGATATACAGGGTGTCCAAGAAATCCGTTTTCACCCCTAGAAATCGCAAACGATGAGCCAGATGCCAAAACAGGAAAACACGTGTTTGATAATTTTAAAAGTACAACGTATCAAAGCAAAAAGTGTTGTCCAGGGCCACCCGCAGGGTCCCAGGCGGGTTCCAACATACAAATTGCAAAAGGTAAGAGGGTCAAGTAGCATATCGTTAGAAACCTGTTGGGAAATGAAAGAAGAAGGAACAAGCTTCGACTCTCTAAAATTACTCTGTGCAAAATAGCCTCCGTTCAAAATGTCAGCAAAAACTTCATTGTAAAGTCTATGGCCACCCAAGAAAACCTGAAATGGCGAGACAGATGTCAAAACAAAACAAAAATGTGTGTCATCTTTTCAAAAGTACAAAGATTGAAAGTAAAAATATTTGTCCCAGGTTCCTCTACAGGGTCCCAGACGGATTCCTACTCAAAATTTTCATATGGCAAGGGAGGTCAAGTATCATATGGTTGGAAATCGATTAGGAAATGAAAGAAGACGGAACAAGTTTCGACCCTCTAAAATTACCCTGTGGAAAATGGCCTCCGTTCAAAATGTCAGCAAAAATGTCATTGTAAAGTCTATGGCCACTCCCAAAAAAACTGAAACGATGAGACAGATGTCAAAACAAGAAAACACGTGTCATCATTTCAAAAATACAATGATTGAAAGTAAACATGTTTGTCCCAGGGTCCTCCACAGGGTCCCAAACGGGGTCCCACTCAAAATTTTCAAATGACAAGGGGGGTTCAAGTAGCACATCGTTTAAAGCTGTTGTTAAATGAAAGCAGATGGAACAAACCTGGATGCTCTACGATAACACTGAAAATATCTTGCGCTTTAGTTCTTTCTGTAGTCGGGTTTTCGTTTGCTTTCACTTTAATTATTTTGCTCAAAGGAAAGAAAGGAAATGCCACTTCTGTGAGATTCTGCTCTTTGGGCCCAGTAATGTCTAAATAAATAAAAATATAATAAAATAAAAATCTAATAAAAATAAATTAAAAATATAATAAAATAAAAACACATTAAGAAATAAAGAAAGGAAAAGGAAAAAATAAAATTTAACATACTTGAGTATAGGACTGACTAGTTAACATATAATGTACCACCACGAACAAAAATAAGTAGAGGTTGGAGCTATAAGAAATAAAGATTTAACTCCACTTATTTATGTTTATGACTGTACAATAGTGATACTTATGCTTGTTGTATGGATTACACTGCTCAACAAGAAATTGTTTATCATAATGTTTTTACATTTACCGAATGATTTTAACGTGCTAATTACGAATCTGGTATTAGTTTTCCTCAAATGTCGATTGTTTGGAAGGAATTTTACAAAATCGTCTTTGTTCAAGAACGCCATTTTAGAGTAAGAATTTCATCCTTTACTTCGGCTGTCCATAGAAGGCAACGCATAACATACTCTTGCGGATTAATTAGCAAGTTCTGTTTCGTAACATATGCGTTCTATGATTACAAATTTTGAATGCAACATTTATTTTGAATGAAAATAACTGTCTAGAAAAATATAATTTCTTATTTTTCCCCTTACTTTTACAAATAATATTAACTTTTACTTAAGTAAAGTCAGTAAATTTCTATATGACTCCACTTGGATAGCCAGCTGCATACAGTATTGCGTAACTATAGTGGTAACTATATTATATCAGTGGCATTTGATTTAATTTCACTAGGTGCTGTGTGTGGAAGGTAAAATGTCTACAAGTAGGCGTTGTAAAATGTCAGCAGATTCATTTTGTTATGTTTGTGGATATCACATAAGCCCCAAACAACTTAAACATAACATTGTGCTTGAAACAAAGTTCTGTGTCGCATATGAAGCTTACTTTCGATTGCCCGTAGGTGATCAAGAGAAACATTGGGCTCCGTATGTGTGTTGCGGTAGTTGTCGCTCTACATTAGAAGGTTGGTTACGGGAAACCAGAAAGTATATGCCATTTGCTATTCCTCGAATTTGGAAAGAGCCTACTAATCACCATAATGACTGCTACTTCTGTTCAGTTGACGTGACACACTATAAAAACAGAAAGAATAGGAGAAAAATAAAATACCCCAGTTTACCTTCATCCATTGCTCCAGTTCCACATAGTGACGAACTTCCTGTACCCAAACGACCAGAGATATTGCCATCGGAAGGAGAGCCAGAGGAATCTTCCGATCTTGATCTTAGTTTTTTGCATGAAACCAGGAAAAAAGGAACCACATTTGCTTAATCAGCAAGAACTTGATAAGAGATTTAGATCTTCCCAAATCAAAGGCAGAACTTGTTGCTTCACGTTTAAATGAGTGGAATTTTCTCCTTCTAACACGTAAAATATCAAAATATAGGAAGAGGCATAAGACCTTTTCACAATTCTTCAAAATGGGACGAAGTTTGTGTTATTGTCATGACGTTAGTGGTCTAGTTGAAGCTGTCGGTTTCCCACATCAACCAGAGGAGTGGCGTCTTTTCATAGACAGTTCATCTAGAAGTTTGAAGGCAGTTTTTCTGCACAACTGAAATGTGAATTTTTCTATACCAGTTGCACACTCAGTCCACATGAAGGAAGACTACGAAAACGTGAAATTATCGTTGGAAAAGATTGAGTACCAAAAATATAAATGGAGATCTTAAGATGATCGGTTTTCTTCTAGGTTTGCAGAGTAGCAATACTAAATATAGCAGTTTGTCAGAGCATTAGATTCACATTCTGCAGCTCTTTCTTACATAAGACAAATGTTTCCACAGTTAACTGACGCTAAAATCACAGCTGGCGTATTTACTGGATCACAGATACGTGAGATGCTTCAGTCTGAAGAACATCAGAATAGAATGACTAGAGAGGAAAGAAGTGCTTGGGAAGATTTTCAGGGCGCTAGTGCAAGGTTTTCATGGTAAAAATAGGAGTGAAAATTATAGGGAGTTAATAGATTCTTTGATTGACCTATATCACAATTTGAGTTGTAGAGTGGCTTGAAATTGCATTTTTTTGTTTTCCCATCTTGATTTTTTTCCATCCAAATTTAGCAGATGTGAGTGAAGAACATGGTGAACGCTTTCATCAAGACATTGCACAAATTGGAAAGAAGATACCAAGGGCGCTGGGACACCGCGGTGATGGTAGATTACATTTGGACATTGGTCTCTGATGACAAATCAGCTTCGCACAAGCGAAAAAGCAAGCGTGCTCATTTTTTAAAATGTTCTTCATTATGTTCTTGTAGTGAAAGTGGATATATTTTTGCTAAGTTTTTTTTATTTTGTACGCTGTCTTCGTACTCCATAGTGACTAAGTTAATTCTGCATTATTTCTTCAGTGAAGCATATTGTAAGATAGCAATTAGCTCTAAATTTCTCGATAAAAATCAAAACCGGGTCAAAACTGCGGCTTATATAGACTAGCCATTTAATATTAACTTATGCGTACGAAAAGTGTTAGAAATGTAATATAATTTAGTTGAAAATAGGCGTTAGGAACTACTACACGGAAATGAAAAATGACTTCAAGTCCAGTTGATTTCATAACCAAATTTCTGATTTTGTCCCCAACATTTTGTCGTCGTCTCGTGAATATCAATTTAAAACTTACAGAATCAATCTCTGATCAAAAAAAAATCTGATGTAATTTGTCTAACTGTAAAAACAGTATTGCCAACTCCACAAATAAAAAATACTTAATTTTGAGGAAAAATTAAGAATTTTCTCAAAATTTGTTGAATAAATTTTCTTTCGCATGTAATATTGCAAATGAACTTACACTGTTTAAAAGCCTGTTTCTTTGCTTAAAAAGCAAGGCATAATCGGTTGTGTTAGGGCAAATGGTTTCTTAGTTATTACGCTTTAACGAAAAATGGAGGAAAAATTCGACAAATTACCCGATTTCTAAGGGTTAAAGACGAATTTTAAGGCGATTTTCGACATTTCGGGAAAACTAATGTTATGCACGTCATTAGTACCACACAACGATATTAAAAAAAGAAAATAAATCAGATAAACACAAAGTTGGTCAAAATTTGTTACCCAGTGTTATCAATTATAAAATGATTCAAACAAAAACAAAATTCTTGCAGCAGGAACAATGAATACGTGCAAATGTCTCACAATGACAAGTGCCGATTGCAAAATAGAAAGTGAATGCGCTCGGAAAATGGAAATGAAGATGTACATTTTGACCAACCACCATTTTACAGAGAGTAATTTTAGAGAGTCGAGACTTGTTCCGTCTTCTTTCATTTCCTGTGGAGGACCCCGGGACAAATATTTTTACTTTCAATCATTGAAAGCAATGGTCAAAAGAGAACTGTACCGTTGCTTTCGTGGTCTGCACGGTCGGGTGATATGAACCCTATCAAATATGTATGTGATATAGTTGGTTGATATCTTATTCAGCATGGTCCTCCTGCATACAATTTCTATGTCTCGTGGCCTCGCATATAAGCAGTTTGAAAGGCAGTTCCTCTGGAGCATATCCAATGTCTGTTTCATTCGATGCCACGACTTCAGACATGTATTTGCAGCAGGATGTGGGGGCTCCACACAGTGTTGGGAAGTAACGTAACGCAAGTAACGCGTTACTTGTAACGCATTACTTTTTAAGTAACGTTTCCTAGTAACGCGTTACATCTTTTCCAAAGTAACTGTAACGGTAACGCGTTACAAATTTTTAAGTAACGTACCTAGTTTGCGTTACTTTTTCCGCGTTACATTTCGGATGAGTAACTACAATATATGTATATTTTTTTCGGAAACAAATGTTTCTTTCCTGTAAGTGAATTTCTCAGAATAAAACAATCGAGCATGAACTACGTATGTCAGTGACCGACAGTCACAGACACACAGAGAAACAGATAAGTTCGTAGTGCCACTTGCTGTTTTTTGAAGATGAGGACAGCCTTAGGGAAATCACGTGTACTGATTGCAAGCACTTGGAAGATTTTGTCCGTAGATTTTGACAGTTCCAAATCAATACATTCAGTGAGTGAACTAGGAGTGCAATGATACTGGTAGTCTATTTTACTTTGATTGGTGTTGTTTTTATAAAGATGGAGGACGAAAATATTTTACTGTTCGAACATTTAAAAGAATACTTTTTCTTAAGAGCTGAGGATGATGGCGGACAGAATCTAAAAGTAAAGTGTCTGAAGTGCCCCGGCGGAAAATATTTATCAACAACTAGGGTGCCATAATTAACGATTTACAGTAAGGGGTTAATATGAATAAACTGTGTTCTGATGAGCAGGCCTACTTTATTACTAGAAAATAGTTTGCTGATGGTATGTAATATTAAAGTTCTTTCAGATCAGTTTCAAGTCGAGTTTCGAGTCAAATCAAGGGTAATATCCTCGAGTCGAGTTCCGAGCCGATTCAGTTTTTCCCGTCGAGTTTCGAGTCCAGTCGAGTTTGATAAATGGTTCGTTCGTTTTAACTCGTCTTGAAATCATGGCCTGATTACACTGGAAAATGAAAGCCATGAGAAATGTAAGCTAAACAGTAATATGGAATACTTTTAGTGTTGCTCACGAGAGGAGCACCGCTTGCATCTCGTATCGTCTCGATAGCGAGACCACAAGAGATTTTTTTATAACAAGCTCAGCTCGGCTCGACTCAACTGAGAAGATGGCTCGAGCCGGTTCACTTGGGGTGAACCATCGGCTCGAGCTGGCTTGGTAGGGATGAGCCATTTGGTCGGTTCGGCTCAACTGAGCCGAGGGCTCTAGCCGAGTCGGTTGGGTGAGCTGTTGGCTCAGCTCACTTCTTGGTTCGGCTCGATAGTGAATGAGCTGTGAGCCGAGTTGCTCGAGTCGTTGACAATTCTAAACTCCGGCCGAGAAGTTTTGAAGATATTTGGCCAGTGCCCTATAACATTTAACAGTGTTTGGCTCGAGCCCGAATACTCAACCTAGACCCTCAACCCAAATTCAGAAGCTCGTGAACAATGTCCTTGACTCCTAGACTTTACGACTACCGAGGTTGGTAATCAACTAGTTTTTTAGTATTCAAATACAAACCGCCTATCTTTCATTTTTATATACGGTGTTGTTATAATTAATTAATTAATTAATAATAATAATAATAATAATAATAATAATAATAATAATAATAATAATAATAATAATAATAATAATAGCGGTAGTAATAGTAGTACGGAAAATTGAAGTCATATTTTTTTCACATTTTTAAAGTTTCGGACCTAAAAGTAACGCGTTAGTAACGCGTTACTTTCGAAGTAAAGTAACAGTTACATTTTTGGGGCAAGTAACGCGTTACTAACGCGTTACATTTTAAGAGAAAGTAAAGTAACTTGTAACGCGTTACATTTTTACAAGTAACTTACCCAACACTGGCTCCACATCATACTGATATACCATGGATAAAGGAGTCGTACAACTCTGAAATTGTAAAAAATTCTGTATAGTCACGTAACCATAACAATTCTGTATGGTCAGTAACCATGATAAATCTACCATCAGATATATATTTGATTCCATTCACAGGCGTTTTTTCTTTTTTTCCACAATTAGCAGCGTTTTTTTAAAAAGAAATTAAACGATACAAAACAGTCAACACTTCGAAGCCAGTCGCCAAATATCAGTAGTTCCTTTATACAATTTCTTTAATATTTTTCGGATTTTGCTGACAGCCTGAGGTTGACCAGTTTTATTAAGCTCTCCGCCTGTTTTGAAGGTTTAGTAAGAAATAAAAAACTGAAAGCGTTTTGAGGTGAATCCTTTATCTTTAGATACAATTAATTCTTGTGTGCGATTTCTTCCTTGTAGACTAATAGTTTGAGTTCTCTTCGTGCACAAATGTTGTCGAAGATAGTAATTTCCTAAATCAGTTTCAGCAACTGGTAGATATGGAAACGAAGATTACCAGATTGCAGTACAAACAAAATAATTATAAAACTTTTGTCCAAAAAAAATCTTAAACTGATTTCATACAGTTTACGTAGTTCACTTGTTTTTTATACTGCAAACAAGAGAGACAATATAATGTATGAAAGTGTTCCAAAACTTTGCAGTGCAATCAGTGTGATATTATGCAACCATAATCACACTAAAGAAAGTATGGTTGCCTATTAGCATGTTACTTTGCCGTAACACAGCATCCGTTGAGGTGTTCCATAATCTAGCCCCAAAGATTACTTTCAGATGCTAAAGAAATTTTGTATGGAATCACTGGGATCTTTCAGAGAAACAAAAATAATCAAAATAGGTGCACCTTCGTCGAAGTTGTGGGTGAGTATACCCACACAATATATACATCAACGGGTTGAATTGAGAACCCGCTTCTTTTCTTAAAGTTGGTAAATGAAAATATTCTATCACGAAAATATTACATTATATCTTGGTAGTGGCAGATATTTATTTCAAGACATTACTAATTTCCATCATTATGTTTAACACAAATATGAGTTTAATAATTCATTATTATTAGAATAATAGTGTATAATTTGCTTAACAGTGGAAAACGATAGGCTTCCCTACTGCCGACCTTGACTCCACGTTAATTGGACCATTTGCCAACAAAACTCTTAGGAAAGAAGTAAAATCGCAATCGGATTAGAAATTGAAGGGTTAAAACTTTTGAATAAATGACGAAAAATTGTTGGTAGTGCAACCTACGCTGTACATTGGACCAACATATTTTCAACTTTATTTTTGTAATTTCTAATTCCCAACACCATGTATGGTGTCCTCATGAAACCTCCCTGATTACAAATATTAATTGCGTGGAAACTATTAGCGCCAGAGAATAACAGGTTGCGGCATCTTGAAGAGCAACTCAAACAGACTTTTCTTGTTGATTGTTAATTATTGTTATTTGTTGCAGATGTTCAGTAACAATGTTTATATGAATTCTTGTTACTTTTATATGAACAAAGATGACAACAGCACAAGACAGAGCGCATTGTGTAGTGTGGTTGGCTTACATTAAATCACAGTGTTGCCACAGACTTATCTCTGGAGTGGGCTGAAAAATAGTACCAAATTGAAACAAAAAGGGCGGAATTCATTATTTTATACAAATGTAATACATGGCTTTATAACACGAAACTAAAAGAGGTAAAGTTCTACAACACTACCCCCCCCCTCCAAGACTCAAAATCAAGAAGTTGCTATTTTAAAAATTACTTCATAGAAACCTCCAAATAAGAGGACCCCGAACAACCGTGGAAGTAGATGAAACTTTTCTCGCATGTAGGGAGTATAACAGAGGCCGCAAATTAAAAGAGAAAACAGTTACCATCTTTGGTATGTATTGTAAGGAAACTAAATGCGCCGCTATTTCAAAGTGACCAATAAGCCAAAACGGTATTATGGTCAAATATGAATATATATATATATATATATATATATATATATATATATTCAGATCGAGTTTCGAGTCGAGTCGAGCCAGAACGAGTCAAATGGAGCTAAATTTTATGTAGTTTCAAGTACTCTCTTCAACTATCCTACATAGGCAGTGTAATTATTATCAATGATACTACTGTTACTACAACTTATTATTATTATTATTATTATAACAACACCGTGTATAAACATGAAAGATAGGTGGTTTCTATCTGAATAATAAAAGCTAATTGATTGCCGACTTTGGTAGTCGTGAAGTCTAGGAGGCATGGCCATCGTTCACGAGATTCTGGATTTGAGTTCCGGAGAAGCAAGGATTTGGCTAAGGCCAAATGTTGTTAAAAGTTATAGGGCGCTGGCCAAACATGTTCAAAACTGCTCGGCTCGGGCTTAGGGTTGTCGGCCTGGGTAAGCCGATCTGAGCCGATGGCTCACCCAAACCGAGACAAACAGAGCTGATAGCTCAGTTGGGGCGAATCGATGCTCATCCCAACCATGCCGGCTCGAGCATTTCGCTCCGTTGAACTGAGCCGAGCAAGTTTACATCACTACCTAGGTTGAGCTTCTGTTTGGGCTCGAAAATTCGACCTTGCAGGTCTCAGCCTTGATGGTAAGAACTAAAGTATATACTTAAATTGGTGCTAACGACATTTGAGGCCTCGTTATAAAATCCTTTGTCGTCTCGTTATCGAGACGAAACGAGATACAAGCAGTGTCCCCTCTCGTGAACAATACTAAAAGTATTCCACTTTATCGCTTACATTTCTCATGGCTTTCGCTTTTCAGTCTAATCATGCCATGATTTTAAAACGAGCTGAACGAGCGAGCCATTTATCAAACTCGACTCAACTTGAAACTTGACCTAAAAAACAGCGACTCGGTTCGGAACTCGACTCAAGAAAATTACGTTTCACTCGACTCGGAACTCGATTCGAATTCGAGTCGACTCGAGTTTTAGCTCGATTCGTACCCATTCCTAGAAGGCTATTCCTAACGTTGAATTAAAGGAATGACGAAGTTTACAACATAAATTCTTGCTCCTCTTTGTTAATTCTTCCTCGGCCGGATTATATTGGAGGGGCGAGGACCCCACCTCTAAATATTGGGGGGCCCAAAGGCAAGGTGAATCGTCACAATGTGCGCATTTGGGGTTCCGAACCCCCATACGTTATTCGTGAATATCAGAGATAGCGAGAAAGTGAGTGTGAGGTGTACTTTGGGACACAATAGAATTATCAGTCCATTTTTCTTCATGGAGCACACAATAACTGTTCCCGTTTATCTGGACATGCTTCAACACTTTGCTCTTTCATAGCTACTCCCATTGCAACCAAACGTGATATTCCAACAGGATAATTCCCCACCACACTGGTGTTTAGATGTTCGTAGAGCTTTAGACCGAACATTTCCACAGCGATGGATTGGATGCGATGGACCCACTCCTTGGTCACCGCGATCTCCCGACATAACCATATGGATTTCTTCCTATGGGGATATGTCAAAGATAAAGTCTACGCCACACCTGTACGTTATATTCCTGCACTTTGATACAAAATTAAACAAGTCATCAACTCGATCACACCAGACATGCTGAGATCACATGGCGAAAGATTGAATATCGACTGAACATTCTGAGAGCTACTAACGGGGCCCATATAGAGGTGCATATAGACAAAAAAAATCTGTTTGAGTTGTTCTTCAAGATACCGCAAATCGTTATTCTCTGGCACTAATAGTTTCCATGCAATTAATATTTGTAATCAGGGAAGTTTCATGTGGACACCCTATATATATATATATATATATATATATATATATATATATATATATATAGAGAGAGAGAGAGAGAGATAAGGTGTTATAAAAATGGCGCCCACGGACCAGAGAGCACTATTCTAAAGATCAAAATAAAGTGAAAATGTTATACGATGGTTTGCCTTCTGGGGCCTCCTTCCCCGCTATGGGGAATCAAAATTTCACAATGTGGCAACGTCGCAGATTAACTTGGAACCATTAACATCATTCTACAAATAAATCAAGCAGTTAAATCGATTGCTACACTAATAAGTGATGCTAGTATTAATCTACAGTATATCGACTATAGTTGTTATTTGGAAAAAAAAATCGATGCAACTATTTGATAGATTAGTAGATCTACTGTATGGCTTTTTATTTGCGACTTTGCCACATAGTGCAATTTGTGTCCCCAGACAAGGACCCGAATATATATATATATGCTTTATTATGACTTGTAGAATAGTGCCCTGTAGTCCGTGGGCGCCATTTTTAGAACACCTGATATAATTTATTGTAACAATCTATTCTCGAAATATCGCTTGTCATGGACGTCTCCAGAACTTTCTAATAAGCATAATCCACTACGTTAGTAATAGTAGAAAAATAGAGGAAAAAATACACAGAACAGAGGAAATAATAAGTTCATTCACAAATTACTGATCTAAATTTTATTGCAGGCAGTCCATCTTCGGGACGCATGGTACAACACACTGCTCATTTCTCTGCCAAATCTTGAAATTATGTGAACAATAGTAACTGATCTACTGTACCTTCTATAAGAATGACCCTGTTGACGTAATGCAAGTGGCAGGAATTTGTCTTGAAGACCAAATGGAATTCCTTCAGTAAAATTCAATATGAACACACAGCCTAATTTACGAACCACTTCTTGTGACATGAAATTATTTATAGGTGCCCATACTTCTTGTGTCATGAAGTTATTTATAGGTGCCCATACTTCGTGTGTCATGAAATTATTTATAGGTGCCCATACTTCTTGTGTCATGAAATTATTTATAGGTGCCCATACTTCATGTGTCATGAAATTATTTATAGTTGCCCATACTCCATGTGTCATGAAATTATTTATAGGTGCCCATACTTCTTGTGTCACGAAATTATTTATAGTTGCCCATATTTCGTGTGACATAAAATTATTTATAGTTGCCCACACTCTATTCTGTAAAGAAAAGAACCATTTTAGAAAGAGTAAGATTCAATTTAAATTTATAGTTTAAAAATCTGCTTTGTAGATATAGTGGGCCAGTGAAAGCGCAACACTTGCGGTATCGACATTTGCGGCACTTTGAAATTTAACATTTGTGGTACTGGCACATTTGCGGTACTATTCGAAATAATTTCTTATTCTCCGAGCTAATAGATAATATTTTCGGGTGTTCAGTTAGAGGATAAGCACACAGTATCAACTGCTACATCAAGACCAAACTTTATAACGTTGGTGTAGCCAGCAAGTTGTTCTAGGGGAGAATAACGACTTTTTCAGGGAACTGTTTTTTTTTTTTTTATATATTAAAAGCAGACTAAAAATCTTCTTTCAGAATAGAAACCATTATTAACTCACCATACATGCATACAAACAAACCTTTTTCAAAGCATTAAGAACGTGTAAACCCAAATAAGGATCAATTAGACAGAAAATTGAAAAAAAATATACTAGGATAAATGGTAGACACATCCGAAAGACGTAAACAAATGTTTGTTTGTGATTGGCCAAAACTGAACAACGTAAACAAATCCTTATCTCTGATTGGTCAAACGTCTGTCCATGATACTTTAAGGGAACTTCCAGAAATATTTATGTTTTTTTTATTTTCTTTTATAGTTTTCATTAACGATTTTCCAATAATTATTTACCAGTGTTTACTCAAAGTTCTAGCTCTTGTTGGTAAGAGGCCAAAGATCAAAGGGACAATATTTATTTCCTCCAAGTTATGTTCACGTTCTTGAAATTTTGATACTGTCTGTACTTAAAACCCTGATGAAAAGTACATGGTTTCTTTTTACAGGTTTCGATTACTGTGATAGTTTCAATTAGGTGGCCCGCGTGATATCCTCTATATACCCATGATCTACCAAAATCAGCCAATCAGAATGATCACATAGACCTAATATTAGGTTGTTCCATCTCCATACCCACCCCCTTTATTATTATATTCATTCTAATTTAGATTAACGGGCGGTCAAATGGATGCTTTTGGCGCGTTCCACGAATTTTGTCTCATCATTTATCTTCAGAATGTACACACGTTCTAGTGTGTACCGCAAATGTCCCACTATCTAAGGGAAAGTTTTTAACAGTATCGCAAATGTCCCAGGAAAACTTGTTTTCCGGTTGTGCCGCAAATGTCCAGTACCGCAAGTGTTCTGATACCTGGCCAGTGGAGCACGCAAGGAAGGGGATCTGGGTTTTAACCCCCCTCTTGAGCAAGATATTTTACAAAACTAAACATTTATCGTATTAGAATACATACACACACACACACACACACACACATATATATATATATATATATATATATATATATATATATATATATATATATATATATATATATATATATATATATATATATATAACACGAAATAGGGAGCTTGAACCTCCACCTAGTCGAAATTCTGTGTCCACTATTACGTTGAGAAATAAAAGATCAACATTTCTAATGTTTTGATTTTTTTTGTGTGTGTGTGTGTGTGATGTGTGATGGCGAGTACATAGGGTATCCGAGAAGTCTTCGTGTTCCTAGATTTGAGTATCACAGAGAACAAGATACAGAGTAAATTTAGTTGTGGTATTGGTAACACCACTTTCATGGTCAGAGACAGCATTGTCTGGTATCCCGGCTTTCCAGTACTATCTGGTAGCTCTACGTTCTGGGCACGTTTAACATTTTAATTGTGAGGCAATGGCTGTTAGTGGTTGCAGTTACATAGTTGAGAAACGCGTATTGGCCTGTGTGTGCGGGTGCACGAGCCACCACATACAGATGGTTGTTTGCTTTATATCCGACCATTTTTGGCGGGTACTCACGTTAAGAGATACTGCGCCACCACAACCGATGCTCTCTTCGACCCCCAGCATTGTGGACTATCACATGGCATTGCAGTTTCCATTGCAGCAAGCTCCGGTGCAAGACAGGTATGGGAAGTCTATTCCACTCTTCCCAGCTGCGAAGCTGAAGATGTCGTTTCATCAGTTCAAATGCGCAAATATCCATTGGACAGGCATATGGGCTTTCCACAGGAATGTCTTCAAACGGAGTGACACAAATTCCTAATTCCCCTGATAAAAACAGTGATATTCTGCCTTTATGTCTCGAAGCGTTGTCCATATGGATCATCACCTGGTTCGCGTCCATTCCATACAATTGTGAGATGTCTCTTCGATTGATAGGGGGGCCGCGGTGGCTCAGTGGTAGAGCGTTCACCTCTGGTGCTTGGGGTCCCGGGTTCGATCCCAGCCCCCGCCAAGTGAACTTTGTGATGGACAAACACCGTGTGCGTGGGTTTTCTCGGGGTTCTCCCGTTTCCTCCCACTTTCTTCATTCCACCATTTCATTCATTACTCATCATCACCGTCTCCTTTAGCCTAACTGGCATAACCGTGGGACGTAAAACTCAAAGATTTCATTTCATTTCATTTTCGATTGATAGGTGTTAGAATGGATTCTTGGAAGTATATTACATTCACCTTCACGTTTTTGTTCACCTTGATTATCATCAACTTACCCTCATATCCGAATCCCGTAATAACCATAAAGCCACGGGGTAAACTTTTCCTGTATTGACGAACAAAGTTGCTGCACCTCTTGCCGTCAATGTCATGGTATGTGATCGTCCGAATGTGACAACGAGCAGTAGACGGATATATAATTCATCCACTAAGACGACTTTCTTCCATTTGGAACCCGCCAGATACTTTTCATACAGCTTCCTACAATTCGTCTTATGTTCGGCAATGTGACGCCGTAGCAGGTGGTGTACAGTGGGCCACAGAAATTCTTGAGGTACAAAGTCCGTGAGTTAGGCGACCCAACTAACGCCTGAGCCAAGATTAAATACGCCTGGTAGAGTAGCTAGAACAGCAGCATGAAGTTGCCGCACCTGTGAAAAGAACAAATCATAAAGTGTGTTTTTGTGCAGGAATGAGGCGAAACGCTGGCTGATGAAATGACAGAAGGGAGTCTTTAAATACTTGTACTCACAGTAAACAGCATAATAACAGAAAAATAATATACGGACACCAGAGGTGCCGATGAGTAAATAACAGGATTTAAGTCAGGAGACTTAAATAATCTTATAATTAACTCAAATGAGGGATTATAAACAAGTTAACTTACTTCAAATGACTATACATGTATGCGCATCAAATAATATACGGATAGATTATGCGGTATATGTATTAGTTTATTTTTTAAAAATAAACACAAAGCTTTGCGCTGAGTTTTAAAACAATTAACACTAGTCCTACTTGCAAATCAATTAAAGTATGGATTGATCATTCAGGGGAAGAACCCAGCCCCTAATGAAAATTCTAGGGGTCTAACAGCGCCTGAGCACCTGGGTTCCGGCGCCACTGATTGATACGTAATGTTACTTCGAAAGAAGAACTTGTCTGATTTAATTATTCGTTAAATAATTTTTGAAAATGTTAAATATTGTTATGCAGTAATTTATTTGTAAATATTAAAAATGCAAAATTCGATAACACTTAAACTAGTTGGAGAACTTACCTGTACTAAGCGTATTTCTCCTTAGGTTGCAAATATAACTGAGGGTTCGTGATTTGTTTAATATTTGTGCATTGAGACACAACGAGAAAAAAAGGAAAATATTGAGATAATTCTATTTCAATTTTGTAGTAGTAGTGGTAGTCTGCGAGAGACCGGACTATAAACCTTAACTTTGGCAGGGTAAGATCAATCTCCTTCAAGATAGGCAACAAGCAATGCTGCCCTAATATGAAAACAAATCTTTCTTTCAAAGTGACTGAGCTCTTGGTCACCGACAATACACACTTAAAGGAAAATCTGTTTTACAAATACTAAGCTCTTTCGCCGTAATTCATTACAACTAGATTCGTGCCTTTCCTCAACCTTTGGGTGATTATGTTAAGAAATACTCGACACACTATTTTGTTTTATGATTATGAGTATTTATTCCCATTACTTGTATACTTAGGCTATGTGAATGCTCTATACAAAGAACTACATCAAGATTGGAGATTTAACGATCCTCACAAAAAACATTTAGTTACCTACATGCCAGAGCTATGAAATCATTGTTACGTTAGTTTTAAGTATAATTAATAAAATTGATTAAAATCAAAACACATTAATAGCTACACACTCGATAGGTCATTTAGCAGTGATTCATGAGAGAAACTTCTTTCAGAGTGTATCCTTTAGAATTCAGAAATTTACATTGCAAGAATTACTGACATTGGCCTCTTGGTTCTGTCCCAGCTTCATAAACACACGAATGGAATTTTATGCACTTTGCGCACTAATCATAATATTTGTCTTTCGAGTGATTAGAAGGTTTCTTCACAAGCTCCTCCTCCTCTGTCCTCTGTGATGGAACGCTGTCAACTCCTCATTGTCTTGGTGGCCCAAACTGCTACTGGCAGAGTGGCAAAGGCCCATAAACGAACCCAGGATCTCGCGAATGAAAGTAATTGTATAGCACACCAGACTTAGTGCATGGAGCCGTCTTGAAGTATCACAAGTGGAAATTAACGTATGTTGCCTAAAAGCCTCTTGCTGTGGATGGTTGGTCAAATGATGAATTCAGCTTTCAAATAATCTTGAAGATTAGGACTTCGTCACACAGCAACTCCACGCACAATATGAATATTGGAAGCGAGACCTCTTGACCCACATTCTCTTAGTTTATATAGTTGCCGTTTGCGGAACTCTACTTTCTAGCAAACGGATTTCTATTTCAGATTTAGCTACTGACAAGGGAACCTTCCAAAAATGATAGTTGCAGTGAAAGATGTGGCCTATGCCAATTGAAAGAGCTGTATCAGAGATGAGCATTCCCCAAATATTAGCTGCCCATAGCAATAGGTTCAAGTAATATAAGGAGTGGAAGTTCGGGAAGCAGCAAGGTTGGACAAGGGGGAAAAAGTACAAATTCCGCAAAAAAGGGGAGCACGGCAAAATACAATGCTGACAAGTGATGTATAGAAAGAGACTTGCCACAATAGGGAACAAATGAAAGCCACCAGTGGGGGTTAACAGTGTTGCCAACTGCAATGAAAAGTACATATTTTGCAAAGAGCACTATATGAAGTGAGTGCAATATTCAGTATCAACCTGTCATGTAGAACATAAGATATGACGTGTATAATCAGTGGTACAATCTAACAAAAGAAATAGAAAAAACAGAAGTACGAAAAATACGGAAAACACGCAACATTTGATCACGAGCTGTACATATTAGAATGAACAAAACAAGAAAGCACCAACTATGCAGGAAACCGACGTACCTAGAGTCGAAAAGAAAAACGAGTTCGAAAGTTGGCAACACTGGTCATGAAAATCCAGACAATTCTAATATAGTTAGGCCACTCGCTTCACAAAAAGAAAATTCTGGCAACAGGCATCAAATGCATCAATGCTGGAGTGATTGAGGCAATGTCAAGTCAGGGAACATGAAATGGTTGGGTTGAGACAACAACCGATAATAGAAGTAAACATTATGTCATGGTTGGGTCGTATGTGAGAATATACAGGGTGTCCCACCAAACTTTGTGATCTGAAAGATTTGCGAAACAAACAAAAATGTGACGGATCCAGTTATGCAGGAATGTACCAATGTCAGGGGGTGATAAAAGTCTGAAAGAAGCAAGTGCCCGCAGGATCCCCATCATAGGGCTCCAGGAGCCAACTTCAAACTTTCAAATGGCAACAGGGACCGAGTGGTACCTCTTTCGATAGATCATGGAATATGCAACAATACCAATAGGAAACATTTGCTATATGAAGCATGGTTTTCAAAATGGCCGCCACAAATATATGTTGTGTTTTAACATGGCATCGAACATTGTGATCTCAAATTGCTGCAAAGCGAAAAGAGATGTTGCAAATCCAATTGCACAGGGATGTACTCATGTCAAGGGCCAAGAAAAGTTTGTAAGAAGCAAGCCCCCAGGGCCCCCATCATAAGGCTCGAGGGATCAAACGCAACATTTCAAATGGGAGTGGACGATATTTCTTTGGATAGATGCAACACCGCCTATAAGAAACATTTGCTATATGAAGCACGGGTTCCAAATGGCCGCCAAAAATGCACGTTGTTCTTGCCACCGAGCAGATATTTTTGGCGGCCATTTTGACTTTTTGTCAACTCTTCCGAATATTAAGGCCTTCCCAAATACAACCACAAACATGCGGAAGAGTGATTTAAGCGTGTTTTATGCCAACGTGTTTTATGCCAACGTGTTTTGGCCAAGTTTGGCAGAAAGAAACTTAACTGATGTTGTGCTACTGGTTGATTCTTGGACAGCGAACAAAGACACCAACTTGCTCTACGAGCATGTACCATACGGAGTGAATTTCAAAGTTGAACTGATCCCTCCTGGTTGTACGGGTCTGATACAACCACTTGATGTTTATTTTTTTAGACCATACAAGAACTTTGTGTGCTACGTTACAGAACTTGTGTTATCAGATACTCACTTTAACATTTGGTCCCGCGAGAATTTTCTGAAACTTCAAGCCTTAACCCATTACCAGTTTACGGCATGTTTATTCAAGCCTTTGATTATGTATGCTTTCTACAGGTGTGGATATGTGATAGAAAGACCACCAAAGATTCCGACACCTCTAGAGTACTGTTTCGAGACATTCACAGGCGATCATTGTACCATGTGTGACGGATTGGCAGTATTCCGCTGTGCTCACTGCAAATGTATCTTCTGTGTGGACCATTGTCTCATCGAACAATTGCACGTACAATGTTGGCGAGCATGCACAAATGATGCGAAGGCTAATGCCTGTTGCCGGAATTTTCTTTTTGTGAACCGAGTGGCCTAACTATATCAGAACTGTCTGGATTTTCATGACCAGTGTTGCCAACTTTCGAACTCGTTTTTCTTTTCGATTCTAGGTACGTCGGTTTCCTGCATAGTTGGTGCTTTCTTGTTTTGTTCATTCTAATATGTACAGCTCGTGATCAAATGTTGCGTGTTTTCTTTATTTTTCGTACTTCTGTTTTTTCTATTTCTTTTGTTAGATTGTACCACTGATTATACACGTCATATCTTATGTTCTACATGACAAGTTGATACTGAATATTGCACTCACTTCATATAGTGCTCTTTGCAAAATATGTACTTTTCATTGCAGTTGGCAACACTGTTAACCCCACTGGTAGCCTTCGTTTGTTCCCTATTATGGCAAGTTTCTTTCTATACATCACTTGTCAGCATTGTATTTTGCCGTGCTCCCCTTTTTTGTGGAATTTGTACTTTTTCCTCCTTGTCCAACCTTGCTGTTTCCCGAACTTCCACTCCTTATATTTCTTGAACCTATTGCTATGGGCAGCTAATTTTTTGGGAATGCTCATCTTTGTTACAGCTCTTTCAATTGCATTTGTCACATCTTTCACTGCAACTATCATTTTCGGAAGGTTCCCTTGTGAGAGTTAAAAGAGAATGCTGGATCTTGATTTCTCTTTCTATCTGGACTACATACACAAGAATAACCTGTTAACCAAATGATGTTTTCCATTTTGCAATTTTTAAATCAAAATGAATTTATTATTTTTTCACATTGTCCTGGTAATGTACGTGGTGATGTTAAAGATTCATCACAATATAGTGTCAATAAACAACAACTTTAAAATGCACGAAATTAACGGTTAATATCAAATACAGAACCATTAACAGAATTAACTCTGAAACTCGTTTTCTCCATTCATTTTCTTTCCTTTATTTTCAGGATTACATCATCACTGTTTTTCTCCACTGGAGATTATCTTTCATTTAGCAGCATCCAACTGGAGCTCAGCCTTGTAAATGAAACTTTTTTAAAAGGGTAAACGGCGAAGGTGGGAATCGAACCGGGCCGCCAGATTAGAAAACTACAACTCTAACCACTCATCTAAAGAGTTACTTCTTTCGGCTGGCCTAAATAAAGAACCTTTTCTGTTCGTTCAAAACAGTAGCTTGTTAATAGTCAGATGGATTGGCAAAACACAGGAATATGTAATTGACTCGGAGGGCATTATATCACTGTATTCACTAAATTATCAACATTACAGATTTTTAAAAAAAACAAAATAAAAGACTTTTATTTTGAATCAAATACGGCGTGTGTGTTATACTCATAAACAAGCTAAAGACAAATCAATTGCAGCGTAGTAATCGTGGTTAAGTGGTCAAGGCGTTTGACCAGAAATCTGAAGGTAGTCCAATCGAATCGGATCCACGAAAGACCACTACATTTTTTTTACTTTAGAATTTTTGATGATTGATCGGTGATGACACACTTTTTATTTTCTTCTGATATTTGAGTACTCGGATGTTTCAATGCTTCGACTATCAAATCATCAGGAATAAAAATAGTACTAATAATAATAAAAACCAATTAACATTCTACATTCAAGACGAGACAAGGCTAATTCAAATTATCGTTTCGCTTTGGAGACAGAAATCGAGACGAGACGAAAAGTAGTGTCAACATTTCTCTTTTTATCTTGATTCTCGAAATAGTGTATGTCCATTCTTTAAGTAACAATTGCTTTGTAAACTGAATCTTATACGCTATTTTGTTACTTTGTATTTCGGAGCTCATTGAGTTTATTATGGTCTGTTTAGGTATATTTGTAGCAAAACTTATAATTACTTCTGCATATCCTAAAAGTTAATTACAAGCCTTACTGTACAGTGATATTCATAACACTATTTCCATTAAAATATGATAAATAATACTCAAAAAAGTGATTTACTTACGTTACGCGTGCAGTTTTGCTACACGAATCCATAATATAGGTAGTAATAGTAGTAGTAGTAACAACGGGTCAGAAGCCCCACAGGGCTCGTTTTGTTCCAGCTTGAATGCCATGATATTAATTTAACAGCTGCTTCTTCAATTTTCTTCTTTAATTCCAACAAAGTAACAAATTTCTTCTACTACTATAATACACAAGAAGGTTTGGACAATCGCAAACTGCAACCAATCAAAAACGTGTATTTAATTCATATGGCTAGGGTCAAGGGTGAAATAAAAATATACTGCTCAGAAGATACTGTCTACAATGCAATAAATAGAGTGGGTCGGTAGATAAGAGTGGATCGGTGGATCGCAGTGGGTCATGGTGGGTCACAGTGCGTCATGGTGTGTTGCAGTGGGTCACATGCTGTTGACCCTCGGCCCACTGATCTACTCAGAAAACTCGACCCACCGACCCACTCCAACTCTGATATGAGGGTGGGGTACTTGGCTCGTTCCCAAGGTAAGTAAGTTTGAAGTGAACAACATCGTACAGGTGGGTTTTCTCCTGACACTCCAATTTTCTCCTATTTTCTCCTTCCACTAATTTGCCCATCAGAATTCACTTGATTTAATCATGGTCTCGCTTAACCTAACAGACATAATCGTGGGGCATTAAACGCAAAGATCATGAAATATCAAAAGTGCTAATAACAGTATGTCAGAAGTGCCTAAAAGACATGATGAGTTGCAACGAAACTGTGTAGGGACAATACGCAAAAAATAAACGAATAAATGTTTTTTTACTTTCTGTGGAAAAAATGTTTTAGTGGACAAAAGCCCCCATCCAAAATTTTGAAATTTGACGCCGGAAAATCAAAACGTGGACCGAAGCGAACGAAGTTATGCACAGATATTTAGACCTGAATTGAGGGAATATGTGTTTCATATTTTCCTGGAAAAAAAGGTTGGGTGGGCACGGATTTCGGAAAGCCTTTGAACATGAAATATCAAAATTGCTAATAACAGTATGTCAGAACTGCCTAAAGGTCATGAAGAATTGCAACGAAACTTTGTGTATCGACAATACGCAAAAAGAAAACGAATATTTGTTTTTTTTTTTCATTTTCTGCGGAAAAACTGTTTTAGAGTGGAAACACTTCTACCCAAAATTGTAGAAGTTGACGCTCTAAAGGCAAGAAGTAGTGCACTGAAGTGAATGTAATTGTGCAGAGATATTGTATACATAAAGTGAGGGAATATGTGTTTCGTATTTTCCTAAAAAAAACTTCCAAACCTTTACGAATTATCTGAAGTGCTAATAAGTATACGTCAGAAGCGCCTAAAGAAATGGAGGATCGCAACAAAACTTTTGTAGGGACAATATGCAAAAATGATAAGCAAACGTGTTTTTATCTTGTGCGGAGAAACAGTGTTGGGGCCAAGGCCTCTTCCGCAAAAACTAAATATTATCGTAGAAGTACGGGAAGGAGTGGATCGAAATTGTGTGTAGATATTGTATATGTAAAATAAGGCAATTCGTGTTTCCCAATTGTCCCCATGTAATCTATTTCGTAAATATATTGATATCACGAGTTATATTATAGTTACCACAGTCGTTGTGTAGAAAAATATTCCTGACGCTTCGTGCCTACATCTAATGACAGTGTGAAAATTACAAGGGGATGAGAAGGAAATCCTCTTTGGTAATACTGGATGTTACTATAACCAAAGGAGATTACCCTCATTCCACTTCTATTAAGCGGTGAAAATCTGTTTCCAATATTGGGGGGGGGGGAGGATGGGTAAGACCGTTTCCATATTTTTTTTAAAGCAATGTTCAAAATATTTATGATGTTGAAAAACAATACTGTGGAGGATCAGGGGGCAGAGTTATCTTCAACATTGTGAAACGGGCAGATTTGAGGCTTATTCTGGGGGATATCAATTTCATCTCATTTTCCTTTGTGGCAATCGGACACAATTCATCACATTTCTCCCCAAAAACACATTTCAAATCGGATTATTGGGGGAACAATCCCTCAGTTCCAAGATTGGAGGGGACATATCACCCTCATCCCCCCGTGCCATTTGTGCCAGTGCTTGTAATACACACTGTCAACAGATGTAGACACGAAGCATAAGAACATTTTTACACAACGACTGTGGGAACCATAATATAACTCGTGATATCAATATATTTACGAAATAGATTATATTTTGTTGCCAGTTACCATGAAATATTAAAATATTTTACAACTGATTTGAATATTTCTATTGTTTTAATTCATTATAAACATATGGACAATTGACATTTTACTTGTAGCTACAAGTGGCTGCTTTATTGATTGAAGCAAAAAAAAGTTGACATCAGGGGGAATCGAACCCATAACCCTTGGAACGTGAGTCACAAATGCTTCTGACTGCCACGTCGTCATTTAATAAATTTGGGCAACTTACGACATATGCGGCGAGTCGAAAACTTTAAGCCGCTTTTTCTATGCCATATTAGGCCATTGCGGTCTCCCAGTTTGTAATATGAACACTTTAAATGTTCACAATTACCTTGCAAAAAATGGCCTCGATGTCAACTTACCAAAGTCTGCTTTCTCCTTGTAAGTGAAAAAAGAACTTCGAGCATTTTTGGATATTGATATTTATAATTGCAATAATAGCAAGATACGGAGATACTTTCGGTGAATCAGAAAAGAAAGTGGTCTGAGGCACTATATGTATATTTTTGATTTTTAAATTAAATTTGAAGTCTCACGACTATAGTATTTTATCATGACAGAAATCAGTGTGTTTCGTCGTTATCGTAAACGTATGCAATTTACTTCATAAACGAGTGTTTATTGACTCTCATTTAACAGAACAGTCTTAGCGTAGTAGCGTGAGCATTCGTTGCGTAATTCCGGGATCCCGTGTTCGATTCTCGCTCCCGTAGGGTGTTGTTATGAACTACAATATTCATACTTGTGATGTGTATAAAATGAAAAATACTCAATTTATTTCAGTCTTACAAGTTAGAGTGGAGACTGCTTTCTTCACAGGGGAAATACTAGCAAACTGACGTCACATGTCTATCTGCAACCTTTATTCGTATTGTGGTGGAAAACGTAACGTGTTTAGCAAATAATTCATGAATACGATCCCTAAGGGTCATGCTTAGGGCCTAGTATAAGTCATAAATGTGTCTGAAACGATATTGTTTCCGAGCAATTATTCAGAATGTCTTCCACTATTACTCCTACTGCTAGAAACAAGAATATTTTCGTTCACAATTTGCAACACGTTCCACGTTCAACCAAAATTTGTAAATAGGAACTATTCTTTCTTATATTGGTATGTGTATTTTGTTAAAATATCAATATAACTCATACATAATCCAAAGTCTTTTAGCTAAAGAAAGCGTGTTACTATGTATCGTGGTGAAGACAAATCCTACTTAATTTCTGTTTAAGCATCCGAAGTTTCTATATTAATGTTGTCCAGGAGCTGACACCTTCTTTCTCTCCTCTCATTTCCTTTCGGAGCTAATCGCTCTTATCCTTTCTCTATCACTATCTCTTATCCTTTCTTTTTTTTCCTTTCAACTTCAGTACGCTTATTTACATTGCAATAGGACGTAATATTGATGTCTTAAATTTTCAGTAATAATAATAATAATAATAATAATAATAATAATAATAATAATAATAATAATAATAATAATAATAATAATAAAATATTTAAAGTTACCCTAAAATTAGACAAAACTTACAGATAAATCGGGCATTTCGGGAGGGTGTTTGGACCTCCAGGACACGCCTCTGCAACTATCAAAATTTTAAATCGAAGCGTTCCACTGAAGTTTCATGTAGAAAGTATTCTACTGTATGTTTTGAGGAAGAAAACTGTAATAAAAATAACTGAATATCACTGAACAGTAAGGCATATAATTAACTTTTAGGATATGCAGAAGTAATTATAAGTTTTGCTACAAAAATACCTACACAAACCATAATAAATTCAATGAGCTCCGAAATACAAAGTAACAAAATAGCGTATAAGATTCAGTTTACAAAGCAATTGTTACTTAAAGAATGGGCATACACTATTTCGAGAATCGAGATAAAACGAGAAATTTTTACGCTACTTTTCGTCTCGTCTCGATTTCTATCTCCAAATTAAGGAAGACGATAATTTGAGTTAGCCTTGTCCCGTCTTAAATGTGAATTGTTAACTCTCGTCTCAATTTTGTTTGTTTTGTTTCAGAAATGAGATGAGTAATTCCTCTTCTCGTGAGCAACATTAAACAAAACCGAAATATTTTTGCCAAATGTTACACTTCTGGTTGTAATGTTATGCCCTGAGTGATAATACGCTCCTAATTTTTAATCTTCTATGAGATAATAATAATAATAATAATAATAATAATAATAATAATAATAATAATAATAATAACAATAATAATAATAATAATAATAATAATAATTATTATTATTATTATTATTATTATTATTATTATTATTATTCCTGAAGATTTGATAATTCAAGTATTGAAACATTCGAGTATTCAAATATCAGAAGAAAATAAAACGTGTGTTATCGCCGATCAATCGCCACCAAAAATTCTAAATTAAAAAAAAAATGTACTGGTCATTCGTGGATCCGATTCGATTGGACTACCTTCAGATTACTGGTCAAACACCTTGACCACTTAACCACGATTAATACGCAGCAATTGATTTGTCTTTAATTTGTTTACGAGTATAATACACGCGCCGTATTTGATTCAAAATAAAGGAGTCTTTTATTTTGTTTTTTAAAAACCTGTAATGTTGATAATTTAGTGAATCAGTGGTATAATGCCCTCCGAGTCACTTACATATTCCCGTGTTTTGTCAATCAATCTGACTATTAACGAGCTACTGTTTTGAGCAAACAGAAAAGGCTCTTTATTTAGACAAGTCGAAAGAAGTAACTCTTTAGATGAGTGGCTAGGGTTGTAGTTTTCTAATCTGGTGTCCCGGGTTCGATTTCCGCCTTCACCGCTTACCCTTTTTAAAATGTTTCATTTACAAGGCTGAGCTCCAGTTGGATGCTGCTAAATGAAAGATAATCTCCAGTGGAGAAATTCAGTGATCATGAAAATAAAACAATAAAATGAATGGAGGAAACGAATTGCAGAGTTAATTGTATCAATGGTTCTATATTTGATATTAACCGTTAATTTCGTGCATTTTAAAGTTGTTGTTTATTGGCACTATATTCCCCCCTTTTCTCGTTGTCTCAATATGAAAAAATTTCGCAAATATTATACAAATAATGAACCCTCAGTTATATTTGCAAGTTAACGGGAAATACCTTAATACGGATAAGTTCTCCAACTTGTTTGAGTATTATAAAATTTTGCATTTTTAAAATTTTTAAATAAATCACCAACAGTTGGCATTTTCAAAAATTATTTAACGAATAATGAAATCAGACAATTTCTTCTTTCGAACTAGTATTACGTATGAATCAGTAGTGCCGGAACGTAGCTCACGCCCTGTTAGACCCCCAAAATTTTCAATGGGGGTTGGGTTCTTCCCCTCAAATGATCCATCCACTTTCAATTGATTTGCAGGTAAGACTATTATTAATAGTTTCAAAACTCAGTGCAAAGCTTTGAGTTAGTTAAAAAAATAACCTACCATATGTACCGCATAATCTATCCGTATATTATTTGATACGCGGATATGTATAGTTATTTGAACTAAGTAAACTTGTTTATATAATCCTCATTTGATTTATCTCCGACTGTTATCTTCTCATCAGCGCCTCTGATATCCGTATATTTTTTCAAGTGGCTGTGTATAGTTTTACGTGTGTATCATACAAACAATAAGTACTGTGAGTACAAGTGTCCGAAGACTCCCTTTTGTCACTTCGTCAGCCAGCGTTTCGCTCCACTTCTGTACGAAAACACTCATTACGATTTGTGCTTTTAACAGTTGGGGGCAACTTTACGCTGCTGTACTAGCTACTACCAGGCGTAATTAGCAAGGAGCAAGCGTTAGTTGGGTTGCCTATCTCACGGATATTGTACATCAAGAATTTCTGTGGCCCGTTGTACATGGGTTTTCTGCACACACTTCAACCTAAGGCGCTTGCGAATTGTTTTGTTCCACTGACAATGCGAGGTGGCTCATATCACATTGAGTCGGGGGATTTTCTTGACACAACGGATCCCCCTTAGCCCTATGGGTGCCACTCTGTTTGCAGCCCTTCTCCTGGTTCTTTTCGAGGGTGAACGTGTCGCAAGGGGAGCCTGTTGTATGTAACGGGCTACATTAGCTTTCGCTGTCGTCACTTTGAGTGTTAAGCCATTCTCCCGACATTGTTTTGCAATGCGTAAGTATGAAAACTTAACATGGGACAGGTGTCACGTAACCCTCCCAAAACCGGTTGATTTTCGGTGTCACTCGATAACACTTACGCACCTACAAGGTCAGACACAACATTGCTCTCGCCAGGAAACCCACAGTTCGAACATGATACATCCAGGTGGTAGCACCGAATCAAAAATGGTCGGATATATAGCGAACAACCTTCTGTACAGGACAAACAATGATTCGTTTAGAGATTGCTTTGGCAAGGACCCAACCTGTAAAGAAATGCTGCTTGCTTAGGAGAGAAACGGACATTTGTTCCAGAGTGTGTCCAAGACATTAGGATGATGGACGTAAGAAGACGCGTGAGGAAACATGTCCTGCCGTTACTCGGTAAATTGCGATGTCTTCATTGTATCACTTCGCAAGAGAAAAGATAAACTAAATATCCCGCGCTCTATAATGTATATCATATTAAGAAAGATTTCTATATGTAAACATTAGGCACCGATGTTTGTGAGTTAATTATCTGACAGTGACATGGAACAGTGTGTTGCAGCTTGCCATGCTTTGTTGAGAAATGCTGTGTCTCGCTCAAGAATATTGTTTTCAGATAAATATGCAATATATCGTAGTTCACATACGATAGTCTTCTGGTCTAAGAAAAATCATCGTATGTGCAAGAGTTGGAAGGAAAACTGCCTTATGTTATGATATGGGCCGGAATGACATCACGATATTTCGTACAATTTTCTTTTCTTTTTTCTTTCTTTTCTTTTCTTTTGTTGTTTTGTTTTGTTTTCTTTCTTTTTTTTGAATATATGAATGAACAGTACGATTTGTACCTGTTGAAAACGTGGTTAATACATCAGCTGCAAGATAAGGTATCCAGGTTCGCAACCAGCCACAGAGGTTTGGGGGGGCCAAGTGATTAAAGATTCTCTTACAAATAACTAAATTGTGTTTTTTGTATTAATAATAGCATTTTGTGTTAAGGACTGGAGAGCCACGAAAAGTTTAGGGGGCCAGCCCCCCCCCTCTGGTTGCGGGCCTGAAGGTATCATAGATTGTATGTCGATACAGCAGAATAAGACTCCATCTTATTTTGCTCTTCAGGTGCATGATTTCCTTGATGAACAATTACAAGGGCGCTGGATTGAACGCTGTTCTCAAATATTTCAATTCCCATTGAAATGACCCCACGAAGCCCGAATCGTACATCAGACAACTCATTGTGGGAAATAATCAAATCACGTATCTCTCATCGTCGATGCAGGACAAGAGTGTGGAGGAAGCCTTTCGAACAATACTTTCCTAGATGTTCCGTAACATGTCAAGGACACGGAGCACACAGATTCACTGGATACATAGTTCGTATATGTAAGTGGTCAACTATGTATGTACTAAATGAATAAGTGAAAATTACATTAACATTGCTCTCTGTGATACGCGTTAGGGGACTTCCTGGTCACCCTGTACATTCACCAGTAGGTTATTTGCGATAACTCGTCATGGAATTTGGGAGAGGGTTGAGAAAAAAAAAACGAAACATTTAAATCAAGTCAGTAAATTGTTTACCTATATTATAAAATTGAAAGTGACTAAGTTTGTGACTCGTAACCTCTTGAACTGCCAGATCGATATCGATTAAATTTTCAACGTAGATGAGGTTCTGGCCTGGGAGTGTTTTTAGCTATTTACTTTGACGGTACAACTTAGGAGAGGGGGAGGAGGGGGCATAGAAAAAATAAATAAAACTTAACAACTCTTGAACCACCCGATCGATCTTGATCAAATTTTCAGTGTAGATGAGATTCGGGACTGGGATGATTTTTATCATTTCACTTTGACGGAGCAACGTAGGGAAGGGGATGGAGGGGGAGATATACAAAAATCATTAAATATAAAAATAAAAGTTACTATGTTCGTGAATTAATTACTTTTGAACCACCTGGCCGCTCTTAACCAAATTTTCTACATATATGAAGTTCAAACCTGAGGAAGTTTTTTTATGATTTCATTTTGACAGCAGATCTTAGGAGAGGGGGAGAGGAGGAGGGGAAATATATGAAAATAAATAAAACTTAATAACTCTTGAACCGCCCGAGCGATCTCGATCAAACTTTCAACATAGATAAAGTTCGTGCCTGGGATGTTTTCTTCATTTCACTTTTACCGTGGAACGAAGGGAGGGGGAGGGGGAGATATATATGTCAAAAAAGTAAAAATAAAAGTGACTGTCTTTGTGACTTCATCACGTTTAAACCATCCTACCAATCTTAACCAAATTTTCAATGTAAATGAGGTTCAGATATGATGTGGTTTTTATCATATTACTTTAACAGTAGAACTTAGGGGTGGGGGAGGGGAGGGGAGAAATCTATAAAAATAAATAAAACTTAATAACTCTTGAACCGCCCGACCGATCTCGATCAAACTTTCAACATAGATAAAGTTCGGGCCTGGGATGTTTTCTTCATTTCATTTATATGTAAAGGAAGTGAAAATAAAAGTGACTGTCTTGGTGACTTCATCACGTTTAACCACCCAACCGATCTTTAAAAAAATTTTCAACATACATGAGGTTCAGACCTGAGGTGGTTTCTACCATGTCACTTTAACAGTAGAACTTAGGAGAGGGGAAGGGGAGGGGAGAAATCTATGAAAATAAATGAAACTTAATAACTCTTGAGCCACCAGTCCTATCTTGATCAAACTTTCAACATAGATAAGGTTCGGGCCTGGAATGCGTTCGTTATTTCACTTTTACGGTGGAACCTAGGGGAGGGGGAGATATACGTAAAAAGAATAAAAATAAATGTGACTGTCTTTGTGACTTCATCACACACAAACCACAGAACCGATCTTAATCAAAGTTTCAATACGGATGAAGTTCGGACTTGGGGTGGTTTTTATCATATCACTTTGACGGTAAACCTCAGGAGAGGGGAGGGGAGGGACAAATATAAAAATAAAACTTAATAACTCTTGAACCACCCAACCGATCTCGATCAAATTTTCAACATATATATGGCGTTCGGGCTTGGGATAACTTTTATCGTTCATCTTTCACGGTGCAACGTAGGGGAGGGGGAGGCGGACATATATGTAAGAACATAAAAATGAAAGTGACTGTCTATGTGACTTCAGTCTTGAACCACCTGACCAATCTCGATAAAGTTTTCAACATACATGAGGTTCGGAACTGGGATGGTATTTATCTATTCACTTTGACGATAGAACTTAGGGTAGGAGAGGGAGATATATAAAAATAAATAAAACTTAATAACTCTTGAAATTTTCAACTTAGATTAAGTTCGAACATGAGATGATTTTTGTCATATCACTTTGACATGTAACTTAAAGGAAGGGAGACACTTACAAATAATCGAAACTGGCTGTTATTATTGTCGAGTCTATAGTTTTTGAGGTCGCTGAGATGAACAGTGGCACTTCTGATGCCATTTAAATCCAAATTGAGCCCCGCAAACATTGTGGGAGGGAATATATATATATATATATATATATATATATATATATATATATATAATCAAAATTACCAATATCAGTTCGAATTCATATTTTTCGGGGTCGCTGAGATGAACAATGACACTTCCGATGCCGTGGCCCGCAACATAGGGAGGAGAGGCGATATATAAAAATCATAAAAAATGACTAATATCAAGGAGTGCTTTAGTAATAGTAAAAAGTGACTGAGTAACGAAACATATTACTATTTTTTTTTTAACTTAACCCAGCGAAGAATCAGCCAAGATAGCCCCCCACCCCAGTTGACCTCTCAAGAAACCCTATAAGGAAAATGGTACAAACGAAAATTATGTCGGTACAAACGGTACAAATGTAGTACAAACGTACAAACGGTACAAATGTAGTACAAACGAATGACCTAGTCATTGTTTCAATTTTCTAAAGTTGGGAGGCTATCGTACCATAAGTCTTGTTATAGCATGGAAGTAATAACAATCACTCAGAGAAATGTAATAAGATTACGACACCAATGTTGTAAAGAGTTTGTTTATACTTACAATATTTTTTCCCGTTAGAAATTGTTTTGATTTGTCAACATCAAAAACGTAAGAGTAGCTGACATTACTCTGCAATGTCTATTCGCGAAATGCCTCGAGGGATTTAGCATACAATACCTTCCAGACGGTAGTGTAGAGTGGGGACAACTGGGACGGTAGGTCAACTGGGATTGCTGGTACCATCTGGTGGGACTAACGATAATTTTTTGTAGTACTGTGGATGCAGTGTCCGACGGTTGTTGTTTATGGCGTGTGAGTCGTACAACCTAACAAGCACAAAGAAGTGGAAAGCAAGAAGGACATTTTTGATAGCTAAAATTAAATTCTTTGTATCGTATTATGAATGCAATTTCCCCCTTAGAACACTTATGTACTCTTAAAGCGAATATCTATGTTGAAGATGTGATTTTAGAGCTCCAACACAGAAAGCCGATTCTATGGCTACGTTAAGCGGGTTTGAGTAAGGGGATGGAATGTGAAAAATGATCGTGTGGTCAACTAGGACATTTCGCGTGAGGACAACTGGGAGAGTGTAGTAGTAGTGTATGTAGTGAATCTAATACTGTAAATAGCTTAATATATTGTTTTTGTAAACCTAATGGCAGTTAATCGTAAGAACTGTATTGCATTGTTTTCCATTAATATTGTACTTCACATTAATATATTTCATGTTCATCGCCTTGTGACTAGTTTAATCAACCTACCTACTACCGTACTTATTACATGCTTCATGTTCACGAAGTTTTCAAATTAGAACTAATAACAATAAAAGTTGGAAGCATTCTCAACATTTTTCTCGTAATTTTTCTTGATAGGTCTAAAGGTTACTTGTACAATTTTGATCGCTAAGAGTAGCAATTAAATATAGGTCCTAAGTATGATGTTTCTTGTTTTTATAGTCATATATTTAAAACTGATACTGGTTTGCCGCGTAATGTTGATCATTTAACATAAACTCTCCATTATTTACACATATATTACTTTGTCCCAGTTGACCCCAATAGGTGTCCCAGTTGACCTGCTAATGTGGTCAAATGGGACAAAATGCACTGTCGAAGTAAATTCAACAAATTTTTGATGAAATATTTTTCTATTGACCTCCAAAAAATGTGTACTATTCCCAAAGGATCAATCTTTAATGTAACATCTTTGGTTTCTCAATTGAAGCAAAATTGAAGCAAAATTGCAAAAAAAATCAGAAGTGAAAACTGTCGCAGTTGTCCCCACTCTACCCTACAAGCTACGGTAAAATTCACTACACCTGGAATTTCCGAGAAAATTGTACATGAATTTGATGTATCATTTGCACCTATTCCCATTTGGAAACCGAAAGTTGAATTCAATATGGCTTATCCAAAATGGCGGCCGGGAAGGGTAACATGTGCCAGAGAAGCAGTACTTGATCCAATTTGTTTTGCATATGCCCAAATCCATGTCCAGGCGTCCGGGCGTTATAGTAGTGTATTATTGGATTCCGGAAAGATGAAACTCCATAAACATTCAAATTACCGGTATGGGCCGCTAAAATTAGTACAATACACATCGGGTTCCGGATAATTTTGCATTTGAATCAATTTTACACGAATCCCGAGGGGACACTTCGCGAATGTGCCTTGTCAGGAACTTGTTCTCAAATATTTTCAATCCACGTTCTTCCCTCAGAGTAAGCGATCTGTTTCGCAACCATGCAGAACAACAGGCATGATTATTGTTTACTATTACTATTACTATTATTAATAGCTGAAATGCCTGTTCTTCACACTGGGGGAATAAGTTTATGGAAAAATATTTAAACTCTCTTCCCGGTTAGGATACATATTTCAATGGAAGTGTAATAAAAATCCATAAGATACTTTATTTTTATTTATTTAATTATTTTTGCATAAATTTTGAACTCTCCTACCCTCCTTATAAGAGGACATCCTTTACTCAAAATGACATGATAAAAACCCAACTTCAGGTAGGTACTGTGTTCCAATATACATCTCAAACGCAAGGGCGCCGATTTCTCTGTAAATTGGGGGGAGGGGGCATTCAGATGCAGACGGCATATATATGAGGATTTTAAGACAAATTGCATTCAAATTATGCCAAATATTGTATATTCACAAATACAATGAGGGGGCCCATATGAGCTTTGGAGGGGCCTGGACCCCTCAGGATCGGCGCCCTTGCTCAAACGGATAAATCGTTTTCCATGATGCGATCCTAAATAACAGACAACATCAATTTCAATGTGGCAAATATATATAAATTGCGCATGTAATATATAGGGCCTATGAGAAATATTCTGCCGAAGTTTTACTTTTTTACCTTTAATGTAGTATAGACTGAGCGATTGTGACTCAGCCACTTCTACCCTTTTACATAATAGTGCTGATTATTATCGGAATTTTGAGAATTCAGTGTTGCATCTGAAATCACAGACAGACTCAAGCATAAAAGCATTAAGTGGGAAGGAAAGCGCATGAAGTTTACAGGTTTTACGAAGAGAGACGCCAGGAAAACAATGTTGAGAACCACTGATCTATAGTATAGAGATTGTTTAATATTCATCTAATGGGTGTCCTTGCTAGGATAGTAATGATTGTAAACATTTCAGCTCGATCTAACTTCTTTATTCCTAGTTTACGGTCCAAAATATTGTTTCTCTCTCCTTTATCTCACTCCCTCGATAAGAAAAAGCACAACCAAGCAATTAAATACTCTCAAATGTACGATTTATTCTCAGATATTTGAGTGATTCTGTAAACACGATATGCCTTACATTACGAGTTGCTTGCACCTGGTAGGTGGAGAATATTTCCAGGAACAAGATCAAGAACTCCCCATCGTAATTAACCGCTTTTGCATTCGAACCAGCATGCACACGCGATAGACAAAAGTATAGCAATCACACTGTACATGGCCAAAAAATGCGAAGGAGGGAATTTTACAAGCGCAGTTCAACGGAAATAAAGCGTCGCTGTTCGAGATTCCGTTGTATTGAGGACACGTGGTGTCTGTTCTGTATACACAAGCACTCACGAGACAAAAATATTCTCAGCCCACTCAGCGGGTTGAGTTGCCTTTCCTGGCACCAGTAACAGGACCTGTTTGGTGGATTGGAAATAGTAGCGTCCACTCGGATCACTTTTAGCGTCAAAGTTCAACGCAAATTGCGCTAGAGTACAAAGGTCCAATAGTTCAATAGTTATATTGAATAAATATGTGTATTTCGACAATTTAAAACAATTCTAAGAAGGGATTTTATAATTTATAATTGTCGAGGAAAATTATGTTTTTTGTATTTTTCCGCTTATGCTACTTATGCAAGAATAGGCCATAAGTCTTGCAATATTCTGGTACACAACATGCCTGTATTTATTACAGTATAATGAAAGCACGTTAGCACTCAAACTCGCGTTGGGTTCTCTGCAGTCACTTTTCTGCCAGTTTGTCGATTCCATATCAATAGTACGTTCATTAAAATATAAAATAAAATATATGAAAACAAGACAAACTTGGACAGAGATAGAGTTGAAGTAAATCTTTCCATTTCTCTTTCTCGTTATTTTGTAATTGCAGAGTAGTCAGAAAAAACATTTTTTCCCGCATGATCGATATACTTGAACAACGGGTAAGAATAGGATACAAAAGAAAGTGATATAATCACATTATCACTGGAGTCATGACACGATTAAATAAATAAACGAAACCAACATTCGCGTCAGCAACACATAAACTTTGAAGGGGGGGGGGGACAGACTACCCGGGAGACTAGGATGAATGGAATGCCCCAGGAAAGTGGGTATCCGGGGACCTCCCCTGGGAAATTAAAAAAAAATAGTCTTCGTACATTGCATTTTAAAGCATTTTCTACTTAAAAAACAAACAAAAAAATGTTGTGTTCTATTTTTATCTTTCATAGTCTAGCTTTTTGGGAAAATGAGATGCTATAAAACACACACACACACTTTACAGTTTGTTTATTTATTGAGAAAGTAAAATTCAGCCTTCTTTTACAATTTTATAGTGCGTCCAGTAAGAGAACGTCTCTGACAGTTCGCACTGACATTGCCACTACTCGCGTGTCAAGGGTTTTTTCGGTGCAACTGTAGTAGCAATTTAATTAACCCTTGTATGCATATGTAGGGCCTCTCAGGCCCTGTGGGGTTTTATTTTCAAAGTTATTGCAAATCTATTCAATCAATAAGGCTTGCTCATTGTGTATTCTTTTAACATTCTTTTATGCATTCATGAGTAGTTTTAGAATATTTTTTGCATTATCTGGAAAAAAGTAATATTTGATTTAATTTAGTAACCCCTTAAATGCATATGCAGGGCCTGGGAGGCCCTAATGAAATAATAATGGTATGCGAATTATTTGACACAATTTTGTAAATAAAATTGGTCCTCAACGAATATGTTATTTAGTTTTATTACTTCTTTTTATTATTATTGTACTTATTTGCACTTAGCTCTATTTATAATTAGTTATTTTATGCCCAGTAGATAGCGCTGCAATACATATGCAAGCTTTTGTCAATCGTTTGTATATAAGATTGTTTATATAATCTATCAGCCATTTATTAGAGCTTTTTGCTAACTTGTTTCCTTTGTTCGAACAATTACAGCAACAGACTTGATACAATAAAGTTCTAATATATATTTGCAATGCCCAGTTACATTGGTGTGCAATTTGTGTTAGTTTCAACGCAAAATGACATATACGGCTAGTGGAAGATGAACTACGAAGAGAGTGTGTGAGGATGATTTTGTCCGTTTTGTAAATGAGTGTCTTGATAGTGTAGTGTCGAACAATAATAGTGAGGAATCTGAGGATGAAGAATCCAATAATACATTTCATCAAGGAAGTGTAAGTGTATGTGTAAGTGATGAACTTTTCGATACGTCATCACGCTCTGAAAGCACCAGTGGGAATGAAGCTATTAGTGATTCCGATACACATTTTATTCCAAACGACACAATTTGGAAAAAGAAAACACCTCCATCACGGACTGCAGCACATAATATAATGAAGTTTTCCCCAGGTGTTTCAAAGGAGTGAAAAGAATACGCCCAAAAGAAGCGTTTGACTGTTTCATTTCAAAGGAAATCTTGAATGGAATTTTATACTATAGAAAACTTGAGGGAAGAAGGTTTGCAGCATTGAAACGAAAAGCGTGGAAAAATGATAGTCAGGACTAAATGAATGCTTTTCTTGGCATTTTGCTACTAGTACGAGTAGAGAAAAAGCTGAGATGTGCCAATCACTGAACTGTTCATCTCTGTGAAGTCAAACCAATGTTCAAAGGCATTATGTCTGTCAACAGGTTTGAAGACATAAAGAAAGTCTTACGATTGACAATAAACGTACCAGGCAAATCTATCTTGAAAATGATATACTGGCACCTATTTGTTTTGTGTAGGAAATATTTCTGTGAAACTGTACAAAAGCGATTGCTCCGTGTGAAGAACTTACTGTAGATCAACAGCTAGTGCCACTTCGAGGTAGGTGTGGGTTCATTGACACGTATATTGACACGCCTCGAAAATCTTGAAGGCACGTAATAAAAATATTTTGGCTATGCGGCGCTCAATCATCATATGCCGTTGACGGTTTTGTATACACAGAAAGAAAACCAAAAGAAACCAGTTGAAGAGAAATCTGGGAACAATGTGATAGAACACTTCTGCAAAATCGTTTCTGAAACTTCACGAAATATTACTATGGATAATGTCTTTGATAGTGCTGATCTGGCAGAGTATATGCTACAACAATGACATACGGTTATGGGAACACTAAGGCAAAACAAATGCGTCATTCCAGTTGAAATGAGAGCCTCATCTCTTTGAGGAGTAGGTTCATCAATGTTTGCATTCAAGCAAAATGTCACTATGGTCAGCTAAGTGCCAAAGAAAAAGAAAACAGTGATTTTGATAACCAACATGCATCATGATAAGGCAGTTGATGAAAATAGCACCAAAAGAAAGCCAGTGATTATAAACTATTACAACAAAACTAAATGTGGAGATGATGTTATGGGTTAAGACGTTAGAGACTATACATGCAACAGACAAGCTAGAAGGTGACTCTTTGCTCTCTGGTCAAATATGATGGATGTGGCAGGTAAATAGTCACATTGTTTTCAGGATGCAGAATCCAAATTTCTATGAAAGCAAGAAAGACAATCGTCCATTATTCTTGTAGGAACTGGCAGAAAATTTAATGGGAAACCAGGTGATTCTAAGATCACAAATACCCAACTTGCCGCTAGCAACAATTAGTGTTTTGAAGATTTACGGAACTGAAAAGGAATAAGCAGGTGAAAAAATAAGATAATATGAATTTTGTCCATACAGTATTCATAGAAAGAGAGCGTTGGTATGGTGCTAGTGTGGCAAAAGCACTTGCAAAGAACACATAAAATGATTTGAATTCATGCATTATGTAGATACATTTTTCCTCAAAACTGCTAAACAATGATGTCATTTCCATACAAGAATGTCAGAAATTATATAAATATTGCTCTTTTGACGATTATAGTACCATTTCACACAGGTGTGTTTAGAATTTTAAAATAAACTAGAAAATTATGAAGTGTATGAGTAAACTGACAAAAAAGTATATTTGAAGACAATATTTTTTACAGTGTTTTTTGTATTTTCTACTAATTGTAATAGATATAAAATAATTGTAAACGTTGTTTTAAAACTTGTATGTATACTTATGAAAATGCCCATTGTTGGTCTATTGTGTGATAAATTAAGCTATCATAGGGCTGCAAGTAGTAATTTGCATCAAATTCCAAATAGAACCCTTTAAAAACCATACAGGGCCTCGGAGGCCCTGCATATGCATTAGCGTATATTTACTGAACCATGCGGACAAGGGTTAATGATATAAGACAGAGTGATCGTGGTTGGTAACACTGGTATCAAAGTAGGGACTGCAATGTCCCACTGCATGTAGTAAGAAACGTCAGAGACCATCTCTTGTTGGCCGTGCTATAGTTAAATGACACCAAGTGTAAGTCAAAAACAAAATAACGATAAAAGATAGTATGAAGTGAATATTCAGAAACAAAAGTTTTGAAAACAGGTTCTAGATCTATAAGTCTATAACTAATGTAAATTAGGGTCAACCATGTATAGTTAAAAAATATTTGAAAATTATGTTATTTATTTATTTAATTTAGCTAAACTAAAATCGCTTTGCTGCTCGCTATCTAAAAAAAAAAAAAAAAAAAAAAAAAAGTTCGTTACTTTACAACTTACTCCACCTTCACCTTTGTAGGGCCAAAAACTGACTACTGTTTTCCACAATTGGAAACAAATTTTTGTGCTACTTTCTTCATATCTAGTTTGTCTAATATTGTTTTATGAACGTAGCAAACTGACACATGATTGAGTCTCTTTCGAGTCATAGTTGACTTAAGATCCTTGAAATATTGGGGGAGAGGAATGAAGGCGTTTTACAAATATTGAGGGGGATACGATCCCGGTGGGATTGACCCACGGAAAACCAAAGTAGTATACTCCTTAAGCAGAAGTTATACTACTCTATGACTTAAGAGTATAGAGTATACCGCCGTATACCCCTGATTACATCCCTGGGTATAGTCAACACAATTTTTTATATGCAGGCTGACCACACGTTCAAGATTTCCTATTTTCTGTTAGCTGTCCCAGTGTTCCGAAAATATTTCTTGAAACATGAAATTTTCCGGCTCTTAAAAATGACCACTTTGCACGAAAAACTTAATTATTTCAAATGTTAGGACCTACACATCTTCGTTGACATCTGCAAAATAATGGCGTTTGTTCTATGCGTTCTCGGAGTCTTACTTATGTGGAGCCATCTTCAGTCTAAAAAAACATGGATTGGACTAAAGAAAATAGTTAAAAGCATACAAATGAAAACAAGCTTTTGTTCCTACTGGTCAGAATTTTACAATTATCTCTTCTTATGCAAAAGAAGGAGCTCTTACAGAAAATTCATTCAATTGAGTAATTTATATAAGTTATAAGGCAGATTAAATACCTTTCTTTTGTCACATATAGTGCATTAAATTGGCAATACAAATAGTGCTAAATGTTGTACTTTAATTCATTTGCATGTTATAATAAGTAAATGCCTAAATTCCTAGATGTTATGTTTTAAACAGCCTATTTTGTAATATATAACTAATATAACTCTTACTACAGCATTGTTTAGGGGCATAACAAATAAATAACCCACTAATCAAGATCTGATCTCATGAAATAAGATATCCCGGTTTTTCAGTTTAAAAATCTGGTCAAGCTGTTTATGTGAAACCAAAACTTAACACAAATACTTCACTTTGTTCTAAAGTTACTGACATAAGAACACGTGGAAGCGCGGTGCTTCAGTGGTAAAGAGATGCGAGCGATCCCTAGCTTGAACCCCGGCCACGTGAATTTGTGGTGGACAACATGATGTCCGTGGGTTTTCTCGAGATTCTGCAGGTTCCTTCCACATTTTCATTCCACCAATTACATCGTAATCATTCGTTCCATTTGCTCTAAAGGGTATAACGTGGGACGGTAAATTAAAAAATAATTTTCAGAAAAGCATGTAGAAAGGGAAGTGCCCATGACAATTTTGGACCAGTAACTCGGGCGCCTACGTTTAGTGGCAGTATGTTCACCACCAGGCCACAAAGAAATACTCGAATAGCAGTGTTGATAGAAACCTAAATATTCTGTATTGCTATTTAAAATGAAACCAGATATGTAAGTGGGACCAAAATAAAATGGGTGAGCCGCGTATGGCTCACAAGACCTCAGCTGTACACTTTTACCTCTAGACCCCATGAGCCAACCATAGTTCACATGAAAAAGCGCAACGAGGAGGGTCCATTTAGTTGTAATGCGACATTTGAATTTTAACTAGCTCAGAATTTTGTCCATTTTGTCCAACCAAGAAAAAAAAAATATACCATTCAAATAAACAAGGGAAGGCATTTCAAAATTTGACCATTTATCTCCTGTAGTGTGACATCATCAAATTCGAAATTTAACTCGCTCAAAATTTTGTCCAATTTTTGTCCATTATTGCCGAGTCAAGAAAAAAATTCAAATAAAAGAGGGAGACCCATTTCAAAATTTGGGCCATTCGGTCACCTGTAGTGCAACATCTTCAAATTTGAATTTTAACTACTCAGAATTTTGTCCAATTTTTATACATTCTTGTACCACCAACAAAAAGTTTTGTACCATCCATATAAATGAGGGAGGGTCATTTCAAAATTTGGCCAACTATCACCTGTAGTGCGACATCTTCAAATTCGAATTTTAATTAGCACAGAATGTCCTTTTTTTTTTTTTTTTTTTTTTTACATTTTTGTACCACCAAGAAAAAAATGTACCATTCAAATTAACAAAGGAATACCATTTCAAAATTTTAGCTCCTTCGATCACCAGTAGTCTGATATCTTTAAGTTCGAATTCTAGCTAGCTTGAATTGAACATTGAATTGAATTCAAGCTAGCCTGCACATTTCCAAACACCATATATAAATCACTTGAGAGAATTCATATACGGTGTTTGGAACGTGCATATTGCGTGCAGTGGTTTGCTTATGGGAGATACTTGGCATACTTTAGTTAAAGAATATCGTTTGCATAAGTATCCTAAGTTATTAGTCTTTCTGCCAAAAGAATCAGATTCGGGTTGTAAATTTTCCAGATCTTGACGACCATCTGCTTGATCTGTACCAGAAATAAATTATTATAAATTTTATTACGTTAGTACAATTACTAACTCAGGCTAATATCACTACGGAATGAAAAATGAAATGAAATCTTTGAGTTTAACGTCCTACCATTATGCCCTTTAGGCTAAGGAGACGTATGATTAAGGCAAGTGAATAATGATGAAATAATTGGTGGAATGCAAATGTGGGAGGAAACAGGAGTACTCCTAGAAAACCTACGGATACGATCATGGGCGCCCGAAGGGCAGGGAGGGTGGGGCCCGAGCCCCCCCCTGGCTCACGAAAAAGTATGAAATTTCTTAAGATTTACCAAACATAATAGCAACCAGGGATTTGAGAACCCTCTTAGAATTTTTTTCGGACACCCATGGACACAATGTTGTCAACCACTTGGCCGGGATCGAATCAGAGATCCCATGCACCTGAGGTAAGTTCTACCACTGAGCCACAGTGCTTCCCGTCTCACTACGGAAGTTGTTTGCAGTTATAAATTGCACTCTTAGTACCTTATGAATTGTTTCTTGTGGGGCAGTTTTACGTACTTTAGGAGGTCTTTACCGAAATAGGTATAAATACATTTTCGGACATATACCATACAAACTACAGTGCAGAAAAGACAATGCAACTTGTTCAAGGTGGGCTCTAAAAAGCACTAATGTTATCTGAGTCACATCAGGGTGAAACAGGTGATACCGCATGGTAGTGCGTCCGTGGGTATGCGCGTAAGCGAGGATAGTCGAAACACACTATGTTTCTCATATTACTTATTTACTATTACTTACTAACAGCTTCATTGTTAAGGATCATTATTTAACACACTGTCTTGACAGAAATTAAGTTTATCATGGCTTCCTTATGGACTGTTATGTTTTTAGAAGCGCACACTTCGGATTACGTTTTTTTTAAAAAAAAAAAACATTATTAGGAATAAACATCATTAGGAAAAAAAACATCATTAGTCAGAGATAAGATTCCCATATATTTTGATTACGGGTTAAGTTCCAAAGTTGGTCGTCCGTTTCTAGCAAAATTCTGAAAATTTTACCTAGAAGAAATGGATAATTTGCTAGTTTGTGTGTTTGATAATATGTAAGGAGATCGGAAGTTGTGTTTATTACTTTTTTTAATAAGAGGGTATAATCATAGAATAGGCAAGCGGAGGAAATACTTCGCGCAAGGTTATCGCATGGTTGGATTGTGAGAAAGTAATTAGCATTTGTATTCTGAACATGGTTGCAGGTGTACGTACAGAGATACTCCAGTTGGTATCCTTACGCTGAGACGAGAATTTATACTCTTTTAACAAAATGGGTTCAAACTTCCCTAACCCTAAGCTAACCCGAACCTTTCCGTACCCTACTTATTCCTACCTTACTTTACTCAACCTATCCTACTCTATTATACCCTTTTAAAGCGGTTCTAATATAATTGATTTTAAAATTTTCGTAGCTCTTATTACGCTCTTTGTCGAAAACCAAGTGGACGGCCAACTTCGGAATAAATGCTATGATTGCTTATATATTCCTCTTTTGAAATAACATTAGATATTTCTTCTGTAAATTTTACAAGTTCGTGTTTCCGTAAACTGGGTTACCACCATATAAAGGTAGAAGATAAATATTAATTAATTTAAAGTTAATGGCATTAAAAAAACTTTACTCATCATACCTGAATATTCTGAATATTGTATGAAAGAAAGGAACCCATATCCAAACCTTTCAATTGGAATCATACAACATTTCAAGTTCAATTTTAGTTATACTAACGCAAATCCATACAACTTGGAGTCTAGCAATGTTAATGTGCTGATTCCTCATACATTTTATATACCTTGTCCTCAGCCATCATTACTGTCAAAGGTTACTAGCTGATCGCTACATATTGGTCATATTGGGTCAAAGTTATTAAATATCAATAAGAGACATTAGATTCTTAAATGAGTTTTCTAATGTATCATAGGCGATGAAAGGATTCAACTTCATTAAAACGGTAATAGATCGATTAATTGAATTTTATTGCATATTTTTTGATAATCAGAAATAATCTCAATGAACAGTGATAGACGACATAGAAGCAGATATTTCAATATTTAGTTGGTGCTTTAAAGATAAGATCGAAGGGAGGCACCTCTGATTCCCAGATTACATGTTGAGTGTCAGCAGTGTATTCAATTTACAAAATACACAAGTCACGCATTCAAAAGTTCCAAATACTTAAGAGCAGTGGCGTCTCGTGACATAATTTTTCGGTAGTTCACAGTCGCTAGAAAATTCTATTCTAGAATTCTTTCAGTATTCTAAATAAGAAAAACCATGAATAATCAATGAAAGTACCCATATATATATATATATATATTTACACATAATGAAAAGTGTCAATTTATAAACAAATGCTCCATTTCATTCGTATATGAAATTACTTCTCATGTTCTTCTGGGCAATCAACTTGTCAATAACTCTTCTGAAGTTAAGCTTTTTCAATTTTTTTCTCTGTTGATACTATAGCTAATGTACTGATACTATTTTTTCTCTGTTGATACTATAGCTAATGCACTGAAACTATTTAAAATGCTTTCATATTCTTTAATATGGTAACACAACTTTCAGTTTCCGAAGTCAACTTTGGATTATTTGCTATGACTTTCAAGAATTTTGTTGTATGCCATTTTCTTTCTGCAGACTCACCATCAATTTCACAATATACTAAATGTAATCTCCATTAGTATCAAGACTGTAAACGTCTGCTATCTTGTATATTTGAAGAGCTCCTTCGTGGCTAAGCGGTTAGCGTACATGCCTTTGCCTTTGACATGGGCGACCCGGATTCGATTCCTGAAGGGAGCTCATGTTGTTACCAGGTTAATCAGTAGGTAAATTACAATCCAATTTTGTACAAGCGAAGATTCAAATTAAATTCAATATTTTAATTTTGAATTGAAATATTGTTTTTATATGAAAGTTATACGTATAGGCCCTATAGCCCGGCAAGAATGACTTGATTAGTAAATTAATTAGAATTATAGCTAAATATATCGTAACAATTGTCAAATGAGGAAAAGAATAACTAGAAATGAGTAATTCTTTAACAGTTGTTATAAACAGGGCCGGCTTTAGGTGGTGCGAGGCCCGATTGGGAACATTTTGCGGGACCCCAGGTTTACACCTAACTTGCACCAAGATCTGTTGAACCAATATATATATATATATATATATATATATATATATATATATATATATATATATATATATATATATATATATATTGCGCTCTTCCTGCTGGCTTAGTGATTTCGTAATCATTCCCTTTCATTAATCATCTATCTTCTAAGAACAAATCCTGGGACGTGAAATAAAAAAAAAATATTTTTATTTCATTTCAAAAGTTTAATAGAAATTTTGGAGTCAGAATGGATATCAATCAAAATGTGAACTTAAATAGTGCGTGAAACTTATTAGACTATATATATATATATATATATATATATATATATATATATATATATATATATATATATATAATATATATAATATATATATGTGTGTGTGTGTGTATGTGTGTGTAAATCTACAACCAACAATATTAGTATCATATATAAAAAGGACATAGTCATAATATTGTTTTAGTGACCCCCGAAATTTTGAAAAGTTGTTGAAATCAAACCTAAAATTAGGCTTTCAGTCCCAGATTACCAAACACTGAGGGCCCCCGGACCCCTGAAAATGTTAAAGTTGTTAAAAGAAACCCTAAAATTGCGTTTTAGTTTCCCCATTGCCGAAAACTTTCCGGGGAGGGGGCCGGGACCCATCCCAAAATGAAAATCTGACTACGCTACTGTGCATATTTTAAACGTAGTAAATATCTATTGCACTATAGAATTTCATACTAATCTATTAAATACAACAGTGTATCAGCAAGTCAAACTAATAAGTTTTGACATGTATTTCGAAAAATTGTTCAGTTTTCGAAAATATAGGTGATATAACTGACCCCCTGCCCCACCTTGCGGGCGGCCATGCATACAACAATAATTATACTTTAAGATGTGTTTTAAAAATTTAGCAAAAGCTACTAACAATCCTTATATTCTGGAAAATACAAGAGAATGACGTCTTAAATGCGTCATAATAACTACACATACCACAGTTTCTTTGTCAATTTGGCCTTACACGAACTGATTTTCGAAAGTTATTTTGCACTTTAAAGTTAAAATAATAGGCACTACTTACACTGTGTGTTAACGCGACTGAGCAAAACAACACTGGCGTATAATTTCTTATGAAAAGTTTATATTTGTAAGACATAATGAAATGCATATTGATATGAATTCGTTGGTTCAAAGATTTTTAAACAGCTGTATCTTTTTAAAAGAATTCAAGTCAGGAAAACCTAATGTACGCTAGTGAGAACATCGTAGATAGCTACTTATGAAAGGTATAATCAGCTTAAAATCGTTATCGACTGCAGACAAAATGAAATGGTGATGAGACGGTCACAAACCTTACGAAACTGATGGAAGATGGATAACATATTTTCTATTGGATTATTTGAGTTAGAAGACAAACCTTCATACGGAGCCACCTATTCAGTACGTACTAGTATACATTCGGTTTTCCTGGGTTGATTTTTTTAAATACATCCATGGGATTTTTCGCAGGAGAAAGCAAGGTTTGTCCTCTGGTTTTGTATTTTTAATTTAGCTATAATAAGAGAAAGGATATGCAAAGAGGTCCCACTGAGGCTGATTTATTTGATACCATCTCGGTACTCACGGTAGTATCCCATGAAATAATCAGTAAGAACGCCAAGAACTTTTGCTTAGTGGGGTATTCAAATAAACAAGGGTGTGCACCTAGAATAATGATATACATTTTTGCACAAACGAAGTAAATATTTTTACGACTAAGGGTGTGTGTAAGGAAATTTGGGGGAGTGTTAAAGGTTTTGGGGCTGTGCAGAATACTCTCTGGACATAACAGAAGTTGTAGGGGAGACCGGGGTTGGTTGGCAGCAGGGGCTGGTTGACGAACTGCACATATCACACGGTTGCACTATCTGCTTATAAAAAATAAAGAATGAAAAGTTCGCCAACCAGCCCCGGTCTCCCTAAATGTAAAAGATAAAGAAACTACTACAGAATTAAATTTAGAAAATATTTGCTTATACCCGGAAACTTAATACAACTATTCATTTACTTGTTAGGGAGAGGGCATGGCCTCCCTTGTGGAGTCCATGGATGTAGACTATATGTATTGCAATATGTTATTGTGTGTATTTGACAACCGAGAGTAGCAGACCCATCATTAACGGTACCATAGTCACTTGACCGGGGGACCCGCGACCAGAATAGCATATATTAATTACATGTATTAGGAGCAAAATTTAATCATAGAGATCACAACAAACTTGTTTGCTCTGGGTCTTAATAGGCTGTTAAAATGGCACTAGCGTAGGGCCCGATTGGGAGGAATCGGTCGAATCGGCTTAAGGCTGTCCCTGGTTATAAATAGATATCAATAGGGCGTCATGATACTTTGTAATATCCACCATTGTTGTCGAGCTAATATGAATTAATGAAACGTTATTTAAAATCTAAAAGAAACAATTCATATGGTGTTCTATATTGTAGTGATAATTGGTCTTATAAACATAGTTGAATTCAGCCATATCTCAGGGGGTGCATCCCCCTAGGTTTCGGTGTCGCCCCCTGAGTTGAATAAATAGTTACCTAAGTTAAGGTGTGTGTCTATGAAGTAACGGTGTTCGATTTCCCCTTGAACCGTATTAGTGTCCCCTGGCTATAAAGTCTGAATTCAACACTGGTCATATACTGTACATAGTTTAACCATGAAACTAGTATATTTTGTACAAGCATTAATATTTTACATAATGGACTTTGAGAATTACCTTAAACCATTTACTCTCGTCGTCTTACATCTCAAATTATGTCATTTATGTCGGTGCAAGTTCGCAGTATATAAGTTGAAAATGAGTGTTACTTCGGTAGACGGGAACTTTGAGAATTACGTAGTTGGTGAGACCTTATTTAGAGGAAGCGGCAGGCCCGTAGCCAGCCCAAACATTTAGGGGGGGAACTGAAGTTAGGGGGGCCGATCCAACCATATTATAGTTCATCATATTATAGTTCATTTGCAAGCCTACCGTGAAAATTTTGGGGGGCCGGTAAAATTTTAGGGGTACGGTTCCCCTAGAACCCCCTGGATACGGGCCTGGGTAACGGTGTAAGGAAAAAATGCGTCGAATAGGTAATAAAATACACCTAATCGAATTATCCAGCATGCATTCAGTTACAGTTCATACGTGGTACAGGGAACAACTTGCTTCTTTGTTTGGAACTTTACAATTTACTTTTAGCATCGAGGCTATAGATACTTGAATCTACAGTTAAACAAAGGATGAAAACCATGCGTAATGCCATCGGGAATCGAACTAGAAATTTCCTCACCAAAAGCAAAGCATGGATACAAATAATTCTTTCCCTTTCAAAACCAAATTATGTGTAAATAAAGGCGAGGATCACCACCGGATATGAAATTATTATTACTTCCGTGGGGGAAAGGGATTCGCATGCAGGAGGGTACATAGGGGATGTTCCCCCTAAATTTTTCCTATTCCTTAATTATTTCGAACTGTTGTCCAAATTTTCTTTTTTTTTTTTTTAATATTTATCTCCCATCTGACTAAGCAATCTCTTTTCCCGTATATACAGGGTGTTTCAAAACAACACCGACAACGTTTGGAAGGTGATTTCTGACACTAAGATAAGACAAAAAGTATAGACCAACCTGGGTGCACAAATGCTTCCTTTCGGAGTTACAGGCTGCTGAAACCATGAAAAAATATACTTTAAAGATCCATAGCTCAAAAACTATGGGATCTACCGTAATCGGGTCAAGACTTCACTTAGGAACTAGTATGTGTCCTATGCAAATATCAAAATTTTAGAATCCTGTGGTACTTCCACAACAATTTTTATAATGGGAGTTTGTGAATACTTCAGGTTATATGCTCGAATCCCAACTCCCTCTATAAAAAGTGTTGTGTAAATACCTTAGGATTCCGATACATGTATTTTTGGATAGCGACATATTGGTTTCTGAGTGAAGTCTTGACCCGACTACGGAGATCCCATAGTATTGAAACTATGGATCTTTAAAGTTCATTTTTTTTCATGTTTTTGGCAGCGTATAACTCCGAAATGAAGCATTTGTGCACCAAGGTTAGTCTATAGTTTTTGTCTTCTCTTGGTGTCAGGAATCACCTCCCAAACGTTGTCGGTGTTGTTTTGAAACACCTTGTATAGGAATTTGCGAAGCTAGATGGGAAGAGATAGAGGAATTAAGGAGTGAAGAATATACGTAGTATTATTTATTCAAGTAATTAGAATGGTGATAGTTATTATGTGAGAATGAGCGATTGGTAAAGAAAGTACGGAATTTAAAAATTGTTGGTACAGTAATTAGTTATAATATAAGACCTAAGGGAAAAAAAGATTAATTCCGTAGCAATACAAATGTACACACAGACCACTGGGCAAACAACTGAATAAGTTGGGCAAAATTATAAGTAAAATATAAAAAAAATCATATACAAGGAGAAAAGGGGCACATAGTGTTTTGCAATGGAGTGTTGTGGAGGAAGACAAGAAGTTCCTATCGCAGACAAATATAGTTTGAAAGTAATAAATAAATAAGAGAAGCATTGGTCAATTTTTGCATACAATTCATGAGTAATTGAGAACACTTCATTTAACCAATACAAGAGGCGATTCCTTACGATAGCGGAGACAATTATATTATCAGTGCCGTGCCATGAAAAATCAGCGCCCGAGGCGAGAGTATACGACAGCGTCCCCGTACGTATGAGTGAGCTCGCCGACAGAGCACCCACGAAGGGTCACCATGGTTAGCGCGAATCGTACGTAAGAAAATTTTCAAAAATAAACTGCTTTTTCTTGATTTTGAGCACTTTTTATTACATTTTCCCTTCCATATTATATATGTGCACATGCATTTTCCTAACATGAGTAACATTTTTCCTCTCTCTTTTTTCTTTCCTTCTTTTCTCTTTTCCTCCCGAATTTTACGCCCCTTTACTTCGTCGCCCTCCCCCCACGGCACGTCATTGTATGTTATAATTCAGCGAAGATAGCAAAATAATGTGAAGAGCGCTGAAACTCTTTCTGGGATCGTCATTGTAGCCTGGTTATAATTTGTTGCTGGCGAAAGTGCATATCCAACTGAAAAGTGTAAGAAAAAAAATAATAATAGGGTCTAATAATAGAGAACAAGAAGTTGAATTTGTTGAAAAATTGAGAAATAAAGAGGTAAGGACCCACCCAGATGAATATTTCGTAGAAAAGTATTCAAATGTGAAAATATGATAGTTAAGGTACTATTGGACAGTAGATGTATATTAACCTTTGTATATATTAGGCTGAAAGAGTAGCAGGATACCGTAAACAGGCAAGGGCTAAATGACGGAAAACAAAGGGAAAAAAAGGTCTGGAAACAAATAAAATAGAGTCTTGAACGTCCCACTATTATCCTCTTTAGACTGAAAGAGAGGGATGATTAATGAGAGAGGTTCATTATCAAAGAATTAGTGGAGTGGGAATGTGGATGACAACAGAACTTCAAGAAACTCCACGAACACGAACCCGAGAACAGGATAATATCATGAATGGCAAATAAGGTATACCGAAATTTAAATAACATATTACGAAAGGAAATAAAATACAGTAAGAGGAAATTTTTACTAAAGAAAGTAGAGAACATGAATTACAATGGATAGGAAATTATGGGGAAATGATCAAGGAATCAAAATTTGTGAAAATTCGGAGGAAACATAGGGATGACACAATTATAATAAAAAATAAGAATGGGAATACGGAGCAGAACGAAATTGAAGGAAACCGCATGGAATACATTCAAAATATATATGGAGAGGATCCAGAGCGCGGAATAGATTATAGTTGTTCTTCTTTTCCTGTCAATCGTTCAACATTCTAGGTTCCATCCCTTATCCTCGCCTTATTATCAGATCATTCAAACTGTTTTCCTTTTCTCTCGATGGTTTATAAGTTCAGACATACAGTCAGCTTGTAGTGTCGTTCGTAAAGTGCTCACGCTCACCTTTATTTGGTTGTTGTTAAATAGACTGATTACTTACTGGGAATTAAAGCCTAACCCTCTTCCTTTCACATCCGGTCTTGGACCAACAATAATGGAGTTACTAATTTGTATTAATATTTTAAATTGATTTTTAAAATTAAATCCACATAAAACACTTCTTTCCATTACTTCATTATTATTTTCTTCCATTATGGTCTCAAACCATTAAATTGATTGTGATTCTAATCATTCTTTTGCTCATTATGTTTCAAAACTTGAATTTTATATAAAACTATATTACTTGAGAATTGCGTTGAAGTACTTTTACTTCAAAGGAAACGATAATGCCTTTAGACTTAGATGCAGTTCAGTTCCACTTGAAATATAGTTGGGTTGGAGTAGTGTGTCACAAAACAAAAATGACAAAATTACGTCCCAATCAATTCACCTTTGTGACTTATGAAACTCGTGTGCCAAAAAAAAAAAAAAAAAAAAAAAAAAAAAAAAAAAAGAAAGAAAAAGAAAAGAAAAGAAAAAATAATTCTCGATGTCTTTTGTTTCGAAGTAACTGGTAGTGGGTGCACTTTAAGTTTTTTTTGGAAGGTGAGTGATTATTTGATTACTTGCAAGCTATTTTGATTATATACTTAATTACAACATGGTATTTTTGACATTACGGGTTATGTAGCATAATATTTAACAAGGAAGGTATTCCAAGCACTGAATTTACATACAGGGGTATACTCATATATGCTACTTCCCTGAAACAATGATAAATTCTTTATATATATAAATATAAAATGAAACCAGTTCGGAACCAATATATCCACTATCAGTAGATTTATTGTTATAAAGATGATTGTATTATGGTATTTGCAGTTCAGAAGAAGTCCCCGTAGGCATTCATTCTTGCCTTGCTGTACCAATAGCAGATGAATTTCTTATAAATCATTCGGTTATTGGACGAACCACAGATGACTACATCCTCAACCGCAGCATCACTGTGGAACCGACGATCCTTTAGTGACTTCTTCAATGGATCGAACACGCCTATTCTTGCGAACACATTCACCAATCGTTGCACTGTTGAGATCTGCGACAAAACATGCGTCCGGACGGGAATAGGGAAGATTGGTTATTGTTTGATTTGTGCGAAATATTCGTGCCCAATCCACGACTGTCGTGTTCGATACACATGCATCTCCATAGGTGTTTTTCATCCGACGGAACACCTCAGCCGGTTGACATCCCTCTGTACTTGACCCAGAAAAGTAAATGTTACCCTACTTCGAAAGTAACGCAAGTAACGCGTTACTTTTAGGTCCGAAACTTTGAATGTGTAAAAAAAAAATCAATTTTCCCTATTACTACTACTATTAGTAGTACCATTATTATTATTATTATTATTATTATTATTATTATTATTATTATTATTATTATTATTATTATTATTATTATTATTATATTGCATATTCTGATTTTCCCTAATCATCGTAAATGTTTAGAACTGTAGGTTGGTAATAGTAGCGCTGCCATATCCTTTCATGCTGACAGTTACTTTCTAGTAATAAAGTAGACCTGCTCATCAGTCACGGTTTATTCATATTGACTCCTTACTGTATATCGTTAATTATGGCACCCATCAAACATATCCACAGTAATACCAGTATATATATTACAAGGGTGTACAGAAACTTACAAGGGGGAAAGTCGTGCACATTTCTCACACATTTTGTACACAATTTGCATCCTGTTGCACACATATATAAATAAAAAAGAAGTGATCAAAAGTCCTTTCAGTTTACACGTAGAAAAAGTGAACAACTTTTACAGTGTGTGTGTTGTGCACTTTATAGTTACTGTAGCATAATGTAAACATGTTTGTTGATAAATAAAATATACTCTGAAAATTAATATTATATATATATATATATATAACCATGATTCTTAATTATTGATTTATAAGGAGATAATCCTATCCTGTAAAACAGTTTACAATATTTTTGGATCAAAAGATCCAATATATTTCAGGCAGAAATTTTCTTTATTTTCTTTTAGGCCTTATATCTGGAGAACTACATATAGTGTAAACCTAAACTACCACTTAACTCAGTATAATGTCCTTATTCCGCAAAAAATACGAAATTTCGAGTAAGGGTCCATTTAAAATTTTTGTGGTCCCTGATCCAAAAAATCCAATATATTTCATTCAACCAAACGTTTTCTTGTACGTCTTATATCTGGAGAACTACATATAATGTTGCCAAACCAAAACTACCACTTAACTCAGTATGATGTCCTTATTCCGTTAAAAGTACGAAATTTCGAGTTAGGGTCCATTCAAAATTTTTGTGGTCCCTGATCCAAAAAATCCAATATATTTCATTCAACCAAACCTTTTCTTGTACGTCTTATATCTGGAGAACTACACATAGTGTAGCCAAACCAAAACTACCACTTAACTCAGTATGATGTCCTTATTCCGTAAAAAATACGAAATTTCCAGTTATGGTCCATTCAAAATTTTTGTGGTCCCTGATCCAAAAAATCCAGTATATTTCATTCAATTATAAATTTTCTTGTAGGCCTTATATCTGGAGAACTGCATATACTGTAGCCAAACCAAAACTACAACTTAACTCCGTATGATGTCCTTATTCCGTTAAAAGTACGAAATTTCGAGTTAGGGTCCATTCAAAATTTTTGTGGTCTCTCATCCAAAAAATCAAATATATTTCATTCAACCAAACGTTTTCTTGTACGTCTTATATCTGGAGAACTACACATAATGTTGCCAAACCGAAACTACCACTTAACTCAGTATGATGTCCTTATTCCGTTAAAAGTACGAAATTTCGAGTTAGGGTCCATTCAAAATTTTTGTGGTCTCTCATCCAAAAAATCCAATATATTTCATTCAACCAAACGTTTTCTTGTACGTCTTATATCTGGAGAACTACACATAGTGTAGCCAAACCGAAACTACCACTTAACTCAGTATGATGTACTTATTCCGTAAAAAATACGAAATTTCGAGTTAGGGTCCATTCAAAATTTTTGTGGTCCCTCATCCAAAAAATCCAATATATGTCATTCAATTAAAAAAAATTTCTTGTACGCCATATATCTCGAAAACTACATATACTGTAGCCAAAGCAAAACTACTACTTAACTCAGTCTGGTGTGCTTATTCCGTAAAAAAAATATGAAATCTCAATTTAGGGTCCATTAAAAATTTTGTGGTCCCCGATCCAAAAAATCCAATATACTTCATTCAATCAAATATTTTCTTGTACGCCTTATATCTGGAGAACTACATATAGTGCAGCCAAATCAAAACTACCACTTAAACTGAGTATGATGTCCTTATTCCGTAAAAAGTACGAAATCTTGATTTAGAAGCCATTCAAAATTTTTGTGGTCCTTGATCCAAAAAAATCCAATATATTTCATTCAATCAAAATTTTTTTTGTACGCCTTAAATCTTTAGAACTGCATATAGTGCAGCTAAATCGAAACTACCACTTAACTCAGTATGATGTGCTTATTCTGTAAAAAAATAAGAAATCTCGATTAAGGGACCGCTCAAAAGTTTTGTGGGCCATGAACCAAAAAATCCAATGTTTTTCATTCAATTATACATTTTCTTGTACGTCTTATATCTGGAGAACTACATATACTGTATCCAAACCAAAACTACCACTTAACTCAGTATGATGAGCTCATTCCGTAAAAAATATGAAATCTCGATTTAGGATCCATTCAAAACTTTTGTGGCCCTTAATCCAAAAAGTCCAATATATTTCATTCAATCAAAGATTTTCTAGTACACTTCATATCTCGAGAACTACATAAAGTGTAGCCAAACACAAACTATTGTAACGCCCCTACATAATCTGACTAGAATTGTAATACTAGTGTATCTCACAAGACACTTCTTGTAACAAAATTGTAGTTTGCAACCCTGTAGAAACATCATGCTCGCGTTCGCGCGCAGGGAATTCTGGGTACCCTGCAAGAAGATGGAAGAATAGTAGTATGTGGTGATACTTACTCATCAACCCATTTTCAGTATATCTTTGTTCATGGTGCTCATCTGCATTTCAGAAGTTGGTTTAACTCCCGTTGTGTTACATAGAACATTTTACGGATATAGTATACGTAAGACCGTCTGAGTTCCAGAAGAAGCTGGACGCTCATACTTTTAGGGATTATTCATTGAGTATCTACGAACTTAGAAAGGGGGTAACAAACCCACTTTCATTTACTTATCCACTGATACGAAAATAAACAAGAACGTACCTATTTGCCCTTGTACTTTATATGCTATAGCGCATTACATTATATGCAACAAGGATTTTGGTCTGCATCATGATATAAATTTAAAAATATTTAACATTTTTCGAATCGAAATCAACAAAATTTATTCTAGAAAGTAGAAATAGAATGTTAAGCACATATAATGAAGACAACGCAGTGATTTAATTTGGTAACGTATAAATATATAATATGAAGTATCCTCGCGCACGGAAGACAGGGGGTTCTCATGTATACTATTACCCATTTTACGATAGTTAGTCTTTGTGATTAACATAAATTGAAGCAGTATTTGAATGGTGTTGGGACGTGGGCCTTCTCTTTATTCCACCACGTGAGTCGGCATTGTGTGGAAATTTGTCCTGTTTTGTACAGTGGCTTCATAGAAGCATATTCTCGCATCTGGTGTGCTATTTGTGGAGTGAATTTGTCATTATGTCAGTAGTGGCATATAAACTTAGTTTGCAGCATAATTTAGGTCTAGTCATGCATAGTTAAGCTTCTGTCAGCGGCCCCCAACCCATCCACGTCGTCAACTAAGTAACACGATGGCTAAGTTATTCTATCTGCCTTCACCATTAGCCTACATCAATTTTATTCTCAGCGATGAAAGTCCACGGATCGTTTTGCCAATACAACAGGGACAAGCTATTCCTTGTGAGTGTGTCTTTAGGAAGCAGCCAATGCAGCATATCTAGTAACCAGTCAGTCTGTATATACTCTCTTCATACAGTTATCTAAATATGAACTTATTTCTCAGCAGCTTGGGCTTATGCAGCCGCATAAGCAATCTGAACATTCCAACCCATTTACGTGGAGTGAAGACGAAGATGAAGCAGAATGTCATAATGTGACAAGCTGCCGTGCGCCCTGAATGTATATAGTTCCATGCTATTGAACTTATTTGGTGTATACGTGTATTCTCAGTCGCTTCTTCAATGTGTTTGTTAAAGTAGCCAGGATTGATTTTCGTATTGATGACCCAAGGTTTGGACTTTCTGTATATGTTAAGAGTGGATATCACATCGTGGAAACCCAGTATGCCGCTACCCTCTCATCTGAATTGCTTAATACTGTCCAGGACGTGGATGTGACACCGGCTTCTTCCTGCCCGGAGAAGATTCTTTACAATGAGGACATTTTCCTACGAGCATATTCCGGCTATGTATAGACAAAAGGGACCAACGTCGTAATAGTGATTCGTTAAGTTGTTCAAGTTTATTATAGCAGATTACGTGAGTGATGCATCAGTGTGTATGTCTTTTGCAATGGTTCTTCTCTCCTAGAAGTTTCACTCTTTTGTGTTGTAAGTGCTTCTGAAAAATAATGGTGAAGCCTTGTCATTTAATGTTTGCAAGTAAGGGTAAGTACCCCAAACGTTATTAAGCCTGCCCTCGCAGCTGGCCAGTTTCTCTGCTTTGTACAGAGTTCATAGTCGAATCATCGATGTTCCTAGTAATTTATTTTCATATTGAGTACGAGTTGCACCCGTTGGTGGATATGCACGTACGTTATTTAAATAGTGTCATTTCAGATAATCGTACTTACCTAACATGCATCTTCATCATGTTTTAAGTGTCTTATGAGTGAAACAATGTACAAGGTTATTAATTGTCTTGTGGAATTCTCACTGCCGAGCCACGAGCGTATCTCAGCCATTTAAAGTTTGCTTGTCCACCTAGCATAGGTTGGTTCATCCTGTTGTCCTTTTGTATCATGTTAGCTATTTTACAGCTAACTCAATTCTATACGGAAGTCATAGTGTTCTCTCTCAAGCTCTTTCTTCTTAATCTGTGTCCAAGGTATCCCAGCCGCGTTCTTGGTCTAGTAGAATTCAAGGATCAGAAGATTGATTACATGGGTCTATTATATTATAGTATGTCACAATGTTAATTATAGCCATATTTGGCATTTGCCCACCTACTGTCTACATTATTATGCCCTATATTCACTACGAGTAACTTTAATATAGCCTGATGTTTCTTTCTACAAGGTTGATTTGTCTTTTGTACTAAGTCAGTCATGTATAATGTCTAATGATAATAATGTCCTATCTAATCATATGTCTACCCGACTAGTCGTGGTTTTGCAAAGTCAGAGTACTCAAGCTAGTTTTTTTTTAAGTGTTTGCTAAAGCCATGGTAAACTAATCAGTATAATTGAGTGTTTTTGTTATTTTATGTGTGTGTTATTGTTACGTTTGTTTATCCGCTCTGTATGTTTATTCTCTCACTGTACCGTACAAGCATGTTTTGGGTGCATAGATGCACAAGACTGAGAGCTATGTGAATTTTATTTTATTCTACTTTATTTTGAGTACGGAAACATAACATTATTTTATTCCTACGCACGTAGTAGTTATCAAACACTTCATATGTGGAAACTTATAGGTAAATAAATGTTACAACCCATATAATCCCACTCTTTATATTTAGAGAAACCAAACCTCACGAGTGTATCTTTGGTAATTAAGTTTTTGATTTACTATCAGGTAAGGAAATCATGACACAAGAAACGGGCTGTTCTCTGCACACTCGTAGAGTGTACAGGCGGCAGTCTCGCTTAGGTTGGATTCGTTTACCGTTGTATTTTCGTTTTTCTTTTTAATTTTTGCATTCTCAGACTTTCTTGATGCAGGTTTATCCTGTATTTGCTGTTGTGTGTTATGTTTTACTTTATTCCTGTGTTCCCAGCAGTTCACAGGTGGCGACCCCTTTCGTATAACTATTAACTCGGTGCTCCGGCACTGAGCGTTAAACTTAGCTGTTGCTTTCCAGGGATTAGGGCCCTATGGGGCGCTACACTATCACTTAACTCAGTATGATGTGCTTATTCCATAAAATGTACGGAAACTCGATTTAGAGGCTGTTTAAAAATTTTGTTTCCTGACCCAACATCTAATTATTGGCCAAGATCGCAATCTTTTGATCCAATTTTTGGATCATTCCTAAAATTCTTGTTTTACATCGAAGTTTTGACATTTCGCTGACTAATTTAAAACTTATTTATTCTAGTTGGAAGACTATATCATAGGAAATCACTATATCATTGTCAGAATAACCAATCAACATACTACAACTCCTACTTCATCTACACTCAATATACATTTCTTTATTTAATCTCTTGAGAAAATGAAATCTTATCTTTTATTTTACTTTATTGCAATTGAAATTTTTCCCCGAAGAAATTGCTACTTCTCAAGTCTCCATAAGTAGCTATAAACAGAATAGCACTATACAAGAATAAACTATTGAAGAAAGCATTAATATAATATTAGTAAGAGCACACGTAAATAAGTTATTAACATTCCAATAGCTTGATCCCAAATGTTTGTGTGTGTATGCTTTTTCGATCTACTCTAGAAATTTTACTTTAAAAAAAAACTGTGGTACATACTTCCTCAAATTTGTGGACGAACTCCTAACTGTTGATTAACATTTCCCGCCTGGACACTTCAGACATTTTACTTTTAAATTCTATCCATCATCATCCTCAGCTTTTAAGAAAAAGTATGTTTTCAATGTTCGAATGGTAAGATATTTTCGTTCTTAATCTTTATAAAAACAACACCAATCAAAGTAAAATAGACTACCGGTACCATTGTACTCGTAATTCACTCACTGAATGTATTGATTTGGGGCTGTCAAACTCTATAACTAAATCTGATGAGTACACGTGATTTTCCTGACGTTATACTCATCTTCCAAAAACAGCAAATTGCACTAAGATCTTATCTGTTTCTCTGTGTGTCGGTCACTGACATAGTTCATGCTCGATTGCTTCATTCTTAGAAATTTACTTACAGGAAAGAAACATTTGTTTCCGAAAAAAAATATGCATATACAGTATGTCTTATTGTAGTTACTCATCCGAAATGAAATGAAATGAAATTTTTGAGTTTTACGTCCCACGGTTATGCCGGTTAGGCTAAAGGAGATGGTGATGATAAGAGATGAATGAAATGGTGGAATGAAGAAAGTGGGAGGAAACGGGAGAACCCCAAGAAAACCCACGCACACGGTGTTTCTCATCCAAAATGTAACGCGAGAAAAGTAACGCAAACTAGATACGTTACTTAAAAATTTGTAACGCGTTACCGTTACAGTTATTTTGGAAAAAATGTAACGCGTTACTGTGAATCGTTACTTAGAAAGTAACGCGTTACTTCCGTTACGTTACTTTCCAGCACTGCTCTGTAGAGGAGCACCCATTCCTCCCAGACCTTGGGCACAATCACTCCAATCCAAGTATGGGTAGACACATTTTATTCCGATAGACCCTAGTCACTTTTCCCTTCTTTCCCTCATACGTTTCTGAACTTTTCGTCTGTAAGAGGGGCAGGAGTAATTTTTTTATATTAATAAACATTTGTATTTAATGTATTGAAGTGTATGAATAATTATGACTAACATTATTATAATCAGGATTTTTAAAAATATTCTTTTCCAAGTTAGTTCCAGAAAATTGAAATTTTCAGTGAAATTTTTCGCTTTTACCACAATACGGGACCTGATACGGAGAAACGAATATCATTTTCGAATTCAGCTAGGGAAAAAAACACTTTTAAAATCAACTATTACTTTCCAAGTAAGAAATTCAGTGTTGGACAGTAAATCACCCTATATCTCTTTCACAGAAGGGAATTTTCTCATCGTAGAAAACTGCTAATCCAAATCTATTATATTGTTCATTAATTTTGCTCTTACTCGACAGTGCAATTAAGATAATAGGATGCACACATTCTCGTCAATATACTGGGTGACCCATTTTAATCTTTGTACGGAAATATCTCGAAAACGAACCGAACAAAAACTCAAATAGGAAATGCCATGGGACACACCAAATGGTGTTGTCGTGGTGCCCCCAGGGCCGCTCTTCATGGGGGTCCGGGGCTCAACTATAAAATTTCAAATGGAAAGATAGCGCGATTGATACCTCATTTGATAGATCTTTAAAAACTAAAAAGCGTTGTGGCAAAATATTTTTCATATCGGTCACCGTCTTCAAGATGGCCACCAAGACACGGTTCCTGTATCAGATAAAACGTCCCGTACTATTAATATGTAAAAGGTTGGAGATCAATGAACAGTCAAAAAGTGAAGCAGTTAAATGGCATGGGGCACGTCGAATAATGTTGTCCCGGCGTCCCCAGGGCCGCCTTTGATGGGAGCCCAGAGCCCAACTAAGAAATTTTAAACGGATATATGAGTGAAATGATACTTGGTTTGATAGATCTTCAAACACTGAACAGCGTTGTGGTGAAATATTTTTCATATCGATCGCCGTTTTCAAAATGGCCGCCAAGACATAGTGTCTGTATCAGATAAAACGTCCTGTACCACTAGTATGAAGACTGTTGGAGATAAATGAACAAATAAAACTCGTATATGAAATCACAGAGAGTATTTAACATCCCACGGCTCGAGAATAATGCAACGGAGAAAATGATGGTTAAAGTATAAGTGACATAATGCAAAAGAGAAAATCTAATGCTTAGAAAATTATCTTTCCGATCTTAGAGTATAAGTGGGGAAGCGGAAATGAACGGTAAAATCTGAGATGAGAACCCCACTTTTACTTTCAATAGGTATAGTTTGTCTGAAACATTTGTGTGTACAAGGTGTGTATATATATAGGTGAGATTCGCTTTCAAAGGTAACGCCCATTTGTATTGCAAAGTGTGATTGGATGGGAAGAAAGAAGCAACTGGAATGCGATGTAAAGCATAATTCATTTTTTGGAACTTGCAAACATTTTGGCCGCGCCTTTCGCTCCTGATAATTTAACGCAATGCGTTAAGATGTTTGGGAGGCATCTGCATCAGTACTCGTTACTAAGAATCACAATTATTAAATTATCGCTGACAGTTATTCGGCATGTAAATATGGTCAACATCTCAGTAAACCTCATATTCTGTCACGTGCAAGAAGACATAGAAGGAAAAGAATCGAATCAATATCATGTAGACGAGTGTTGAACACAACTAACGTTTGTACACATTGTTCTAAAATTGCATCGTTCGACAATTTTGTTTCGCATTTCAGTTGATTCATTTTTGTATCAAATCATTGCCTGCGATCAAAATGGAAAGTACCATTTAACACGAATTGTACCGACTTTTTCCCATTACAGAGACATCTATCTCTTATAAAAACACATTTCAGATAATTTTGTTGCGTAGATTTAATTGGCAAAAAGTAAGGTTCTCATTTGAAATTTCACCGTTCCATCCGCTTTACCCACTTACGGAGGAAGGTTGGGCAATAATTTTCTAGGAATTAGATTTCCTCTCTTGCATTATGTCACTTATACTTTAACCATCATTTTCTCCGTTGCATTATTCTCGAGCCGTGGAATGATAAATACTCTCTGTGATTTCCTATACGAGTTTTATTCTGTTCATTTATCTCCAACCGTCTCCATATTAGTGGTACAGGACGTTTTATCTGATACAGGCACCATGCCTTGGCGTCATTTTTAAAACAGTGACCCATATGAACAATCTTTTGCTACAGCGCTCTTTAGTTTTTAAAGATCTATCAAATGAAGTATCGCTCGCCCCGTGTTTGCATTTAAAATTTCTAAGTTGCGCCCTGGGCTTACATGAGGTGCGGCCCTCGGAGGCACAGCGATAATACCATTCGATGTGCCTCATGCATTTTCTGTTTGAGTTTTTGGTAAATTCATTTATGTTCAACCGTTTTCATATTAGTGGTACTAGATGTTTTATCTGATACGGACCATATCTTGGCGGCCATTTTGAATACGGTGGCCGATATGAAAAATCTTTTGCCACAACGCGTTTTAGTTTTTAAAGATCTATTGAATGAGGTATCACTCGCCCCATCCTTCCATTTAAAATTTTAAAGTTGGGGCCTGGGCAGCCCTGGGGGCACCAGGAAAACATCATTTGGAGTGCCCCATGGCGTTTCCTATTTTTTTTCGGTCCATTTATGTTCAGCCGTTTTCCAGATATTTTCGTGGAAAGATTAAAATGGGCCACCCTGTATACATTTTGATCCCCGTACTTCCATTGGTTTCGAGACTGTTCCGATTTCACCATTCTTAGTTAAGTTCTACACTACAGATCTCATACTTTGAGGAAGTTGCTTTTACTTTTATATATATACTAGCCTTTGGCTAGGTGGAGGCTCCGCCCTCAGAACCCCCAGTCTACTCGGCCAACGGCCTCGCATTTCTTATCTATCGGCCTTTACATCAACAGTGAATTTAGTGAACTTGCTCTTCATATTTCCTGAATCTGCTTCTCCGGGGGCTTCGCCTCCACTCACTGTCTTTGCTCGGCCTACGGCCTCGCACCTCTTGAACCCACAATTCTATCGTTTCTTTTCCTATTTCAACTATTTAAAAGATAAGATTTTGTATCCCAAGAAAACACCCATTTAATAGCATGGGAATTTCTTCATCCCCCTCTAGACCCCTATAAAATTAAAAATATTCACTTTTAGCAATTTTCCTGACGCTTAGCCCTAGAAGGCTACAATCATGCCTAATTTCATCATTCTAATCCTGTCGGAAGTGTCTAAACATTTTGGGGTCTGGACGATGTTCCATATAAATAACATGGTAAAAAGTTTTCAGTTCCCCATAAAATCACTCTACGGTTGGAAATTTTTATTTCTGATGATTGAGTTAGGGAACGCTAACAAAAACGTACAAGCAAGAGACCCCCTAAAGAGACTCTCTTTAGACCCCCTAATAATTTTAAAAAAAAAATCACTTTTGGCAACTTTCCTGTGCGTTTGTCCCGAAAAGCTACAATTATGCCAAATTTAATCATTGTAACCCTACAGGAAGTGCTCAATAATTTGGGGGTCTAAAAGGTGTTCCATATAAATAACACGGGAAAGATTTTTCGGTTCCCTATAAGACCATCCTAACGTTGAATTTTTTTTATATATTTTTACTGATTTACTTTTGTAGTGCTAACGAAAACGTATGAACATACCGAATTTCAAGTTTTTATTCCAATTTTAAGTACCTAAAACATGAGATTACAGGTCCAAAAAACGTCCCATTTAAATAACATAGGGAAATTCTTCATCCCGTCTTTAGACTCCCTAAAAATTAAAAATATTCACGTTTGGCAATTTTCGTGTGGGTTAGTTCACTTCGTGTAGGAAAGCTACAATTATGCCAAATTTAATCATTCTAGCCCTACAGGAAGTGCTCAGTAATTTATGTCAGCTCATGTAGTTTTGTAGAGAATATATATATACAGTGGCGGATCCAGGATATAATTAAGGGAGGGGCTAAACCATATTTTGCCGTTTTACCCAGTGTAAAGCAGGATTTAAGCCCATTTTATCCAGTGATACCTGAGCGTCAAGGGGAGGCTATAACCCCCTAGCCCCTCTTGGATCCGCCACTGTATATATATATATATATATATATATATATATATATATATATATATATATATATATATATATATATATATATAAATCACTCAACATATAATTCAAACAACACAAAAACAGAAAGTGTCCATAATCGTCCTCCCGTCATAAATCCCAAACGTGGAGATCGAACGTTTCTCAAAATGCTTCATAGTTCGCGAAGACAAATTGATTTTGAACAAGGTCGTCAAACATTTCGTGTTCTATTTTACCTAAATAAATTTTCCCGTGAGACAAAAAAAATTTACAATGGTTAATATTTCTTTAAGGTAGAGCAAAACATCAGATATTTACATACAGAGCGTAGAAGAAAATACGAATGTATAACATAACATATCTAGAGCAGCCAGTGGAGAAATACCATGTCAGTAAAGAAATATCAGATGTAAACATAACCTAATTAAAGTGCAATTATACAAGCTGTAAAAAGTTTATTTTAGGTTAAAACGAGTGGTTGCATATAAAGAAGAATTATAAACTATTAATTTCTACCTGCGCCGTATTTCTACACAATGTGGAGAAGCTGTACCTTATGAAGGTTGCACTTATGAAACTACTACTAATACTGCATGAATTCGTATTGCTTTCACATTTATAAGTACTCACATTAATTTTTCCGCAATAGTGGCGAAATTAGCGGGAGTCGCCGTATATGTTTTACGCACATTCAAAGAAATAAAGAAAAATTATTAAATACGGAACACATCCCGAAAAACTATGAAAGTGCTTCACTCTTAGTGCCAACTTTGCTGTAGTGAAATCTATCCTTAAATATTTCCCAATCTTCGAAGGCATTGCCCAGGAAGGGTGCATCGTCCTAAAACTATTCGATATGTTCGAAGAAATGAGTGGTCCAAGGTAAGCAGCTACAATTCTTGCTTGTAGTGACCACCTGGTACCAAATTTCACAAAATTAAATCCCCACGTTAAGCGGGTTTGCATATCCAGGCTCCTAACTATGAAAACATTTACGGTCAGTCCAACCTCAATCATTTCACGAATTCAACCTGTTTTACGTATGTTATTCAGACATAATATCGATTGTTATTTATTCTAAAAACGCTTTTATACATTGCAAGAGCTGTAACGTCCAAATATTTACTGAGAACTCATAGTCGTATCGGAATAAACAAAAGCGAGTATGGAACAGTAAACTGCTATAACAAAAGGCAAAAAAAGATGTGTAAAGACATACAAAACGGTCGAGTGGTTTGGGTCGATACACTATCAAGCACATATTTGTGTGTTCAAACCCGGTAGCAAGTTGTTTCTTTTTTAAGTGTCTTCCTATTTTCATCCGGAGGCTGAAAATATTTCTTTGAGTAACTCATTGAAAACTTCTTTTGTTTCAAATTCGATTAGAACGGAACATTATATGAATTGCGAATCTTAAATCCATAGCTAAAAAAATGAAGTATACTCACTACTCTATTATCTTCTGATTTGTAACGAAAAACTATTTATAAACAGTGGTGACTTCAGAAAATTATCCTCGGGGGGAATTTCAATATGCGGGTGGAGGGCAAACATTGGTAGTCCACATTGAGCACGATCGAATATATGGTCCTGAAGGCGGAAATTTCTTAGCTCGAGAGGGGTCTCAAATTCTCCCTCAGATCACGTCCTGAAAGCATCATTGCTTAAAAGCTTTTCGTAACAAATATAATATTACACTTGTTTCTCGTTCTACATTTAGAATTGGTAAAATCATAACTTACAGATGATTATAATAAAAGCATAAAAATTACAATACCAATCATGTATAAATTATCCTGTAAGTTACCAACTTTGGGTCAGATTAAAACTCAAATATTTGTTTTCGGATTGCACTTAGAAGTAAGTCCTCTCTATATAATCCTGATTGGAAAGCCATGTTTAACACTAACTAATTAATCAATATTTATACGATTTTTTTTATTTTACTATTTTTACTATTCAATAGTATATATACTTCATTTCCAAAATCAATATCTCGAAAATGTATATTGCACGAGTGCAGACTAGCAAATAAATGATTATTTATCATCAATATTGGTCTCTATTCGAAATTCTATTTAATCGAATCCGACAGGAACACAGACAGAAATATCGAGAACAGGTGAAAAAAAAAAGAGAGAAAAGCGTTGTACCCGGCGGGGACTCGAAGTAAGTTCGAATGGTGCTTTACAAGCCGAACGCCTTAGACCACTCGGCTATGGTAACAACTAGTGGTTGTAGCAAAGGCTTCGAGTAGTAGTTCTTATTACAGAATAACATTTTCTATTGCCTAAAATTTAAACCTAATTTACTTTAATATAATATATGTATTAATTTGTTTCATGAACGTTTTCGTTACTTTGATGAATGATGTATGTTGTTGATACTGATTCTATTACACGTTCCTTCGTAAATATTATAGAAAGTATCAGGGTTATTTATGATCTTTTATGGAAATTGACTGGCGCATGCGCAGTACACAGACAGTTCAATTGGAAGGCGAGGAAGGAAACGCTAACAGACTGTTAGAATGTTTTCCTCGCAAACAGTAGCTCCCAACCGAGGGACGGCGGGACGCACTTCGTCCTCCTGGGGTGGCGTGAAGGGTTTACGAAGTCCCTTCATTGTCTTATATTTCTTGAATGATTATACACAATATCCAGTCACATCTTCAACACATTTGGAAGTGATAAATCGTAGTATAAATAAACCGTCCTCCACACACAGTGATTGTTGCTTTTCCAAGATTATAAACTGAAACACTTTTTTATTTCAATAGAATGTAAAAGTTTCAATGGGAGGGGTTACAACCCCCTCAACCCCCTGGGTCTTCGATATGTCACCGCCTAAACTGTAACTTTCAAGTTAGAATCGAAAAATGGAGACATGTGACCTACTAAATATATTTTTAGTTCATTATACGTTTTCATAAATAAAATATCCACAATTACAATGACAGTAAATGCTAAGTAATTATTGTAAATCTTTGTACTTTCATTTTCCCTCTTTCTTCTCAATTGAGCTTGAAAAATGTAAAAACGGGAGTTTAAGAACTTCAAATATTACGTATATTTTAGCATATTACGGAATTATATTTAATAGAATCCGACAGGATCACAAACAGAAAAGTCTAGAAGAGGTAAAACCAAATTGTTCTGTGGTGGGATTCGCACTACTCTTGAATGGTGCCTCAGAATCTCTAGCCGAATGCCTTAGTCCACTCGGCTAATGTGACAAGTTGAAAATATAGTAAGCGTGTTTCATGTTCAATCTTTTATTACAGTATGAAATTTATTTTGTATTCTCTGAAGTTTTAGCCTATTTTGGCCTGATGTAATAGTCTGTTGAAATTTTTTTATGTTTACGGTATTCTTTACTTTGACGAATGATGTTGTTAATATAGGTTCTATTGCGTATTCGTTCATAAATATTACAGCAATTGTCAGGATTATTTATGATCTTTCATGAAAATTGACTGGTGCCTGCGCAGTAGAAACAGAAAGATGCACTTTACCGACATTTGTCATACACGCCAGAACGCAAATTTCTAACAGGTTCTGAAAATGCCTCGTTCTAAAGGTTGTGGAGAACTGTCTGTTTCTCTGAGTGGAGAAATCATAGGCCGAGCAAAAATGGGACAAACTGTGCCTCAGATTGCTAGAGATCTGGGATGTGACAAGAAAACGGTCAAGAAATGGGTTCAGCGACATGAAGAAGGTGGTGAATGGTTCAGGTCTCGGTCAAGAAGTGGAAGGCCAAAAGTGACAACTGCAGCTCAAGATCAAGCTTTAGTTACAGAAGTAATCAACAGACCTCTACGCCACACGTCAATCATCTTGGACAAAGCCAGAGAATATAATTGTTCTCACGAAACAATAAGAAGATTATTGGGGGCTGGTCTACACTGTTCAAGATCCGCTAGGAAGACTGTCCTGACTGAAACTCACAAGGCCAGACGAATGGAATGGGCACAGAATAACATAACCCAACCTCAGTCATATTGGGACTTAGTCATCTGGACCGACGAGAAGATTTTCAAGTCTAACCAACAAGGTAGAGTTATATTGTATAGACCGCGTGGAACCAGGTATGCTGAACAAAATATTATCAGAACTTCTTGTTCAGGACGAATATCAGCACACTTTTGGGGATACATGACGGCTGCTGGTCCTGGAGATTTAGTTGCGGTGCCTGAGAGAATGAACAGCAGTGTTTACATTAATATCCTCGAAAATACGTTGTTACCGTCCTTAGAAAGAAACTTCCCCGAACAGGAAGAATATATATTTCTGCATGACAACAGTGCTGTTCACACTTCCCGGCAAACACAAGAGTGGCTAAATGAACATCCAGAGTTAATTTGTATTGAGTGGCCCCCTCTATCCCCAGATTTGTACCCAAATGAACATCTGTGGGCCTACATGGTGCTAGAATGGAAAGAGAGACGTGAAGACAGAGACCAAACGTTTCTTCAAAATCATGTTATGGAACTGTGGCAACATTTTCGTGACACACCGTCGTATTGCTCGAGACTTGTATCTAGTATCCCCTCCAGACTTCAAGAAGTTACTGACTCTGGAGGTGACTACACGAAGTTACTGACTCTGGAGGTGACTACACGAAGTACTAGTATGTTATTTTTTGTGTAAACATTTATTTAAGTTTCATTTATTTATTATATTTTTTTCAAGAGCAATACTTTCGTTCTTCATTCTTTTCCTTTGCTTGTTTACTTATTAGTTCGTTAAAACGTAAAGGAAGAGTAGTATATCTTCAAAAAGTATTTGTGAATTTACTTTGAACGTTTCTAAGAATACATTTACTTTTTTCCTTACTCTATATCATGCCCAATATTACTTTCATTTCAGTTAATTAATAACTTTATTTCACATCTCGGATAAAAGTATTATTGTCTTTTTAACGATATTTTCCCTTTTGATTGTGTAATTTCTAGTTTCATTGAATTATCTCAATTCTAATGAATAAATCACATTTTGTTTATTGTCCCTTCCTTAGCTAAGTTCGAATTCGAGAACAATTTGGTGTAATATACGTTCTTTATTCTTCATATTGTGCAGTAATGACAATATTAATTATTTTTCATGAGTCCAGTTGATTAGTGAGAACTTGGACAAACATTAACCTGGTGATTCTTTACGCAATGACAAGCGTAAAATACATTTTAGCTATTCTTTATACTTCATAGCGATGAAACATTCTAACAGTCTGTTAGCGTTTCCTTCCTCGCCATCCAATTGAACTGTCTGTGTATTGCGCATGCGCCAGTCAATTTCCATGAAAGATCATAAATAACCCTGATACTTTCTATAATATTTACGAAAGAATGTGTAATAGAATCTATATCAACAACATACATCATTCATCAAAGTAACGAAAACGTGTTCATGTAACAAATTAATAGATATATTATATCAAAGTAAATTAGGTTTAAATTTTAGGCAATAGAAAAAATGTTATTCTGTAATAAGAACTACTACTTGAAGCCTTTGCTATAATCACTAGTTGTTACCATAGCCGAGTGGTCTAAGGCGTTCGGCTTATAAAGAACCATTCGAACTTACTTCGAGTCCCCGCCGGGTACAACGCTTTTCTCTCTCTTTTTTTTTGTCACCTGTTCTCGATATTTCTGTCTGTGTTCTTGTCGGATTCGATTAAATAGAATTTCGAATAGAGACAAATATATGATAAATAATCATTTATTTGTGAGTCTGCACTCGTACAATATACATTTTCGAGATTTTGATTTTGGAAATGAAGTGTATATAATACTGAATAGTAAAAATAGTAAAATAAAAAAATATTCGTATAAATATTGATTAATTAATTAGTGTTAAACATGGCTTTCCAATCAGGATTATATAGAGAGGACTTACTTCTAAGTGCAATCCGAAAACAAATATTTGAGTTTTAATCTGACCCAAAGTTGGTAACTTACAGGATAATTTATATATGATCGATATTGTAATTTTTATGCTTTTATTATAATCCTCTATAAGTTATGATTTTACCAATTCTAAATGTAGAACGAGAAACAAGTGTAATATTATATTTGTTACGAAAAGCTTTTAAGCAATGATGCTTTCAGGACGTGATCTGAGGGAGAATTTGATACCCCTCTCGAGCTAAGAAATTTCCGCCTTCAGGACCATATATTCGATCGCGCTCAATGTGGACTACCAATGTTTGCCCTCCACCCGCATATTGAAATTCCCCCCGAGGATAATTTTCTGAAGTCACCACTGTTTATAAATAGTTTTTCGTTACAAATCAGAGGATAATGGAGTAGTGAGTATACTTCATTTTTTTTAGCTATGGATTTAAGATTCGCAATTCATATAACGTTCCGTTTTAATCGGATTTGAAACAAAAGAAGTTTTCAATGAGTTACTCAAAGAAATATTTTCAGCCTCCGGGTGAAAATAGGAAGACACTTAAAAAAGAAACAACTTGCTACAGGGTTTGAACTCACAAACATGTGATTGATAGTGTATCGACCCAAACCACTCGACCGTTTTGCAGGCGTTTTGACGATATTCTTTTTTCTTTTGTGAAAGCAGTTTACTGTTCCATACTCGCTTTTGTTTATTCCGATACGACTATGAGTTCTCAGTAAATATTTGGACGTTACAGCTCTTGCAATGTATAAAAGCGTTTTTAGAATAAATAACAATCGATATTATGTCCTAATAACATACGTAAAACAGGTTGAATTCGTGAAATGATTCAGGTTGGACTGAGCGTAAATGTTTTCATAGTTAGGAGCCTGGATATGCAAACCCGCTTAACGTGGGGATTTAATTTTGTGAAATTTGGTACATATTGATGAGTGTTTTTCTCATGCATAATCGTTCTTGCCCATACCTACCGTCAGGGGCGTCATTTAGGGGGGCAAGGAGGGGCAACTGCTCCTGAGTGAGATTTATATAGATTTTATCGATAGAATCAGTTAAAAACGCGAAATTTTACTTATATCAAGGGGTATTGCCCTCCACCCAACAAAGTCTGAAATAACGCTCCTGCCTACCATCGCTTTACGCCTACTTCCTACGAACGCACCTTTCGGTAGACCCATTAGCTTCGCCTTACTCTGAACCCGAATACATCAAATTCTTGCTTGTAGTAACCACCTAACATAGCCTTATGCGTTTTTCGCATGAATAATAATTATGGCACATTAGTTTGCACACATATTATCAATCTGTACACAATTGTTTCGACATGTGCCAAGAAAATAACACTTTAAAATGTATTAGGGTGTCACTTTTAGCAGAAAATTGACTGGAATATTTTTTCAACTTGGCGGTATCTCGTAAGATTGCACGTACACGAATTGTGGTTTTAAATACACCTAAACGTTGAACTACTGATCATGACTAGTACATATTTGGTTTTCGAGTGCTTTCATTTGACCCATTGATAACATCATATATTACAATTAAACTTATTCATTGCGATAGTCAAATGAAATTTTGCAACAATGGCTGCTTGTAGTATTGATATTAATAAGAGAATAATGTTAAAGAGTAATTTTCAATTTATAGAATTTTTACTTGAATTAAGGCGATGGCGTACCTTGGCCACATTCCTTTGCACAAATATTCATATAAAGGTTAGGTGGTTGTCATGCATTGTTGTTTATTCTTGTTGAAAACGTGTGTGTACTGTAACATCTGAGTATCTAATTTTCTACTTCACCAGAATTGGATCAACATTTGCTGTCGAACAATTATGTTCTGTTTTGGAAATGTCAGTACAATACGTACATAAAATGTATTGTTAATTGAAACATATCGTAATAAAATATTCAATCGCGTCTTCAGACAGTGAAGAATGATAAAATCCAAGATTTCAAAAACAGAAAGTTCAGAGGAAACATTAAATCGTGAAGTAACTGACTCTGGCACGGAAGAAATCACACATCGACAGTGTTGTGAAATCCAGGATAGATACGGTTCAGCTATATATAGCCCTACTGAAAAAACGCCTCTTTTTAGTTATGTTGCAAAGCGAGGTAAATCAAGAAAGCGTTCACAAGCAAACCATGTCACGAAAACAGAAAATAACAGTGTTTCAGAATTGTGTGAGGTACAACATTCACTTACGAATGATTTTAAAGGTGAGGCTAAAAGTGTCAATATAGATACAGATAAAAATATTAGGCTTGAAAATTCACTTACGTTTGCAGAAAAAGGTCCTAAATGGGTTGTGCGAGAAATCGCAATTCACGAGAATGTAGAACCTCCCTGCCAATATGAGAAACCAATGGATAAAGAACAAAACGTACTTGATGACTTTCAGGGATTGGTGATCGCAGAAAGAGATAAACAGACAAATCCAGTAGAATCATTACTTCCTGGAGAACGACTTTTAAAAGCACTGAATAATAACAATATACTTCAATGGACTTCAAAAATAAATGAACCAACCTATTCACTAATACACAGCAAGTCGGACAAAATTGAAGGTACAACTGAAACGGAATTGCAACGTATAAAAATAACTAATAGTATGAAGCGTAAAATGAAGAAACGACAGAAACGTTTTAAGTCATTTTTACAGAATTCTAGTTTACTGGAAAATAAGTTAAGTTTTAGCACTAATAATGCAATTAGTGATCACTGCTACGGTAGATGTTCAAATAACGTGAGATTTGAAGAAAACGTTAGGAGAACAGACCTGAATTTGTCGACGGAAGCTAGTGCAAGTGGTGATAATGTTGATGCAACTTGTGATCAAGTCAGAAACTCCAAGACAGGAAAAGAAACTAATTTCCTGAGCTATTATCCAGAGTTCACTCTGAATTTATCGTTAGATTATTTTGACACAAAATATAAGGTTAGAAGTAGAGAAGAAAGGAGTTTGTTGCAGAAATGCATATCCGAGTATTATGAAGATATACGAAGGAGGTGTGGATCCATTGAAAAGCTTTTTGATGAAATGGAGGAAAATTTATTGGCAGTCAAGAAAGATTTGCAACTTCCTGTTCCTAGTGATGAAGTAACTAATGCAAAAGCTGATACAACTTTGTGTACATCATGTTTAGCTGACTCACCTATTCCAACTTGTCAGAACACTGAAAAAAGTGATACTGATGAAATATCAGCAAACGCATCGGATTCAGGCATTATTATATATTACGACTCAGACGCGGAAATGGAAATGACAGCAAAATTAGCTGCAGAATATGTCTTTCAATCCAGTAGCGACGAAGAACTTGAAACAACTTGTAGTGGTTCAAGCTAGATATTTTGGCACGGGATTCCAACGATGTGTAATTATATCCTTATGCTTAAGTTTCAAATAGTTTATAGCTACTGAGCTGAAACTAATTAGATGTGATGAGCTTTGCCTTTTATCGACTGAAATTCATGAAATGTGTTTGTCGTATTGCAAGGAAATTTTTCAACAATATTTCGAGGAGAGATGAATTCTTTCCTTGCATATTATTTAAAAACTAATACTTTTTAAAATTTTTAGTGCAATAAAGATGTAATTCTTACCAACATTCCTTTCTAGAGATAGCAGAAAATAAGAAAATATGACCACTAAAGACCAAGAGTTAAATATTTAATCAGTATAGATGGTAAAAGATCAGGCATATATCAGCAAGATAAATTTCATTGTTACACTGAATTATTCTTGTAATTGTCTGCTACCTCTGAAAAGTAATGGAAGGGTATTAAGTTACATGTTTTTTGCACTGAAAATTTTGCTCTCACTCAAAATGTTTAATTTTTTTACGACGTTTTTAGAAATATGTTACCTTTAAAAAGTGTATGATCAATGTTTAGTTCCAAGACATTAATGACTTTTTTTGCGAAATATTTGAAAGGATCTGGTAAAAAGAGGATCACAGGTTTGTTAAATATTTAGTAAACTTATCATTTTTAAAATTATTTATTTAGAATATTTTCCAGATTACTGTCGTTTACTTTTGATTTTATGCGTATTGTGGAACGATATTGTGTTTGTGACATGATACATCGGTACTCTATTCACGAAAGTAATTTGTAAATTTGGGGGACATAACTTTAATGTTTCATAACTACAAGAAATTGTTGTCGTATTTGAGAAAATGTAACTGTGAAATCGTTAGAAAACAGATTTTGTTAATCCTTTAGCACAGACAACGTTAATAAATTAATCTACTGCCTACTAAATATTTAATTCATAGATATATGATTCTTGATTGTTTATTGAATAATACAGGGTTGTGCATGAAAACCGATCGCTTACCACGAGCATGTATACAAACATATGACCCCTTAACATATTCCTATTTGCTACAACGGTGTGTGGTTTGCTAGTTAAAAATTGTGTCAGTACGAGGAAATGGTTAGTGCCATGATTAGGACTCCCAAACGCCCCAATTTAACCGGGACAGTGCCTAATTTACATCGCCTATCCTGTCAGAAAATGTTCGAACTTCCAAATGTCCCGGTTTTCCTGCAAAACATAAGATGGCTAAGGTTCCGCAGATGACGTCCCCAAATTAGATCCTTATGAACTTGTTTTCAACGTTGTATTGCTACTTGTTTGGTGTTTTAACATAACTTACGTATTCGCCTACATTGTATTACTTCGCAAAATTAGTATCTTTTAACTGTTAAGTGTTTCAAACTACAAACTATTCAGAAATAACAAAAACAATAAATCCTTACCTTCTAATGTATCCAACCTGCACTATAAATAACAGCCCATTACAGTATTATGTAAATAAAATTTTAGAGGAGAAATTGGGGCGAAGTTCTTTATCAACCATATGTTCTTGGGACATCAAAAATTACAAAACTCATACGAAAATACCTCGTTCTTGTACTGCGTTGCCACATAAGGGATAAAATATGAATCTTTCTTAGCAGGAAATGCACTGTCACTACCTTAGAAACTGTTGGAGGGAATTGCATTAGTGGGTGCAGATTGAGTTTAGGAGGACTGAGTATAACTACAGCGTATGCACATATGGCATATAAAACTGCCGTGCATAAACCACGGACTAACCAGTAAACACAATTTAAAACACAAACCAACTTGTGCTAGGTGCTCACTAAAAAGCACAAATGCTATCTGACCGAGTCGGGGCATGAGCGCAGCAGGGAGTCAGAGTGAAAGCGAGGAATGCATCCGTATGGAGCAGGCGCGACAGCAACGGTGGGTACACACAAAAACGAGGATCTGGGGAAATTCTTTATATGGCATAAGACTCATGTTTTGTGTGTGACACAGCTCTGCAACAGTTGTATGAGCACTTTATATACTGCCTTTACATACCACTCCACTTCATCGTGTCTTTCTTATAGAGTACTAGGTGGTAACTACATGGATCGGCATCTTATCTCTTACATTTATAATAAGGTAGAAATACAAATGGAAAGTATGTTCTTTCCATTTAGATTACGTGTACAATTCTATAACCAAGTAATTTTATTTCTTCCATGGATTTTACAAATGTATGTCCCCATAAAATGGAAAATTCAGAGGGCTCACTTCACGCAAGTCATTCAAATTTCTGGGTTAGGTAGTACTTTGTATAAATTGTCTTGGCCGGCATTTTTCAGCTTTTGTACGATGTGAGTAAAGCTAGTCATCTGTAAAGTTCGACGCTATAATTGGAGAGTTATAATCATGAACTTCTGTAGTCACACTGTGAAGAAAAATAGTAACATTGTGGTTCAGTTCTGTTGAGGCTAGTCCAGTTTCTGCTTGAACCAGATAACACACACCCTGGGAGAGCGAACAGCTAAATTAAGCCTTTGAATCACATACAGAGTAGCGCAGGAAAACGGGAGATTTTGAGCTTTAGAGTTGGCAACACTGTAGTGCCAGTTGTTCAGAACTGATGCGTAGTTGTTGTGAACGTGTTGCCATTTAGTTATCATGCAGCATTGGAGTGGTATGGACCGTACTATCGCTGTGAGAGTACTTTTATAAGCAGGGTGATAGTGTGACTGCTACGCAAAGGGTATTTCGACAACATTACCAATTGGACATCATAAACGTATTCTATTTGCTCATGTATATACAACGTGGGTGCGTAATTTTGAAGAAACTGGCTTAGCCTTGAATAAGAAGCCTTCAGTGGTGTTTGAACGGTACGTATTCTAGAGAACGTTGGAGCTGTTTAAGTTTCCATCGAGAGGAGCCCTTGTCGCTCTGTTCGACAACATGCATGCAGATTGAGCGACGAAGCGTACAAAGAATACTGCACGAATTAAAGTTTCACCCCTATAAGTTGTACAGATTGTGCAGAAGTTACACCTATGATGCCCTGTGTCGCGTAGGGAGTTTAGTGAGCGGGTGTTTGTTAAAAGCAACGAGGACGCCAATTTCCTTAACATATGGATGTCAGACGAAGTTCATTTCCTTTTAACGGATACGTTAACAAACAGAATTTTCGATACTGGGCGCAGGAATATCCTTGTGAGCTCCACGAGCATCCACTACATAGCGCCAAAGTTACAGTATGGTATGCGGTATCATGTTACGGTGTCATATGCAGTTAATTTATGAACGTGAGGATGACATTGCAACAACGGTAACATCAGCTTGATATATTGATATTATTTAAACATTTTTACACAGAGATTCACGATCTTAATATCGGAAACATATTGTTTCAGCAGGACAAACCCACTCACACACTGCTGGACAATCGATGGAGGATGTTCGCCAATTGTTTGAAAGTTGCGTCAATTCACGTAATGATAATATTCTATGGCCTGCGAGATCTCCTGATCACAGTATGTGCAATTTCTTTCTGTGGGGTCGTCTTAAAGGCAAGATGTACCGCACACGTCCTGCAACTATTCATGAACTGAAACAGAAGATCGACGAAATCACTGTCATTTCCCGAGACATGCTACACCGAGCATTCCGGAGTTTTCATAACAAGCTAGCTCACTCAGTCCACAAATGCCCTACCAAACTTATTCATTACAATTTAGACATTTGAATTATTAACTAGACACAAGACCAAAACTTTCCTCGCCCGTATCTCAGTAACTATGTTAGCCAAAATAATAAAATTTGCTTGCTTAGAGCCTCCACATGTTGTATTACCTGGCCCATCCAATATCTCTGTTAGCCCCAAGCACTTGTGGAGCTAATTTTACAAACTTTCGGTGCCGACACCTCAGTAATTATGTAGGCTCAGACGATGAGGTTTGTTGCACCAGTCAGTCCATGAGGTGATCTACCAGGGCATCCATTACACCTCGGCTAGCACACGCACTTCAATGGCTAACTTAACGCCCGCGGCCATATCTCAGTAACTGTATTAGCCTTAAAGCTAACATTTGCTAACCCAGACATCCCATAAGAAGTACTTCCTGATGCAATCATTATCTAGGCTAGCCGAGACATTTGGATCTATCATGAAACTTTTCTCCAAGACTTAGGTTTAATTTGATCAAAATCTCCATTAACAATGCAACGTTTTCTCCTGTTCTTCGAATAATGCCTCAACATTCGTGTCGTGTACGGAGAAACGACATTCGTGTTGTTTTATGACTGTGCTTAGAATCAAAAATTTAAATTGCGCGGTGAAGAGGGGAAAATGGTATGGGATACAGATAGCCATATCCACTTCATGAATTCTTTCATGTAATGAGCGCATTTTTTCAAGTATTTAACTTGTACTTTCTTCAGCGATGAGTTTTTCGGGTGGGTCTTCAGCGATGAGTTTTTCGGGTGGGACAATGTCTCTACAGTCATGTTTTTTAAGGGCAATGGCCCAAGGAGACAAAATCCTTGGGACACATCACCTTTTACCCCTGTGTCGTCGGCGCCAATCACTCGGATTCCACCTTAAACTGTAGGTGAACGTCACATATGAAAGGGGACTCTAAATTCCACCAACTAATAAGATAAAACAATGCCAGTTCGTATACTTACTATGGCTGCGGATGGAGGATCAGAACTCATAGTAAATTAATACATAAATTGCTGCAACAAGCGAGAGTGTGTCGCGAATCTCTTTCAAACTGTATTGCAATATCTATAGATGAGGATCTGCAGAATAGCATGTGTCCTAGAACTGAAGCAGAAAAACAAAGCAGAACATTGTGCAGAATAAGTGAGTTTCGTTTCATAGTGTGAAACTACAGTAGACTTTCAAACTAAGTGAATTCAATACTCAGGCTTGAATTAGTACATTTATAACAACTGGTTGCAATAGAGGAATAAGATCAAAAATAGATTCTGTTCCTTAGACGCTGAATCCACATCGAAAAGGCATTACTATATATATATATATATATCTTATTGTTTTGCTGTAGGAGATTCACATTAAAACCGAAAGTTGAAATTGATGTCTATCACCTCTGGTTACAATAAAAATAAAACCAGAGGTGAAACATATTCTTGGTACTGAATTCACATAACAAAAACTCTGCTTGTCGCTATTTCCGTTTTATCTATTTTGCGTCAGTATTATAATGTAATAAACGTAGTTTTCATCACTTCCGGTTTCAACAAACAGGTAAAAGTCGAGTCAAAGCTCTTTCTGAAACGATTGGGGCGCTGAAACTGTGTCAAAAACTTTTTTTTTATATTCCTGACCGTTTTTGCTCTGTGGAAATAAGTATTGAAACGATAAGTACTAGTAAATTCCAACCTCTGCTGGTTTTGGTGACTGAGACATTGAGCCGATTGTAAGAAAACGCCTGTTGCTATCTATTTCCAAATTTTGTTCTACGGCGAAAAACACTGAAGCCGGAAATGATTGATTACTACCAGTTCCTGTTTGAATAGAAGAATAACCTAGGATATGAAATTTATTCTTTGGACGATGAATCGATTGCAATAAACCGCTTCCCGATATCTTATCGTTTTACTCTGAGGAAATCAGTATTGAAACCGGAAATAGTAGTAAATTTCAACCACTTCCCGCTTTGATAGTGTTGTGGATGGTAACAATATATTTCTTAAAACACTGAATTGATTAGAAATAAAGAAAAAAAACACTTGTCGCTATTATCGTTTTGTTCTACGACGAAAAACTTTGAAACCGGAAATTACTAATTTCAACAACTTTCCCTTCGAATAACGTGTTAACAGAGGAGACGGAAGTTATTGTTGGACACTTAATCGATTGCAAAAAACACTTTTTGATATCTTTTACCGTTTCTGCTCTGATACCGAAGGATAGACAAACATAGCCGTTCTATAAAACTTCCGACAGTTACGCATAACTTAGTTTGGAAGCCTAACAATCCTTCATGTAAAAAATCGGAATCTGGTGTATGGTGTCGGCAACACAGATTGTGATTGTCTGGTTTCATATTCCTTAAGACAACAGAGACGTGTGTATACTGATATCTTTGAGAAATTCTATGCTCTATAATTAGAACCGCATGAAGGCGAGTACGCCATCGTTTAGGTTTCAGCCAGGAGGGAGCGACTTGTCATACTTCTCACAAGTCACAGTGTAGACCCTACTCGAATTAATGATGTATTCATCGAAGAACGAACTGCTTGTAATGGATCTGTAACAGCCACGATCACGAATCTATTCATTTGCGACTTTTATCTCTTGCCAGTTTGAAGATAAAAGCATGACCTATTCAAGTAATCTACATACGTTGAAGACGCGAAGGGAAATATTCGATTGAAATTCGAATTTACACCATTAGCTTGCATCGTGTGTATGGTAATATTTTGCTGTGTGCACAAACATATATTAACACTCATGGAGATCATTTTCAGCACCTTTTGTAACTATTAAGCACATTAATTGTTTGATTTATCCGTGCATGCGGCGAACTAATTTCCTTGTTTACAAGTGATGTCAGCCACATATCAGGGTTTCCAGAGGTATTGGTTTTAACTGACATTTATTTCGTATGCAATTTTTCAAGAAAATGAAAAGGATATTCCGAATCAAATTTAATGAAATCGGTCCTGTACATACTTTAAGTAGTTTTGCACTGAATATTTAAAACTAATTAACATAAGATCAAGTACTAAACCGTGTAGATGGCTGCTAACTTAATTTTTCTATATGAAAATATAACTTAAAGAATATTGGATAGTATTTAAAAAAAACATTAATTCAATTCGTTTATAGCAGTGGCGGAGCCAGAAAAACATCATGGAGCTAATAAACAGCCTTGTCAAAGAATCGCACAGAAAAGCATAAGCAGACTGCGTCACCGGCTGAAATGTTCGTCACATGATCGGTCACACTTTCTTGTGCTCTTGTGACATTACCTTAAGTATATTTTATTTCAGTATACAGAGATTAGACGAATTGGAGGGGAGATAGATAACAAACAAGTCATATTCTTTTCAAGCTTTCTTTAGTCATACGGGTTTGGAATACTAATGAAATTAGCTAACAGACAGTAAAAAAAAAGTACTGACCTTTCTGCCACTACAATCTATGAAGAGCTATGACTAGCCAGATTGTAGCAAGTTCAACTAGGTGTGCATAGTCTGTGCATGAGTTCTTAGGTGATATTATTTCTTTCTGGATCTGAATTCAGTACCTCTTAATTCACATAATTCTGCAATTGCCTTATAATGAAGAAAAGAGAATGAAATTTTTCAGTTTTACGTCCAATGATTATACTTTAGAGGCTAAGGAAGAAGATGATAATGGCAAAACGAAGAAAGTGGGAAGGAATGGGAGAACGCGAGAAAATCGACTCAATGATGGTGTCCACCATAAAGGGCTACTTGACGCAAGCTGGGATCAAATCAAGGATTCCATTCACCAGAAGTGAGCGCTCTATCACAATGCTACTACAACCCTTCATGATAAGGTTCAACATCGAAACATGTTAGTGATCCATTGAGTGTAGAACCAGGGATCACGCACTTCGTCACGTGAGCTAACAATTCGGTTAAATAGGAGCTCGAAACTTTAGCATCCTGTTTCTTTTTTTAATGGTCTCTACTCACGTCCGTAGACGGTAAATTTTTATGCATATGCTGAGAAAGAGTCTCCTTTCCCCAAAATAGAATAAAGTACAAAACGAATTTTTTGAAATTTTATGTAGAGTTAAAGGGAGCTTCTGGGAAGTAAGTTCTTTTAATATGCCTATACAATAGTTGTGATAAATTATAAGAAAAGTTATCGGGGATCATAAATGGAATATATCGTATGTTAGCAGAATCCATTTTTGATCATTATACTAAAAGGGGAGCAGATCTGTGTGCGCCAGTCCCTTGCCTACGCCACTGGTCTAAAGTGTGAGTTGATGCATATACCTTGAATAATACGATAAAATAAAATACACGTATATCAGCTTTAATGACAGTTCTCACACTTCTGCTTACCGCAAAAACTACTCTTTCTGTTATTTTATTAAATGCAATAGGGATCATCTTTCGTCTTTCTTTAGTTTTAGTTATTAAAAATGAATTGTATATGTAGTTTAATACAATATCCTCGAACGCAAAATCCTGAATAGCATGTAGTAGTAGCACATGGCGCATGGGGAAAAGTAATACCCTCTCGAACTGGGGAAAAGTTAGGCATTCTCTAAGATAACTTAGTTCTTTAGTGTAATATACACTAGGTTAGATGCTTTGGAGGAATAAGTGTCTCTGTGAAGTAAATGCAGAGAAAACTAAATACATGGAAGTGCGTCGGGACCGGAATACAGCAAATTATGGATACGTTAAAATACTAAATAATACTTTTGATAAAGTGGATACTTTCAAATATCTAGGATCAATATTAACAGAGGAAAATCATATTCACGGAGAAATTAAATGTCGACTAAAAGCAGGGAATTCGTGTTACTATTCGGTTCAAAATCTCATGTCGTCGTGAATGCTGTCGAGGAATTTGAAACTTAAAATATACAAAACGATAATCATGCCTGTTGTTCTGTATGGCTGCGAAACATGGTCACTTACTCTGAGGGAAGAACATAGACTGAAAGTATTTGAGAACAAGATCCTGAGACGAATATTCGGACGCAAGAGGAACGGGAATGGGGAATGGCGGAAACTTCATAACGAGGAACTACATAATTTATATGGTTTACCCAACATTGTTAGGGTCGTCAAGTCTAGGAGGCTTAGATGGGCGGGTCATGTAGCTAGAATGGAAGAAAGTAGAGACGCTTTCAAAGTCTTGACTGGAAGACCAATCGGAAAACGACCATTAGGAAGACCTAGGCGCAGATGGGAGGACAATATTAAGATGGATCTCGCAGAGATTGGAATACAGAGTAGAAACTGGATGGAGTTAGCTAAGGATAGAAGTCAGTGGAGAGCTTTTGTGAACGCGGCATTGAACCTCCGGGTTCCATAGGCCATAGAGTTAGTTAGTTAGTTAGTTAGTGTCACTGCCTATGATATGGTGGTAATCAAGGAAAGAAAGGTGTCCAACGTTGAAGTTTAGAAAACACTAGTGTCAATTATCCACTTCGCTGGGTTAATACAAGAAAAATTAGTAATATGTTCCGTTAGTCAGTCATTTTTTACTATAACTGAAGAGCTTTCTGATATTGGTCATTTGGAACCATTTTTATGTATCTCCTACTACCGCAAGTTGCGGGGCTGACTTTGGATTAAACAGCATCGGAAGTGTTACTGGTCATCTCAGCAACCCCGAAAAGTATGGATTCGATACTAATATCGGTCATTTTCGATCTTTTTTATATATATATCTCCCCCTCAATTGCACTGTCAAAGTGAAATGATAAAACCCATTCCAGACCCGAATCTCATCTATGTTGAAAATATGATCGAGATCAGTCGGGTGGTTCAAGAGTTATTAAGTCACAAACATACTTTCATTTTTATAATATAGATTGGTGAATCATGGAACGATCTGGAGTATATAGCTTTTATTTATTTAGTGACTTTTCTTTCAGATTACTTTACACACTTCATAAATCGACTTGTAATACTGTATGAAACGCTTAGAAAGCATGTCTGTTGAATATACTGATTCATTTCTTAACAGGACTTTTGAAATGCATATGCTGTATTATGTCCTTTTCCCTTCCTCTATCAGAGATTGCTGGGTTTTGGGGGTCACGGTGGTAAAATGTTCTCCAGTGACGCGAAGGTTATCTGACTTGATTCAAGCCCATATGAACTAGTGATAGAAAACATTATATACGTAAGTTTTCTCGGGTTTTTCCAGTTTCTTCCTACATTTTTTCCACCAATTATTTCACAATCATTGACTTCCAATAATCATCTATCTCATACAAAAGCCTAATGAGCATCGTGAGACTTTTTCCGTTTCAGAGATTGTTGGGCGACGTGGAAAGATTCAACTCTCAGTTTATTTTGAGCTAGGTATTTTATATGTTGATACTACCGTTTTCATGTATACACAGATAGTTTGCTATTGACCTCTCAAATCCGATTTGTTCTTCAAATTTTTTTAACAATATGCTAGTTCATTCTGAATGAAGAATCAAATAAATGGTTGATTTGAATAAGTGCTCATATAGCAAATTTGAAGTTTTACGGGAAAGAATTTTTCTTCTTGTTTTAGCTTACGGATCATGTTTTACAGGTTACAAACTGCATAATATAACTTAGAAAACATGACATGAAAACTAAAAAGAAATATCCACCCTGTAAAATTTCAAATAATGTTACGTAAGTGTATATCTAAATCAAACCTTCAAATTTTAAGAGTAAATATTCCGCTTACAGTTAGTTCGTGATCAAAATTTTCTTATGGTCTTTGCCCAATTTCCTTTGTCTAAATATGAAATTTATATTGTTCAGTATTACTCTATTGTTAAATGTTGCCTTATCAAGAACGTAATTCAGGTAGACAAAAGTAATGTGTGAATATCCTATTTGGCTTGCGTCAAAAATAGATTCTTGGCACCTTGTGAGCTGGCAAGGAATTGAGGCCAAATGAAAACAGAGATGCTAATGGGAAACATTGGCTTCCTTCTTTGCATTGTTTTCCAGTCTGTATAGTACACTAGGGCCCAAAATAAACACTTCATATTGACAATTCATATCCATTTCAACCTTGATTATATTGCCATCAATCTATACTCATTGCATTTGGGTTAATACTTACATATTGTTCCAGCCATTGAGTTAATAGAATAACACAGAGAAGTTACGGATTTCAGTTTATTCCTTGAAGTTAGGATGATGGTTTCTATTAATTAATTTTGTTTTTGCAGAAAAATTATTATACATTAAAAGACATGATCAAATAATCAATTAGCTCTTTAGATAGCCCTCGTCATATTATCATATCCAAAAACCTAAACTTTTTATCGGTGCGTTTCTGAGAAAATCGATTTTAAACTTTGCTAATTATATATGTCATGTACAAGGCCTAATAGTTTCATTTTTTCACACACTCCGTTTTCCATTTACCTCAGAGAACAAAATTATTGATTTTCGTCTTTAAAATTATCTAATATTACAAAAAATATTGTATATTCATTATGCACGTTATAATTGTAGAAACAAATATAATACTACTATAGCACGGCCAACAAGAGATGGTCTCTGACGTTTCTTACCTCATGCGGTGGAACATTGCAGCCCCTACTTTGATACCAGTGTTACCAACCACGATCACTTTGTCTTATACCATTAATTAAATTGCCACTACAGTTGCACCGAAAAACACCTTGACACGCGAGTAGTGGCAATGTCACTGCGAGCTGTCAGAGACGTTCTCTTACTGGACGCACTTATAATATTAGCAATAACAATATACAATAAACTTATCTAGTAATCTTCAGTTTCGAACTCCAAATCAGCATCACAATCCTCACCATTTTAAAAATAATCCTTATTAACAGTACTCTGAACAACAATAATATTTTCACCACCTCGTAAACCCAACTAAATTTTAAAAATGGATGCAGGGTTGCAATTTGCCAATTTTTAAAGCGTTATTGATTTATTTTAGCGAAGATAAAATGTTCAAAACTTCAATGTGTGTGTGTGTTTTAAAATTATTTAATGCACATCTACAATTTATTTGTACATGCAAAAACTGAAAAAAAACTGCGTTCTAAAATTATCTTATATTAATCTATTATCGCAAGGACATTATCGTATGTAGCATTAAGGCTTAGATTATCGCATATTACGATAAATTATCATATGGTTGGCAAGCTTGATTTACTTTGTTTTTCGTTCTTTAATGATTTTTCCTTTAAAAAAATCGAAGACACAATATATCGTACGAGTTCAACCAAATCGGCATAATGATAGACCTTGATCTTCTATACCAGAGTCTGAAATATTATGAGTGCAAGGTTTTGACAACCGAAGTATGAGGCATCAAATTTTGGGTCACATTTTCGAAAACAGAAAGACAGTAACCGTTTCTAACGTTTCTGTTTTCGTAACCCGGATACTACCAAAAGGGTTGAAATGTCAATTGTCATTTCTCTGAGCAAAAATATCTAAGAAGTCTCCCAGTTCCAGAATCTCACAGACAGTATCGTCTGTTTGGTATCTGAAGTGATTTAAGAAAATTTCACCCTTAACAACAGTAAAGTTTTATTTATTTATTTTACACTAAAGTTGCTGTAACAGTATTATTTTACAGTATAAGTATAGTTGCTATATTAGCATACTTGGTTTTAGATGCCTACAGAGGTATTTACAGGATATTCCAGCTTAGATGAATTAATTGATATATTGACGATCCCTTTTCAACACCACTGAATGAGATTATATGAGACTTGAGAAATCACATGTTAGGCTCTTGCCCATAAACAGGTAGCTCCACTTATAGTAATTATTTATCTAGCATCAATCTTGATAACTATAAAAATAAAATTCTAACCATCTCCTTAAACATTCGAAACTGAAATGTGTCAAACTGCTCGCTTCATCTTCTAATATTATCTTATGATTCAAAGAAATCAATAACTTAGTACATACACCTCATATTTTACGCTTCTTGCTACGTGAAAATTTTGCTGACTTAACCCTATGAGAATGTTCCAGTGTCGTCCATGGTTGTAATTTATTATACGTATTCTTTAATCTACATAAAAAAAAACTCCTGGTGCGATAGTTCTTAAGGGGCAGGAGTTTATCTGCCAGCTTGTGGCATCCATGCCTTTGGAGTGATGTGTGATCAGCACATTAGCTGTCCTTTCTGTTAATGCTGGCTCTAGACGGATACTTGGTTTATTTTTTCAACTAGATCCCCAGTTCACTGCGGCTAAGAGATTGGCAACATACGGAAGATAGTAACTTTGATTTCATTTTATCCAATTTTTGAAAAAAAAAGTAAAATTTAAAAATTTTCTAGAACAGAAGGATAAGGAAATACATTAAGGAACATAAGTGATTATCTTTTGTGTATCTTTATTTAACACCTATGTAGCAAAGATTTTGTTAAAAGATTTTGATTTAGAAAAGAATTTGAAGATTTTGAAAAGAACGTTGACAACTATTTTCGTTTCTGTTCTTCATCTTGCAACATCTTGCATTTAGTGCTTGGCTTCTTTCTTTATACACCTAATGTCTACAACAGCTCTTTTTTTCGTAGCGAGACGTTTAAGAAGAAAAGCTCGAACACCTTCGACAGGGTAGAGAGAAACAAGCGAATCCTGACCTCGCCGTCAGTCGGGCAAACCTTAACTGGGTTGGAACTAAAAATAGCACAATGTAATTCCTTTCGGCCGCTTGCTTGGTTTCATTATAACTTCTTCAAAGACAGCGTCTCAGAGCCCTTATGTTACTGAATTGCAGTGCCAATCTGAACATGAAGTGAGTCTTTGTTTATTGTGGAGAGAACATTCGAACATGCATTTGCTTGAAGGTTAGAGTTTGTTTGCTGGTTAAAACTCCTGACGAGCTCTAGTGAAATTCGTACAAGGATACGTCATACATTTTCAAGAATGCTACTAACTTACAAACCAGAAAAACAGGCACTACACTGAGAGAAAAATCACACTGAAAAACGTATGTAACCAGTGATGATTTCAGAAGATTTTCTCAGAATTTCGATACACTTTAGGTGAACTCTCACGAAAATGCTGAGAACCTACATTTGAGCGAAATGATTTTCCCAGAATTTCGATAAACTTTGGGTGAACTCTCACGAAAATGCTGAGAACCTACATTTGAGCACTATAAAATATATAACCCTCCCGCGGACATAATTCCCATACGGCCAACCCTGAAATCATCACTGTATGTGACATGAACAATCCTATAATTTCCTGATTTAACGTATACCTACATACGACACCCTGCCACGAACACATAGTTGAAAGCTATACAATATAGGTACTGTCCATATAAGTGTAATGACGTCATTTACATGTCATTATGTGCAACAGCGGTACATATGTTTGCACAATAAAATTTCCTTTACTGGCTTCATGGCCTACGTTGGATGTGGATGAAAAATGACGAAACCTATTATTATTTTTGGGGGGGGGAATTTGCTTGGAAAAGGACTCTTTCTTTTTGTTTCTTTTAGTTCTGCTAGTAGACACAAAACAACAAAATATACACAAGATAACTCCTGTGATATTCAATTATGAAATCATGACGCTTATAAAGTGAACTCGATATATGGAATTATACTAAAGTTTTAGAATAATCTATATTCCTCCTACATGAATCCATTATTCCTATTTCTTATACAACAATCCACGTTCATCAGCAGAATAGTTTTATCACAAATCAGAAATACATCTCTTCTCTGTGGATTATATTGCGAAAACAATTGAAGCGATGACTAAAGTATTTGCAAATCAACAATATGGCAAGAACTGTAATAGGCAGCTGGAACATAGGCATGATATTGGATGTAGTTCAATAAAGTTACACGCAATTATTAATCTTTCTCTGCCGATCGCTCATCCAAATAACATAAATCTAATGTAATAAGTTAAATTGACAACACTGACGGTCATGCACCACAAAACAAAATGGATATCGCATTACAGGTGGACGTATGCAACATATGTAAATTACGTAGTATACAGAAAACTGTTAGATGTCAAATGTGCTTCAGGGGTATGATGTTACATCTAACGTAAGCGGGAAAAATGATTCTTTATGTAGAATACGTATAATATACAGTCATTGTCAAAAATTTGAGCAAACTACTGATTTTTCGGAATTTTTCAAATAGGATAAAAATTCTCTGTTTGTTGGACTTGTTTTGCAAAATAAACATCATGGACCACATAAAGAAACGAAAATACACTGTCTTGTTTCCATTGAGACAAATCTATTGAGGAAGTTTGCGTTCATCAAAGTACCAATTCTCATCAGAGGAAATTGAGACGTTTTGATGAGACGAATTGATGACGTTTTAATTGATAGAAAAAGACAGTCTAGCATAATTGATATCCGGTTGTTCAGAGGAGCTGACTGTGGCAGTAATCACTACCTGGTAGCAGCGATAGTAAGAGAGAAATTATCGTTGAATAAAGGAAATATTCAACATCTGAAAACAGAGAGATTTAATTTTTTAAAAAAGTAAAGGAGAACCAGAAGAGAGAATAATACTAGATTGAAGTGTCGAATAGATTTTCAGTTTTAGAAGGTTTGGAATGCATTAGTGTTGAGGATACTTGGTTGAAATTAGAGACAGCATTAAAATTTCAGCAAAAGAAAAAAAATGGGCACGCGGAAATAAGTAGGAACAAACCATGGTTCGAATGCACTAAACTAGCAGAGAAGAGAGAAAAGGTAAAATTACTTTGGCTGCAAATTCCGAAAGAAATGACTACACAAAATTTCTTTGACATCAGGCAGGAAACTTCCACGACTTTTAGATAAAATAAACAATTTTTTGAAAGCTAAAGGTATCAACGAATTCAAGAAAGGCTATCAACCTCGCGCTTATGTACTAAAGAAAGCCGACGGAGCAATTCTCACTGATACAGCTACTATGGAATAGAATAGATGGAAAGATTTCGTTGCGATTTGCTTAACACACAGCCGAAAACTAATGTTCGTGGAAAATGGGAAATGCATACAGCAGAACAGTATATATATCAGAGCCTAACCAAACAGAAGTAGAAATAGCTGTAAGGAAATTAAACAAACACAAATCTCCAAGTATAGACGAAATTTCGGCTGAATTAATTTTAGCTATAGGGACAAAATTCTAGAACAAGATACATGAACTCCTTCTCCTTATTTGGAACAAGCAGGAATTGGCATCAGAGTAAAAAGAATCAACCATTGTTCCTATTCACAAGAAAGGCGACAGAACTGATTTTAATAACTATCGAGGCGTTTCTCTTTTCTCAACATCCTATAAAACCTTTTAAAACATTTTATTAGCAAGATTGGCTCCATACGCAGATGAAATTATTGGAGATTATTAGCTCGAATTTAGGCGAAACCGGTCAACTCTCCGACATATATTTACCATTCAACAAACACTCGAAAAGAAACGAGAATAAAATACCCTGATTCATAAATTATTTATTGATTTTAGAAAGGCCTACGAGTCGGTTAGGAGGGGAAACATTGTACAACGTTCTTACAGAATTTTTAATACCGAAAACGCTAGTTAGATTAATTAAGATATGTTTAAATGAATCTCAAAGTAGAGTCCGAGTAGGAAAATTCTTGTCTACAAGCTTTCAGTCGAGAATTTACTGAAACAAGGAGATGCGTTGTCGCCATTATTATTCTACTTTGTTCTTGAGTACGCAGTAAGAAAACTCAAAGATAGTAACCAGGACCTAGAGCTGAATGGTATTGACCAGATTATGGCGTATGCTAATGATGTAAATATACTAGGGGATGATAGGAGAACAATGGAAAGAATGAATAAACCATTTTCACGAACAAATTAAATGTCGACTAAAAGCCGGAAATTCGTGTTACTATTCAGTCCAAAATCTTTTGGTATCACGTATTGTCTCGAGGAATTGGAAGCTTAAAATATATAAAACGATAATTTTGTCTGTTGTCCTGTATGATTACGAAATATGGTCGCTTACTCGGAGGAAAGAAGATAGACTGAAATTATTTGAGAACAAGATTCTGTGGCGAATATTCGGAACTCAAGTCTAGGGGGCCTCAGATGGCAGCTATGTAGCCAGAATGGAGGAAAATAGGAACGGTTTTAAAACTCTAACTGGAAATCCAATCGGAAAACGACCATTAGGAAGACCTAGGCGGACATGAGAGGGCAATATTAAAATAGACCTCTTAGAAATATGAAGAAACTGGATCCAGTTGGCTAAAGGCAGAAATCAATAGAGAGCTTTTGTGAACATGTTATTGAACCATCGGGTTCTATAGGCCATAGAGTTAGTTAGTTAGTTAACGATTGGAAATAAAATGTGAGATATCAGAGGACACATCGAATGGAGTCTTCCACTTATCCCATAGGGACTTCTATCGTTCAGCAGTTAAGGTTATCCGAATATTTTAAGTGAAAAGTTATACCGTATGATGCATCATTGAAAATATAATGGAAATTTTATACAACAATATATACACTTATTGCACCTTTCACACTTATTGCACCATCAAAATAATCGTAATCGAAGTAGGAGCGACAGGAGACAGGAGAAAGAAAAAGAAACTCGTCCCCCTGGAATTGTTTGAAATAGAGCGTTCACATATTTGAATATCCATATTTATTAAACTACTAGCTGTGAGCACCCGTAGTTGCCCAGACTTAATTCAGAAACCGAACAAATGAGAGGAAGAAGAACGGTAATGTAATGTTTTTTTTTTTTTTTACAACCATTACAGTACCGGGTGTTTATCCTCTGTTCTTATGTAAGCCCGCAACACCAATATGTAATGCTAATTGCGTACAAACCAGACATTCTATGAAAGCAATAAAAAAATAGATACATTTTCACTTCCACAAAAAATCCCCCTGACGTGAAAACAAAAGGGAAAAGGGAGGCTTTATATGTGATTAAATCTGGTGAAGATCTGTCCGTGTACTATTTGGTGGCTCCAGATCACTCCTTTTTATGCGAAATACTGTCCAGAGATACGCACACACACACACACACATTACTTTATTTTATTATTATTAAAGATGCGGAATGAGTGATTCAAAGTTGCAGAAGTCTGGTTGTTTGCTGTGTCTTCTTATACTACTAATTCACCCATTAATTACATATGAATGATTGTCCCTAACAGCAAAGAATATCCTGGAAATATTCTATGGATATTCTATGGATGTCACGATGTAAATAGGATGTCCATGAAAAGTTCCAGGTATTTCTTTGCTATTAGAAGTAGTTAATCTGCAACTTCTGACATGGTATCAGTTTATTCACCCTCAGTATCTTATTAGTAAGGATGAATTTTAATCGAAAAACGTTGAGTGGTATAATAATCCCCTGAGAATCTCACACCCTGTCTTCTAAGTTGTGCATGTGGTGTCACATGATTGCTATTGCACTTGGTATTCATATTTGCACTAAATACTTGTGCGTGACTACCCATGTTGGTCACTTTGGAAGTGCATCATATCCAATGAAAATGATCGCCTGCATTTTGCTATGCTTTCTCCTTTGGTATTGCAATTTTCCATCTTTAATATTTCTAGATCCTTTGATCTATTTAGCGTTTTGTTTCTCGACTTAGCTGAAATATGGCTCGCTTACAACCATTCTAAGAAATTAACATCACTTGATTCTAGATCTTTGCGGTCGCGTTAGAAAAGAAAAGGCGAGAGACAGAAAGAAGGATAGAAACTAAATTAATTTCAGAGAACTGTGCCATTTTCCGTTATGCATGACTGAAATGAAATCTCCAACAGATGCTTCTACAGTGTAACTTCCGGTGACATTTTGCCGTAATTTGTAGAGGAGAAACGCCACTATACATTACCTAAAGGCTAAACTATCAGCGTTCTTAAAAGCAAGCAGTCACATTTATAAATGAGGTGAGACCTGAAGATGAATCTTGTAGAATTATGAGTTATATTATGTTCACATTTAGTTCTTCTTAACGTTGAGGGTTAACATAGGTGGTCACTTTCTTCAAACTTCACTCATCTATCATACAGCAACTGAATCGTCTCAGTGTTATGTGTTAGAATTCTGGGGGTGAAGTGAGGTCAGTAGCGGTCCCTTGTAAAACGAAATGAGACCATAATTTAATAGTTACTTTCTTTTAATATATTACGGTAAAATATGTATTTCTTGTGCACAGGAGGATACAGGATATTCACGATTTTATGTTTACATAACTAACGAAAGATGAATTTGGTCCCGATAAATAACGTTATTTGTATAATGCATTTAAATCAACATTTACGGAAAAACATAGTAGTAAATTTCCCGCACTTAACTAAAAATGCGGAAGAAACACCATTGGAAATGTAGAAAGTATTGATCGTACATCGCTCATGGGCGCAATACTCATTGGAATCGTTATGTCCACTTGGGTATGAGTATTTCGTTGATCATCAATAAAATTGAACATGTTCCTAGGATTCTCTACACACAATAACCTAGGTGAATTTATTTATATCGTCATTATAAAATCAAGACGTTTCAGTCTGTCGGTCAAGCTCCTAATAGTTAACAGTCAGGCTAATAGCTCTCGCTAGCTGCGCTGCCTTCTGCAGGACACCGACAGATGTCGCTAGCGTTGGGAAATGAGCCTAAAGCTTGAGGGGGATAACAAGCTGCTATTAATCTTCTGAACTCAAAAATGTTAATGTTTAGCAATTATTTTTCCTCAGGTTTTTGTTAGTTTTTACTTTGATACAAGGTGTGACCAAAAAGTACGCTGAATGTGATTGGACAGTGCCATCTGTCGACGTTGTATCCATTTCAACAACTAAGCACGGTAGCCTAAACCATTGATACAGCCAGTGTCGAGTTTGAACGAGTTGTGACATGTTAGTTGGCTTCCAGAGGCAGAAGAATGAGGACGTGTTAAGAGTGTCTGTCTGGTGCTAACATTAAGTTTTGCTCTAAGCTACAAAAAAAGTGCCAAATAAGCTCACGAAATGTTAAAATCAGTGTATGGTGATGAAACGGTGGCATTGAAGACTGTTTACAAGTGGTAAAAGCAGCAGCAAGGAGTCAGTTGAAAAGTAACAGCGATCGAGACGTCCTTCGACGTCAAAACCAGATGAAAACGTGCAAAAAGTGGCGGAGATGATTTGTTCAAGCAGGCGAATGACTATTTGAGAGCTTTCCAAAGAACTAAACATCTCGTATGGGTCCGCGAAAGCATTTTAACCGCCGATTAAATGGACAAATGTCTTCCTTCTTGAGTACGAAAACGCGCCGTACCACACCTTGCTTTGGATTCGCGAGTTTTTGGCCGAAAAAATATTCCTGTCTATCCACATTCGCTGTGCTCTCCAGATATAGCACCATGAGACTTCTGGCTTTTCCCAAAAATTAAAACCGCACTTAAAGGAAAACGTTTTGACACCATTCCTGACATTGAGAGAGCCACGACAGAGCAGCCGAGTGCCCTTCCAAAAGAAGCCTCCCAGAAATATTTCCAGTCATGGATTCAACGTTGGGATAAGCGTATTTTTAGCCAAGAACAGTACTTTGAAGGATATTAAATGAAATTCCATATAAGCTTATTACTTTGTTCCCAATGAAATCATTTAATGTGTTTTTTAATCACACCTCGTTTATGCTCTGGATTTCAGTACGGTATTTTTCAGTCTTGGGGAGTTGTAAACTGATAGTGTGATATTAAGAAAAAGCAGATTAGATTCAGTGGTTTGTCATTTAACAACCTGCTTGAAGTAAGATGTTTTCTAAGTTTATTTAAATATGTCAATTTTGTAATTGTTTTAAATGAGAAAGCCTTAAAAGTGCAAAACAAAATCATTCAAATCTACTATTGTAAAAATAAAGTATAGTAAAATATTAAAATCATATATTGTACATCTTAACTAAACTTTTTAAAATACTTCTTTGATATCAAACTGCCATTTACTGAAAACTTCAATCTGAGAGAGACAACACAGTTAAAATCAACACAGTTAGTTTTCTGTTACAGTAAGATTTTATGATTGTTTGTCTGAAAGAATGAATGCAAAATAAAGTAAATTTCCGAGACTAGACTAAAGAGGAAACAAAAATACGTACCCCAAACTTGTTTTATTCATATTGTCAGATGTTTAAAAAGTATGAAGATGTTTTGTGTTAAGTAGGTTTGTACACTTAAAAAAAGTAAAAATTAAAACATAATAGTTTTATTTAACGCTATCTATATATATAAAAGAGAACGTACAATTTTTTGTCCGCTCATCACGCTAATACGGCTGAACCAATTTCTTTCATTTTTGGGGGGTTATTAGGATTTGGACCCTAGATGGTTTTTATCATATCACTTTAATTTTTAATTACCAGTGTTTTGAGATAATTGACCATTCAGGTGTCCATAACGTACAAATCCTTTGTTATTAGTTCATCATAGGTAAAAATAAACGTATTTATATGCAACCCGCATGACCGTGTCACTCGGCGGGTTAACATAAATGACAGGCGATATACAGCGGAAAATAGCTTGAATCTTCTGTTTAAAATTTTTTAATTGATTTGCTTATTTTTACAGACACTTTTACAATATGCCAGCACCGGGATGACCGCAGCGAAGCGGGGCGGGTTAACATAAATGACAGGCGATATAATGTTAAGATTTACTGCAATCTTCTATGGTTTTTATCATATCACTTGAAAGCGAAAAAGTAAAAATTATCTAAGTAACAAAGTTTATTGCGTTCCGGGGTGACCGCAGCGAAGCGGGGTGAACGCTGCTAGTTAATATATAATCAGGATACAATTTTAAAAGATATCGTATATTGAGAAATCTTTGATAAGCTACGTTTATTTAATCGTTAGACGTAAAATTCGTATATATATATATATATATATATATATATATATATATATATATATATATATATATATATATATATATATATATATATATATCTATATATATAAAAGAGAACGTACAATCCTTTGTCCGCTCATCACGCTAATACGGCTGAACCAATTTCTTTCATTTTTGGGGGGTTATTAGGATTTGGACCCTAGATGGTTTTTATCATATCACTTTAATTTTTAATTACCAGTGTCTTGAGATAATTGACCATTCAGGTGTCCACAAATCCTTTGTTAGTTCATCATAGGTAAAAATAAACGTATTTATATGCAACCCGCATGACCGTGTCACTCGGCGGGTTAACATAAATGACAGGCGATATACAGCGGAAAATAGCTTGAATCTTCTGTTTAAAATTTTTAAATTGATTTGCTTATTTTTACAGACACTTTTACAATATGCCAGCACCGGGATGACCGCAGCGAAGCGGGGCGGGTTAACATAAATGACAGGCGATATAATGTTAAGATTTACTGCAATCTTCTATGGTTTTTATCATATCACTTGAAAGCGAAAAAGTAAAAATTATCTAAGTAACAAAGTTTATTGCGTTCCGGGGTGACCGCAGCGAAGCGGGGTGAACGCTGCTAGTATATATATAAAAGAGAACGTACAAAAATTTGTCCGCTCATCACGCTAATACGGCTGAACCAATTTCTTTCATTTTTGGGGGGTTATTAGGATTTGGACCCTAGATGGTTTTTATCATATCACTTTAATTTTTAATTACCAGTGTCTTGAGATAATTGACCATTCAAGTGTCCATAACGTACAAATCCTTTGTTATTAGTTCATCATAGGTAAAAATAAACGTATTTATATGCAACCCGCATGACCGTGTCACTCGGCGGGTTAACATAAATGACAGGCGATATACAGCGGAAAATAGCTTGAATCTTCTGTTTAAAATTTTTTAATTGATTTGCTTATTTTTACAGACACTTTTACAATATGCCAGCACCGGGATGACCGCAGCGAAGCGGGGCGGGTTAACATAAATGACAGGCGATATAATGTTAAGATTTACTGCAATCTTCTATGGTTTTTATCATATCACTTGAAAGCGAAAAAGTAAAAATTATCTAAGTAACAAAGTTTATTGCGTTCCGGGGTGACCGCAGCGAAGCGGGGTGAACGCTGCTAGTGTTACATAAAAATGAAATAACAAGTTTCAATTTTATATCCCACTGTTACACTAGACTAAAGGATGCGGATGATTAATGAATTTAAACTATTGTGAAAGAATTAGTGGAATCAGAATGTGGTGGGAGGAAACGGGAGAACTTAGAGAAAACCCACAGACACAATGTCGTCCACCACAAATTTCACGTACAACAATAATCCTTCTTACCATTTCTATGGAAAAAGGTAAGTGCTTATTCACGTGTTGTGTATAGCCCTCATCGAAACAAAATCCTAAATATGCCACTGAATATATATAATACATATTTAAATACATATATATTATTAAATGGATTGCACATTTAACAACATGTACTTACTTCTGAGTATTCGGCACATTTTAGTAGAGTACCTTGAATACTCAAACTACAGAGAGTGTTTAGAGTTAATTAATAACATTAGTCAGGTCTTAGGGTCCAAATAAATTTCCCTAGCCTTGCATTTATTCGTGCAGTTGAATATTTAGTATTTTCTGATATTTTAAATACAATCTCTCATAGTTTAGTATTATTGTCATTTTTAAATATATTTTTTGGTTTATATTTTTGATTTATAAGTATATTAAATATATTTTGTTATTTGTTCTTTTGTTTTCCATAACTTCTGTTTTAATTTTATCATTTGTTCTTTTGTTTTACTGGATTATTATTTAATCCAACTTACATTAGATTTTCACTTTGTTGAAGCATTATTTTATCTTTATTTTTAAGTTTATGAATAGCATGTGATAGTCATTGGCCTTATCATTCCAGAGACATGTAGACTAGCTGCTGACGCTCCCACTAAACCTTAATCAATCAATCAATCAAGAAACCTATTTTTTATTGAGGGAGGAAGTTGCATGGGTAAGTGAACCAACTTATAGATAGTAAGGGGATTGAGAGATATATCTTTTCATTCTTATTGTAAGAAAGAAGTTGGGGGCACTTTACCAATCACTAAAATTTCATTTATTCAAAATAATGTACAATGTCAATATAATCCGTTGTGACATCCTTAATCTCAGAAACTTCTTTCCAATGCTGTAAGAATATTGTGGTTACCCGTAAAATCTTCGTGAGTATAGACGAGTTTAAATGCTGTTTTTCAACCGATAGCTAAGGTAGGAAAAAATAGAAATACAAGAATGCGTATTGTAACTATACTATATAATACACTTTCAGATGTTAAACATTTACAACAGTTTATGAAATGAAGATGATAAATACGCACAAGTTGCAGCATTTCCATGGCCTGAATTCATGAGTCAGAAGAAAAATATGTTTGTTTCTAAAAAAATCTCTGCTATTAATAATTTGAAGAAGTCATCGCTTTTTCAAGCACTACGTAAATCATCTGTAGATTACGAAATAGTATGTTTATTTATTCTTGTATAAATAAAGTTGCAGCAAAGGTTGATGATTAATATTAATTATAATCGTCGTAATAATAATCCAAGAAATACTGTATAATAATTTATTAAAGTTACAACAAAATTAGTCACAAATAAAGAACTGCCCATAAACTTTTATGAAATGAAATTTCTAGTTTTTATGTGTCTCGCTTTGTCCTTAGGCTAAAGGAGATGGAAGATTAATGAAAGGGAATGATTATGAAATAATTGGTGGAATGATAAAATGGGAGGAAATTGAAGATTTCGAGAAAATCCTCGGATACAATGTTGTATATCACAAGCCCATATCCTGGGATCAAATCAGGGACCCCTTTTACAGAAATGAGTGCTCTATCACATTTTTCGTGAGCTCTATAAACATTTATGTAGCAAAGTTCGCGAACTATTAAAGACAAATGTTCAGTGTATAATTTTTAGTTCAAAAGTAGCACCTAGATGTAGTCTTTCTGCTATAGCAATCATTTAATGTCACGAGCACTATCTTTCTAAGTCCATTTGTCGAAACATACTTACTTCTCTTTGCAAAGCCTTCCACTCATAACAACAGGAAATTTTTTAAATAATGTATTTAAGTTAGTAAGTGAAATCTTCAAAAGGGAAAAGGATATACTGTTTTTCCTTTGAAAGAAACTAGACTTACCGTGTGTGTAGGTTTCCTCGGGGTTCTCCCGTTTCCTCCTACTTTCTTCATTTCACCATTTTTATTCATCACTCATCATCACCGTCTCCTTTAGCCTAACCGGCATAACTGTGGGACGTAAAACTAAAAAGAAGAAGAAGAAGAAACTAGACTTTTAGAAGAAAGTAAGATTGACAGGTTGTTTATAAAAGACTGGTGGTTAAGGATTATAAAATAAATAAATTTTGTCTCATTATGGCGTCCCACATCCCAGCCTACGCTGTACTTAATTCTCCTACATTATTTGGAAGTTTGTGTAGAGTTATCGATCTCAAATTAAATTATACCCATCTGTAGTAACGCTATACTCTGTAGACTGAAGGAAGTTGATATAAACGCAAGTGAATATAGTAAAGAACATAGGGGAATGATCAAGTTGGATGAAGATATTGAAAAATGACGCTTTGTTCACGACAGTGCTCAGGATCAAATGGGTTTCTTGTATATCAGAGATAATCGCTGTGCTAATAACAGAAGATACGCAATGTGCACAAACACAATAAACATAAGTAAACGTTAGACTGACAGAGTTCTTTCGCTGGTTATGAATAGTTTTTCGGACTTTGGTGAGAAAGTAAGGTTTGAATTTCTATCTAAAATAAAGGTTCATGTCTCTTGTAGTCTAAATGCTGAAAAAGAGACATTAAACTTCGTCCAATTAAGCATGACTAACTGTGACCGGATATGGTATATAGTACCCCCAATTGTGTGAGTCTAACAAAAGCATGTATAAATATTAAGACTAGAAAAATCATTGATTGAAATAATAAGTAAAGACATGGGGAAGTTCTCATCTGGTAGGAACTGTAATAAACATCCTGAAAAACAGCAAGTTGATGAAACTATTGATGGAATTAGAATGTTAATATAAATTCGAAAAGATGTACGAAACAAAATTTATGAGACATCACATTAAACAATCACTCTCCTAGTTCTTAAATGGAATCTCGGGGGTTGGGAGGGCGGTGACTCAGTAGTAAAGCGCTCACCTCTGGGGCGTAAGGTTCCTGGTTCGATTTCAGCTCCCGCCAATGGGCTTTGTGGCAGGGTCGGACTGAAAAGCTGTCGGGGGCGCAGACCTTAAATAATTAGAAGGGCGCACTGCCTTTAACATAGAGACATTTATTACATATGCGTATTCTATATAGATTAATTTGCTGATCAACACCAGTATATAAAGTCCTAATACAAAAATATCCTAGATCATTTAAGCGACACAAATGTAAGTTTCAAAACTAAATAGTTTTATTCCGTTACACTCAACAAAGCATTTACAGCAAACAAAGGGAGGACTTCGAAGATCAAGAGCTCTAACTGACTTTTGAAATAAAGTTTATTTATGCCCAGGAAAGGAACTCTTGACAGTGAAATACTATATAAACTGGGAGGTGAACCACGACGCAATCCACTCATCGATAGACTTTCGAGTTGACTGCAATGTGGTTCACCTTCTAGCTGGCATAATGTGCTGCGGGGAGTGCTTTTCTGAACATAAATAAACCTTAAAGGAAAAGTCACGTGCAACTTAGATCTCTCGTATTTTGGTGCCCTCAATTGAGCTGTATGAAATCAGTGAACTAAATGCATTTTTCAAGCTATCAGCAACCACGAGTCTATTATGTAGTTTTTCATGATTTGTAATAAATTAGAACTTTTGGAAATAGTGGTAGGTAAAATCACATGAAAAGGTGATGTAAAAATATGGTAATCTACCTTTTCTGTGGCATCTGACATGCTTTTCTTTTTACGTTTTACACTTAGTTGTTGACAGCTCGAAGACACTCTTACCTTACATCAGGAGTCTTTTCAATTCTGCACAACCGTGACAGAGTTTGTTAAATTACGGCATCATTATTCACTTTATCCCTTTCACATTGCATTAACAGAAATTATTCAAGGTTGTCTTGACCAAGATTCACTCTTAATCTAGATTTAATAATCTTGGGCCTTACACAGAGTCGTTCTGACGCGTGATTAGTGCCACACTAAAGAGTTCGACCAACATATGTTTCCTGCAGTAGGCAGGTCTTTAATATGACGCTAATCATACGTCAAAATGACTCTGTATAAGGAGTCTTGAGTTTGAAAGCAGTTCGTGCACAACTGACTTATGTAAGAAGGATCTTAAGGAGGAATTTGTACACTTTAAAGAGCTCTGTATAACATAAGGAATACATGCGATATTCATATATATAATTTTGAACGCACACGTGAGGCAAGACTTGCAAGGTTTCTTTAATTTCATTTGATACTTCGCTGGTTCAATATCGCCCCACTCTGCTTCCTCTCCATAATCACTAGTTAATTCTTCAATACTCACTCTGAACACCTCCTTGCGATATCTTGGACCAAACCTCTGCAAATGATTTTAGTTATTTAATAAGTTCCCCTTTATCTATGCTGGGAATTAATTCACAGATATTGTTCATTGCATTTGAGGGTAGTTCGTCTTTTAAATTAGAAAACCACGTTGCATCAAAACAAGCCAAGTCTAGATAAAGGTTTTTGTGTTTCAAAAACCGGTTGGTCGTACTCTTGTTTTTTCAAGGACAACATTCAAAACACACAATCTGAGGCTTTCATCTTCTGTATTCCATATTATTTCATGAGATGTCAATTTACCACTCATTTTCTTTACCTTAGGTACTCTTCTTTTCGGGAGCTCTGTTTCAATCAAAAGATCTTAAAGAGAAGGAAACTTTTCTGCTCTATCACTAATCTTTTCTGACACTACTCTTACAAAAATGTTTTCTGCCAGACTAACTTTACCAAATGTATTCCTTGCTTTGTTTAAACCATCCTGTGCAGCGGAAATGAACACCCAAGCCTTAGATATAATCAAGAGTTTTGGCTTTAAGGTAATGTGAGAGCATACTAGTAATTTGAAATACTGGTAAAAATATCATTGGAACTAAGACTGCTTCGTAGAAAATGAAATTCTTGAATAATGAAAAAGCATCATTGCGAACTTTTTGTCTGAATTCATTGGAGTTACCAATAAGGAAAAGTGTAATCAAAAGTTCAACTAAGACTGGCTCCGTTATCCTCTCTATAGCAGTTCTATCTTCTGGCCAATAATGAAAACGACCAAATATACGTGCAGTAGCATGACTTTTACTGTTCCACTTAAAAGTTCCAATAATTAGTAACAAGACGTGCACTAGGGTTCTGTTGTATATTATACATATTAAGGCGCTTGAAGGACTCTTCGAGAAATGTGAGACCCGGGTTCGATTCCCGGCGGGAGCTCATGTGGTTCGGATTCCACGTTAATCAGTAAGTCCACGTCTCATATAGTCTCGCTGCTGAACGGGACGTAAAAATGAATGAATCAATCAAATCTTCGAGAAATGTCTAGTAATCCAAAGAAGGATATGGAAGCTGGAAGGCATTGCGCCGTATCACAAATCACACCATGGGCATAGCACTACGTGTGAATATGATTGGGAATCACAGATACCGTACCGAATCATCAAAATTGCCAGAAGGACATTTTATAACTTTTACGCTTGAAAATAAATGTTTTAGTTAATATTTCTGATTTACGCCTACGCATCCAGAAAAACAGTGCTACTAACTTAAAATGTGTAGAACATCGCTATAAAACCAAATAGGGGGTCTATATAGAACACAGAGATAGAGTACTCACAGATATAGGTTACTTTATTTCTGTGGAATCAATGTTCAGAAAAACGATTAAGTAACACTTCACTATCTTCGACACAAAAACCGTTGCTGGCAGGGTGCGTAAAACGTTCATTGAGGAGGGCGCACCGGCCTGCGGGCCGGTGGGCCGACAGGTCAGTCCTACGCTGCATTGTGATGTACAGTCAGCCACAAAAGTTCTTTCCGTTTGATGATATTACTTTCGTACATAACTTCAGAATGGAAAGATAATTTGAGTACAGTTTTCAGTAAATTAAAAAGAATTTAATTTTCTGTGCGTTCCAGCCATACCACTTTATTCTCAAAATAAATTTTACCAACCGAAAAGAAGTTTTGTCGCTGAATATTCAAACACCTTGTACGTAGGTTTTCTTGGGGCTCTTCCATTTTTATCCACTTCTATCATTGCACCATTATCATCTATCTTATCATCACTCTCCTTTAGCCTAGGTGCATAAGCGTCTGGAAAAAAATCGAATCACAAATCATGCCAAATAGTACAGTTATTGAAATATCTATTTAAGAAACATCAACAAAAGTGTTCTCGTATTTTCGATAAACTTCATCCAAAATACTCACCATACCAGTAAACCAGTATATTTGGATTTCTCCAATAGCAATAGATTATACCTTTCTGTGCGATTAGTAGACATTTTATTTTATGAAATATGAACAAAATTATAAAATAACGTTCAGAATAATTCACCACAACAGTAAAACAATCTTTCTCCATCTTCGAGAGGAATTTCTTACGCCATGTTGTGACATCGTTACTGAAATATTTATTTACGAAATATGGAGCAAATTGCTTAAACCATCTATGAGAAATTCGTCTTAAAAATTAACTACTCGTTACGTCTTTCTCAAGGGAAAGAGTTTTATGCTGTGTTTACCGTCTTAATGAAATATTGATTTACGATATATAAACAACATTTCTAGAGCAGCGGTTTTGTGAAAATTTCAATTTTCGAATTTTAACCTGCAGTAAATTACTCTTATTTTTTATGGCAAGAAGATAATTCAAATTCTCGTCAGGAGAATTTCATTAAAATCCTTAAGTTGTTTCTTTTATTTTGATACATTAAGTAGTATGGTCTCCAGGCTGTAAACATTTAAACGAAAGAACGCATAGATAGGACATCCAACAACAACTTTTTTTTGGCATGTAGAGACCATGAATATGTATATCTGTTGATTTTTATTTTAGTTTTACATCCTACGGGTATATCATGTGAATTAAAGGAGTTGAGTGATAAATGAAAATGAATGATTATAAAAGAGTTGATGGTATGATAATATAAGAGAAAACAGGACAAACCCGCGAAAACCCCTGGACACAGTGTTGTCCACCACTAACTCACATAGCCTGAAATCGAACCATCGATCTTCCGCATCGTAGGTGACTATTATATCACTGAGACACCATGCCGTTATCGAATTCACTTTTCTTTCTTCATTACACGGCTTTTTTCGTTTCTATGTCACTCGAAAGTTTTTTTTTTTTAAAAAAAACGATTTTATGTAGATCCGAATATACAGCATACTGATACATGTAACTGAAAGTTTCAAATACGTAACTCTATGTAAACATCACGCAAAAAGTGTAATTCTTATCGTCAAGAAAATAGTGAAACTTCTCAATAATGGACACGGATGGAACACGATAATGTGTATGCAAATGAGAGGTGTCCGTTGTGGTAATTGAACGCAGTATACATACAGTAAAATATGAATTAGTTGTAAGTATAAATAGAGGCTTCTATCGCAATACTGTACTCAGTGTTCAAATTATTGAAGGAGAGATGGGGAAATCCTTCTCTATAAAGAAATACAGGTTTTCCTGGGATATATGTTTATATAGACTTGCACTAGAAAATATAATGCTTCTATGAATTTTCTTCTCAAATTCGTCATTTCTCTTTAAAATTCCCTTATTCGCTTACTTATTGACTGAAAGAACTCAATAATACGCAAAATATTTATTATATTATTAAATACTGAAAATCATAGATAACTAAAATAGAGATAACTAATCATGATAGTTTATAAATTTTGGGGGCAAAATTCTGCAGTAGTTATCAAGCATGTAATTCTACGAACACTAGAAATTGAGAAGTATGTTTCTGGGTCTTCGTCACCTATGGTCTTTCAAGTCCATGAGATATGGAGAATGATGTACCATGGTGATCGGACTATCCGAGGAAGTGGAGAAGGAAGAAAGATGGCTGAAACCTACGTATATGTTAGATACCATCCAGGTATTTGCTCAAGTGAATGAGGAAAGCCCAGTAAAAATTATTTTCAAATTGCAGCAGGATTTTCTATACCGAACATATGAGCTGAGAATAATTCCTGTCTGCTATGAACAGATTACTAAAACATTGGAGCTAAAAGAAGACTGTCTGTGTTTGTGTCTGAGAGTGCCCGTAAAAAGGATGGTCCTCTCCGATAATAATACGTATAATTTTTGCCAGGGCAAAAAAAAAAAAAAATCTGTCCGTATTACGAGGGTGTCCGCTGTTAAGAGTCATTCGTAAAGGGAGGTTTCACAGTATTGTCAATTTATTAAAATCATGTGATATGTTTGTTTCATTAAGTCAATTCTTTTTTATGTATTTGATTGTTTTACTCGAAATATGGTTATCGATAAGTAAAGGGGTCTATGCTAGTTACGCGGAAACTTCCCTGTTTTTTTTTTTTTTTTTTTTTTTTAAATTGGGGTTGGCGTTTCGTTTTATACAAAAAGATTAAGCGAGACATGAACCCAAAGCCATACAGAGGACATATATTTGAATTCTCTCAAATTCTCAAGTTTATAAATTGTTCTTTCGTATGTATATGTCTAGGAACCACACTGCTTAATACACCGAAATCACATTTTGGAAGTTAAGGTCTCTATGAGGTTCTCCAGAAGAGGCTTTGAATATTCTCCCTACCGTCAGAAATAAGAATAACTTACTGGAAGGTTAAAATCGAAAATTGATATTTTCTCAATAACAGCCCTAACAATTTTGTTCATATTTCATAAATTAATATTTCATTAAGAATATAGGACGCTACACAAATCCTGTCTCTTAGAGAAAGCCAATCTTTTACTCGTAAAATCTCTGCTTTGTACTGCGATAGTCTTATTTTGCGCTACTATATAGCCTGGTTAACCACAACATGATCTAAACAAAGTTCTCATGTTTATTTTAGTTCTCGCGTTTATTTTGCTTCTGCAATAATTGAAAACAGCAAATATCCTGTGACGTAAAGCAGTCTAACTACTGGAAAGAATGATTAAATGTTAACAAACGAGTAACTGTGATAACTCTTAATACTTCATGTTTTCAACATGTAAAGTAAAGTCATCGAACTTGTACGATTACCTTTCATATTAAATATTAAATAATAATAATTAAAAGATACGACACATGATGGCACAACGCGATCATGTTTAACAGATATAATGCAATGGTCTTTCACTTTTTGTGAAGAAGAAGAAAAATGGGCTAACATTGTTGTTTTGTAAATAACCCCTCAAGCAATCTATTCCATGAGCTCTTAATAAATTATAATTACTAATCGTTTATAAGGTAATTAATGACTAAATGAGATGGCTGCTTCACTTATAACGTGTGAGTAAGCAAAACATATTAGAAGCAGCTAACCTATATAGCATAAGCATGAACCAATATGCTTGAACGAACGGACTCGATCCCAAAAGTTTTTTGTATTGGCTGTGCTCTATTTCTGAATCTTTCACTCCCCCTCCTGTCGTATCGTTACAACGCTTCTTACCATTTCTCCCTCCCCTCTCCCCCTAAGATCCCCAAATGTTCTCCTGTTCCGATTTTAGCCATTGTAGCCGGGGGAGCCTGCGATTTCTAAATAAGGTGTGTGCTCCTTGTTAGAGATTGGAGAAACACTAAAGCATTCGTCTTGAAGCGAAAGGCTCAGGAGCCGAAATAATCTGTTTGGGAATGTTTTGCTAGGAGAGATTCTTGAGAGGAGGAGGTTGAGGGGAGGTGAAGGGGTATGACGCAATGGATCATGGGAAGGGAGGTTACCTACGTCTGCCGGATCCTGACTAGGCCTCAGTGGGCTTGCTCAGTGCCTACCAACCGGTTCAGCTTTGGTCAGCGGGTAATACAACAACACAATGGTGAGTGTGCTGATGGCTATTGTCGTCTTTCTGCTGCATTGTTGTGCATCGTATTGTTGATCAAGATCCATAGTTTTTGTTAGGAAGAAATCCTGTTACAGCAAGTGATAATATTTTTCCTGATACACAGTGCTTCAATTTGGTGATTACTGGCTGATTCCAAATTTATACACGAAACGAAAATTTATATTCGGAGGGTCAGTTGCAACGATTGTTTACTGCGTGTATACATAATTCTACATTAGTTTCCGTAACAAATACGATACTATTTATTTTTATTTACGATGATACCTAAAACGATACAAAGAAACGTAGTGGATTGTGACGATTAGATGTTATAACAATGTTATAATAAGAAAATTACATCTGTCTCCAGTTACTAATTACTTAATAGTGCTTTTCAACTGCATACATTGTACTGTATATTAGTTCTTTGTAAACTCTTAAGTTGACATATTTGTACAACAATTCTTACGACTTTCAGTTTCTTGTTTAATAATTTGAAACTATATCTAAATAATAAGTATATTCTACAGTTGCTCTTAATAATTAAAATAATATAATAATAATAATAATAATAATAATAATAATAATAATAATAATAATAATAAATTGGTAATGATATCTAATAAATTGAAATATTAGACAAATTATAATAAATAAATTATTTTAGTAAATTCACTATAACATTTTAAAGTTTGTTCTCCGTAGTGGTGGTATGTTTGTATAATTACTGTCTACGTTGTAGTTTGGGACAAGCTTTTGTAATAGTACAGTATATGTATTGAATAATTTGAGTATAATGCAGTAGACAGTCGGGTAATAATAATAATAATAATAATAATAATAATAATAATAATAATAATAATAATAATAATAATAATAATAATAATATCTTCTATTTATAGTATAAAAAACACATAATCCCTGTATTAATTCTGGAGCATTATAAAGAAACAAATGTTAACTGTGGCCACTTATGGCTAACATTGAAGGAAGGAAATAATTGAAGATATTTAAATGAAGAATTAAATACAAGCAGTTTCGTTCAGTTTTCTATATAAATAGAAAATAATGTAGTCGAAAAAATCTTATTGGTTGAAAATAAATACAGTAATATAACTTATTGAAGCATTAGTAAATATTCAAGTTGAATATATTTTCCAATGTCTTAGAAATATTATACTATTTGATGCAAGAAGCAAAAACTTCTGCTCTTTAAGTATAGGACGAATAGCACTATGCTACTCCACTGAAATGCTGATGCTAGGAACAATATCACACTTTTGAAAAAGGGCCGCGGTGGCTCAATGGTAGAGCGTTCACCTCTGGTACATGGGGTCCCTGGTTCGATCCCAGTTTACGTCAAGTGAACTTTGTGGTGGACAAACACCGTGTGCGTGGGTTTCTCCGGGGTTTTCCCGTTTTCTCCCACTTTATTCATTCCACCATTTTATTAATTTTTCATCATCATCGTCTACTTTAGCCTAGCCGGCATAAGTGTAGGACGTAAAACTTAAAGATTTCATTGCGTTTATTTACTTTTGAAAAATAAGTTGCTACACGCTTGTAAAAGCTCTTTATCTAAACTATTGTCTTAACTAATTTTGAAATCTTATTTATGATATAAAAATTCAAAAACTATTAATTCTGTTCCTTATAACAGGTATTTAACATCTTGAAAATTAAACATTTGTTTGTATTAATTCAACATATATAAAAAAAACATGCGTGTATTTAGCTTGAAGTAGATTACTTAACAATACTTTCCAGCTCCTGATATTCCTTAACAATTCATTTTCGCTAACAGAAATGAACTTTCTTTCCGACTTCTATAGCTCAGAGTCATCTTGAATAGATTATACTAGAAATGTCTATTTTTTCACAAATAAGTGAAAACGATTTTAATTTTTTGATTTCATACTTTTGTTACTTCCATATAATTCGAAGAACAGAAGGTTCTGTCCATACTACCCTGAATATAGGCAACCACACATTACTTTCTGTTTTACTGGTTGCATAACAAGCAAGGGCCGGTGGAACAAACTATTCACAGAGAGCGACAAATTCAATTGCTTTATTTTTTGGCAACAATTGAGGGGTTCGATGCAATAAGGGCGTAAGTCTGAAACATGCAGTCGTAGAAAAACGATGTTAAAAATTTAGGTAGTGTTTTTTCTTACATAAAACAATGTAATATGCAGCATTTTATTCCGATATTGAGTTAAAATGTTACCAGGAGGCTAAACAAGAATGGCAAAAGCCACAAATGTGTTTGATGCAAAAAAGGGCGTAAACTCGCTTACGCCCTTATTACATCAAACTCCTCGATTTTAGAATGAATGATTTTTTTAAATAAAATAGGATGTTTGTGTGAGAATATAAGTAAATAATAGATCAAAGAATTTGTAATTTGTATTCTGTCATTAGAAGGAAGTCACTTGCTTCCAATAGGGAATTTTGTACGACCTTCTCTTGGTTTCTCCGTTTTATCATCTTTAATAACGTTATTTAATTGTAATCTTCTGCTTTCCCTTACTATTTTATCTCCACTGTTATTTAGTTTAATTAGATCTAATTGCTAGAAATGGGAGGCATTTAATGGAAATATTTTTTTTAAAAAGAAAGTATTAAATACAATTATGTTACTACTTAACATGACTTACTACCTATTTAGATAAAATGTAATATAAATTATTTTAATTTATTTCTGTAAAATATATAGAGCAAACACATAAGAGGATAGCTCAATCAATTTGCCAATAACTTTAAACAATTTATCATAATGTGACTCAGAATTTTCAATTTCTCTTTTAAATTTCGAGAACTAATGTTATTATTGATCCTTCTTGCATAGATTATATTAGATTATATTAGACTAAGAAAGCCTAACAAAATATTGACTTACTTTCCTAATTGTAGTCAAAGTGTGCAAAGACTTCCGGATTAGGAGAAGGGAAGCACTATTGCTATTCCAGTTTTTGGAAGTGCTGAATCTGTTAAAAATTGTGTTGTTCAAGTGGATTTTTGTTAGTTGCCAAAGTATTACAATGTGCAGTTGCTCCCTTGTGCTCTGTACTCACGTTAAGATCAGAGCTCGAGTAATATTTATGTTAATAGGACGGTAACAAAGATTTGACTCGTAAGGCGACCTAGTGCTTATAAAAGTACAATTAAAATAGCCTTCCAAAGTGTTACAAACTACTTGAAATTTATTTGGGGTGATTTAATTCTCCCAAGAGATTGGCAAATATATACTATTGATTTCAGCTTTTCAAGTGCAGCTCTCTTGATTGGGCTATGGCCAGCCAGCCAGTTTTTATTTGTGCGATATGTGGGCAACATATAAAGGATGAAAACAATAACTAAGATTTAGGGTTTCAGGCATAAATCTTACTTTCTAGTGTTAAATGGAAACTTTTAGCACACGTATAAGTTCATCTCCAGATTTGTTCTAAGTAAAGGGAATTGTAACTAAATTCATCAATTTTTGGAATGCTTTTGAACTCTAACGCACATTACGAAAAAATACAGAAACGAAATGATAATAATAAATGCACATAGCACTGAAAATAATTTAGATTCTTTTAAATAGCTTTTGAATAACACAGTGACACATTTAGATGAAAATGTTGAGCGTGCGTTTTTACTTCTTTTAACTGCAGCCAAGAAACCTCGTAGTTCTGATACTGAATTATAAAAGATTTTCAGCTTGGTGAAAAGCATTCTGGGAATCAAGGATGAACTATTTATGTCTGATTCAGTATTCAGCAACACACATACATACATACATACATACATACATACACACGTATGCATAGCTTTCCCAGTTACCACATGTCTTTACGTTGAATGTCGGTGGGCTCCTTCAAGCTATTTTGGTGCATTTACTGACGTCACAGAACGAACAACGGCTGTGACCATACACGGCAACGCCCATTCATGTAGAAACAGATCTATTGCAGAAGGGAGAAAAATACTTATCAGGTGCTACTTTCTTTCTGATTAACTGCCAGCTTCAATGATTTTACTCTTTGTGTCTTTAACTATTTCGTATGCAATACACTGAATCCGCAGATTGATTAATTTATTATGATTTTGGTTCTTGTGTAACAAGAGTATGAAAGACACAGTTCACTATTGAAGTGGGTTCTAAATAACAACTTGAGTTTTATATCTGACGTTTTGTATTCTTACGGGATTTGACTCTTTTAATTACATTTGCCAAAGGACTAAAATTCATATAGCTTGAATTAAATACGAACTCTGTTCGAGCATAATTTTGTTAATAATAGATTACACCTTAAGACCAATTAATTTGTTTAGAATATAAATATATCATAAGAGAAATATATATTATAATTCTTTTTGAAAGAGGATATCCGGAGCTTGTTGAATAATTAAAGCAATGATACTATATTAAACTTAAAAAATTCTAAACTACAACTGACAAAAACCGTCAGTGCGAACAGCTCCTCGCACTAGGAACTTCATGATTTGAACGCATTCTCTCGTATAATTCTGACGTATGAGAAGCTATTTGCTTATTATTATTAAAAAAAACAAATAATAATAATACAATAAGACACGTATTAGTATAATTAACATAATTTTAATATTTTATAGTGTCCATAACAATATCTCCAGGACCCAGTTCCAACCTGGTGATTATGTTCATTTCGATATTGTAGGTTGATATTCTCGGAATATGTTTCGTCACTGTGACTTTGTCGTCAAATTAAAACCATCATTTTGATTACTTCATGTTGCTGAAAATAAACTAGAAGATCTTTAAGAATTACCGATTTAGAATTTCACAATTATGCACCAGATGACATTTCTTTATGTATGTCCAAAAATGCATTATTATTAATAACTACTAGATGATAATCTTCAAAGATAGAATGATTTACATTTTTTAGTCCAAAGAAATGTAAATACTCTCTAAAACCTTTATTTCAATTAATTAGTTTCACTCGCACAAACAATTAACCTCTATTAAAGAAAGTTTATTTTAAAGTTATCACTTTTAACAATAATAGTCTTCCATTTATTAATCTTTACTTTTGGAAGATTAGTTAGAAACTTTAGCAGTTACGTAAAGCACAGAACATGGCATTACAACACTAGAATTACAATTCAAGTAAATTCTTACTTAATGCCACTGCATTAAGAATAATCCATTTATTTATTAGGAAACAAAGTGAAACGCTTGATTACAATTTTGTCAGATAGTTAAATTGTATGACAAATTTCACCCTTCCGGTCGGGCCACTCGGTCGAAAAAGTGTAAAACGCTTTTTCAGGCCAGCCACCCTGAATGAGGTTTTCCTGGGTTTTCCTCATTCACACCAGGCAAATGCCGGGGTGGTACCTAACTTATAGGTGCCAGGCCGCTTTCTTCCTTCCCTTTCCCCGGATTGTGTGCTCGCCGAGGGACGTCATCCCTCAAAACGTGACGGCTAAATGGCCTTAGATGCCGAAAGCCCAGAAATCTAAATCCTAATTCTAATCCCTAAATTTCACCCTGAGAATCAATTCCAAATTTTATAATTCTTTTTTCTTTTATTCTCCGCCTTACATTTCTAATACACTGAAATAGTTTGATTAGTAAATTTTGGGATAGTACAAACTCTCTTTCACCAAAATTCCTTTATAAGGCTAATAAATTGCTAATATCTAGAAGTCGGCAGTTACCGAAGAAGTAAATATGAAATAAAATTTTTGATTTTTGCGTTTAAGCTTAAGGAGATGGATTATTAACAATCGAGTGATAATGAAAGGCTAGTTGGAATGACAATGTCGGAAAATTCCGAGAAAACCCCGAACATGATGTTATTCACCGCAAGTTCACATAGCATAGGTTCGAACCAGAGGCCTCATGCACCAGAGGTGAACATTCCCTCTCTGAGGCACCGTGCCCTTCTACCAAAGAAGTAGGTAGAACTTCCTTGAAGCAACCACATTATTACTGAAGATCCGCGTGTATCCTTATAGACCAATTGAAGCAGTGAGTGGAAATGTAAAATATTCCATAAGAGCAATTTCTATGCTAAATATCCAATCTCATTATTATTATTATTATTATTATTTGATATTTGGGAAATGAAAGATCTTAGTATATGGTACAAATGTCAAATATAAATATATTTTGTATAAGCTACGATATTTCCAGTAAGGAATATTTATTTCATGTTATAAAAGTAATGTGTTGTGGAATTTCCCCCTTTTTCCATTCACTGCTTCAATTATAATTTAACTGAACTTAGAAACTTTGTGTTTTTTTTCTTTAAAGGGTCGTTGGATTGATTTCTCTTCCGTTTAGTGTTAATAATATCTTATCTGTAGATTATCTAGTTTTGTCTTTCATTTCTGCTATTTATTTTATCTATTATTTCACAATTAGTTATTTACATTTGTCATTTATCTCTGTAACCAAAAGGACATAAACGCGCCACATTCAATTACATTTAATTTGTTAATTAGCTTCTATAAACTCATAAAATATAATGCTATTACAAATTATCCACTGGGAGGTGCAAAGTTACCGTCAATTAACCTCTTTATCTTGACTTTTGGCATAAGTGTTATCGGTATTTATACCTCCCATTAATTATAAACTTTTGTCTATCTTTTTTCCTTCCACAACATCTTCTATCACGTCCATCAGATTAGAATTTCCTTTCAATCTTCACATTTCAAAAATATTTAGGTGATTGCCCTTGTTTTTGTGTAGTCTCCACTATTTTACCCTGTAGATTGAAATACGCACACGAAATTTCGATGAGTTGTTTCTTAAGAGGAAGCGGGAGTGGATACTGCTAGTATGAATTAAGATATATATATATATATATATATATATATATATATATATATATATATATATATATATATATATATATCAGGTTTGAATATATATATCAGGTTCATATATAATATATGAATATAATTGAATATATATCGGGTTTGCGAAGTTTTTTCTTTTAATGACATCATATTTGTTTAAACGTCCCACGATTACGCACTGAGGCTAAAAAAGAATGTGGTGAAACAATTAATAATGATGGGATGACGAAAGTGGAAGGAAACGGGAAAATCACGAAAAACCAACGCAGATGGTTTTGTTCACCACGAAACCTACTTGGTGGGAGCTGGGATCGAACTATGGACCGCATTCGCCAGAGGTGAGTGCTCTACCATTGAGCCACCAAAGTCTCAAATGACACCAAAGTTCAATATAAACGGGAGATACATAAATGTAGATGTATCAATGGAAGCTTCATGGTCATGTTAAAGTTGTAAATCATTATGTTAATAATTGATTTTCTTATGAAGCTTTCGCTCCTTTAAGCTTTTAATTGATACTAGATGTACCCAATCCTGTTTTCTATTAACGGTATTGACTGCCTTTGCTATCTTTGTGTTTTAATCTTATAGATTTATATGGGAAAACATTTTCCTTTTTCCTTTCAAACGAATAGCGATTTTAATATATATTAGTAAAAGTGACTAAAGTAACAAATATATTAATAACACTTATGAAAAAGTATAGACAATCTACCAACATACTTGTTGCTTTAGTCTTGTTGTTATTTCCCAAGGTAACAATTCCATTATTGACATTTGCGATATTACTACATAAGGAATTATTTTAAAAGAAAATCTAAGATGTTCAAACATCAGTCCCTTAAAAAAGAGAAAGTTTCCACTTACTGTTTCCCAAAATACATACTCCTAATTTTTTTTTTTTTTTTTTTTTTTTTTTTGGAGAAACTACATTCGTGTTTGTCCTTATGACACTTTTACCAAAAGATAGAAAAGCTGTTACATAGATATTTTTCTTTCTTTTTTCCTTAGATGAGTTTTTTAAAGTTTCCTGCGAGAACAATTTTTTAAAAATAAAATTTGTCTGGAGAGAACGAGTAATTCAAAGCAAAATTTGCACAATTTTTCACTTTCTAAAAAAGTAAATGTGAAGCAAATGGTAATAATAAAATTCTGACGATATAGCGTCTTAAAACTTGAAAAGTACCGCGAATTTTTAATAGCTTCAATTTGGTTATTTTATGTATTTTATGGTTAATAATATACTCTTCAGTCACTTCATAACTCTTCAGTAAAATTACAACAAATACGCAGGGAAAGTACTTTCTTGTTAAGTTGCACCGTTGTTAAGCTACGGTATCACGAAGGATAAATTTATATTAAACTATGATTCACCTTTACTATTGTTGTTAACTTATCAATTATTATCATTTTACAGTAATGTCACTTCATGTTATGCTTAACAACAATGCAATATGTTTTTAGCACATTTACTAGTATTTGTTTTGTATATTTATTGTAAAATTTTAATTTGTAAGTTCAATGACAATATAACTTCCACATTTTAATTTTGCTTTTCATTTTTAGAAATAATTGCGAGACTTTTACTTTGAACAATTTTTTTAAAAAAATTCATGAAGTTTTCTTTTTTGCACACTATTTTCACGTGAATTTTACTATTGCTCAAGAAGGTTATGAACAATCTTATTTTTAACTCTTCAAGCTGTTATACTATGCGGCAGTTGAATTCATGTTTGCCGGAAACCAATGAGCTCGTCATGATACACTATTGCCGAACTTCCGGTGAGAAATATGCTCTCAGAGAGCGAATATTTGTACTAGTACATAATGTCAAGGTTTCCATGTCACTAAGAACATAAGAGCATGTCGGTTGAATCCTATTTCAACATTACATGAAAGCGGATTGGCTGATGTAAGAGAAGCGATCAAGGTCAATCGTCAATACGACATCCGTGCATAATAGCAGTAGTAGAAATTTATATACATATATTTTGTAGTTTTTATTGTAAATTCACAGAATCATTGGAGTTAATGTGTCTATAAATGATAATATTTTTATTGACAACATTTTGTACTTTGTTGTTGTAGGCGGATAAGGAAAAGAAGAAGAAGAAGAAGGCAGCAGCAAAGGAGGAAGCTCCTCCCCCTGAGCCTGCACCTGCTGCAGCTCCCGAACCCGCACCAGCACCAGCAGCTGAGCCCGCCCGCCAGAGCTCACGGGGATCCAGGAAGGCCAAACGATCCGGTAGCAATGTCTTCTCCATGTTCTCCCAGAAACAACTCGCCGAGTTCAAGGAGGTGAGACTACAAGGCCAAAAATGTCAATTAAATAGCTAATCATTAACAAATGGCGTCTTTAATGCTGTTGCCAGGAAAACGTGCTCCTCTACCTTTACGTGTTCTTCTGCCCCTGGCACTAAACGTCTAAGAGCTTAAACAGTCCAACTTCCGATTCCAATAGACTACCTTTCAAAGTCGATATTACTCGACTTAATATTTAAAATCGGTACCGTGAGTCTATTTTTTTTTACATCTTGCTTCCTCCAGGTCGAAAAGACCCTCTTCAGTTTCACTTTTCCTCTTCCCATGCTGCAGGTAAATGAATTTTTCATATCTATAAAGTTCATCAGTATGACCTATTTGACAACTCTATAGTGACAACTATCAACTTTTAGCACTCGCTTCCCTATAGTGTGGCTACAAAACGAAGCGAAGCTGTTTTTTTTTAAATATGGAACCATAAAATATAAGGGCATATGTCGTTTAAATCCTTAATTGTAACGTGAAACGCTTAAGTTCTATAATGAAAGAAGAGTTTGTGAGGTCTGTAAGTAACAGGAACTTAAATTAATTGGGCAGTTAAACAACTGGCAGTTGAGGAATGTGTGGCCAGATCACTACTTTTTTAATAAAAAAAATCTCTGTCCATTACTATAATTCAAGTAACTCCACTTTTGATCTTACAACCCTGGGTGAAGGCAAAACAGCCAACACCATTTAGTTTAGTTGACCCCAGTCGTCCCGCATTCAAATACTAACAAGACTCAAAACTGCTTGACTTTGTCTCACTGGAATCGGAAGATAAGTCCAGCTAGGACATTAGTTTAATATGATCTTAACATTCCTTCATTGCTATGTCAAAGTAAGTAATGCCTAGTTTTGAAGCCTATAACCTATAGATTCAGAAAATGGGCTACATGTACTTATCGAACGCTTATGGGGGAGATAAAATCTTTTTTTAAATACTTGTTTCTGGCACCATAATTACTGTGACCACGGGGACAAACAACAACAACGATCAGTTCGAAAAAATCGTTGATTTACATTAAGTAGGAAAGAAATTCTCTGATAAATTGACGCGAGCATCTGCGAAAGGGATTTTATTTTAAATTAACTATTTTAATTTTCGTCGGGTTCTATTTTAAGATATTTTATGAAAATTGATAGTTTACGAAAAATACAATTTAAATTTATGGATGATAAATTTTTAAACGGTTTATAATTTTTCCATAATTAGAAAATGAAAAGAACCGTATTTTTTCCTTACTGACTTCTTGAGTAAGTCGATTGTCAGGAACTTCCTTAGGAAAATCCATAATGCGAAACTACTTTCGGGCCCATTCTATCCTAATCTTTCTAAATCTACGTGTCAGGAATCAATTTCTGAAGTTGCTTTGAGTATTTTAGAAGCACTCCACATTAGTATACGACATGTAATTAGGACCTCAAGTTGGTACTTTTACAGTTCGATTTTAAATGTGTATTAACCAAATGATTACTGATGGTAGCTCATAGACTGTAAAATTGAAGTACATGGTTGAGAAAAACGCGTTGTCATTTAATTGCTGCTAATTTTTTAGGATTAAGATTCATAGTAAAGTAGACAACGATCGGATACTCTATATTTTGAAATATATTTCTGCACTCCACGCTTATGTAGTGGCTAGCGTGCGAACCTTTGTTACATATGATCTCAGGTTTGATTCTCCCTGGGAGAGCATTGAACGCATTACGGTATCAGTCTTGATACTGAAATCGAACTTCAGCAAACAAACAATAAATAACAAATGTAAAAGTTTCTTTCAAACTAACGCTATTGGAAAATACAATTTTTCATGTTTTCTACTATATTACTGTAATTATAAATATATATTCTCTTATAGAATTATCAAAACGCAACTTATATCAGAACTGGTATGTTTTGAAATAGTGAGTGACTACAACAATTTAACACGCAAACTATCCTAAGACCATTTTCGCAGCATTCATGTATCATATGTGCTTGCTGCATTCGTATAAATCAAAACACCTTATTACAGTGTTGACAACCCACGCCAGTCTCCTTGTTATCATAGAATATTCATCATACGAGATGCATTCCATTCGAAATAACTAACTAGGCAAGAAGTATTACGTAAATTAAACACTGCTGCAAAGTATAATTTAGTTAGTCAATCGTTATGCTTAGGTAGTTGAACGATGTGTTAAGTTTGTTAGGAAACAGGATATGCAGAACTAAAATAAATTACTTAGGTACCATAGTGTAGCTTATAGAGTCTGTGTATTTATGATAGGATGAGAAGTTCGTTTATTGTCATTTTGTATTCAATAATGTATGACAAAGTGTGGAAAGCCAAAATATGAGATAATTTAATACAGTTCTAAGAGACAACCTGTAGGCGGTCGTCAATAGTTTGTTATATATGTAATAAATAAGAAAGATTGAAAAAATACTATTTACTGTGGCATTCAGTGTAGTTATTTGTAGTCAATTATTTTTACTGCTTAACACTCAAATACAAAGTTGCAGTTATGTTTCGAAATTTATACTTGAAAGTTGTTTCATATATCAGATTACGGTTCTATGTATCTGTAATTTATGGCTAACGTGGTTCTTTTCGTTCAATTTGTAGTTTTTTCAGAGTTCTTTTCTAATTCAAATAGTTACGTTTCCAGTAATAAGTTCCTTTATAACTCGTTATTCACTTAATTTGCCCCGTGTTTTTCTTTGTATTTAATAATATTTTTTCTTGGTGTTTCTATGGCTACATGTGAATAAATAATTAATTATTAAATGTGTTTGGTTAAAGTTGATTGTTAATTTTGCTTAACAATTATTTTGTGTGATGAAATTCCTTGAAAAATTCTACATTTAAATGCCATCAACTAATTATACACTTTTTTTTAACAGTTGCTTTCAATATTAATGTTAGGAATAGGTTTAATTTGGTTTACTTCTGTTTTCAATCTAAACTGTACCGAAAATGAATCTACATTCTAGAGGATATGAACATTTTGTAATATGAATTTAACGTTAGTACTTAGTTGATATTAGATTATGTTTATCTCATTCACTGATCCGATTACTATGACTTGTTTATGTGATTCGTCACGTAATCCGATCACTCTCAATCGTAGCAATAATTATTACCAACTATAATTGTTCCCAAATTATTAAATAAATATTACATTTAGCAAATTGCAATCACGTAATAGATCTTAGCTCTGATAATGTGCAGTAGAGACAAAAGATATGATTCATATTTCTGACTCTTTCTGTTACATAGGCTTTCCAGCTTATGGATGCCGATAAGGATGGTGTCATTGGCAAGAACGACTTGAGAGCCACCTGGGATTCCATTGGCCGTTTGGCCTCTGACAAGGAACTCGATGAGATGCTGAGCGAGGCATCTGGACCAATCAACTTCACTCAGCTGCTCACATTGTTCGCCAACAGGATGTCAGGCTCAGGAGGTACGCTTTCTGTTATTTCTTCCATCTCTGATTATAAAATTTAAAGTGCATAAAATAAAATGTTTGTACAACATAAAAATAAACTTTCCTTCTATAAATTTTTATATTATATATCAAAATATACACATTAATATTAATAGAGATATAATAAGTTTTGTGCATATATGTATCTACGTGCTAGATATCAATATATTTGTTTTCAAAAATTTATATATATCACATTTCAAATAATATGTATCAATTTCAAATTATAATTAATATTTTGATGATTATTGAAAGCAATCATACACTTTATATTTTGTGGATGAGTAGACCAAGCGATTGTTACCATTCACTAGCAGGCTTTGCAGTTTAGTCAGCTTGGTTAATTGATGTTTAAGCCCTTTTCCAGCGCCGAGGCTATGTGAGATATGTCCTACTGCTTACAGCCGAATCCGAATCACTACACTTTTTTTAAAAAAAATACGAGACAAATAACCGGAATCAAATCTAGGATCACGTGTACGGAAAGCATGCACGCTAGCTAATTGGCACTAAGGGGCATTGCATTCGATAGATTTTTATCAACTATGTGCTATTGTGTATTTCTACAAAATAATATTTCCTATAAAGCTAACAGGTTCAACAACTGTTTCTTTTGACTCTAGTAATTGCATCAGATTTAAAACGTAGTCAACTTCCTATTATTTGATTAACATTTATATTAGTTTTAAATTAAATATTAATAACATGTGGTTGATAGACATGGTCCAGAATTCCATTTCCGGTGGAAGAGCATAATATCCGTCTCCTTTATCCTAAAGGGCATAAGCGTGGGATGTTAAACTAAAAAACTTCATTTATATAAAATATGCCATTAAGAAACTCGAGTTTTGGTTTAAATCTTACTTCAATCCTTTCAGTATACACAAGCAAATCAAATCATACATACATGCTTAAATCAATTCTTACACACATACTGCTAAGGAACATTAAGCTCAGATTAATCAATTAATTGACAGCTTATCTAATTAATATCGTAGTTAATAACGTATCTAAAGGGGTGAGCTACATAGGAACAAACTTAAAAGTAAGTTATTTACACAAATGTTCGTCAATGGAAAGCTATTTGATTTTTAAATACTTACACTAAGACTTACCTACATCATAATTAGATTTTGAAATAATTGGTATTTAATTTAGTACATTAAAATTTCTAAACTAAGTTAAAATAAGAAATTTTGCGGGCATATTGAAAGAAATTTCTTTAATTTAATTTGTTCTTCATTTCTAGAATTAAATTATCTTTATTCAGAAAAAATCAATTATTTCAACCATTTGCAAAGATATGGTTCTCTTTCTTCATAAAATAATCTAATACAATCAGTTGCGATTACTGTAGTGAGTATTTGTCATAATAATTTTCTCCTATTTCTTCGTTGAATCACCTTAATCAACATATAAGCTCTGTTATTCCTCTTGATATTGTAGTATTAGCTTGGTTAGATATATGTTTAACATAAGAATAAATATTACTTTACAGGTTCTGATGATGATGAGGTCGTAATCAATGCCTTCAAGAGCTTCGATGAGAACGGCAAAATTGACAGCGAAAAGTAAGTACAAACATAAATTATAACAGACTTAGATTAATATGATATTAAACTCTTTCCTATAATATTAGTTTCAAAGGAAAAAAAAGAGCTTTGTTGGTTTAAGCAGCATTCTCTTTGTCTTCTTTTGAATACTGGTCTTAATTGTAACATTTTTTTTATTATTTTTCATCGTAACTTCTTTTGTGCTTTATTATTGTCTCCTTTGATTTGCTTCTTAACAGTATAACATTAACATTCTTTCAATATTATTAAACCTCTTAAAATTATGAAAAGTAACTTCAGTTCGGACCAAAGTTCCTTTTGACCTTGAAGTTCGTACATAGAATAGGCTTATGGTACTGTCGAATTTCAACTGTCAACATATTTCAGATTAGTCATTGCTCTAGGATTTAAATATGTATGAATAATAAGAAAATCATACATAAAGTGGTCGGAATGACTGTAACATGGCACATATTGAGAGGATGAGCCTTTGGATGCTCTCTTGTGGTATGACAAGTCATGTGACTTCGATACGATGCCACAGCTCAGCAGCTGTAGCTGATGGAGTTCACAAGTGTAAGAGAAGTTGTTCAACAATATATAAGGTGATGTTCAATCAGCGAAAGATCAAAAGAACGAACCAGCCAAAGATGTATTGTGTCCATTCAGAAGGAGTACTTCTGTAAGACAGTACGTACAACATAAGAGCGCGCGTCCACGGCAGAACCTGCACTAAAGGGACCAAAATCGAGTCCACAGCTTCATTAGTGTTCCTTTGGCTGGATATATCTTTGTCAATGCGTATGAGGCACAAACGGCTACGAAATCCTCACGCCATAATGCCCAGTGCAGGACCGACGTGGTTATGCAAAATGCAGGCGTCGTTCAGCCTAGTTCCATGATGATGCTGCAGACAGAAGGGGATTTGTCAGATTCGTCCCTTCATGGGCAACTTTCGCGACACGATTGTGATCTCTGATACTTATGCTGTGCAGTCAGTAGATGTCACAGCAATGGGCGCCGTGGAAATATGATCTGCTCTGCTAGATAACGTAGAACTGTTCTTGGAACTCTGAGTTCTGTGCAGCAGTCTCCAGTGCCTGAGCCTGTATACGGGATGTGACTGTCCGATCCGCCAGAGTATATGCCATGTGACTGTCCACATGCGCTGCTCTGTGGCCCCATTCTGACCAATACGGACACCAATGTTGTGGAAGGATAAGCCATATTATTCACAATACATCACCATTCGTCTGCTATCAAAGACTGAAACCTACTGGAAGGATTGTTGCATTTGACGACAACCCATGTTTTGGCCGTATACACACACTCACGTCACAGCAACCTTCGTCTATCGCTGAACTGTGGCTTCCTGGCCGGCCTCTGCTTGTTTGCACTATATGGTATGCCCGGCGCCTCTGCAGCTTTGTGCTAATCAATTATTTATCCTTTCTTGCTCTACAGATTCAGCAAACTTGAACATCCTACGATGTCTCCTTCTTGGTGTTGCATTTTTAATCGTCATCTCTGACCTGTCTAAGTTTGAAAAAGATCTGGGAATGATATTTCTATAGACATATTATATTACTTCAAAATTACCTCCAAGGAAACATTTCTCACAAACGTATAATTTCAATTTTTTTCGCACCATACGATTAGAAATTAGTTTAAGTTGTAAATAATAAGATGAACTGGAAAAAACACATGTTAAACATTTCATGATCACATTAGATATAATTACCTTAGAGTGGCAATAAATAAATGATTGTCATAATAAAGTGTTATATTCCAGTCTTTCTGAGACGACAGATAACATCTTCGAAAAATTTATGAAATGTTTAGGCTGGTTTTCAGTTAAGCCTTTAATTCTTAAGATGATTTATTTAGAAAATATTTAGAATTGTAGATAATTATATTTGGTGTTCCTTTACTTAAGGAATGGGGAATGAGCATGATGATAGATCTTAATAATTTGAAGTACCAATAATGACATTGGTACACTGATGGATGAACCATAATCTGACCATCTCCTCTTCCTTTTGTAACAATTAACATGGTATACTTCTCACTAAATGTTGTCAGTTATATCCTGTATTAATGCTTCGTATAATATTCTGTAGATATAACTCACTTATCAATATGAAATACGTGTTTTACCTATTCTTTCTTATGAAAAGTAGTCTTAGAAGTTGTTTACTGTACCAAGTAGCAGCTTGTGTTTAATCTTAGAAAAAAAATATTTATTTGTCTTCACTATATGCAATAGGAATTTAGTTGGTATCATTGATTAAACTAATTAATACTGAATTAACAAGAGTAACGAAGAACAAGGAACAAATTGGTGAAAATTAGTTATATCTTAGTTTCTATGTATTGTTGTCTATTGTCTATGTTCAAATTTGAGAGTTGTTTCCATAGATCAATTAGGTATTATTTCTAACAATTTTGAACGTTGAGAGCTCATAAAAAGAACTGCTATTTCACTTTCAAATTTGGTTTTGTGATAAAATTGGACTTATAAAAACAGTTACTAATTAATTCGTTCCAATCTGTTGAATTCTCTAAAGTAACGTTGAAATTTTGATACATTTTAGTTCAGTTTTGTCTATTTATGTGGATAGTAATTTATATGCAAATTCTTCCGTATACCTTAAATAAACTTATTTTCTTGTAAGGTGAAAATAAACAGTAGAAATTTAAAATAATATTTTGATGTAAATAATTTACATTCTCTTAAATTAAAAATCAATAACTCCGTACGTAACTTTATGGAAACTTCTAAAGTATATAAACTAGAACTGTGTTTTCGATTAGTTACATTATTATTATATTAAAATGTAATTAAAAAGTTACTTCACTTTTTAGATTTATACAAGCGTGTTACTACGTTTTTATTTTGTTGTTGCGTATTTCAGATTCCGAACTGCCTTGATGACCTTTGGCGACAAATTCACTTCCCAGGAGGTAGATGATGCCTTTGACCAGATGGAAATCGACGACCAGGGCTTCATTAACACCAGCAAACTCATTGCCATGTTGACCGCCAGTGCTGAAGAGGGCGAGGAAGGAGGCGAGGGCGAAGCCGCCTAAACAAGGCCAGTCTTAAAAGATTATAATACTTGTCCAAAATTTATTTCATTTTATATCTCACTTATCTACCATGTTCACTAGGGGATCAGCTCGGCTTAATATCAAAATAAATTGATGAATAGTAAATGATGGATAGGACAATAAAATAAAGTTCGCAACCAAATTAATTTTTTAGCTCTATATTGCTGCTTACTGTCTATATTCTTATGTTATAAAAATAGAAGCAATTTGAAATTTGCTAAGTTACTTTGATTAGTTCAGTTAAGAAATCATAAAGAACTTTTCCTAAAGACCAGGCTCAAATTCTCTTCACAATTTTTACAACTAGTCTTTTTATGAAATTTGTCTATTTTAATAGTTTACATAGTTTCTAAGATATTATCCTTCAGTTTTTGGTTAATAGTACATATTTACGGTTCGATATTTAATAATTACTTAGCATCAGGAGAAATTCTATATCGCTCAGAAATCCTTAAATTTGAAATATTATCTTGTTGTCCATAATCAGTTAAGAACATTTTAAATGTATCAAGTCTATTCCGATAGTAATAATAAAATGTTAAATTTTAAAACTAAAAATGTAATTTATTATGAATTGAATTGTTATTAAATAAGTCATTCTTTTCATCAAGAAATTATTTAAAACACAGCTAAAGATGTTTTTTTTAAACACCTTCATATAATAATAATTATTGTTATTTAAAGCATTACACCAACATTGTAAATTGCTTAAAATGACTCCAATAAAATGTCATTCCTTCATTATATGTAAATTTTCTTTAAAAATTATTACTATTCTTTAAAAGATAGAAACTTTTATGAAAATTTTACAGTGTTTAGGAGATTATTCCCAACACAAACCAAAAGTTCATTTTTGTTTACATGCTGAATTTTTGTTTCCGTTTAAATCTTATTTACCGTTTGTTTTGTTTACAGCTGCCCATTCCATCTGGAGTACAGAGACAATCATGGTAAGTTATTTAACGGAATATTATGTTTATATATCGTGAGAAATAAATACAGGTTGTGTGTAGTATGCTTTATAGCTCTTATAATTTTATTTTTAAAAACATTTTGGACTCCAATCATTGAAATGCTGTAATTTTATACGGATACAGAGGCGAGACAAATAGATATTTTGCTTTTTAAATGTAGTACCTCGAAATTTGCACGTGTATATATTGTATGTAAACTTCATATTTTGCTTTGTAGGACTGAAATAATGTAAAACATTCAAATCTAAGCAAATTAATAAAAAGTGACAATGAAGTAAAGTGACTCGGAGGATGGATATCAGAAATATACAAGGTTTACTGATAAGAACATCTGCACTTTGAAATCGTGTTTTGGCAGCACTGACTGGATTGGCAAGATTAGTCTGTAATAGCTGTGTACGTGCAGTAGTTTGTGCAAATCGTAACATAGATCATGTTCTTCAACAAGATCCTGCAACTTACTACACAGGTCAGCAGGCATTAAAATATTAACCCGGACGCATTCTGTCGAGAAATGGTGATGTAAACTAGTCATCCAGATAATATAGTCTGTCCCTCCTGGATTGTGTTCTGTGGGATTATTTCAAAACTCGAGTCTATGTGAGTAAGTTACAAGTAATTGATGAACCAAAAAGGAACATTGAACGTAGCATTGTGGATTTACCGTGCAATACGTGTCCAAAAGTGATGCAAAATTAGACCATTAGAATTCATTCCTCACACCGTTGCAAACGAAGGTATTTGAACGACATTATCCAAAAAACATAATGATTACTTTGTATTACAGAAAGAAGTATTTCATTTTCACTTTTAATTTCTATTCTATTTCTTTTCTAAAATTCTGACAATCTTGTTAGTAAACCTTTAACTACCTAGTTTTATCATTCCTAATGTATCATTTTTAATCACTTTGAAATTTACCGTTTGTTATATTTTGGATCACGATACATAGTGCTATACTTACCAGTACTTGTGTTGTATTAATTCATTTCTCTCATATTTTCTTCAACTGATTATAGAAAAAGAATTAACAAATGAAGAAGTAGAGGAAAGTGGGTGAATACCGCGCACTGAAGGATCAATCGCGAATTACACAGATATTTTGGGATGAAAAGAACTAAGAAATCAGGAACATATAATCACATCCTGTAACGTTAAACCTATGTATAAGCTGTTATGTCAACTGCATTACATTATAAGAAAACAAACGAAAAAGTGAGAAAGGCAAATGCGCAGTATTCACCACCCCCGTAGGGTAATAGCGCGCAGATAATTTTCTAATATTAAATAATACTAGAACCAATAAAACATAGAAACCAAATATATGTTTATGTATTTAATAGTCTACTGTGTACTATAAATTATAAGCACCTTCTCACTTTGTCTTTCAACTACTACCTAATATTACGCAGCACGTCTTTCAACATGTACTACGCAGTTATTATAGTGTAGTCACATGTAGTGTTTCACTCCTTGTTCGCTACCTGTCATTCGCCATTACACATATGCTGTGTGATATCATGGGGAAACTTTGATGCGCGGTATTCACCCACTTTCCTCTAATGTTAATTTGTCTTATGTTAGTATTACGTTTGTGTAAATAAAGTAATTGCATATGCATTTTCTGTTTACTTTCAGGGTATGATTGATGGAAAGGACTCATCTTCATTACATCAAGATCATCTTTTTCAAGACAACAAACATAATCGCATAGATTGTTTCTGCAAGGAACGGAACGGAGGGGACTAGCAAGGCAATTGCGCAAGCCCACGGCCCCCTTTCACTCTGTGTGTTAGTGTGTGTGTGCGTGGAGGAACACTTCATTGTGCTTCTTCACTTCACTTCACTTTACTTTACGAAAGGGAACAAAGGAAACAGGAAAAAAAAACCTAACACACTTTGTTCTATCTCTTTCCTGTCTCCTTGATTTGTGTCTTCCTTCATTCTTTTCTTCTCTATCTATTTATCTTTCTTCTCTGCTATGGTTCTTCCTTCTATCACACTCTCTACTATCATCTTTCCTTTCTTCTTATCATTTCTCTTCTTCATTCTCTCCGTAATCTTCAACTTCCTACTCAGTTTGTGTCTTATATTCATCTGTGTATTGTTGGAGATTTTATGGGAAGAATAAAGTTAAAGGAGTCCATGATTGTTCTGCACTCAAAAAATAAAATCATGTCATTATTATTATTATTATTTATTTATTTTCTATTCTAGCTTTTACAAAATAAATATTTATCTGGATATAAGGTACAGAAATAACGCCCTTCGAAACGGCAGCTAGAATATTTAATATTGAAAATTTATGTATGTTGTTTCAAACATACTTCTAACTTTATATGTTAAACTAGTCAGAAAAAATTAAAAACAAATGTTTTATTTTGTTTTCAAAAAATAAACAAGAAAAAAGTAACCTGAAACTTTTAAAGTTTTACTTAAACACTCTTCTGAGACTTGGAAGCTGTTAAGATGTATGGAGGTTCCTTGTGTATACTTTTTATTATGATTGTGTACAGATTGAGTGATTGAGAAGATTGAACGAATGGTATACCTAAGAGGGTCATTGTGTTTGTTCGCTATTCTTTACACAAAAGAAATTTACATTAAAATATATATAAAAAAAAAGTGCATGCAAAATGGAGGTGCTCCCATTTTGCTTGCTATTTATGTAAAGAAAAACTGAAAAATAATAAAAATATTTACATAAAACCAATTTTCAAGGAAGTATGTTTCCTCTTATTTTAATTACAGTAATAGGTTTCACTACCGTTTAATAAGAGCACTGGTTATAAGCAGTATTTTGCTATCACTAAGTAATGAAAATGGCGTTATACAAGCAACTGTGCACAATAATTAGTATTATAATGACATACTAATTACTGTGAGTTCTTAGAAAAAGAGATTAATATGACATATTGTAATCAGTTGATGCAGATTGGCTTCCTGAGTAAACCTGCTTCTAAGTTTCGCTTTCAGTGAATGTCTCTTGAAGTTTTATAACACTATGATTTTTAACATTTCAGATTAGTACTATAGAAACATATAAGCTCATAATCACTTTATATAATTTTACATTCGATATTACGAAACTTCTCTCATTTAAACGATTGAATCTTACAACATTCTTGAACAAATGGATGAGTCAAGTATGATTTTATGAGTTCCGCTGTCAATCTAAGTGCTAGGTTCCAAAAGCCACATTTTCGGTTCCAAACATTACGTCTGCTAGATAAAGAAAGCGTAGACTCGTGTGTGTTTCGTCTTCTTTTCTTGTAAATACGTTTTCTTACTTTCCTTATCTTTGGCCCATTTGCTCTTTAAAGATCCTTCTTTCTAAAATTGAAATAAAAATAGCAGTTCTCTTTTACATTCTTGCATTTATCACTCAACGTAAAACATAACCGTTATAACCTTAGAATCCATTGGAAAGAAATGAAATGCTGGAAGTAGTAGCGGAAACACGCCATGCTTCACTCATCCATATATACTTTATTTCATGTCTTATGATTCCTTCGCACGCTTATGGAAGAGATTTATCGCAGAAGATAAATGGAATCTAACTTTTGAGCTGTGTTCTTTATGATTAATGTAAGTGAAAAGCAAGTAATTCGTGTAATAGAAGAATGGGATGAAACCGAAGATTTTTTGAACAATAATTTCCATCTGCTCGAGGTATGACGTAGAAACACTGTGAGCGAAGAAGAGGGGATGAAACAAGAAAATGGAATAAACAGGCGTTGGCACTTTATGCGTACTTACAGTTCCACGAGTAGCATGGCTACAAAACTATCAACTCTCTTACCACTTACTCTATACCTGTCTTTTTTAAACGCCAGGTTTTTCTGCCTACTCCTTCCGCTCTCCTAGTGGTTTACTTAGAAAGCAAGAAGATACTGTGACGTCATAAATAATTCAATAGGAAATGACTTCCCTAGAAAATCCACGCGGCTTCAATGAAATTGCGCACACTTTTCCGGTTTTATCAGTTTTATCTGATGAGCCGTTGACAAGCTGCTATAATATACAGAATTGATCACAAAAAAAAAAAAAAAAAAAAAAAAAAAAATTAAGCAATGTTGTCATATGGAAAATATTTCTCTTCTGTTATGTTTATATATGTGTGTTACATTATGGACAGCTGTTTCCAAGAACTGACTACTGTAATTAATTAGACGATGAATGGTAACTCAGTGGTCTTCTCTGATTGATGGAATGGAAAATGAACTTTTCAGGTGACTAAAATAATCATTTTAATTAGAGAATGGAATCTGATTTGTTGACCGGGATATAATGGTCAAAGAATCTCCTTATTTATATCAAAGGTAATGATCTTTGCCTTGATTTGAAACTTTGATACTTCATCCTTTTCTCCAGTGAAAAGTATTTGTAATTCAACAAGGAAATAATTATATATATATATATATATATATATATATATATATATATATATATATATATATATATATATATATATATATATATATATGATAATTAAATTGAAGTTAATCGTAATATGTCCCATGACAAACACTTACCATTTTATACCTAGGTATTGTAAAGGTCATGTTCACCGGTATTGTAACAGAGCGGTGATTGAGCGATGAACTGTAGAAATTCAAACTCCGATTAGTGATAATTTCACAGCCTGTTTTATTACAAGTGAAAACTCTTTAGTCAGTGGAGAGAAGGGCGTGGATTAAGGGTCAGAGTTGATGACGATGAGTTTTGGTGAATCGGAGTGGGTCATGGTGGGTAACGGTGGGTGGTGGGTTATGGTGGGTCGCGGGCCACGGTGGGCCAGTGGGTCATGAGTCAAGTTTTCATTGATCCACACCATTTCTAGTCTGAAGGAAACACCTTATTTGGGAACAGATTTTAAAGCTACCATTGTGGCAACATTGGACAAACATTTCTGTTTGAAAAAGGCCAACAGAGATTTGTGCACAGTTTGGGATCTAGAATATGCGCAATTCAGTTGCTCCCATCCACGCACATATATTTTTATCTCAGAGAACAAGCAATTATGGTTGACACTTACAATTTATTAATTTTTCTTTTTCTTTTATGTGTATGCTTTTCCCAAATATTGATTCATGATGTTATTTACAATAGTAAACTATAATTAACTGCTACGTTAATTACTTGCTTAGAGCTTTCCTTAGGTTTTTCTTATACAGTAACGCTTATTTAAGAGATAATTTTAAGGTGCATCCAGACAACGGCATTTTCATGAACATTTTTTGTGAACATCCTGATATTAGTAACGATTTCACAAATCAAAAGTTGCAACTGCTAAAATATTTCGCTCTTTCGTTGTACTCTTTTTCTAGTGTCTATTTTATCAATATTATTACTTCTATTTTCTTTTAATATGTTGCTTTACTTATTCAAATCATTTCAATCAGTGATTATTACCAATAAATAATTAAAACCACAAAATTTAGAAAATTGTGCCATAGGCCAATGATTTTATAATTTTACGTTTGATTTTATAAGCTATATCATTCATTTTTTTAACCCGAATAGAATCAGTGGTCGCTGTAAAGTGTCCACACTTTGAAATTTGGGTTTTTAATCTTCAATATTTCAGAGTCTGTTCTCCATTTTTTAATATTGTGTAAGCGCGTGTCTAAACTGTTGGTTTTCACGGGACAAATCTTTCTTCTCTGTGTTCTTTGTAAATAATAAAGAGTAAGTATGATGGGGAACAAAAATAACTCCCTTGGTCCAATATGGAGGACTTTCGTGTTTAGTAACTACCTTTAGCAGGTGACTGTGTTCATATGTAGTAAACAAATGACTGAAGTAAATGAAACAGTGAAAATGAAATTTCTATTTTGACTTTCACGATTACACCCTTTAGGCTAAATGAGACAAATGACTAATGAAAGCGAATGATTATAATATTTTTGATACAATGAGAGTGTGAGAGAACTTCGTCACCAGTGATGATATTAAATGATTTCCTTCAAGGAAATTTCAATACACAGCGGGTTACAGCAGTACTGCGAGAATACTGGTAACCCTTGTTGAGCACGATCAGGAATTTACCCCGGCGAGGAATTTTGAAGCTGTGAAGGGATCATTTCTAAAATCAACCCCCTGAAATCATCACTGCTCGAGAAAACTCAGAGACACAATGTTGCCAACCACAATTCGTATGATCGAGGATCGAAGAAGGATTTCTTAGTCCAAAGTTCTTATTGTGGCTATCCAACCAATGAGCTATCTGCTTTCCGAATCAATTCATTGTACAATAAGAAAATCGCGTACAAATACAAGACACTTTACACTTTAATAAGAATTATTTAAGGAGGAGAACTCCATCGTTGTTATATAGTGTAGTTAGTGTAGCAGCGTCGATTCTCACTGGGAGCTTGTGTGATTCACATCTCATACAACTTTGGTGCTGAATTGGAGGCTCAACTTCAAATCAACCAAATTCTTAAGGTAAGTTAATCTACGTCTACATTGTGGTTACCTATAATCTGTTTTCTAAACTGACTTAAAGTAACCAAAGCAGTCCTAGGCTATACAAAGCTATCCTACTCTACGACCAATCAAAATACGACTTTTTTTGTTAACATCCCTTTTTATCACATATTTATTTGAAATGAAATGAAATCTTTCAGTTTTACGTCACACTTTACTCCGACTAGGCTAAAGGAGACGGTGGTGATGAGCAACGAATGCAATAGTGGAATGAATAAAGCGGGAGGAAACAGGAGAATCCTGAGAAAACCCACAGACACGGTGTTTGTCCATCACAAAGTTCACTTGGCGAACGAACGGATCGATCGGAGGACCCCACGCACCAGAGGTGAACGCTCTACCATTGAGCTACCATGCACATATTTATTTGTGACTTGGAATCCGTTCCACCGTAATGCTTTCAAATTCTAATGATTTCCTATTAGCAACAGAACCCGAGTCCATATGCATCAAGAGCCCGCACGCTAACCCCTAGATCATATAGGAGGACTATATCAAGCAGTAGAATAAAGTTTCTTCTCAGGTATCGCAGATGGGAGCAGAGTAATAGGTTAGAAATGTTATACTAGGTTCGGTTATATAGATTGCTTTACCATGAATTTTATTTATCCCACTCCCAACTGCAGAATTTACCCCGACATCTTTAAACAAAATGTATATTGTAAACATTATTTCCATGCCTTACTATTCGAACTTATTCAATAGTACTCTAAATTAAATGAATTGTGCCACGGTTATGCCGGCTAGGTTATAGGAAACGGTGAGATGAGAAATGAATAAAATGGTGGAATGAAAAAAGTAGGAGGAAACGTGAGAACCCCGCGAAAATCCACGCACGAGGTGTTTGTCCACCACAAAGTTCACTTGGTGCGAGATAGAATCGAACCAAGGACTCAATGCACTAGAGGTGAAAGCACTACCACTAAACCACCGCGGCCCTCAAGAGTACTCTAATATTCATGTAAAGTCGCTCATAGGGTTCAGTTTTTAGATATTAGTATTCGATTAAGAAAAGTATTAGCCTACTATGATGGTGATCATTGTACCATTGTGATTGGATATTCTTAATCTGCCCATGTCAATTAAAAGTTTAAAGTCGTTCCTTTAAATATTAATTCAGAAAACAATTTCAAACACATAAAAATGTAAAAAAAAAAACACTTAACATCTACATGCATATCATCTAAACATTGGTCAGCACATTGCCAACTTATACGTGCACAAAAATATTCATGAACAAGCTGTAGGTTGGACGCAAACTAAGTATCAAAGTATTCGCCTATATTAGCATATGTTTCTAAATTTTGTACTTTTATTTATTTAAGGCTAATAATCATTGATTGGAATAATTGTGATAAGTAAAATAAAATATTAACAGAAAATTGAAGTAATATTATTGATATTAGACACTAGAAAAAAATATACATTTCATACTTCTAAAAACGAAACACTTTAGCACTGGGAACTTTCAATTTGTGAAATCGTAGATTTTAACATCATTGGTAACATCAGGATGTTTACGAAAAAATGGCATGAAGATGGCGTTGTCTGGGCGTACTTTTAGGTTTTGTAATACTCTGTTTTGGTTCCGTTACGTATAAGTTTATTGAATACTAGCCTTCGGTTAGCTGGGACTTCCCCCAGCACCCAAATTTGCTTGGCCCACGGCCTAGCACTTCTCATATCCCTAATATGTGTCCAATCTTACGGGATGTCGAGATTTGACTCTCTTATTATAACACTTGCAAGCTGAGCTCATTCGTGGCTAAGTGGTTAGCGTACGCGCCTTTGGCGTGGGAGACTCGGGTTCTATTCCCAGTGAGGGCTCATGCGGTTTGGATTATACGATATCAGCAGGTCCCGTCTCATATAGCCTCGCTGCTCAAAGGGACGTTAAACTTAAAATCAACTCAACACTTGCAACCCTTACCCTTTTTCTTCTCTTCTAAGGGAAACAAAAAACGCTGAAACACCTCTTTAATTAACATATCTCCACACTTAAGAGGTTTCAAGATATGGTCATGTTATTTTAACAATTACTACCTCCATCCTTTTTTCTTCCCGCCTTTTTTCTTTCGTTCTAAGGGAAACATTAAAAAAAAATACTGAAACATATCTTTCATTATTTAAAATTAAAAGCCTAAATACCAATTTTCATGCCTCTAACCTTAAGGAATTTCGAGGTACAAATGTATGACCATTTTATTTTAACAACCACAAACTTGACTCTTTTTTCTTCCCGCCTTTTTCCTTCCCTTCTAAGGGAGACATTAAAAAATTGCTAAAACACATCTTTTATTACCTATATATTAAAATGCTAGGTTTATACGTTTGTCTCCAAAGAAAAGTTTATATGTTTATCTCCTATTTTTTCGACAATGAGATCTCGAAAACCACAAGTGCTAGAAACGTGCCGTTTTCACTGGTCGATTCCAAATTTTGTGTAGATTGTCCAGTTCTAATTGAATATCTTTTTAAAAAAACGTGACCGTTATTTCTTTATTACACTTTTTAGGAACACACTGGAAATGTTGAGATTTTAAAAAAGTAAAGCATACGAGTTATACATTTCAACACAACATGGTTGTATACAGGGGTTTTATATCTTGCCGGCGTTTGTTTCACGGCGAAATGACAATGAAAAACGAAAGATAACAATTTTTCTTGTCTAAGATGAATCTTTGGCAATTGTTTGGAGTGTTTTGCTCAATGAACACCATATATTACTGATATTATAATTAATTGTGCGTGTGTAATGTATTTGGTTATTACATACTGCATGCAAGAAGAAAGAAAACACTGATCATACGTAAATTAGAAACTCAAACCAGAAGTAGGCTCAAATCTTGCAAACGGTGCGAGATATTGAAAAAGTAATCGAAAATATCTCCCCTTTATGCTACCCCTTCACGATTTTATCAAGACGTCTTTCACTTGTATCTATAAAGGAACATGTACAGATGTTGTGAGGAATGACAAGGAGATTCATGCTCATATGTGAAAGATACGCTGGGTAGAGAGCGCAGATTCAGATAGTTTTAAATTAAAAGTCTAAAATAACAATTTTTATGTATTTTAGCCTTAACAGATACCTTAACAGATTTCGAGATATGGCTATCTTATTTTAACAAATACAACGCCCACTCGTTTTCTCTATCCGTCTTTTTCTTCCCTTCTAGGGGAAATTTGTAAAAACGGTGAAACACGTTTTTAATTATTTTAGATACCATAAATACCAAATTTCATGTCTCTAACCTTAAAGAATTTCGAGGTATGCTCATTGAATTTTAACAATTGTAATTCCACCCTTTTTCTTCCAGCCTTTTTTCTTTCCTTCTATAGGGCAAATGTGAAAAAAAAACGGTGAAACGCGTGTCTAATTATTTTAAATGAGAAGTTCATATATCAAATTTAATGTTTCCAACCTTCAGAGATTCTGAGATATGGACGTTTTAGATTAATAATTGTCATCCTCTTTCCCTCCATTTCCAATCAAATTTCCAAAAAAAAAAAAAAAAAAAAAACCTTCCTTATATTACAAATCCTATACCATGGCAAATTTCCAATTTGTAGCTTAAGATGTTTGGCCTGGGCGTTGATCAGTCATCAGTCAGGTTACTTCTTTTATATAGACAGATGAAAATGATGAGAAACCGAAAATCCAAGAACAATTTTAGACAGTGTTAATTATATACTACCAAAGTAGAATGATGTGGAAGTGTTGAAATTGTTACTACTAATATAGGCAAAATGTAGAGTTTTACATAATTATTACTAATCTCATTTTTGAAGCTGCTACAGACTTGATATGGCTGCTTTCATACCCATTTTCACATTATGTGGTTATTAGTTTTATTATTTTTGTCTCTATATACATGTACTTAAAAACTGGTCCCTAATGATTGAAATATATTAAATCTCAACATTTTATTCATAATCAGAAAGTCGGATTCGGCGCGGGAGATCTGCTGGTTCTGATTCCATGTGAAGCTATAACCTAAAGGCAGTTAAAAGCAAAATACAAAAACCAAAAAATGAATCTGTAATCCAAAATTCAAAATTGATTGGATCTTGGCGATATGAAAGTTATATATAGTGATACAAAGTTACAATAATAAGGAAATCACCTACATCAATTAATAAGGTACACTATAGCAACGTTTGATTTGAAAACTAAGAGAAAACCCCTCATCAATACATAATTTAAATTCAGGAATAAGAATAAGATATAATCAAAATAATTTAAGTATACATACCTTTTGAAATGCGTGCACGAGTAATGATGTACTCCTCCACATTTCACAACCCCTGAGACTTTGTGCAAACTATATTGGCATTATGAACATATCTGTCATGCAGGGTTGGATCCAGAAATTTGACGAGTGTACAACAATAACTACTAGTACATTTGAATTAAATTTGAATTTTTAATGTATTAGGCATCTGTGATGTGATTGAAGAATTACCCTGGATATGCTCAGTGTCTTTTCTCAGGAATCGAACCCACGACTTTCCGAATGAAAAGCCAACGCTTTACCAACTGACAGTGAGCCACGGCCACTTTTAGATCAGGAATTTCTTTGATCATTGACACTTTGAAATATGATGGATCCTTTTATTGTACGGAATTCTTATGAGTGTTGCTATTTTTAATACTAGCTTCTCATTTTAGATAGTGTATATTTACAATGAACAGAGGTGCACGCGCGCCGGTGCAATCCCCTAAATCTGACCCTGCTGCCATGTTGTTTTAGTCAAATGATTTTCAGAAATGAGTTCATACATTATATCAGAAAACAAAACTTATTCTATGAGATAAGAACTGTAGTGTGTATTCTAAAAACTTCCCAAACTGTGCTTATACGTAATTATTGGAGCGAGAACACTATTTTAATAATTTACTGCATAGTAGTGCTTCCTATTTTAATGTTTAATAGTCCAAGATTTTACAAAAGACGTCTTGTGGAGCGTTTATTTAACTAAAATGTTTTCTTATTAATCAACGTTTAAATATTTTTTACATCCTAAGAACTTTTCGCAAAATGCTTACTTGCACACAACGTTTAGTTTTTTTTTGTTTTTTTTTTTTTTTTAATGGTTGTAAATGGGCGCGTTCAACATTCAAAATTGTATTTACAAAAACGTTTCTGATCCCGAGCGATACTATGAGGTGCCATTCACATTGAACTGAGCGATCTATAACATTAGAGGCGGAGCAGACACTTGGAGAATCAGGACGGAAAGAGGTGGATAGGTTAACTGATAAGGATTAAGATGTATTGGCAGTGAGTGGGTAGTCATCAATCCACGAATAGTGTACAGATCTTTCCGAGTTACATAAGATCATACTTACCGGTACCTAAGAAATTTCCAACAAAAGTCAAAATTACGAACTGTATTATATCTTAAGGAAAAAGTAGTATTAATCTATAAATTCTATTTTGAGAGCTATTTAGTGAGTCAGGCATCAATAATTAGGTAATTAACTATTGTTGAACTGTGATTAACTCTTTATTTATTTTTTTTTTATCATCAGCGTTAGAAAAATATAAGGTTCTGTACCTATACATAAATTAGTATGTAATTCAATTTTACCATTGAGGTCTTATTAACCAGTTTTCTCTTTTTTCGTACGTGTTCGACTTTCTTTCTTTTCCGTACGTGTTTGCGACAGATCTTAGGTTATAGTAAAAATTCAATTTACGTAAAGAGCCCTGGAATGATCTATTTATCTAAGGACTGTCTGTACCTAAAAAAAGAAAGAAAAAATATTCCCGGCACTTTTCGACTACTACGTCATCGCTCAGCTTGTGTTTATTGAGAATAAAAGAAGCAGATTAGGACATCACAAGAGACTGGAAACGGATATAGAATATTTGATTTAAGGGGCAGACTACTAAAAACATTATGAAAGTTAACCATTTTTCTTTTGCTAGTTTTTCGTAAGTGAAAATAGATTATGAAATGTAACTTACCACAACAATAGATAATGTTATTCTACACCCGAAAATATGTATTGGAAGAATTTTCAATGTCGCCATGCATAGAAATTACAGTGTGGCCAAAATATGAATTACCCAAAAATCTAAGTTAAGGCAGCGACTAGAAAAATGAACTCAACGGTAATTGATGACTTATCGTGTTATCTTGGCTCCTTGTTAACTACTTTTTAAATAATATTTGCATTTATTTGTAATAAACGGATGCAGGTAATTCCTTTTCAAACTTGGCAACCTTATTACTATACCATTCGTAGAAGCAGCAACGGATCACATAAAAGAATATAAAATTATTTTTAACTACAGACAGTCTTCAATTTAAGTATCAGACATTGTTCCAGGCCGGGGTGGACTGACAAACATTGACTTACCCGCAACCCATCAGCAAAGTTTATCGTAGTAGTTTCAGTTGCAGGAAAGAACTGTTTTTCAAAACGCAGCTACTTAAGAATTATTTTCTTTTTTTACTGAACATATGTTAACAACTAGGTTTTGTAGTAGCTTGAATCGATTCCTATTAAATTTAATGCTAAAATTATCGATGTTTTCCAATCTTTATCGAAGTTCCCTATTCTGGCTCATCTATAATATTTTTCAGTTTCTTCAGCGAAATTAAACATTACTTGCAGTAGAACCGTAAATTTATGTTTCTTTTTCTTCAAGGGTACATATATTTGCTGTATTTTCTTCATAGCTAAGACAATTTTAGGTACTTAAACAAAAATTTCGATTATAATTATATTTGCAAGATGAGTGGATCAATATTCACACCTTATTGACATTGTTGAACTTTTGCGCTTTTACACATTTTTATTGCAATGTACCACTACAATTTGGTGATAAAATAAATCCACTATTACTTTTAAAACTTATTTCCAATATAATCATAACTGCTTAAAACAAAGGTAAATTTGTTAGCATTAACAACGCAGATCTCTGAATTCTGAAAAAAAAAAGTAAAATGTAATTGCAAAATTATGGTATGCAAGAAAGTCATATACTTCAATAGCATATTTCTTTCTTCCTTTTCTTAAGCTATACCCCACTTTTAATATAAAATCGTGATTAACATCTTTGTCTTGTTCACCTCTACCATAGGTTGATGGACAACATGGATATTTTAAAACCTTTCTTTCCCGTGGGAGAGATGTTTTATACTTTGATAAGGTCTCTTCTTCGTAACTGCATCTAAATATTCTATCTTTGGTCTTCCTCTTCCTGGTTTTCCTTCTGCATTCACTCTATCAGTACAGTGATCCAACCGGAGTGCCAAATAAGATGGCCAAACATGCTGTTTCTTCGTTTTTCTCTTTCCTATTATCTTCATGATCTGTCGTCTTTCATTAGCTTCCTTTACTACATCTTCATTCCTTTTCCTTTCGGTCCATGATATGTGCAGCATTCTACTCCAATACCATAATTCAAATGCTTCCAGCTTGGATATTCAGGTTTTCTCAATGTCCGCGTCTCTGATCCGTAAAGCGCCACGCTCCATACCAGGGTCTTAATAAATTGTTTACGAACATCCAACGACACATTTCTTGATGTTAGCAGTCCTCTTTTCCTATTGAATGCTTGTTTAGTCTGCGCTATTCTGGAACTTACATCTTTTTCACTTCTGTAATTAACATACGTAGATTACAATTTTCGTAATATATATTTTAAATAAGGTTGACTACAACTGCAACTATTTACATTTCTAGATAGGAAAGGCAGATGTGAAAAGTTTTATATTATAAGAACATAACTACACTTTGTAGCTTACTTCAGTTACTATTATTTTTTTAATATTTTCCATAATTTTTGGTAGTTAAAATTTTACATAACAACTAAATGCCTTTGAGATAGATACATTTTCTTCAATAATTTTGCCATAATCAAAGCTAAATGATCTTTCTAAGTAACAGAGAACGAAATCCGCAAACAAGTCCTGCCCTTTGTTAGAGTAAAATCCTGCAACTTGCACTTCCATAAATCTCGAACTACATCTCGTTTTTTTTTTTTTTTTTTTATCAATTCGTAATTTTGATGACAATATAATATTTTCATATAATTTTTTAGCTTATTGTTTTATTGTAAAATTAGTAAAATGAATGACTTACAAATCTGCAACGAGCGTCCGCTACTTATACAACAGGAACATCACAGAAGTTTGATTGAAGACGGTTAGGGGTTCTGGTAACTTCATATAAACACTTTCCTTTTCGTAATAAGAGGAAAGAGGCAATAGAAATTAGAAATACTGAATAAAGAGTAAAAAAGTAAATACATTGAAATCTTTCAATAACGAAGGACATCGATGGGACACAGCCCGACAGCCAGCCCAAAAATGTAAGGGGAGCTGTAGAACTTAGGGGGGCCCGATCCATCCATATTATAGTGCATCACCATATTATAGTTCATTTGCAAGCCTACCGTGAAACTTTTAGGGGGTCCAGCAAAAATTTTTTTGGGGGGGCCTCTAGACCCCCAGTGGATTCAGACCTGAAGAGACCTGATTAATTGCCGTAAATATGGGGTGACCGTTACAATTTTAGACTATACAATTCTAGACTTGTCATGCACCATGAGTGACGTTAGAGATAATAAGAAGATATTTCACCACCAAAGGAGATCTATAACTTTTAGTGTTCTCCATTTTCTTTTAAACCAGGAGGTTCTCTAATCAACCTAAACAAAGTGCAGGAGAGAAGAGCAGAAGCCTGTCGAGCAAACAAGAGCTCTGCTCGACTATACTTGATTCTAGGCTATTGAAAAATCAAGTTTCTTTTTCTTTCTTGTTCATTTACGTATCTGTTCGTTGTCACTCACTCGATAGACACTGAGTTCAACGGAGTTGGGTGAGGAGCACAGAAGCGACAAAGTGAGAATGAAACAATACTGTCCATGTTCCTGTTATTTTACTCTGTAGTACTCGCGCCGAGTCGTGAAGCTTGGACTCTAAACCAATCATAGAAATATTTTGCTTGAGCTCCAACACATCGGAAAACTTCGGTACAATTCGTGGAGCCGCTTCCCGAGCGCACACATGGGGAAACATCAAACAGCTGAAATTCACCAACTATGTTGCCAAACTTTGAAGACATAGTAAACGACTATATAATAAAAGCATTTAAAAATTACCAATAATAGCACTGCACAACAATAACTACTGTAACAACTAGTCTAAAATGGTAACAATAGCACAAATAATAACAACGAAAATATAACGCAACAAGAAATAATTAACAAAACGGAAATTGACGTCAATCCGACGACACTGTACTCTCGGGAGATGTTTTCGGTGTAGCGCGAGAGAAGACACTGACAAAATTTGATGGGTGGGGGTTGACGACTGGAACACACCCTCGCGTCCTGTCCGTATCTGAGAGCATCCGTAATTGGAGTGCCCGTAAAAAGGATGTTTCTCTCCAATCAAAATACATTTTATATTTTTATTCATATTATAGAGGTGTTCGTTAATGACTTTATTTTAGAAAAAAATTAAAAATAAAACACACTAGCAAGGAGTTAAGTTGAGTTGATTTTGAGTTTAGAAAATATACATAAAAAAGCTTTAACCTTCAACTTTAGGTAGAACGTCTAATATTTCCAGTTTCAGTCAATTTTTTTTTCATTTTAACATATACACACACACATAACCACATATATACACAGTGACGTATTTAAGGGGGGCTTCCGGGCTTAAGCCACCCCCCGAAATTGTATTTACTATATTAAAGTAAATGAAATACCTTGCAGAATTTTCACATTTCCAGGAACAAAGTTAGCAAAGCTCCCACACCCCGGAACAAAATCGTAAATAAGCCATTGTATATACATTTTTCTATCCTTTTGTAAATAAGGCAAAAAACTGAATTATTCTACCAATTTTTTCTCCTTCCCAGTGCATTAAAAATGTTTTTGTTATTATTTTTTTATCGTTATTTTTTCAACATTATTTCATTTTCCCCAATGTCTTCAATGTCGGCGCCTCTGCAATGGAGACGTTATTTCAAATGGTTTGAGTTGAATCTAACAGATGGCTGACTTCACTTCAGCAGCCTGTTCTTCTGCAACATCTTCAGGAAAAGTGTTGAACTACATCTACGGAGCATCACATCTGTACTCAGTGAAGGTGTAGCCACTTAACGAGAAAAAATGTAACTACTAGAAAGTTTTTTTTAAAATACATTTTACCTTGTTAAAAAATGAAGACTGAAGTTTGAAGAATGTAATAAATATTTCAGAGAAAGTTACCACTATAATGTGTTTTTCAACGTTGAGACATACTAATGTACAACATCCTTTCTTATTCTTTAATTCTTGCTTCCATGATAAAAGAAGTGTTTTATCCGAATTTTACGTTTCTTAAAATAGTGTAACCTGGATTATCATGAGTAAGTCGCTTCTACTATTTTATATAGGGCCGTGGTGGCTCAGTGGTAGAGTACTCATTTCTGGAATGTGGGATCTTCATTCATTCTCATCATCATATCTCCCTTAGCCTCGGTGCATAATCGCGGGACGTAAAAACTAGAAATTTCATTTCATTTCATTTCGTCCTTTATGTAATAGTACGGGTATAGATATATTGCAATTCCTAACCCTTTTCTTCCCTTCTACGTCAAATATCAAAAGATGTGTCTTATTATTTTAAATAGGGATGGTACCGAGCGAGACCGAGACGGACTTTTATATACCGAGATGAGACCGAGACCGAGACGGAGTTTTACATACCGAGACGTGACCGAGACCGAGACAGAGCTCTATAAATCGAGACGAGACCTCAGTCAGTCTCGAAAGTCTCGGTCTCGTCTCGAATATTGACAGCTATTTTGCCTTTACTCAAAATTTGTTTTGTTGCTGCGTGAGATAATATGGGAACCGTTGACTGATGCACAGTGGCGTATTTAGGGATAGGTGTCGGGTTCAAGCCCCTCCCGAATTAAAATTGTGATCATTTTTTCGCATGTACGTACAACACAATTGTTTCTTACCCGTTCCTCAAACCTCTCCCGAAACAAAATCCACTGCTGTTGTATATAATCTTCTCTCTCTCTCTCTCTCTCTCTATATATATATATATATATATATATATATATATATATATATATATATATATATATATATATATATATAAGAGAGAGAGAGAGAGAGAGAGAGAGAGAGAGAGAGAGAAAGAGAGAGAGAGGAGGGTTACCAAAGAGCACGCACGCCCTAAGAGCGCGCAGTGCCAATTACGCTGAAGTGGTAACACACAGAATTGTTGTTGCTACGCTGTTTGATGCGTCTTTGTGTGAGAGTTGATACGAAGAAAAGGGAAGTTAACGGTTCGCTGCAAACAGAAAATACAGCTAAAAATAACTTCTTTGAATTCTTGATGTAATATTTTAATACTCTTAGTTAAGAAATTATTCTGATATATACTAGCAGCTAACTACAGTACCCTTGTTGCATGGTAGGAAACATGAATGCAGATAGAATTGTTTACCATGGCTTTGTTTCGGGGGTCTTGCATGTGCAGCCACATGGATGAATTTTATTCGAATTGACTGTTGTTTCCCAAAGAGTGCGCGTTAGTGAGTTACCAAAGAACGCGTACGTACTCCATGGGAGAATTTCTTTGATAGTGTGTGTGGGTAGCGGCATTCATATTACAGACTGTGGTTATTCTCGTCAGTTACTCTCGGAGTGTAATATGATGTTTGAATGGATTGTAGAATTATTTGTAATTGTTTGTCTTCGATTCAAGCACCAACTGTAAATCATATATAAGAACTATTTTAAATTCACAAAATTTCTTAAATTACAATGATGATGTGGTGTTCTGCCCGAAGGTAGGCCTTTGGTCCATGGTAGTTTGCCATTGTCTTTCATGGTATGATGGTGTCGTCCTAAGAAGTGAGGAAATGATCAAAATAAAGATTCTGGAAGTGTTCTGGAGGAAGATGCTGAGTGAAATATGGCTTCGATTACGATTGTAATGAAACCACGAACTAAGAATTAAAAAAGACATACACTAAAGGTGTTGTTCAGGATTTTTTCCAGTTGGTGGAATAATGTAATGAAACCACGAACTAAGAATTTAAAAAATCATCATTAATTTTACTCATAAAAATCATAATTTGTGGGTGAAACTAAACGAAGATTTTTTTAATGTTTTAAATTTCGTGTACGTTCATAATATATTCTTTAAAACCACATGGACGTGTCATCAAGAAATTGTTGGAAGCAAAAGCAAAATAGTTTAGAATCGCCTGTATACGAACAATTGGAAGCAAACCTTAGGGTAAATTAAAGTTTGCGAAGGGGTTTAGGTTTCAAGTATGATAGGTGTTAAGTGCGCCCTCTTAGGGACCGCAAAACGCACTCTTTGGGACACTGGTCCTTAAGAGTACGCATTTGAGTTTTTTAACTTTTTAACGTATATCTCCATTTCTACATCTAGTAGTAAACTTTTCTATTTCTTACAATGTAGCCTAAACTTCAATTATAATTTTGTACAATTTATATAATTTTTGCTTCATTACTTTCGGAGCTATTTGAAAATGAATATTAAGTGCGTGCTCTTTGGTAACCTTCCTCCCTCTCTCTCTCTCTCTCTCTCTCTCTCTCTCTCTCTCTATATATATATATATATATATATATATATATATATATATATATATATATATATGTTAAAAATACTGAAAATTTGTACCATGTTGTGTGAAATATTGAAGGGAAAATTCTTCTAGATACTCTGCAGTACCACTAGATAAACAAGAAGTGTTGCCAACGCAAAATAAAGTTGTATTTTCTCAAATTGCACTATGTAAGATATTACCTATTTCTAATTTAGATATTAAATAAAATCACAATACCACATACATTATTCACTGTAACAAAGGACAATACAGTATCACCAACATCAACATTTTGGAGATATCTAATAAATCAAATGGCATAGACGGTGCAATGCGCATCATTTCTATCTTAGCGTCAAATACTATGATCATGGTATAATGTATTTCGAATGAATGTAGGATCAAAGTTACAAGAAATGAAAAATTTAACTTTTTCTAAAGACTTTACTTCGAAAACGTGCTGACATATCACGTCTCATCATGTAGATGCTTCCAAAAGACTTAAGTGATCATGTTATTTAGAACAATTGTTATTTCAAACCGTTTCAGAGATAGCCAACACATGGATAGTGATTGTTATACTGCTTAAAATAACGTATTTGTGTTAATTTTTTATAATGATTGTTGCTTTAGTTTGCTTCTATAACATTATAACAATAGTTTTTGGTGGTTTTAATTACAAGTCGCAGTTCCATTATTTTAAGTAGTGCTGCCAACTTAAATAAATTGCTAAATGTAATTCTAAATATTGTGCAAATAACGTAGGTAAACTGCAAAATATTTTAAAATTACTCGCAATTTGTTTTATGGTGCAAGAATATTTTCAAAAGACGATGTTTTTCGTAGTCTTTGTAATGTTAATGTTAATGTCAAAGTTTTGATTCCAGCAATACATGTAAATGCAAATTTTAACTGAAATTAAATGTAATTGATAACTTTTCAGTAACCCTAGTTGTTCCCCTAAGCCTTAATCCTGATGAACACAAAGCCATGGTTAATTAAAAGTTCTAATTACAGCCTAGTTTCATTTCACTTGTTTTAGTTTGACTACCAACCACTTCAAACTCGATCCATACCATATAGCTATATGCAATTATTCGAGAACTTACAGTTAGTAATACACATTATGTTGATTTTTGGTTTGGTTTGTTTTAGTTTAACGTCCCACGATTATGCTAAGGTGTCTAAAGGAGGCGTGGAGCTAACGATTATAATGGAATCCGAACACTTCGGTCGTTCAACTGTACCCTCACCGGCAATCAAAATCGGGACCACGCGAATCGAAGTCAAGCGTGCTAGCCACTAGACCAAATGGAGTTCCTCTCATTGTGCTGATTTAAATCATTGAGTCAGTCTTGTCGGATTCGAAGATCAAAAACTAGTGTGCCTGTACTCCAAAAGCAGCGGATTTGAACTATTTGTAGGCCAAATATATACAGTAGAAATGAATTATTTGGCAACTAATGACTGGTACTAATGAAATGATTTTTAACATTGACTGGAAAATGTGCTGGACATATAGCAAGAAATTATGATCGATGAACAAAAACAATTCTAGACAGGATGCCACGAGATAAAACAGCTTAGAAAACGTCCTTGTACAAGAAGGTTTGACGAAATCAAGAACAACTGGGGAGTATGATTTTATTATATCTGGACCTCAGAGATAATCTAAACCCTGGACCTCAGAGATAATCTAAACCAAGTCATAATTTCGTAATTTTACAGAAGCGAAGAACCGGTTCCTTAAGTAAGACCTATAGTACTGTTTTTCAAACTATACTAAGTAGTTACAAAGTAATAGGATGCTTTTAGACTTACATTATTACACCACTTGAAAGAACGTAGTCTATTATAAAAGTATTGTTAACTCAATTTCGACCAAAAAGTGACTTAGCATAGTCTACCTCTAAAGTTCATATATCTATCTATCTATCTATCTATCTATCTATCTATCTATCTATCTATCTATCTATCTATCTATCTATCTATCTATCTATCTCTCTCTCTCTCTCTCTCTCTCTCTCTCTCTCTCTCTCTCTCTCTATATATATATATATATATATATATATATATATATATATATATATATATGTGTGTGTGTGTGTGTGTGTGTGTGTAACTTTTACTAGGTAAGGTAGGGTAAAAACGGATCTAAAATTTAATGAAATTCGTACAGCGAAAAAAATATTTTTGATTCTTCATATTGCAGCAAAACTACGAAAATTAATAGAAAAAAATAGAAAGTTAAGAATCACTTGTTTTGCCGGGACAGAGAAAATAGATACATATAGCTCGAATTATCTATATACTTATATAATACACTATGTGATCAAAAGTATCCGGACACCTGGCTGAAAATGACTTACAAGTTCGTGGCGCCCTCCATCGGTACTGCTGGAATTTAATATGGTGTTGGCCCACCCTTAGCCTTAATGATAGCTTCCACTCTCGCAGGCATACTTTCAATCAGGTGCTGGAAGGTTTCTTGGGGAATGGCAGCCCATTCTGCACGGAGTGCTAAACTGAGGAGAGGTATCGATGTAGGTCGGTGAGGCCTGGCACTAAGTCGGCGTTCCAAAACATCCCAAAGGTGTTCTATAGGATTTAAGTCAGGACTGTGTTTAGGTCAGTCCATTACAGGGATGTTATAGTCATTGGTTATGTAGCCACTCCGTCACAAACCGTGCACTATGAACAGGTGCTCGATCGTGTTGAAATATCCAATCACCATCCCCGAATTGCTCTTCAACAGTGGGAAGCAAGAAAGTGCTTAAAACATCAATGTAGGTATGCGCTGTGAGAGTGCTACGCAAAACAACAAGGGATGCAAACCTCCTCCAAGAAAAAACATGACCACACCATAACACCACTATCTCCGAATTTTACTGTTTTTACTACACACGCTGACAGATGACGTTCACCGGGCATTCGCCAAACCCACACCCTGACATCGGATTGCCACATTGTGTACCGTGATTCGTCACTCCACACAACGTTTTTCCACTGTTCAATCGTCCAATGTTTACGCTCCTTACACCAAGCGAGGCGTCGTTTGGCATTTACCTGCGTGATATGTGGCTTATGAGCAGCCGCTCGACCATTAAATCCAAGTTTTCTCACCTCACGCCTAACTGTCATAGTACTTGGAGTGGATTCTGATGTAGTTTGGAATTCCTGTGTGATGGTCTGGATAGATGTCTGCCTATTACACTTTACAACCCTCTTCAACTGTCGGCGGTCTCTATCAGTTAACAGAAGAGGTCGGCCTGTACGCTTTCGTGTCCCTCCATGTTTTCACTTCACTATCACATCAGACACAGTGGACCTAGGGATGTTTAGGTAGGAGTGTGGAAATCTCGCGTACAGACAACTGTCACAAGTGACACCCAATCACCTGACCTCGTTCGAAGTCCGTGAGTTCCGCCCCATTCTGCTTTCTCACGATGTCTAATGACTACTGAGGTCACTGATAATGAGTACATTGGCAATAGGTGGCAGCACAATGCACCTAATAAGTTTCCCAAGTAATTTTCAATCAATATAAAATTTCAACATGAACGCACGATTAGTTTTCTCGAATAAAGATCACATGTACCGCTGAGAGCTCAGTAATAAGCTTAATCTATGTTACGGCACTGGATGTATGCTTATGTAATACATTACGACCTTATGAACTTGTATAAGAAACAGAATGTACTTAAAGTGAGACGCGAACTATACGAAACATCGGACTTTGAATCTAATTTGTTTGGTGATCCAACCCGAGACCACAGATAGCAAAGATGAGTACCGTAGCTCCCACCACAAGGTTAAGGAAGTTCCTGTTTTAAAGTGTCAATTAAACACTGGGATGTGAAACGGTAATAAAGCATTTCATCAATTTGAAACAAAATATATTGTGGTAATAACTTACTCTATTTGTTAAGATAATGAACATTATATTATGTTTTTAAAATGACAGTCAAAGCAGAATGTATTGGATAATAAATGAGATATTGTAAAATTTCAATTTCGGTCTGATTTAATGTGTTGTGTTATTCGTTAGGAGGTACTGAACAATTCTGATTCAAAGGAATGAAATAAACTACTGTGTAGTACTGGAGTTAATTTAATAGAGTTAAATTGTATAGGCAGTACTGAAGGTATTTGAGACAGAGTCTATTGCTGAAAGTGAAATATGGGTTACTATTAGAGTTTTACCCCTGGTATGTTATACCCACTGACGATTGAATCTGGAACACACACATGGAAAGCCTTAGCGCTAGCAAATTAACTACGCAGAGGTACATCATACCATAATTCTAAGTCAAGAATGAAGGCAAAAAATAAGAAGCGGAAACGACATACTTTACGATAATAATACTTTCACAACTTTAATTTCACACTATTTGTTTCGAGACTTTAGAGACGGGACCCGAGACGAGACCGAGACTTGGTCTTCGAGACCGAGACCGAGATCGAGACAAGCATCTGTTGACCGAGACGGCGATTTTTGACTCGAGACGAGACCGAGACAGCTATTTTCAAACCGAGACGAGACCGAGACTGTACAAAGTCTCGTCTCGTCTCGTCTCAATACCATCCCTAATGTTAAGAATGTAGCTAATTCCAACGGTAACAGCTACTTTGTAATATTAAAATTATTACTATCATCATCACCTGTTCTACAGTTATACATGAATTACATAATATAACTCATATTATTGTAAGAATAATTGGCCAAGAAATTCGTTTCATTAAAATGGAGATACGAGAATCCCATGACAAATTCCAAAACTGAATTAGATAAAAATGTTTAAAGAACATATTTTACGATACTTTTCTTAAACCAACCAAACATTCAGAACTGCAGTGTATATACTCTGTGGAGTGCATTTTATTAAGAGTAGAATTGAAAACACACACTAACTTTCCAAAGTTATGACAAAAGTCCATCAAAGTTTACTTAATTAGGGCAAAAGGCTACTAGTTATTGTAAAAGTAAACATTAAATACCCACTGTATACATTAAAAACGCAGTAAATTTAAAATTCAAAGAACATTTATTATGCAATACAATTACTACATTTCGCAGTATGATGTGATAGAATTGATATATAAGAAAAAATGAACAAATAACGCTAAACTATTAATGTATATGCAATACAATACACTGAGAGAATTCAAAACAGTCACTTAGGGGTGTAGCCAACAAGTGTTTCTAGAGGAACAGGCTTTTTACATATTAAAACAAAAAGTTTATTTCCAGATTATGAAAGCTTCAATAAGAGAATAAATATATACATATTTCACACATACATAAATACATTTATTATTATTATTATTATTATTATTATTATTATTATTATTATTATTATTATTATATTTCCAGTTTGTAACCTTTTTGAAACCTGGGTCTTAGTGCGTGAAATTCAAATCATAGCTTGTGGGAAATGTATACATAAATTAGTCATAAGATATCGGAAACTGTTGATGGAAGTTTGTTTATTTGACTGTGTTCATCTTCTGTACTTTTATGTAAAAGAGTAAGAATGAGTTATTTATCTTCCACGTCATACTACTACAATTAGAGTCATCAAATTTTTATTTTCAAAAACATTTTCTTGCGAAAGCAGAATATAATTTTTTTTAAGAAAAGAATAGTATATCTCACAAATCTCTGAAGCTAGTAAAATGAAACTTGGTACGTATATAAACTTTCCACTTAAAATTATTGGAAATTCAACACAGAAAAGGGAAGAGCAAGGGATTATTTCACTAATATTCAAATTTCTCACTACTTATTCAGAAAATGTTTATAAAGTAATTTTTAAGGAAAGATTTGCTTAAGCTGGGTGTGTGAAAGTCGGTATTTGAACTTTTAACTAAAAGTAATAAAGTATATGTTTCAGTGTCTTGAAAATTACAGTTCTAAGGGGGTAGGAGGGGCAAATTCTATAATATTAAAATTTCCTACTGCTTATGAGATTTGGGCAGAAAACATTTTTATATTTAGGACTGCGTTCATATAGTTATACAAATGAGAGTACATAGTGGATGATTAATTAGGTTGTTTTAATTATTTAACATGTTGACATGGTTTATTTTTTTAATGTTTTTTTTTACATTCTATTATAAGCATTATTAGAACAATTTTAATAAACATAAATCAGACTAACCCCCAATCAGAAGAGCAGGAGTTTGTTTTGGGTGTTAAGCCATCATTTGCTGCCCGTGACATAACCCGTCATTTTAACTTCACGTACTATCATGATTCAGGTCTCAAAAATGTAGCATATCTGAAATATACTACTACTACTACTACTACTACTACTACTACTACTACTAATAATAATAATAATAATAATAATAATAATAATAATAATAATAATAATAATAATAATATGCAATATCTATGTGTTATTAATGCTTTCATAATCTTGAAAGAAGCTTTTGGTTTGTTTTTAGTTTTTAAAAGGCCTGACGCTCGTGAAAATTTCATGCTCTCTAGAATAACTTGCCGGTTACATCCCTACATGACTATGTATTGGTTTCTATATACGTAATTGTGTCGTATATCACATTTGTGGTCTAGCGTTATCTGTTGATTTTTTTTTCGTTTATAATATTGCTGCAGTAATTATACTAAATAAATTATCCTTTCAATTTTAAATTTACTGAGCTTTTAATGTATATATCGTTTTCTAACATACAGTGTGTATTTAATGTTTCAGTTTGGTTTCATTTACTTTTCAGTTCAATCTTTTATATTTAAATAGTTAGATAGAAATCTCAACACTGTTAAAAGTGACTGTTTTAATTTGTACCTATCAGTGTTCGACGAAGGTTTTGGTAAAGTTCATTGTTTTTATTGGACAGTTCTTTCTGCTATACACGTAACTCAAAATGCATAAATTAAATATTTTAATTATCGATATGCGTTAACAGACAGGACTTTATGTTTTCATTTTTAAAATAATATTAAGACGATATTGGAGTCAAATTGTCTCCATATATACTTTCTATGATGAAATGTCAACAAAAGTGATTTCAGAAAAGTTACAATAGGGCCTTGATCACTGCTTTCACTAAGACCTAATAATTAAAAATTTTTAAATGTCTGCGCTCCTCTTTCATATATGCCAATCAACGTTCCTTACTCCATCTGAACCTCAAGCTATGTTTCCTTGTTAACATCATTCAAACTCAACCTGACAGCATTTGGACTCTTAACCTCAATCTGTCTCAACTTCATTCATCTTCTTTCATCACTTTTGCCATCTCAACCTAATTTAATCTTAACGCCGATCTTAAGCTATTTGACTACTCCTTAAGTTGAAAATAATTTTGACCATTCAACATCAAACAGACTAATTATGAGTTAGGTTCAGATCAAGTTGTGATGAAATTGTCTATCTGTATATTGGACATAGTTTAATAACGTCGAAAGAACATTGTCAATCATGTTCGTGTGAACAAAACACACTGAAAAAAATAAAGCCTTTTCAGACGTACTGGATAATTATATCGTTTTGGTGTATATATGACCCCTACTATATTGTATCATATTAGCCATGTCACACGTTTTCTTACATTTCATTATTAGCTCTCTCCGATTCAAACTAGGTTATGAATAAATATCGGAAGTCTGATAGAACGGATATGTCTGTTCGTCCACCCATTTGTATCAGAGCTAAAACATAAAAGACAAAGAGAAGTTCTCTTTTAAATCAATTTAGTGTCGCGAGAATAGCTTCGTTCTTGGTTTTAATTCCTTCAATTTCACAGGAAGTGGCAGAGATAATTTTCTTATCATTTCCGGTTTTAACATTGATTGCTATTAAGAAAAAACTGTAATAGTGACGACAATTGACTTTAGTGGTTAAGCATGCTAAGAATAAACTGGCTCTGCCATCATCCTTCTATTGAAATCTGAAGCGGTAGAAATTAAGTATTGTTCCCAGTTTCAATATTGATTCGCATAATGCAGAAACAATAATAGTGTAGATACCGAGAAATGGTTAATAACCTTTGTCGCTATTTATTATTATTTTAAAAAATGAAACGAAATTTTTCAGTTTTACATCCCACGTTTACGCCGGCTAAGCTAAAGGAGACGGTGATGATGAGAAATGGATTGAATGATGGAATGGATAAAGTGGGAGGAAACGGTAGAACTCCGAGAAAACCCACGAACACGGTGTTTGTCCAACACAAAGCTCACTTAGCGCAAACTGAGATCGAACCAGGGACCCCACGCACAACGGGTGAACCTGCGTGCCCCCTATTATTATTTGTGCATTTAGCGACTCAAGAATAGCTTTCATCTCCGTTCTAATCCCTGTATTAAAATCACAATTGGAAGAAATGTGCTACTACTCCCAGTTTCATTATTGATCTCCATAGTGCAAAATTGCAGTAGCGGTTCGTGGTCTGTAGAAGTACCGGTTGCAATGTTGCAATATCAAAGGTATGTAGTTACGCGCAAGTGTTCCCTCCCCCCAGCATTCTTGAGTCTTATCCAAAAAATATTCAGAAAATATGAAGAGGAAAGTCCTTATAAGCTCCCTTTGTATATTTATTCATTAAAGTGTATTCTCTAATATTGATTTAATATATAAGTTATTTCCTTTTTTTCAAACAACCACTATCAATGTACGTTTATACACTATTTATATACAAAAACTTCTACGTTCATGTTATTTAACAAGAGATAAATCGAATATATAGCATGTGCTGTAAGCCATGAATGATATCGTTAACCCAAAAAGAAGAAAAAAAGCAAAAAATGCATATATTCATGCACACAGTTAAACAAAATTATTTAATTAAGTAAACTATGCATTATTTTAGAATGGAAGGTCTTTCTTCGTTCTTTTCGAGCTTCAAATTCTTCTATGACTTCATTGAAATCTGAAATGCTGCTCGCCAAGTTTTTCTGAATAGAAAGCATCGCTACTGCAAATATTTTCCGCTTTATTTTCTTTAAGGTACAGAAACACCTCTCTCCTCCGACAATATGCATTTTGTTAGCATTTCTTTGTATGAATATAAGGGACAAAGAGTTCATTTTCAGTAAGTACGTATTTTTGTCTGCTGTTCTATTATAAAGAAGCATGAAATATAAGATTTTTTCCTTCGAAAATGAAAAAAAAAATAATAGTTTAACATTCCAGCAATTTAGGCTAAAGAAGACAGATGAATATTGAAAGTGAATAATTTGAGATTAATTTTTTATGCTCTCCGCCGAAAATTGAACACGGGATCATGTGCCCGAGCGACACACAGATAGGAATTAGACCAGTGGTAAGACATTCTCTTCTTCGATTCTCGATCGCCCCCCCCCCTCAGAATAGGATATTTTTTATTTTAAAAATAAAATCCATCCCAAGAATTTTTACCTTTGTATTATAAATGTAAAATAAAATCTATTGACTTCGAACGACTGCCCTGCCTCAAATATTCAGCTTGGATCCGCCCCTGCTACCACCAGACGCGTATTTGCTCTTTGCGAGTTTCTGTTTGGTGAGTAACTTCTTTCTTCCAAGCGTCTATATCTCACTCAACCTATCAATTGAGTCAAGCGCTGCCAAACGGAGGAATTCGTAACTACTACAAATGCTGACTACATACCAGTTGCAACGAAATAGCAACTGCAAACGCGTAATACGGGAGGATAGCAGCGATGCAAGAATAAATCCACTTCCTCATGTTAAGAGATAGGAGCTCGCTGCCATATGCTCAATGTTGCTGCTTCCAGTGGCAACGCTTGCTGCCACTGGATTTGTATACCACTCTCTTTCTTTCAGTTTTTTTTAAAATTATTATTATTTTTTAGAAATGCATCAATACTGTTTTGCGCTCAAGAGCAAAGGTTTATTTTTTACTGATACACTACTTTAATACTTAAAAATATCTTTAGTATTAAAGAAATATCCGGTTGCACAACCATGCAACATATAGTACCAGCCGCCACTGCAAAATGGTATGGATTCATGTCTCAAGAATAGGTTCTATTTCTGCTTTTATTGAAACAATGAGATGCAGACTTCTACTACTACTTTTCTGGCCCCAATATTGATCTCCACAGAGTACAACGACAATTGATGGCGAGAAGTGGTTTTTGATATACGTAGATTCAATTCTCAAGATTGAGTCTGCCCCAGCATCTTTATTGAAGTTGAAGGTAGTAGGCAGTTTAAATATTGGATCTCGGTAAAGTACATACGGTAAGTGATAGTTTTATTTTGTTCTTAATTAATTTTAAAAAAATGAATTTACTATTGAAGTTGTAGACTTGGCCATTTCCGATTTCAACCCTGGATTCCCATGTAGTAAAGACGGTAAGAGATAATAAGAAATATTTTAAAAATAGTTTTAACATCTTAACTTTGTAACACTTATGAGTTCAATATTGGATTCCGATAGAGCACAAACGGTAACAAAGAGCTATAAATGGATTTTTGAAGTGGAATCAATTTTCCAAGAGATTTCATCTCTACCTTGAAACGAATGGTGAAACCGGAAGTGGTATTAGATCCCCATCAAGCAAAAACGATAAGCAATACGAAGAATTATTTTAAAGTTGATTACATTATATCACTAAAGTATAGACTCCATCTCGACCTTTTACCATTAATTATTTCAGTATTAAATCTCCATAGAACAAAAATAATAAGAGATTACAAGAAATGTTATTTTGAAGTGTACTAACGTTGCAAGAATAGTTTCCGCACTCTCCATCAGTTCTTATTCATAACATGTGTGCAAATCAGTGAGGTTATGGACCCGTATCTTTCTGTAAAACTACTTGGTTCAATACTGTTGGCAAGTGTTAATGTCCTCTTTATTAAACTTAACTCTGCTTACGAAACATATACACACTAAAATAAGAATTTTAGGAAAACTAAAAATGGATCAAAAGTCTGCGATCTTGGTCAAAAATTAGTTTTTGGATCGGGAGCAGCGAAATTTTTGAATGGCCTCTAAATCGAGTTTTCGTATTTTTTATGAATAAGCACACCATACTGAGTTAACTGATAGTATGGATTTGGCTACACTGTATGTAGTTCTCCAGATATAAAGCCTGCAATTTTTTTTTTTTTTGATTGAAATATATTGGATCTTGGATCAGGGGCCACAAAATATTTGAATGGCCCCTAAATCAAGTTTTGGTATTTTCTACGGAATAATCACAGCATATTGAGTTAACTGACAGTTTGGGTTTCGCTACACTATATGTAGTTCTCCAGATATAAGGCCTACGAGAAAATGTTTGATTGAAATATATTGAATCTTTTGATTTAATAATGTTTACTAAAGTGCATTTTTGGAATGTATATAAGAAAACAAAATCAACGCCAATACCAATATTGCCAAGTAACTAACTGACTCAGTGATTGGAGTTCATATATTCTCGAGAGATCGATACAGTGAACCACCTAAACATGAGTTCGTGTTCGGAGTGTAATAAATTGAACTCAAGGCAAGAACCATCGAAAATTATGTGCTTGGATGCTTAAAATTTAACCATTGGAAGTGTGAAAATTTAAGTGAGAATGATGTGAAAAAGATAAATTATATGGTACAGCAAAAAGTGTTCGAAAGCAAGACGAGATAGCCAATATAATGAAGATCCACAAAGAACAGGATCTCTAACTATTGTGGATTTACACGAATTAAATTTATTGAGATTTTAAAAGATTAAAAATCTTCATAAATAAAATAAAGAAACTGAAAGAAACTTGGGTAACTCATTAAGTATTGCACAGGAAAAACTTGACGAATATACTTAAAGAATTAATAATCAGTCAGTGAAGCTAAGTGAATGTTTGCAACAAATTGGATAGCTGAAAGGAGAAAATCTGTAACGAAGAAAGGAACTGAATCAAACTCATTTCCAACTGGGTGAATTTGAACAATACGAGCGTTGTAATACTGCTGAAATATGTAGATTCTGGAAAAAGGCAAACAAAATATATATAATATTTTAAAGGAAATGCAATTTATTATAGATTGAGCATTAGATGTAAAAGAAATTCCAACGAGCAAATAGATTAATGCCATAACCTTAAAGGTTACCCCATCAATCTGAAGAGGGAATCATTGTAAAGCTTGTAACAAGAGTACATAAAGATAAAATACTGCAGAAACGTAAGGTCAAGAGAAATCTAAATACCATTGGCATAGGTTAGATTATATTGCCCAATATATATAAATCAAAATCTTACATCTTTTGGAAAAAGAATGTTTGATGAATCAAGAAGAATAAGAAAGAAAAAGGGTTTGCAAATCTATTGGTAGAGAATGCAGGTACAACAAAAGAAGAGAGATGGGGGATAGAGATGCTATTGTATTAAGGTCAATTGATAATATTACCAGATTGAAGTAGATTATGAGTATTAATGATATTTCAATTTCAATATATTATCACAAAGTACGTAGAAATATTAAAAATCTTTCTTTCTTAATTTGTATGATATGTTCCGCCATGCAGATTTTACTAGAATTTTATGCAACATTTGCTATATTTTATCAAATTCCTAATACTGTATTTGATGAGACAGTTTCATATGGGAGATTACATTTTAGTAAGGAGTGCCTTTGTTGATTTACGAGAGAAATAAGTGACATTTTAAAAAGAAATGAGGTGTATCATAAAAGAATGAATTATTCAGATCATGATAAATGTTTATCTGCTTAACTCGGAAAGGGTTCAAAGAAAATGATAGGCTAAATGATGATGACAAATCGTAAATATATTGCTGGAGTAAGGCTTAAATAAGAATACGCATAACGTTAAGAAAGTAATTTCTGATAAGAGAAAAAATACGATACCTGCATTATGAGACTTGAAAATGACATTTTAGTAACAAATATTGATATCACGAACGTATTTGTGAAATATTTTTGGTCTGTTTATAGTGACAGTGCTGCTATTAACGTGATATTTAATATCCTAATACTCTATGCCTGGATGAAATTAGTTACATAGAGTATAACACTGCAATAAAGAAACTAAACTTCAACGAGCAAGTGGCCCCTATCAGATACAATCATATGTACCCTAGGGATGTTCAGAACCACTTACGAAGCCTCTGTGTTTAATATTCAAATTAATAATTAGGCAAAAATCTTTATCCACGTTATGGAATTTAACACAGGTTTGTTTAATATTTAAATTTGATTATACAAACAATGTTCATAATTATAGGCTTCAGCAATACTTTGTGCACGTGCAAGAGTATTTGAACAGATGTTATATAATCGTATCTTTGATCATGTTAGGTGTAACATATTTTAAAATCAGTATTTTTTCGCATAGGACTGCAATGAAGAATCTTGTAAATTATATATAGGGAGTATATTCCGCATTACACGGTTGTTCATGCTTTAACTCCGTCTACTTCCATCTCTCTAAAGCTTTCGACCTATCAATCATAAAATTTTGCATCTAAGCTACAGAATTTCGGATTTCCCATCAAATTCTTGGAGTTCCTTAAGTTATATTAAGAAACCAAAAACATTATGTAATATATAAGCAATAAAGTCACCTGAGTACACTGCTAAATCTTACTTTCGGTTCTTTTGTATTTGAGCACTTTTAAAGTTCCGTATCTTCAATGTGTGTTTATATATATTGAAGATGTCGGAATTAATGGTAATCGAATTTAAATGAAGTAATTTTTCTCTGTTAAGGGTATGTTTAAGTAAATAAATAAATAAAATCTGCAATGACATTGTATATCTACCACTTCGTTTCAGCAATATCTATATTCATATAACACCAAAGGAAAGAGATAATGATAAGTTATTAAATATAGATTCAGCGTTTTAAGAGTAGATTCCATCTCTATCATCTCTATCTTATTCGTCTATTTAAACCGGAAATGTATTACTTTTGGTTATAATAATCGATTCTATCTTAATGTCACAATATGAATCGAAATTCGCTTGTTTTTTTATTTCATTCATTAACTCTAACACTATTGAAGTGTTTCTGTACCCCTTCATGAAAAATGTCTAACGTGAATGTGTTCATTTGAATGGTGTGTTCAAACTCCAGTGAATATGCTAAACCAAATATAACACAGCGAATAACAGCAAAACTGAACTGAAGCTAATTTATATCAAAATTTTATGCTTAAATTTTCCATTTGTCATCCATTGCATACTTCTTTAACTTTCGTGATTAATATAAGAGATATTCTTATTATTCTACAAATATTATAAAATTATTGTTAGAATGTATCCAGTTCAAACTTATGAGATATTTCGTTATAGTTTCACTCTTTCCCAGTTCTAACAATGAATTACGTCTTATATTCAGACGAATGGAAACATATTATCCAGAAAGAATCTGTTTTGACAAGTATACTCTTAGCTCAGGCGGTGGCTGCGGTGGCTCAATGATAGAGCGTTCAAATGTGGTGCATGGGGTCCTTGGTTCATTCCCAGGTCGCGCTAAGTGAGCTTTATGGTGGACAAACATCGTATGTGTGAGTTTTTTCGGGGTTCTCTCGTTTCCTTGCACTTTCTTCATTCCACCATTTCATTCATTTCTCATCATCTCTGTTTCCTTTAGCCTCGCCGCCATAATCGTGAGACGTAAAACTTACAAATTTTATTTTCATTTTTAACTCCGGCAGCCGAAATCTTACGTAGAATGTTGAGTAACCGAGCTCTTCAACTAACGACTTGATCCTAGGGTAAGAAAAAATATTTACCATTTAGGAATGGAAATTTCACACATAACAATTCACTTTGTTTTAAATTTTTGAGCTCCTCCGTGGCTAAGCGGTTAGCGTACGCGCCCTTGGCGTGGGAGACCGGGGTTCGATTCCCGGCGAGAGCTCATGTGGTTCGGATTCCACGTTAATCAGTAGGTCCACGTCTCATATAGCCTCGCTGCTGAACGGGACGTAAAACTCAAAATCAATCAATCAATCAATTTGTTTTAAATTTTGGTTTACTATTATAAGAATCACTATCAAATTTGCTTTAAACTGGAACAGATAGAAAAATATTGTAAGAGTTATCGTGGTTCAATTAAAACTTTATAACCTAAACTTCCTGAAACTTTATAGTCAGCTTAATCTCGCGTTCTCTAATATCTTCTCATTCATCGTTGGTGCATTAAATTAAATTCAAACTCAACCTCTGGAATAGTTCGGATTTTACTTTGAATAGTTCTCGTTTTTCTTAATTAGTGCAAAACGTTTTAATGCGTTATATAAGATGGGAGGCATCCTAAACAGTTTCCTTGAGCATAACAACGTGAACAGCTGCCTATTTCAAATTGTCACATATTTCAACATTTGCGTTGGAGTGAAATGAAATTGCTAATTTTAGACGTCAAGCATGCATAAAACGTACACATCACGTTAAGTTTATTTTGCAGAATTGAAAAAAACAAAATAAACCTCAGAATGTTATATCTCCTACGATTGTCTTATAAGCAAGGAATAAAGCATTTCTCATTTCTCCCTTATTTTTCTCTTTGTTTCGAATTAATTCCTTTCCATTGTAATTTACATAAAATAGAAATTCATATCCATTAGCGTGGATAGCCAAAACTCAGTCGCGGTTTACTATAATCTATTTTAAAGTGTATTGGGAAGGAGTCCGCCTTGACTCAACGCAACAGGTAATACGTATCAAGCTTAAGAGATAGAGTTTTAGGTTTTGACCTTACTCCTAAGATGAAAAATATCACTCTAATTTTCTGTTTTGCGTGTAGCTCTATAGCTCAACACCAATGGCTAGATGTCTGAGATGCTGAAATTGCAGGAAGTTATGAACTAACACAACACTTTATTATATTTACGTGCGATAGCTGATTAAGAATGAATCTTTCTAGATACTGCTACTCTCATTTGAACATGTGACGGTTCATTACGGTATAATTCACCCGGCAAACAAGTCGTTCTTGTCAGGCGATACCTTTTATGTAATTGAAATTAAAAGAAAGTGTCGTCTCTTATTATTCAGATTTTTCTTCTTCGATCGTATTATGTTATATAAGACAAAATTGTATTTTAAAAAGAAATCAGTAGCTAAAATATTACTTGCAAGAACGAAAAGCTATGGATGCTGTTAAACGTACATCACTTGCACTTGAATGTTAAAAAAAAAAAACTTGCAGAAATTCTAACAATTTCTTTGTTTCTTTTATCATAAAAGATTATTTAAAATGCTGAATAAATTGATAGTGCAAAATATGTAATTTGTCTATACACTTCATAAAAATGTTTACGTTTGTGATACCAGCGTTACTTGAAACGCGCCACCTTTATAAAAGAGCTTTGTTCGTTGTGTATCTGTCCTGAACTACAAATCCTGGACGAAAGATGGACACTGAAAACAGAGTGAAATAAGAACTTACACATTATCTGTGAAAACATTGAATGAGTGGTAGACGAGTTACATAATCATTTTACACTAAGTTATACGAAACAAGGACTTACAGCTTAACGTGGAATCAGAGACCATGAAGTGTCCTCGGGAATAGAACCCCATCTCCTGCGCCACTTTACCGTTCACTATTTCTTTTTCAGATGCTAATACTGAATAAAAATGTCTTTAGATGAAATGTATGTTAAACCAAATGTGTTTACACGAAATGTCCTTCGGACGGAATGTCAAATGGACAAATCGTTGTTTGTACCAAATGTTTGTGGGCAAATTGTACTTCGGACGAATTGTACTTTGGATAAAATCTTACTCTGTCTTATGGACGAATTTTAAGTTGGATAAAGTGTCTGTTGAGCACAATGTCACTGGATCAAATGTTACCTCACCGAATGTCTCTGAGCAAGATGTCCTTTGGACTAAATACTTGTATGTTTGGACGAAAAGGGTTGTCACCGCAGCATCTTATGTTGAATTTAGAAACTATTTCTTTAAGATTATCTGTGAATTTGTGAGTGTTCAATTGTATACAATTCTCAAAATTAAAGTAATATATTCCCTGGTAAAGACAGTAAAGAAGATCACGTGAATGTATGGAATGTAGATAGCCACCATTATCCGTTAAGATGTTAACGGACTGGCGGATTCAGTTAACGAACTCGGCCGAAATACTCGTTCTAGCTATCTGTTTCAAAAAACAGAATTCAAAATTTTGCTTACATATATGATATATACGTAGTCAACGTTTAAGTCAGTGTTAGCCATTTAAGATTTTAAAGGATTCACTCGCTTCGAAATTCGGCCGAGATAATCACTCGAACTACCTATTGCAAAAGCAAAATTCAAAAATATGTTTCCTTTTATGGGATACGGGAATAGATAGCCACCGTTTGAGTTTCTGTTATCCGTTAAGATTTTCACCTATTTACTCCCATTAATGAACTCGACCGAAATAGGTGTTCTAGCAATCTATTGAAAGAAAAAAACAGAATTCAAAAATTCGTTTACAAGTATGGAATATGAGCTATAGAAGTAACCGTTATCCGTTAAGGCGTTAACGGATTGACTCCACTAACGAACTCGGCCGAAATAATCGTTCTAGCTATATATTGCGGAGAAAATTAAATACTCCCTTACATGAAAGGGATATGTAATATAGACTTCACCGTTAAAGTAGTCGTTACCTGTTAAGATGCTAACAGATTGACCTCCATTAACCATCTACCAGCTACACACAAAAAAAATAAAGTTCTTTGCACTGGACCCCAGGATATAGATTCGATGTATTTTTTTTTTTTTTACACAGAATCCAAATTTCGAAACCCCAGGACGATTCATCGTGTCAATTTTGTTTTATGGGCGAAAGACATCTATGCTGTCTTACGTACCAAAATTCGCTGAAGTTTCTTGCCCATTAAAAAAATTACACGGTCGATCGTCTTGGGGTTTTGAAATTTGGATTCTGTGTACCAAAATATCGAATCCATACTCCCCTGTGGTCCACTGGACAGATTTATTTATTTTTTTTTTTTTTTGTATGGCTGTCTTATATGTATTCTCCATACGCAAAATCGCTAAAAAGTTTCGTCCATTAAAAAAAATGACACGGTCGATTGTCTTGAGGATTCGGAATTTTGATTCTGTGTAACAAAATATACATCGAATCCGTACCGTGGGGTCCGGTGCACAAAACGTTTATTCTTTTGTGTGTGTGTGGCTGTGTAATTATTCTAGCTATTGCAAAGAACATAATAAAAAATCGTTTCCGTTTAAAAGTTGTCGTGCGGAGTAACGGACGACGGAAGTACTAGCAACACAACCTTATAATTCTCCTTATGTGATTAGGATCAAAATTGAGAAAATGCACCGTCATCGAATATAATCATGCATGCAAAGCTTAGAAATTCGGGTTGAAATATTGGATGAACATTTTATTCAAAATTTGACCCCACCACACTGACAAAGAAATGTCAAATAAAATCGTGTAAAAATCTTCGAATACTTCGTTTATTTTAAATTATATACTTCGTTTTACAGTTCGGCTCAAACCTCCTGACGTTTGAGGCGTGTCCGCCTTTTCACAATATCTAATGCAAGTTGGACGACGTTGGCTAATAGTTTTGTTCCTGGATTACGAGAAAGCAATTTCAAAGGTATGTCATTATGATATATATCACCATAGCGTTAATAAATTTGTAAGAACGAGTGTGTTTTTCAATATCTTAATTTTTCGCGTTAAGGTTTCACGTTGTACCTGCATACGGAAGGAAGCAAAATCCAACAACGTCACACCTGCACGCCATTGGCTTTCGACGAACTTCAAGAGGTTTAAGCTGGCATTTAATTAAATGAACTATAGGTGCTTCTGTTTGAACGAGATGTCATTTATATTAAGGAAGCTTTTGTGTTTTGAGGCAAAATTATTATTATGGATTAACCTATGTAGTTTTACATACAATGTTTGCTTGAAATGGATTGGATAATTTTAGCACACATTGCAAGTATGACTTGTTTCACAAAATAACCATCCAATGCCATATATGCTATATTCCCCACCCCCACTTCTCATGCCTTCCTCGTGCATTTGTGGTTAATTTGAATTTATGGCTCAGCTCCAGTTGGCGTTGATCCGAAGATTGCTGTGTGAAAATGCCTTGTGCGGGGGTGGTTTGTGGCCACGAAACGAGTGAGCCCGTCTTTCACTCGCCATGACTCGTTCGCTTGCTTCAAGGAAGAATGCTTATTTAGTAACAGTTTCGTGAATGTTGCTACAAATGCCAAAATTTTTAGTTTCTTTTTTTATCGCACGTTTTTTTACGTGACGTGAAAGAAACTGAGAAAGAAAACTGTGATAGCGAAGGGTGTAAATAATCTGCAAAGAATTTTGGTTATAAAATTAAGAGGAGAAAAAAAGCTTGACGGATGAAAGGAATTAATATTTTTAAACCCTTTACCTTTGACAGTTCATTCGCGGTGGTTCTTAACAGGATTTATAGATGCAACGGTTTTACCATTAAGTCGCTCCGTGCCACTACAGATTTAGGATTTTTACGTCATTTTGAATATTAATATCACTTCTTCACTTCTTTAAAAAAAATTACAAATATCTTGTGGAAGAACTTAAAAAAGAAAAAAAGTTATCGTACACTGCACTAAGAACCTATACTTACTTTTGTGCGTTTATGCATTGTAGACGGTATTTCACTGTAACAGTATCAGAAGAACTTTTAACATGGTTTTGAGTTTAACTTTTTTTTTTCAGTATTCAAAGTTACACCAACAGAATAATGTGGAATCTAAACGATATTAGCTCCCACTGAAATCGAACCTAAGTCTTCCGCGCTGACAACACGTATTCTATCATGTTGACAAAACAGTGTTTATCATGTACTCATTTTGTAACAAATTTTCAAGCATAATAAGTGAAACGGGGAAAACGGTGATTCAAGCTTACGTTAAGTGGGCTATGTGGTGGACAACACCATATGTGTGGGTTTTCTCGGGGTTCTCCTTTCCCCGCTTTCTTGGGGCAAATCGTGGCACATTAAATTGAAAAGTATATATTAGTAAGCGCGAGTATCAACATCCATACCAACAGTGAATATATGATGAGCCCAGACAATAAATCCTAGGAATCCAATTGCTAGTATTGCATAAATTATTCCTAAAACACCAAAAGTTTCCTTTTTGCCACTTTCTTGGGTTACAATGTGAAATAATTTGCTTCAATTATATAAGGAGCGTTCATAAAGAAACGAGTCGCAGGCCGAGGAACAGAAACTCTTACATATGTTAGAAATATTGGTCCTGGCTGTTCAAGTACTTGTCCACTGCGACACAAGGCTGTGAATGGCTGTCTCGCAGAATTCCCTGGGCTGCGTTGCAAACCAATTCCCAACGTACTGCTGAACATCGTCGTCCAAGTGAATCGTTTGCCCCTCAGAGCCTTTTTAAGGGAATCAAAAATGGCATAATGACAGGGAGAGATATCTGGACTGTATGGAGGGTGAAAGAGAACCTCCCACTTGAATTTCTGCACGACTGCACTAACTGTGTTGGCCATATGAGGTTGTTCATTTTCATGGAGAAAAGTGACCCCACGGATGAGCTTGCCTGGTCGTTTCGATTTGATCGCTTGGCAAAGGTTGGCCAATGTTTGCGTGTAATGCTGGGCATTCACTGTTGTCCCGTGCTGCAGGAAGTCTATCAGAAGGGGGCCACCTTAACCAAAGAAGAACGTCAGCATAACCTTTCCTACACTTGTTTGAATGGCCTTGGATTTTTTTTTTTTTTTTTTTTTTTTTTTTTTGTGGCCTGAAGGCTTCCACTGGAAATTTTGTCGTTTTGATTCTGGTTCGAAGTCATGACACCAACACTCTTCTCCAGTCACCACTCGTGCAGGAACTCATTCCCTTTCCTGGCATATCGCTGCAGATGATCAAGACTGGGCCATTCGACATGCTTTTTGTTGTGATTGAAGACTGTGGGACACCCATTGCGCACATACTTCACGCTAGTTCAGTGTTTCCGTCTGACGCTCAACTTAACCTCGGTGGCTACGGCTTTCATTGTAACTCTGCGGTTTTGGGTAACGAGTGCATCAATCAGCTGGACGATGTCATCGGTAATACGGTGTGGTGTTCCAAACCGTGCGTCATCGGCTAACGACACCCGTCCTTCCCTGAAGCGCTTGTACCACTCCTTGACTCTTGCAAGGGGCATGCAGTGGTCACCGTACACTTGTGACATTCTTCGATGAACGCCTGTTTCCCCTACTCCTTCCGACGTCAGAAAACGAACAACACCTCTTTGCTCTTCCTTTGATGCCTCCATTTCACTGCTGCACTGCTCACAAAGCGACTGACCGCGCTAGACGATTGGCGTATGCTTCTGCTAACTTTATAAGTCACATGGCTTACCACGTCACTTTTTAGTGACGGGTTGTTAACTTCCACGCTCTTGTCAGAACGCTTATTTGTTACACACTTAACAATATTACCATTCTATCACCGGTGTGCACATTACAGCTTCGGCTCGTTTCTTTTTGAACGCTCCTTAAGTCAATATTTTGCCAAAAATACTAAAAACACACCATTTAATTATCTACGAAATTTTTATTTTTATCCATTAGTAAATTTGCCAGGGAGTCGAAAAACTACCATGAATAACTGCTTTTTTTTATGAAATGGCATAGATTTATTGTGATATATAGTTGTATGGAATTGCGCTAAAAATATATTGAAAGAAGAAGTCATTCAGTTAGGTGGTGGAGGGTGGATAAGATTCGAATTTCTTCTAGCAATTCTCTACTTTATACAAACTACTTATCGGAGGCTATTTATTTCTTATGTAAAAGAAGAAAATATTAACGTGTTTATGGAGGCTGGCAGTAGTCTCATAATATACATTTCACACTAAATACCTTGGTATTCTTGTCTCAATGGTAATAGAATCTTTGAACCTCTCAAGTCAAATGGAGGTTTGCTAACCATTCTCTAACTTGATTTTCTAAACATAGTTCCTGAATCTAATAAAATATAGTATAAAAATAAAAGGAAATCATTCCTTAAAGTTTATCTTAATACACAAATACATTAATTAAAACTATTATAAACACTCATAAGTTAATTTCCTAATTTCAATGTTGTGCCTTCCTTTAATTATTGTTTGCATTGGCAATTTTCCCATCTCATTCACAGATCGAGCCGAAGTTGTAAAAAGTGTTCTTTCATCTATGAAATACTCCTTCTGTTCATTCGATTTATCTCTGCGAAAGTAAAAGCATCGTTGCATAGTTTGTGATTCTTGCCAAAATGCCTTGTTTACGGCATAGTCCTTGTCATACGCAAATGTTTTTTTATACTATTTTAATATCATTTCTTTATGTTTCCAACTTGGCAAATGTTCTGTTTATCTTTTGACACATTTCCCTTCACTCTTTGCGGAATGCTCATATTGTTGTAGTCATATGTTTCCTCGTGTCAATGGCAGTCTTGTAATCATCACTTAAGACCATTACAAATTATTTTCTTCTCTTTCTTTTTTTTTAATGAAAACAGAAAGCAGTATTAACACCTACTTAGTATCGAAAACTAAAATTTCAAATCTAGTTCTGCGATTTTCCATCTTCACTTGCTGCTAATTCAAGAACGATAGTGATACTCTCATATAATGTGTGATTTATGACTCAAATATGTAACAAAAAATAATGGTTTGTTTTCATAAACTGAAGATTTTGACAAGAGAAGAATTTACGATATGATTAAGCAGAGAAGGTTCGTTTTACGAATTAGTGACAAACAAGGATAGTTAAAGTCATTATTAAAATCTTACTAGAAAATTGAACATAAAACAATGATTCACATTAATAAAACTCTGAACAAACCACTATAGCTGAAGAAATATTGTCGAACACGTAGTTTAACGTTCCAAGTGTACACACCGAAACTAAGAGAAACAATCATGAGGCCCATGATAATGGTGGAATGAAAAAAGTTGGAGAAACAGGTGAACCCCGAGAAAATCCACACACACGGTCTTTGTCTACCACAAAGGCCACTTGGTGGAAGCTCAAGTCAAACCAGGGACCTCTCGCACTAGAGGTGAGTGACCTCTACCATTGAGTCATGGCTGCCCCCAGGTATTCCATAAAATCATTGCATGTCTCAGGGAAGTGTTTTGTAAGTGAATGGTTTGAACTATGCTCTTGCGGAAAGCAAACGAATCAGCAAGGAAAATAGGGGAGAGAGGGGTAGCCCTGGCCAGGAGGTAACACCGGTCAGTTGGATATAGAGTGAAAAACTTTTCGTAAATAGAAGCAGATGATGGCGCCTTACTGTCAACTGTCAGATAAAGTAATTTTAAGAGCGACGTCATTGTAGGAGTGATAGGTATTAAATGAAGGCGTGTTGTATTTTTTGCTGCGTTTGATATAATATTAGGCAAAATATTCGACACTGTAAATACTGTTCCATTTGATATTTTTATTAAGTGACTTTTTAGGTAAACGCTATGCTTATATAGTTCTAAATCAATCTATAAATTAATGCATTCATTTGTTTGTATGTTGGTGTTGACCATGTTTTACTCAAAACATGAGTTTTGGGTAGCCCCGGTCAAACGGATGGGGTAATGACAGTTAGTGATCGGGACTCCCCGACATTAAAATAAACGATAATAAATAAATCTTGGTAGTCAACCCCCCAAACAAAGCTCCTCAAGTGTAATTTAACTCAGAGTCCAGAGATGATGAAGTTGAACAAGGAACTTCCCCTGGATCCAGACGTACATATTCATTTGATGATATTTTGCCAATACCAATAGATATATGTTTCAAATACTTCTGTATATTAAGGAGTTGACGAAAATATATGTAACTTCAATGAATAAGTAGTTTTTTAAACCTTCTTTACACGAAACTACGGTTTATTATCAGTCTCTGTAGATACCCAACTCTTCTAAAGTTAATGAATAAATTTGAAATGTTAATAGTGTTGAAGTTATATATATATATATATATATATATATATATATATATATATATATATATATATATATATATATATATATATATATATATAAAGCATGGGGAAATCCTTGACAGCCATTACCCGACCGTGTGGGAAATAACGGTCAATTGAGTATGCTCATATTTTCGTTTTTAGCTTGGCAATGAAATAAGAGATGGAGTTTGAAATTGGTCACAATATATTAGAGAGAATTACCTATAGGATCGACTTATCGCGGAAACTTTTCGTGCTTTAGGAGATAGATTATAACGATGTTTGCTTAGGTGACCGTCATTCCCCCATTCTCCCCTATTCGTTATTCGGATTATTCGAACAATTAGTCAGTTTACGAATAATTATTCAAACAATTATTCGAATAATGAATATTCAGGAATTCAGGAACTCAATCGATAGGTTTCCACTGCACAAAAATGCTATTAATCGTTGATTTCATTATGTACCGACAGAACCACAAGAAGGAAAATACAGTAAAACCTGTAACTTGATCAACCTGTCTAAGTTGGCCACCTGCTCATCTTGGCCTGGTTCAACTTGAACCTGCATTTTCCCATATGACGTTCATTACTAATTACTCTATAAGTTGGCCACTTGTCTATCTTGAAAGTTGGCCGCGTTGAAGCAGTATTTACCCTATGATGATAATGATAAATTTACCTACGTATCTTGGCCACGCAAAATACCGTTGTTATTTTCCTTAACTCTTTCGTATTCCCATATGATTGTTCTGTATTTGTGACTGGAGACAAAGAAGCATTGATTGCCACGATTTGTTCTTAGAGGTCAATGGCCAGAACACTATCCTGGTAAAGGGGTGGTGAAGGAGTAAAAGAAAGCACGTACAGGAATTCAGGAAATGGTTGTACGTATTTGTTTATCCTCTCTGTTTTGGTAAAACATTAGCTATATCGCCCCCTTTCATTAGTGAAGAGCTTTAGTAACTCCGGAAAATTCTCAATGTTAAAGCTAGTCAACTATTGGGATCTGACGGCTTGTCGAAAGGTAGCGGAGGTTTTGAGGAATGAATTCCCTTAAGATTTTCTCAAAACATCTTTTGCTTGGAAGGTAAAGACTTGTAGCTCATTAAACATACTGTGATTGTTCTAGTACTGTATATTGTTTTGATTGCTCTATAAACATTATTTAAAAGTAGCTGTAGTGCCATTGTTTATTAAAATTTTACAATCAATTAATACTAGAAATCCTATTCTAAAAATACACCAATCACACTTTTTTGTGTAAGCTGGCCATCCTGTCTAAGTTGGCCACTTTTCAATGGACCGATGGTGGCCAACATAGACATGTTTCACTGTATTAGATGAATTTTCAATCAAAAATTCTGTATTTAAATGTAAATTTCAATTGAAATTGAAATCTAATATTTGTTCTTTTCAAATATTTCAGAGAATCCATGCTGGAAAATAATTTAAATATTGATGTGAAGAAATGAAAGTCAAAGGATTTTTTGAAAACGGAAAATGGAGCTCTTACAAGAAAATGAAATCAAATGGAAGACCCAAAACAAAGAATAAATACCACTGTTTCGTCTCAAAAACTGGTCGATTGAAAATAGTTCTTATGAAGGAATACAACTAACTTTCTGACGAAGTGCGATTCAGGTAATGTTGGTTTAGTTTGTATGATTAAAAAGAAGAAAAATTTTGAAAAGATTATTGAAATTAAGATTTAAAATCTTCAAGTTATAATTTAAGGGATAGCTAAGTGATAGAGTGTTCATTATGTAGTGCACAAAGTTTCAAATATATCGCACGAGATGTAAGTACTGCTAATTCCTACTTCGTTTTTAGGAATTTTTCATTTACTTTGGAAGTAGTCAAAATTACAACTATGATTCTTAATTTGGATATTCTATCCCAAAGATAAAGCATAATATATAGAATGCAAATATTTATGGTAAATATACGGTATAAAAAGAACGTGAATGTCTCAAAGGTTATGCTACAAGATTTCATTTACGCATAGAAACAGCAAAACGAATTGGCAATCCGTGTGCTCAGACCATATGTTTTTTTCTTCGTTTGAAAGTTTTAGAAACTATCTGAGTCAAAACAAACTAAGAGTAATTTACCAAATCCATTTTGATCTGAAGGTTTTTTCTCCATTCAAATTTCAATTTCATGGAAAGTTACAGTTTGCAAGAAAACGTCCATCTGGTGTAGCAAAGTTGCTGACTCGCGTCTTTTAAAAGACAAGAAAAAACATGCAAGAAGCAAAAGGTAAACAGATTCAGAAGAAGAGAAATGGATGAAAATTCTATAAATGACTAGGTGCCACTGCTCTGTGAACCCATTTTCGTTGTTGACTTGGAGCTTGTACAAATCCAATTCATGTAATATATGTATGTATGTATGTATGTATGTATGTATGTATGTATATATGTATGTATGTATGTGTGTGTGTGTGTGTGTGTGTGTGTGTGTGCACCGGATATCAACATGTATCCACTCCGTTCATTTCAAGAGAAATGGAAATATCACGTACACATATTATTTTCATTCAACTCAACTTAAATAAATACGTTCATATTCTGTGAAAATATTTAAATTATATACAGGGTGGGCGGGAATTAACTCCCTATTGAAAATTGTTTATAACTTTTTTAATACTTAATTTTCATGAAGGAAAAGGATTTTTTCCCTTACAAAGGTAGAATTTATTACCTGACACATCATTTGTGTCGTTGTAGGTATCGGTAGCGAACTAAGACACAACATCTAACCTTGCGTGAGGGGGCTCAGTTGTCATTCCGGTGCAAAGTATGGCCGTCTACGGTATATACAAATAAAAGCAAACACAGATGATGGCGAAATGTGAGAGTACGTCGTCCCTCGGTTGAAGCAAAGACCATAAAGTACCATAAACTGAGCATTTATGAACGAACAGTGAAACAAATTTAAATTATTTAATTAACACCGAGTAATTAGGCCTACGTTTTACGTTATATCTTCTTTATTTTAAAATTGTATGTACTTACTTTGTTCATCATTTTACATTTTCTGCAATCAGTGGCGGCGCTACAGGGGGGCAAGGAGGGGCGACCGCCACTCCAATATTTTTTCTCGCCTCCCCCCTTCGCCCCCCATTTTTCTATGTACAACCGGTGAACTCATGATCACGAACTGCTCCTAGAATTTGGCACTGAAGTATATATGACATTGAAATCTTTATTGTTCATTGACATGTTGACAGATAAAGAAGCTACGTTTGTTCATTAACGCATTCTTTAATGCTGGTTCTGATCCCTAATTAACTAAGCTGTTCTAAGTATGGATAACCACTGAGTATTTCCATGTTTCACGTTGAACATTTAACAATCCCTTTGTACTTCCGCGTATTGATAACTAGTGATAAACTGCAGCCAGATGTGTGTTTTAAAGTTAAATAACATAAACACAACACCCTTTGTAATTCTGCAAATGACAGAATTTCATAATTGGTTTTATGAATAACAAAAAGAATCATGGAAATATTCGTTATATTAAAAAAGTTACAGCCATTACAATGAACAGAACCTTATATAAAAACTGAAAGACTACATAGTAGTAGATATTAATGTTTCATTACATGTAATTGGTTTCATAATACTGTTACATGCCTTTATAAAATTCATACATGTTACTTCTTGTATCAAGTACAGTCATGTCCAAAATTATTATCGCATATCTATAACTGTCTTGTTGTGGGAACATAATTTGATAATGATTTTGCAGGATAATTTTAATATTGTTACTATGTATATAATCGGGAAATGTATATTTGTGATAAATTTCATAGGAAGAGAATTATAAATACGAAAATTAGAATGAGTAAAATAAAATGTTGCTAAGGATCTTTCGTTACGTTGTTATTATTTCCTGCTCTTTTGACATGAAATTTATCACATACATGTCTTTGTTGTCTATACACATACTAACATTATAAGAAATACCGAGCAAAATCGTTATCAAATTATATTCCTATAACATATTTATAATAATATTCAAAATAATAATAATAATAATAATAATAATAATAATAATAATAATAATAATAATAATAATAATAATAATAATAATAATAATAATAATCTGCCTTTTGGCAGGTCCTGGGATTAAAGGGTTGTTTCTTTTAGATTTAGGCCTGGAAATGGAGTTAAAAACATATTTATAGACATGCGAAAATCATTTTGGACATGACTGTGCATTTTTATAGCATGTAGGCTGTAGGCATATGTGCTTCTAATATTTACAATTCACTTTACTACTGTATATTTGTATCATATGCTCCTTTCAATATTTGTTGTAAGTTTATGTTGTTGTGTTGTGCTTACTTATATTAAAAGTGTATCCAGAAACGAGCCAATGTTCATTTGCTTTCCACAAACATGAAGCTGTGCAGTCAGAATTAAATAGGATTGGTAGAAGCTCAGAATTAAATAATAATAATAATAATAATAATAATAATAATAATAATAATAATAATAATAATAATAATAATAATAATAATAATAATAATAATAATAAAGCAAAACAAGTGTGGTTGCCTCGCCTCCCCAATTTTTCTCTTGCTCCCTCTATTACAAGCCTAGAGCCGCTACTGCCTGCAATTAAGTTAAACACCATAAAATTTATTTTAAAATACAATTTTTAAATATGCATTTTAATTCTTGCATTTCCTGGCAAACATCTATAAAGTATTGGCCTGTACTAAAAGATCAGAAAATATGAATAAGAGCGGGTTTCGGTATAAATAGGCAAAATTTTGTACGATGCAAATATCGACAAGAGGAATTTGACTAACATAGTCTGCAATACAACCAGATTAATAGTGTTGCTAAGCCAACATAAAGTTGCGTTTTTCACGTGTCACTACGTCAGATTACTACATATTTCAAACCCACATGTTAAATGAAAGCCTACAATATCAACATTTATTGTTCAATGCTGCAAACCAAGGTCGCTCCCGTAGCACAAACATTCAAATTTCGGAGAACTAGAACAGAAATAACATAAATGTGATAGATGAATTAGAATACACATTCAATGTATCTTTGTATCGAATTCTATAATCATGTTATGACTCGTTTTCATAAATAGGAAACAATTACAAGGATTGAAAATTTGACTTTCAAGACTTGATTTCAAGAAAATGTTTAGATAAATATCACATCTAATCATGGAGATAGTTTTCAATTTCATATAGTTCATAATGCCATTTACAGTAATTTGATATCTCAAACCGTCTCGGAAATTATGAATAATATCGGTATAGATTGCTATACTGCTTATGATGTATTTGTTGCAAATTTTAAAAATGATTGCTGCTTTCTTTTGATTCTATAACATTATAGCAATAGTTTTTGGTAGTTGTAATTAACTACAAGTTTTCGGAATTACATAATTTTAAGCAATGTAGCTAACTTTACGATATTTATTTAATTTTACCAATGTTTAATCTTCTGAGTCTCTTTTCTTATCAAACGTTTTTGTGCTTAGAATAGGAAGTCAGAATAGGAAGCAGAGAATGAATAGGAAACAGAGCCAGCCTCTGGTTATTGTCATTCACTAAAGATGGAGAACTTAAGTAAACCAAGTTCCAGAGGCATGACGTCATTTTACACTAGAATTATTAGGAATTAGATTTCTGGGTTTTCGGCATCTATGGCCATCTTAGCCCGCCACGTATAAGGGATAACATACCTCAGCGATCACACTATCCGAGGAAAGAGAAGGAAGAAAGGATTGGAGAAGTAATGAAGCGGCTTGGGACCTGTAAGTTAGGTACTATCTAGACATTTGTGTAGTGTGAATGAGGAAAACGCAGAAAACCTTACTCAGGATGATTGGCTTGAAAAAGCTTTTACACTTCTTCGACCGACTGTCCCCTCCGAGAATCAAACCCGGGACCGCTCGTACCAGAGATGGGAGCGTTAGCGACTATGCTACGTGGAGCCACTACTGCAATTATTAACAAAGAAAAGTTACAAGGAAATTTCCAAGGAAGTTGTCGAGACCTATGTTCATAGATAAGCGTCCAGCCTTTATGCGGTCGAACTGAGAAATAACTTTTTAAAAAAAAAAGTGGGTCTACTTAGGATGGCGACACAAAGACTCAAACTCGGAACTTCCCGATTGTGATGCAAGAACATTAATCATATCTATGCTCGCACGGTTAATCACGTCATTTCTACAGCATGCCTAAGCTAAAATTAAGATAATCGAGAAATATAAATCTGGAATTGAATCGAGTTTTCTTTTATTATTCCATATGTTTATTAGTCAAAATTGTATCACATATGTTGAATGCGTTGTACTTATAAGTGGACAGTATATATTTATTTCCTGGTTTATATCAAGTCATTGGGAACATGAACCTTTTCCGTCTATACTTGGTGGTCCAAAGCTGTTGCTATCATCTAATGCACACCTGGCTCTCTCTAATTATAAATATCCTTCGCTCGCATTTTACGTGCGATGAAAACTGATGTCGCTCTTAAACAAGGTAATGTCTGTGGATGTGTTGAGAAGTGTGAAGTACGGAATTTGGAGTAAGCAAGCACGTTTGGTCATAACTTCTACACGCGATCGCAAGATTTTTTCCTTGTTTCTTTTACATTAAAACCATCATCAAATATTTTTTCTCACTCGTAAAATCTTTAGTTAGTTCAAAAACTCGTTTACAAGGGGAAAAAATGAAATGAGTTTTACGTTCCACGCATATGCCGGCTAGGCTAAAGGAGATGGTGATTATGAGAAATGAATGAAATGGTGGAATGAAGGAAGTGGAAAGAAACGGGAGAATCCAAAGGAAACCCGCGCGCACGGTGTTTGTCCACCACAAGGTTTACTTGGTGCGAGCTGGGATCAAACTAGGGACCCCTTGCACCAGAGGTGAACGCTCTACCACTGAGCCACTCAGACCACTCTAGTTTACAGCGAAGTCAAAGAAATATATCATATATCGTGATGTAAAGTAAGTGCAATGTATGAGAGTGATACGAGTGTATGAGAATCGCACAATTTCAAATTCTCATGTTTTTTGTCCTAGATGTGAAAACTGGGAAACAAAGCATACAAAAGGAAATCTAAAGAAACGAAAGGTGGACTTAAAATGCAGTTTTTATTTTGAGAAATATTCAGGATGGGTTCTGACCTTTATTATATTTCCTTTCCTCTGGTGCCGTGTTCCACTCCGTAACTTGGCTTGGCTGTTGGTTGGAGTTTAACATTCCTTTTCAGTAACGAGAATCTACTAACCTATAGCTTAATCTGGAATTCGAATCACATCCAGTCCCCAGGTGACAAAGATGCGCACATTACTCACATAATAGCCACGAGGGAGCTGTTTCGTTACTTAGAGTGGGGTATACTGGGAACAAAAAATTGTATGTGGCGTACATAAAATCGTATATTACATTTGTAAATCCTGTAGTTTTTGGACTTAACGTACAGCAAACGTATAACTGAAAACGCATGTTTTATAATCCTTTCTGTATAAGTGTTCCATCTGTACGTACTTTCCATCTGTACGTACTTTCCGTATACTTTCCGTATAGCTGACGAAGGTAACATCCATATATGTATGTAATAAAAGGAAGGCTGTTCGATATCAGATATCCTGCAACGGCATGATGTAACATCTAAGGGCAGTGCTTATGTACCATACGGATAACGTATGCTCCGTACTGATTTCTGTAGTAAGCAAGAGGGACAACACATTTTATGGAAATATGCACACATATTTGTGATGGGAATCTCAATGTAACTCTTGCTGTGCACATGTGGCATTGATACATTCAATTACTTATCAAACTCAAAATCATTGGTATGCCCGCCATGTGCCTATTGTAATGTAGTTGTTATTTATTTTGTTTGGGTTCCAAACTGATATTGCATTACTTACAAGCAAGTGTACCTTATGCAATCCAAAGTACACATGTGACGTTTCGGTTGCCTAACGACTAGGTCAGTGCCTGAAAGTTATACATCTTGTCATTATGATAGGTTGAGTGAATTCACACTGCAGCATGAAAACAAATACAATAAACCAAGAAAGATATACCAAAACATTTTTGTTTTGATAGAAAATTCACATACATCTCGTTCTTGTTCGGGAAATACTTTACGACGAGTTTCAGATATTCTGTTAGAATCATTTATAAATGTGACTTTAGCTCATAAAATATGATACTCTTGAATATTTAGTCCATGCTATATATATGTGAACGATAATTTCGTGGGGCAAAATCTTTTACGTTTTCAGTACAATTATTACTAATATTATTAATCTTTACCAAAACATTTTTGTCGTTGAACATTACTCCAACAGCTCTATAACAATCCGGTGAAACTAGAACACCCACTACGTCCACAGATATACCCTTTTCCTTTCTTATCGAAAGACCAATTTATTTTGATTCTTGAATTATTCTTATGTTTTTTTCCCTCAGTATACAATCATTTGTTAGTTGGATTGAAAAGTAGCCTCCCTTTCAGCACCGAGGCTATATGAGACGTCGACTTATAGTTTAAAGTGGAATGCGAACTACTGTAATACGCTCAAATTTCTAAACTCTCCACTGGGAATTGAACACAGGACTCCATACAATAGACGCGCACACTAGTCACTAGGCCAGCGGGAAGGGTAAAATGCTTCTTCGTGTTATAATGTGAAAATAAATGTAGAACGTATTGTTTCTTCATTAAAATTGAAATGTAGTTTTTATTAGTAAGTACATGTGACTTTACTTCAATAAATACTGTCATTAAAATACATTATGTAACGATACGTAGAGATTTTACAAATCAGAAAACAAATTAATTGATAATAATCATAATATTCTGCTTCGAAGTACATTCTTCTAACTCGCGATCTCAGATGATATAGTAATTAACCAGATTTGGATATCGAAATCGACATAGAAAAAATATCGAAACGATCGATATATCCAGAAATATTTCAAAAAAATGAAATTATCACAATATTGCGGTACCAAAAATATATATCCAAAACGAAGTTAATTTTTTGAGTAGTCTAAATGCGAAATAATAATAATAGAGAATAAAAAAGAAAGAGGGCAGAGAAAAAGAAGCATCCCTCTGAGAATAGAATCCGGGACCTCGTACACACAAAGGATAAGCATTGCCATTTGGCCACGAAGATAAAGGAAAGTCTCCCAATGAGATAAGAAGGAATCATTTACCAGGTTATAGACAAAAATTTACATTAAAATTGATTTTAGTATGATTTCAAGTCAGCAAATTGAATTAATATCGAAAATGTACATCAAAGTTGGTTTTAGCGTGTAACATTAGCTTATTTCTGCAAGATTCATTCAAATATATCGAAAGTTTATACGACTCGGTCGTGATTTAGTACTCACTTTCTAAAATTATTGCCAATGTTTCTTTTCTTTAAGTTTAATGTCCCATGAGTGTACACCGAAGACAAGAAGACAGTGATTATGAGATGGAGGGTAACGGAAGAATGTCGAAAGTGGAAGAAAACTGAAGAATCTCCAGAAAACCTGCGCGCACGTTTTTTGCCCACCACAAAGCTTACTTGGTGGGAACTGGGATTCAACCATAGACCCCACGTGCTTCTACCACCAATGCAGTCAACACTGATGTCACAGTAACATTGCACTGCACATCACGTCACTGCTTGAACATAGTGTAAGGAATTGAAATGTTAGGACATTGTTAAATAGTAATTTTAGTAAGTGGGAAAAAAAAACGAATTCTACTAAATATGGACTGGAAAAGTTTTGTTGAAGAGTACAGATTCTGCCATAAATAAACTTACAAAACATCAGTATGAAAATATGAAAATTCATTTTGTTAATTAAATTGCAGTTACATCTCAGTAATCTCGGTAGAATCACAAAGTGCTTTCTTAATACAATGACTTATAGTACGTATAAAAATTCTGTGATTTAAAAATAAATAAATAAATAAGTAACCAAAAATAAGAATGTTTTTTATATATGAAATATTTTTGTCTAAAGTACTAAATTCAATATCTAAGTAAGTTTGAAGACACTATTTCCTTCATATTGTTTTAAAATTTGATTAGTATCTTATGTATGATACGTACTTACAGATAGTTTTAGGGCACAGATTGCGTCCATGATATCTTTCAGGGAACGTATTTAAAAAAAACTGAAAATGACACAATCGCACTCAGTGTTCATAGTTTGAGGGAAATTTCTCTAATCTAGCGAAATTACGTAGGTAAATTTAGCAAAAAGATTTTCCTCGAAAAAAAAAAAGTGAAAATCCAGAGAAATTTTGGTGCTGACTAATTGACTAATATAAATGTTTTTTTTTTCTTCAGAAATAAACCAACACAATAGTAATAGTCTCCATGCGTGTGTGTGTGTGTGTGTGTGTGTGTGTGTGTGTGTGTGTGTGTGTGTGTGTGTGTGTATGTTTGTTCAAAGTAACATATTTTGCACCCATTGTTGGTTGGTTCTATTTAAGTGTATTTTTTGTAAAAAAAAAAGGTAAAAAATAGTAGCAAAAAACAAATATGTTTGACACTTCCTATAAGGGATCGTCCACATATTACGTAACGTGGCAAAGGGGGGAGGGGGTTCGGCCTTGCGTTGCGAAGTGTGACAAGGACGTCTTCATTACGTAACGCATGTTTTGTTTACTGTAGTTTTTATTTTTATTCACATGTTTATATACAATCTTTCAAACGTAATTTTATTCAGTTCTTTCCCTTTTTTTATAAATAAATAAATAAATATTTCTATTGTTTTAGGAACTTGCGAACATCTAGCTTATGAATTGAATCCTGAAGAAGGGATTCAAAGATGCTAGTAGACACCAGCGTGACTGGTGACGAATTCTGCGTGTATTACAATAAAACTCCATTTTGTGGCCATCGTAGCATTGCATTTACGGCGTATACTTTTCTAGGGTTAGTTTTTAGTGATCGCAACCATCACTAGAAAATGTCCTCGCGTCCCCCGCTATTTCTGAGAATATTATTTAAACCTTTTTGATATGAATCATTACCCACTCTATTTTTCTAAGGGGTTTCGCATGTGAAACAGAAGAAACACTTTTTCGTTAAATAATATTTTCCGCGACGGAACGATCCACGATTTGCAGAGCAAAATAAAATATTAAAAATCTAATTCGTCGGATTTTCATGTCGCACTGAATCTTTTTATTTTTAGATTTGAATATTTCTGGAGAAATCGTGTATATTAGCATTCTGGCACTCATTCAGGACAAGAATAATTTGAAAAGAGGTACACTGAAGTCCTAAGTCCAAAGAAGATGTTCGAAAGCTTGTTCACAAACGAGATGTACCTGATCCTTCACGTATGTAGCCACTTTGAATCTGTGGTTGACGAGGAAGAGAACTCCTTTGCGTTGTCGACACTGGCAAACTTCAAATACACAAAGCATCTTGGATCTCGAAAAAATAAGGTCGATGTTGGTTCTTTAGATCCTATTTCACTTGCAACTTTCTATTTCCTCCTCACCAATCATCGTGACCTAAAAGTATGGAATCTCCTTTCGAAAACAACAGTATGCAATTTGGAAGAATTAAAACTGGTTAATGAAACAACCTTATGGAGTTAAAATATTATTACGGTACTACCATTTTCTAATACTTTGATTTGTTGGTGAAAAACTACAAATATTACAAGCATTTTGTAATAAAAAGTTCTACCATTAAAAGTAGTTTTTTTTTATTGCAATAACTCCCAAAATTTGAAAAATCGGCGAAAAATCAAAAAGTGTTATGTAACGAAGGGGGGAGGGGTCCGGTCTTGCGTTACGAAGTGTGACAAGGGGGAGGGGTAAAAATTGGTCAAAAATAGCGTTACGTAATATGTGGACGGCCCCTAACACAGCTAAATTAATCTTATCACATAATTTCTGTCATAAGAATTGGACACTCTACAAACTAGGGAGGGGGCACGGTGACTCAGCAATAGAGCGTTCACCTCTGGTGCGTGCAGCCTCTGCTTCGATCCCAGCTCGTCCGTGCCCGTGGGTTATCTCGGGGTTCTTCCGTCTCCTCCCACTTTCTTCATTTCACCATTGCATTCATTTCTCATCATCACCGTCTCCTTTCGCCTAGCCGACATAACCGTGAAACAAAAAACAGAAAGATTTCATTTCATTTACAAACTAGGGAAAATTTGATAAGAAAAGATAAAATTTTGTGTCAGTTGAGGGAAATTTTCTTAAGCAAACCTACGAACACTGATCGCACTTTAATTATACCATAATTAACCTTTTATAAACGTCTGAAAGTTCCGAAATTGAATAAAATATAGCTTTGAAAGCAAGTTATCTTGATTTTGTCACAACCAACTCTGCTCTCCTTCTTTAGTACTCTTTTTATGGGCAGTCGTTCATTCAGAAAAAAATGTTCCGGGGGGAACTGCTGGTACTATTCTATTTATTATTATATTATAGACGTATTCTTTTGGTGTCCTCCGGGGGTCACTCTCAGAGCTCCGGGGGTGGGGGCACTTCCCCCCGAAAACATGTCTGGAAGATACACTGTTTATGGGGAGTAGTGGTTTTAATTTGAGGGGGTTGCATCCAAGCACTTGGAAGGGACGGACACTGTTGATATTATGTGACTGTGCCATTTATTTTTTTAATGGATAGCTAGAATAAAAAAAAAAAAACACCTTCTAATTAGTAGTAGGTACTAATTGACAGACAAATAGGCAATACGCTAGTTGCATTGAATTTAGTCTTGCTATGCGTTGATATATTTAAATTCTTACTATATTCTAAGGAATCGATTGACGCGTGATAATTATCACATTCAGCTCCTAAAACTATGCAATATCGAAAAATTATCTTTAGCAATATTCTCTAGTGTTAATAATACTTTTTACTTTGAAAGAATTTAAGATGAAAGCATATTAACGTATCTAAAACCAGGTTACACCTACGCTTCACTTCATATAACCATCTTTCATGCACGCGACGCCAAAACCGAGATGTCCTGTGACCTGTACGTACTCCAAAACGAAAAGCATTAAATTTCTGTCTGTCTTCAATATCTTAATGAAGCGGTGTTTCAAGGTTTCCTTTGGATACAGCTGACATTAGCAAAATAAAGTGTCTTGATGTTTAGGTTAGTGGTACACAAAATATTAACTACTTAAATGTAAAATTGCCTCTTTTTCTTCTTTTATTCTTTCCAAACAGCAAAAGTTTTTAATACTCTGTGTACTTGTGCAACGGTTTTAATGGCTTGTAATTTAATCATTTTAGGTCATCAAGGTTTCCGTAAGTTCTTTTAATATCTTAGTGAGAAGAAAACGACTAAGCATATAAAATCTAGAAGATTTACGCTTATGAAAGAAACCAAATTAGGAACAGTGAATCAGGGCAGCACAGGTGCCTGAAGAGAGACGGTCTCAAACCCTTGGCACGACATCTGAAGCGATTTTTGACACATCCCACACCAACCGTCTACTTAGAGAAAAAAAAGTTTTAAAAAAATAATAATAAAATTCGTTACTTTTACTAATTATAATGTACTTGTTATTGAAATAAGATATTACGCTAACAGGTTCAAGCAGTGCAACGCATTTCAATGATCGTGTTTTAGGGTGTAGATGCACTTTCTAGAATTAATCAATATCACCAACTGGATAACATGGTGTCGCCATTTCCTCTTCACTCGCAGCTGACAGATGTAAACGCTATGCACCTGTTAGTCAGTTTATAACTGTAAAGTCCACAAGATCCTACTTATTTTTTCTACTTTATTTTTGTGCAGATTAAAATCTTCATCCGTACACGAAATAGTCCATGAACTTCTGGTCTATTTGGAGCTTCTGTTTTACATTTCCTGTGTGGAAATACAAAATATAAATGTGTGAGGATATATTCCTCCACGTTTCACCTGACAAGATTACCAAATTCAATTCAGTTAATAAAGTCCACGATATGGTTTGCATTTTCAAAATTGTTCAAATACTACTGACAGTAGACAGTTTAAAACAATTATTTCTATTAAGTTTACTTCATCCAGTAATGGAGGGAAAGCATTACTATAACTTCTGATCTGCATTTAAGAAATGATATGGCAAAACTAGTATATAGTGATACAACATTGAGACAAACAAGATGAAGAAAAATCATTAATATAATTTCTGAAAACGGAGAACATTTCAATTTTTAGTACACTTAATGTATTTTTAAAAAATTCTCGTACGAAAATTACGTGATTTGGTTCTTCAAAAACCATGGATGGATCTCGTACCAGAAATTAATCACATTCAACACATAATGAGATTTGAAAAGACAGAATGTACTAAAACAAAGTTTCAGTAAATTCTAAAAACCAAATTTCATGTCAACTATATTTTCTGATTTTAAAATGTTTTATAAGAATCTCAAAATAAACAAAATATCTCTCACATTTCATTTTAACTTCTCCATTACATGTTTACTTAGCACATTTATTTTATCCAACATCACAAATCTTCTCATAAACTTACACACTTGGCTTCTAAGTTCAAAATTCGCATAGCAATTTTTCTTTTATTTAAAGTCATAATGATTAACAATATATAATTTCTTAAAAATATTCTCTTCTTAAAATACGTATCAGGTCAAAAGTCTTGTCAACTAGCTCTTGTACGGTACGGGGAAATTTCAGAAACGAAAAAGATCTATTCTTGAAATTCCAGCAATCATAATGATTTGTTGTTAAAGAAAAAAACACTGCCAACGTTTGATACAGAAAAGTTATTCTGCAACTTTTATATTAATACATATTAGAATAACCTACAAAAAGCAAAAACGGCGGGAAAACTTTAAAGATATTAAATTGACTTTTAAAGCCTCTTCGTTTTTGCTCCATGATTTTACATAAGCAATTATTACTTTCTTTCGATAAAACGAAAGAAATGTTTTTAAATGGTTTTAGTAGTCTTATTTGTATTGTTCCGTTGAATTATAAAATATTTCACATATAAATTCAATGTTTCTAATGTATTTTTTGTTTATTTTTTAATAACATTCTCAAAAATTTCTTTAAGAATGGAAAGAATTAATAATAAAAAAGAAGGATTATTGGATGAAAGCTTGCCAGGACCTTAATATTATACATACGTATGATCCAAACATTGATGAAGTGTTAAAAAAAAGTAATGGTAGTAGATTACGGGACTAGAATCCTTCTGATTGGTCACCGAGACATAGGTAAAGTAAGTTGCTTAGTTATTCGATTTTATTTCGATTATCTTCATTAGTTGAAATTGAACATGTACCGGTATACACAAACTTCATGATAAATTTAGGAAAAATTGTTCCATTTTGATATTTGATGCAGTTTAGCGTATATTTCCTTTCAGAATTCCCAAACATACACCATTTGGAATTTAAATTAAATTAACCGAAAACGAGATGGTGAATTTATCCCAACTTGAGAAACTATGCTAGACCTAAAGTTTATCCCTATTTTTACGGGCTAAAATTAATTAGAGGAAAGAAGTATAAATATATTTAACTACATGAGAATATCTTTCCGAGAAATTATTAGAATTTCCTGGAGCGTGGTGTATGCTTTCTTAAAGTTTCCAATGGAGATTATTACTTGAGGTTGACATCATTCAGGGCAAGGGTTTAAGTTCATTTATCCACTGAGTTGAAATCACTTAATAGTGAAAGTGTGAATTCTCCCCCCTTTTTAAAAAAAAATGTCTTTTACGAGAAATTTCTCGTAGAATGCTCCCATTTTTATGAAATAGTGTGTGTGTGTGTGTGTCTTTCATATTAAATCTTAAGATTTACCCTTATAATTGTTTAGGGTTGAACTTAGGGACAAAGGAAAAATTCATTCCGTCTTAAAAAATACAATATATACCGATAATTTCTTAAAATTATCGCTATATAGTATATAGTCGCAATATGATTTAACACCTAGGTTTGAAATTGATCCTATCATGAAGGGATATCCAGCAAGATGGATAATCAGATCTTAAAAAAGAAAAATAAGTTCGAATATTAACGTTTCTCTTCTTTTCAAGGCCATTGATTTATATGAAAAAATATTCTTCGCTTTCTTTGAAATGAACTGTAATTTTAAGGGACGTAACTGATATACTGAACTTGCAATGTTTTGATTTCCCTATCCTTCTAAAAAATCTATTTAAATATACCTAACTCTGTAAAAATTAAACTCTTTAATATATACTTAATTAACATTTATAAATCGAATCTAATTTAAGTAATACTAAATTTATCTATAACGCGAATGCATCGTTATAAAGCTAGATATATTTAACTAAACCTGAATAGAAGAGATTTGTAAAATTAAAACACTGAAATTCTTGTTCATTTCAAAGAAAGAAGACCCCCTTCCCACATAAAAACAAAGATGGCGCTGGTACTCAACACTGTTAAACATTGCGTGTTCTGAGACTTCTCGATATGAAGCATTACTTGCGGTTGACATCAATACTTGTCAAAGGGGCAAGGGCGCCGATTTCCTTGCAAATTTGTGGGGGGAGGGGAATTCAGATGCAGAAGGCACATATGAGGATTTTAAGACAAACTGCATTAGAATTATGCCAAATATTATATATTCATAAATTAGTGATGAGTGCAAGAGTCTTGGTCTTGCAGTTTTTGCAAGAGTCTTGCATGCCAGATCAAGACCAAGACCAGGAATACCGATGCAAGACCAAGACCAAGACCATACCTGCAAGACCAAGACTCTTGCGCAAGAGTCTTGCACAAGTGCCTGTACTACTTGCATTTTTTTATAGAATGTAAAAAAGATGGGGGGAAATCATTACATTTTTTACTTGAATTTCTTGGCTTCAGTACAAATGCTGCTGGAGTGAATGTGTTCCCAGTAGTTTATGCAATCCGTGTGAGTCAATCTGCCCCTGTAGCATATAGCTTCAGTATGTCGTTCTCTGAATTGGTTGTTCGATATTGCTCGTTTTCAAGTCACACAGGTTCATTTTGCGCCATGTGAGCTATTTTGGTGGACAAACACAGTATGCGTGGGTTTTCTGGTGGTTTTTCCGTTTCCTCCTACTTTCTTTATTCCACTGTTTCAGTCATTTCTCATCATCACCGCCTCCCTTAGAAATGGTGCATAATCGTGGAACGTTAAACTAGATGCTTCATTTTGTTTCAAAGCATATTAGTAGGGTTCTTCTCCCAAAACTAAAGAGAAATGTAGTATTGAACATCGGTAATTCCGTACACCATAGGCGGTGCCGACTAAATGGGTAGGGCCTTGGCTCCGAGACTCAAGCATTTGTTGGAAATTTTTAATCTGTGCTCATAAAATTAATATCGAAATAATATTTTCATGACATTGACAAAAACTTAGTGCATGTGGCCGCAAGTTTGATTTCATGGGCGGATGCTTATACGCTGAATAATTATTTATCAATATAACCTTTATCCTCTCTAGGTATACGGCACACCTAGGATTGAGCGATACAACATTATATTACAACAGTAAATCTATATTATAAAATTGAAAGTGACTATGTTTGTGACTCCTAATCTCTTGAACCACACACTCGATCTCGATCAAATTTTCAACATAGATGAGGTTTGGGTCTGGGAGTGTTCTCATCATTTCATTTTGACGATAAATCTTAGGGGAGGGGGACTTATAAAATAATATATAAAACTTAATCACTCTTGAACCAAACGACCAATCGCGATCAAATTTGTAATATAGATGAGGTTCAAGGCTAGAATGTTATTTGTCAGTTCACTTTGACAGAGCAACGTAGGGGATGAGGAGGAGGGGGACATATACAAAAATCAATATAAATAAAAAAATAAAAGTGACTAGGTTTGTGATTTAATAACTCTTGAACCACCCGATCTTAATAAAATTTTAAACATGTACGTATGATGTTCGGGACTATAAAGTTTTTTATAGTTTCACTTTGATGGTAGAACCTAGGGGAGGAGGAGGGGGAGGTGTATATATAAAAATAAATAAAACTTAATAACTCTTGAAACACCCGACCGATCTCGATCACATTTTCAACATAGATGATGTTCGGACCTGAAATGGTTTCTGACATATTACTTTGACGGTGCAGATTAGGGGAGGGGGAGGGGAGAGATATTTAAAAATGATCGAAAACGACCGATATTGGAGTGCAATCAACAGTTTTCGAGGTCACTGATATATATACTGTATATAAACCATTATAATTTCGAATTCATGGTTTTCGAGGTCATTGAGGTGAACAGTGACACTTCCGATGCCGTGCCTTGCAACATGGGGGAGAAGGAGATGTATAAATTTACTGAAAATGACCGATATTAGTGACAAATCCATAGTTTTCGTCGCCTCTAAGATGGACAGTGACATTCTGATGCCGCTTAAATCCAATTCAGCCCCGCAACTTGGGGAGGAAGAGGGGAGAGAAATATGAAAATCATCGAAAATGACTAATATCAGAGAGCGCTTTAGTAATTGTAAAAAGTGACTGACTAACGAAACATATTATTTTTTAAAAAAAATGTTTAACCCAACGAAGTAGGTAATAGATTCTTGTAATCCATATTTACAAGTGAGAATGATTTTGTAGTTATTTCAAATAACTTGGAGTTTGATGCCGTTATTTTCTATTTCTAATATAGGTCAAAAATATATTTATATAAATTGAGTTTACACACAAGACATAGACAGTTGAGTCGTTTTCAGTTTTCATTCAAATTATTCTAAAATATTAAGTAACTAACTAACTCTATGGCCTATGGAACCCGGGGGTTCAGTGCCGCGTTCACAAAAGCTCTCCACTGACTTCTATCCTTAGCTAATTGGATCCAGTTTCTACTTTGTATTCCTATCTCTGCGAGATCCATCTTAATATTATCCTCCCATCTGCGCCTAGGTCTTCCTAATGGTCGTTTTCCTATGGGTCTACCAGTCAAGACTTTGAAAGCGTTTCTACTTTCTTCCATTCTAGCTACATGACCTGCCCACCTAAGCCTCCTAGACTTGACGACCCTAACAATGTTGGGTAAACCGTATAAACTATGTAGTTCCTCGTTATGAAGCTTCTGCCATTCCCCATTCCCGTTCCTCTTGGGTCCGAATATTCTTCTCAGGATCCTGTTCTCAAATACTTTCAGTCTATGTTCTTCCCTCAGAGTAAGCGACCACGTTTCGCAACCATTTCTAAAATATTAAAAATTTTGATAATAATAATTATTATTTTAATTTTTCTCTCTCTCATTTTTTGGTCAATATTGCTAAACATATCATCATCATCATCTATTCTGCCATTATTGACAGGTTACTTGCTGCAACTGAGAAACTTCGATGTACGGTGATCCTCAGCTAGTCTCTTCGTCGTGGCGTGGCAATTTTCTGTTTTAATACCTTCCTTCAACTACAGTCTCCTTCTCTCCCTCCCTCTCTTTCCTTCCATAATACCCTCCAACACGTCCCTCATAAGACAGTTCCTATTCAGCCAATATCCCAACCAGTTCCTCTTCCTCCTTTTAACAATATCTAAAATTATTCTTTTTTTCTTACTACTATTTTTTAACACCTTCTTATTCGTTTTCCGTTCAAGACATCTAGTTCTCTCCTTTTTTTCTCCATGCTCACGTTTCGAAAGTCTACATTTTTTTTCATCGCTTTTGCATAATGTCAATGTTTCTGCTCCATAGAGTACATATTGAATTCAGTAAAACAAAATCTCAATATTTCATTGGAAGTTTGTTTAATACAAGGATTAGCTAATCGTGATTGAAAAGAAAAATCTGATGCCTTTAGACTGTAAAAATAATTTTGCAATTCATGGTATTTCAATAATCTGTGCCGTCTTGATTTTCTTTGATGCGTCTTAGGGGTAGCCTCCCCAGTTTGGGAACCAGTGGAGCGTTGGATCTGTTAAAAATATAAAAAGATTACGAAACGTTGTGATTTATCTTATAAGTAGTGAAGCGTGGGCACCCATTAAAAAAATAAAGGTCATCAGGTATGTTGTACACTATCATCATACTTACACGAAGGGAAACATACATTGTATTTCCGTTACTATGTACTTCCATTGTACTTACATTTAGAAACATACATTGTATTTCCGTTACTATTGGAGCATTGTAGAATTTATTATCGTTTATATCCAGAGTAAAATTTACCTATGAAAAGCAAAAGATATCTTAAAAGCAAAACTTGCGAGACTCTTGCAAGCAGGACCAAAACCAAGACCAATAACAAGTGTTCGAGTGCAAGACCAAGACCAAGACCATCCCGGTCTTGGTCTTGGTCTTTCATTTGCTCATCACTATCATAAATACAATGCGGAGGCCCACACCACCATTTCATTCATTTCTCATCATCACTGTCTCCTTTAGCTAACCGGCATAACCGTGAGACGTAAAACTGAAAGATTTTCATTTTCATGAACTTTGGGGAGCCGCGCCCACAATCGGCGCCCTTGCAAAGGGGTGAATACATCTCTAACTTTTCCATTTCAAGAAAACTTTGCCCTTACGCTAGTCCCGCAAAGAAATTAAGGCTGGCGTCGTCACTGCTTCGGAGCAAGATATAAACAAATACGCTCGGTTCGCTATTCTCAAGCAGAAGGAAGTTCACATAATGGCATAGAGACAGTGCTTTTCTGCGCAGTTGTCTGATGAAGTAGTTTTCCAATAGGTGGAAATACAGAGGATGGACAAAAAATATGGAAACACCTGGAAAATTGCACATTACCTTTATTAATAGCGAGTAGGAACACCTTTGGCACGAAGAACGGCCTGCAGTCGACAGGGAATGGAGAAATATAGGTTGCGTATGGTTGTTAAAGGGATGTTGTACCATTCTTCAGCCAAAACAGTTGCTAGTTGTCATAGAGACGACAGTAGTGGGTAGCGGGCTCGCACCTTGGTCTCCAAAACTGACCACAAGGGCTCAATGATATTGAGGTCTGGCGGTTGTGGAGGCCATGGCAGATGTGAAACTTAATTTTCGTGCTCATCAAACCAGTCTTGGACGACGTGATCTGTACGACCAGGGACTCTGTCATCTTGAAACACGGCATTAGAATCTGGACGCAGTCCTTGGCAGTGACATGTCCATGCAGGGTAATGATGGGTCCGACAGAATAGAAGGATATGGCTGTCCAAATCATCACCAAACCACCGCCATGCTTCACTCTTGGTAACAGACAGTCTGTATTGTACGCTTGTGTTGGTGTTCTCCACACGTAAATTCGGCCAGCTGTTGGAAACAATGTAACGGAAGACTCATCCGACCAGATGACAGTCTTCCTCTGCTCCATTGCCTAGTTTTAATAGGCGTTGCACCACTGCCTCTGTATAGGTATGTATACCTCATAGGATGTGCCGGTAACCATAGCGACATCCACCATTCAGACGCAAATCGTTTTTGAAATGGCTACCACTTTTATACCAGGTGTTTCCATATCTTTGTCCTTCCCCTGTATATGGCACATATTAAACGGTCCGATCAAACCTAGCAACAGCAATGTAATCGTTATTATTATTATTATTATTATTATTATTATTATTATTATTATTATTATTATTATTATTATTATTATTATTATTATTATTATTACATTGTTCAACAAATTTTGATCGAAAGTATGTAAATTCTTTGAAATTGCGATTTTTACATTCATTTAAGCATAATATGAAAGGAAATGATAATAGAAGAATTTTCTTAGCTCAGGTTGTGAAAAAAAAAGCCCTTGTACAACAGTAGCTGTATATATACAAATATATTAATATTTATAGAACATTTAAGCAAAATCCTTGTAAAAACCTACATTTCACTTTTTTTCATCTATTTCACTGTGATGTGATAAGCTGGGGAGTTAAGAAGTACCCTAACCTATAGCTTTCTATACCCTTGTACTTCCTTTTTCAAAATTGCGCAAATACCAGTTTCACAGCGATACAGAAAATAAAGTAACCGTGGTCAAGTTAAACATTAACAATTCCGTAATAAAAATCAGTATTAACATCAAAACATGAAAAATATGTACAAATACCTTTTTGTGCAAGAACTACACTGCAATGTAGACAAAAGTTTCAAGTGATCCCTTGTACAGGATTATGTTTATTTTATTTTGAGTGTCTTCGCTTGGCTTGCCTTTTGTAGGTTACATCTGGAGCATCCCTTGCAATAGTCCAACAGTAGTCGGTCAATATGTTAGAACTCCACTTTCCCTCATATCTCTTCTCCATGGCTGCAATATCTTGATGGAAACGCTCCCCATGTTCATCACTTACTGCTCCACAATCTTCGGGAAAGAAGTCTAGATGTGAATGAAGAAAGTGGAGTTTCAGAGACATATTGCAACCAAGATTTTCGTAGCATAATAACAACTTTGCTACCAGTTGTTTGTAATTTGTTACTCGGTGTCTTCCCAAGAACTGTGAACAAGCACTCTTCAAGATTTCCCACGCAGCTTTCTCCTCAACTTGGAGAGTTTCGTCGAACTTGTGATCTTTGAATAGTTGCCTAATCTGTGGCCCTATGAAAACACCTCTTTAACTTTGGCATCACTTAATCGAGGGAATTGCTCTCTTAGGTACTTATAGGCCTCATCCTCTTGGTTCATGCTCTTAACAAAACTTTTCATAAGACCTAATTTAATATGTAGAGGGGAAAGCAAAATTCGGTTACGATCTACCAGTGGTTCATGCTGCACATTTTTCACTCCCGGCTGAAGAGTTTCTCTGGTACTCCAATCACTTTTGCGGTAATGAGATCCACGATCTCTACTGTCCCATTCACATATAAAGCAACAATACTTTGTATACCCTAACTGCATAGCTAGCAACAGTGGTATTACTTTAAGGTCACCACAAATGAGCCACTGAAAATCGTAATATTTAATGGCTTGAAGTAAACGTTTCAAGTTTTCATAAGATTCCTTCATATGATCTGCGTAACCTACAGGAATTGAAGGAAGTTCATTTCCAATATGTAAAAGCACTGCCTTTAAACTCACCTTGGACGAATCTATGAAGAGCCTCCACTCCGTAGGTTCGTAATTAATTTTAAATGCCCTCATGAGACCATTTACATCTGTACATGCCACAAGTGTGTCTTCCATAGTAAAAAATGAAGTGAACATCTTCTCCCTATCCCGATACACTGAAATATTTACTTTTTCCTGCAATAAATTCCATTGCTTTAAGCGTGACCCTAAAATTTCGGCTTTGCTTTTCGAAGTCCAAGTCTCTGATTAGATCACTTAGTTCCTCTTGAGTAAGTCTATGTGGTTCACATGGAGGTTCTTCTACATCAAACGTAGGGTCCTTCGAAGTACTTGATTCAGGAGCTTCAACTTCTTGATCATCATCAGAAAAAAGATCGTATTCTTTAGGTGGGTCAGGAGCAGGTAGTCCTTCTCCATGTGGAACAGGGCGCATTGCAGAAGGAATGTTAGGATAGATCAAGGCCTGCTTCTTCGTGGAAATTCCCTTCTTGACAGAAAGAACCATACAAAAATAACAGTCTCTGATGTGGTCGCCCCTTCCCATTAATCCAATTTCTTAGATTGCTGGCACAAGTGTTACACACAATGTGGGGTGCCCAAGATTTATCTTGGTCTCCAATTTTACAACCAAAGTAATATTGATAGGCTTTCCTTATTAGTGGTGTTATAGTCTGCTTTTGTGAGGAAAATGTCACTTCCCCACACACGTAGCAGAAGCTATCCGCACTGTTTACACAATTTCGCGGCATTTTTGTTTATTGAAATCCTCAAAATGTCACTTGAAATAGTTCCGACAACTATTTAAAAATATACATTCGAAATACCAATATTTTTGCGTACTTATAGTTGTATTTTTATGTCCTGCACTACACAAACGTCACACCCAAAACGCTGATAACTGCACTAAACCTGTCTTTTCTAACAATAGCAGAACACTACTGAGATAAGGAACACAATGAAACCAAGCGTTCATATAGTTTCTCCAGTGTTGCCGGATCAGTGTAACATTTTACCCCAAACGAAGCGAATATATTTATTTTTAAAGCGTTATTATTAGACATGCCTGTAAAACGAAAAGTAGAGCTAATATTCGAAAATAACTTTTAAATTCGTGATCAGCACCACAAAATCAATAAGAATTAGCTGATTTTGTTCAATTTACATTTTCGTTGTTGAACAGTGTTATTATTATTATTATTATTATTATTATTATTATTATTATTATTATTATTATTATTATTATTATTATTATTATTATTATTATTATTATTATTATTATTAAATTTATTCATTAGCTTTGAGCACGCTCAAACATTTGAGGTAATAGATATTGGAATGATATTCTGAAGATAAACAGAATTTAGTCCTGTCTGAATTAAATCTAAAATCAAATCTCTTTTAAGTGAATTGGAAATACTTTCGTACTTATAAACAAAGATGCTACTTTCAATCTGCTCGACGCTATATCAGAAAATTGTTTTTGCGCTCTAATTGCACCATGTTTTGTTGGAAAAGAAGGAAACACTTTTAGAAAGATGAATTTGTCAACTGCAGCTGATATTCAGGTTTCTAACATTCTATGGTAATGAGATACCATTCCTGGTTGAAGATCGGTTCCTGAAGGTGAATTTCAGTTTAGTGTCCCTTTCAGCAGCGAGGCTATGTGACACGTAGACCTACTGATTAACGTGAAATCCGAACCACATGAGCTCCCGCCGGGAATCGAACCCGGGTCTCCCAAAGATCGGTTCCTGTTTCGCTATTAAGTGTCTTATGTGCTTACAAATGTCAGTTGGCCTCATGATAAGAGATGTTTGGTGTTTGATACAAGGTATGAAAATGAGGTGCGACAACACTGCTAAAAAGACTAGAACGAACCGTATCCATTGAGTGCTTTTGTACTTTGCTCCCAAGAATATATTGATAATCATATTCGTATATTATTATTATCCAATCAATTTTGATTGGATTGATTACTGGAGTTTCAAGAATCTTATGAATAGAAACAAAAAAGATTTTGACAAAGTGTGCATACAAAAAAAAAAATACTAGATAATGTATATATTAGTGAATACTGTTTACGAAACATACGAAAGTGTCAAATCATAGATAAGAAATAGCAGGATTTTAGTTCCTCCGAATTGGAAATGTGAAATTTTAAAAAAGTTTGACAGGTTCTTTAAGTACATAATTTTAGACTTATTGTATTAAGCACATGAAAATATGAGAAATAACTGATAGTTTTAAGCAATAACTTTTAACAACATTAAGCAAAAATGTAATTTTAAGACTGCCGTTCTTAGCTTTTCATTGGTATAGATAGAGTTTTGACAATTTTTTACTGCGTTGACAAAGAATTATTTCAGCTTAATTGACTTTTATCTACATTATGTTTTATATTAGTGTTCCTATTTTTACCTTAGTATTATATTATTAGTATTATTATTCCATTGTAATGCAGTGCTCTGATACCACACAATATGATGTATTTTTGCAACAAGCTATACGCAGCACTGAAATAAAGATTATTATTATTATTATTATTATTATTATTATTATTATTATTATTATTATTATTATTAATTTTAGATTTATGTTGGAAATCCTACCGCATTAGCATGTAGATTGGAAAAGCTGATTGCAAAAACTGAAAACAAGACACAGACAAATAATAATAATAATAATAATAATAATAATAATAATAATAATAATAATAAAACAGTTCACGTGGTTACCTTTCTTCTTTTTTCCTTTTTCCCATTCTAGAAATTTCGTACGTACTCCGCCTATGCATTCCCCTAAGAATTCTAGATTTTCCACATGATCACTTAATACAATTCGATATACACATTTTAAATAATGCCGTGGAGTTTTTTTTTTTTTTTCTTTTAAGCCAATGATTCGCTTTCAATCGATTTGTGAATTTCATCCTCCAAGATTTGGAACACGTGGTGTGAAATCTTGTTATATGCATATTTCCTGCCTTCAAGAAGTAAAAAATCGACCTCAAATTCTCACATTAAAAAAAAAAGACGCTTTTTACAAATTAGCATATTCCAAAATATTTCACAGCTGCGTTAACTCATGTCTTAAGTTCTTTCGTTGGTTTTAGTAGGATGACACAGTGATATATATAGACCTCTCTCTCTCTCTCTATATATATATATATATATATATATATATATATATATATATATATATATATATATATATATATATATATATATATATATATATAATTTTGTTAGTACGTCTGTCCGTTACACCGCTTGATAACTATTGAACGGTTGCGAATTTTTTTAATTCTGTTTCTTGCAGTAGATAGCTGAGCGATTATTTCGGGCGATTTCATAAATGGAGGAAATCCGTTAACGTATTAACGGATAACGGCGGTTTTAACGGTGGCTATCTATAGCTCATATCCCATACATGTAAGCGATTTTTAAACTATTTTTTCTGCAACAGATAGCTAGAGAAATTATCTTGACCAAATTGGTTAATGGAGTCAATCCGTTAACAAATTAACAGATAACGGCGATTCTAACGGTAGCTATCTATAGCCATTATCCCATACACGTAGTAAACTTTTGATTTTGAATTACGATTTTGCAAGACATAGCTAGAGTGATTGTCTCGGCGAGTTCATTAATGAAGTAAATCCATTAACGGATAACGGAAACTTTAATGGTGGCTATCTAAAGCCAATATTTCTTTACCGTAAGCAAATTTTTTGAATTCCAATGTTTTCTAAAGGGACGGCATAGTGAGGCAATTCGGAAGCTAATTTAACTAACATGCAACTAACTCTGGTCTCGGTATCCAAAATTACTGACATTGGTAGCTAATATGATAACTATGCATTACAAAGTTGAAAATGTGCTATTTGGACGGCCTTTGCCTGTGTTAGCTATAGGGTCAGGAATTTTGTGTTAAACTTTCACACCTTCCTGGAATGAATAAAAGAAAATATTATAATATTGAAAACAGACTGTAACCAAATACACGAAATAAAGTGCCTAACCCGTTTTTAAGAGCTGCCTTCATATCGTCGACAGCGTCACAAAGTGTCGTATCTCAAAAAAATCGAAAATTGAGATATTTTACTATGTGGTTGTATACACTGACTTCTACAATTTCCCAAAACGACACATCTGTAATGTGCGTTGTTTTGACGGTGGTGATGACGTCACTGTGTCGTATCTTAAGATGGAGCATATAAACCATTTTCACAAACAGTCGTATCTTGAGTTACGACAGTTTGTGAGCAACAAATCTTTTCCAACTGGACAGATACGTCTATATTCAAATTAATTTGTTTATATATACACAAAGTGGCCCAAAAGTGGGTATACAGTTCCGTACTAATAAACTCATTGCTTTCTATATCATTTCTTATTGTTATCCATCAAGTAGACTTAGATTCTTTATTATTTGTTCTTAATGTCTTTTTACTTATATTTTAAGCTCGGAACAGCCGAAGCAAATACACTTATAAGCTAGAATGTTATACTTGATCAATGCGGGGCTGTATACATATATATTTGCACGGCATAGGGCGTACTCAGGTTGCGGATCGAGGAGAAGGCCTTTAGATATAGAGGTTAACTGCGAAGATAGTGAATAAGCAGTCGCGGGCAGACAAGGAGTGGACCTCCAACTTGGGGGTTTGGGTGAGGCTAACAACATTCACATTCAGAAACATTCACAGAACCCTGGGACCAGGACTGATAACTTGGCACGACCTCAGCAAAACAAAATGGACATGAGATTTGGAACATGGAATATTAGAAGTCTTTATAGGGCAGGCGCGTTAAAATCCGTAACGAATGAGTTAGAGAAATACAGAATGGATCTAGTATGAGTTCAGGTTGGTTGCTATGATGGGGTATGCGGTGCAAACACGTAAGAACATCAGAGAAATTTCGAAATTTCTCTCAGATTCTTTGAATCTCGGCATGGACAAAATGAGGGAGATTCAGTCCACAGTGCTATAAGCACATCTATTAAGCACTGTGGCAGTAATTTTGTACCCTCGCAACTTGAACCGATTGTTAAACTGGCAAGGAAAAAGAACCCATATACCGTTCATTGTGTTGACAGAAGCGATATACGAGACTAGATCTCTGTCCCAATGTCTTTGTATTCTGTCAGTTAGACGTGATGAAAATGGAGATCCAATCAATTGGACGGAAATACGCGAAGTGAAAGTGAACAAAGACTATCCAAACTGCATTCAGTTTAAGACAAGTCATTTTGAGGACACTTACAGAACTATTTCCCTGAAAAGAACGCAGATTGAATCCACCAGATAGAAGTTCCTACTTCGCAAACTTGTCAAAAATTATCTCCAGAGAAGTACGAGGACTCGTTATCATTGTGTCCGGGCCCAACTCCAATCATTCGAAACCCTGAACATGTTCAATTTTACAGAAACTTACCACATTAGCCATCCTTGCAAGTGCAATATCAAAGCATGCAATTTGCAAATTACTTTGCAAGATTTTACCAGGGAAGCAAGAAAGTTCGTGCGCTTTTGAACCACTCCCGCGTCCATTTGGCTGCTGCGGCGACATCTGTCACCGTAGCATGAAAGTTTTGACGGTTTGGGAAACCTTATTCATTGACGCATCAGCCACGGTGAATATAACAACGCATTTGTTATTGTGGTGTGTAAAAAGCGCTCGTGATCATGTCAGTGTCAAATGAAGTTCTTAGAGTTTGTTTGCTTTACGAGTTTAAATTGGGGACAAATGGTGCAGAAGCAGCTAGAAAAATATGTGTTGCGTTCGGAGAGGGTGTAATAAGTAAACGTACAGCACAAAAATGGTTCCAGACCTTTTCAACTGGTGACGAGACCTTGCAAGGTAAGCCTCGCTCTGGGAAGCCTAAATCAGTGGATCAGTGGATGGACCACCTGAAGGCCACTATTGAAGATGATTGCAGTCAAATACGTGAGGAACTTGCTCACCGATTCGAGGTAAGCAGGGAAACCATTCGGGTAAGTCTGCATCAGTTGGGCAAGATCTGGAAACTGGGTCAGTGGGTCCCTCACCAGCTGACCGCTACGAGCCCAGTTCTAAGACTGAATATCTGTTCATCTTTGTTGACGAGACACCAAATCTGTTCAATTTTGGACCGTATATTAACTTGTGACGAGAAGTGGGTCATGTATGACAATAAAAAACTGTCATACCATTGGCTATCACCGAATAATCCGAAGCCTTTGACTGCAAAACCGAACATCCATCAACGCAAGGTTTTGCTCTGTGTTTGGTGGACTACAAACGGTATCGTGCACTACGAATTCTTGGAACGTGGTAAGACAATTATCAAAGATGTGTACTCATCACAAATGAGAACGGTAGCCACCAAACTGACCCAGAAACAGCCAGAAATAGTGAACAGAAGAGGTGTGCTCTATCACCAGGACAACGCGTGCCCTCACACCGCAAAACAGACGCTGAAGGTAATCTCAGAACTTGGTTGGGAGCTTCTACCTCATCCTTCCTACTCCCCAGATGTCGCCCCTTCGGATTACCATTTATTCTTGGCCATGGACTACTTTATGCGTGGCAGGCGGTTCAAGACTGAACAAGACGTCAAAAATGCAGTTGCTGAGTTTTTCGAGTCTCGGGAACAAATATTCTACAAAACTGGCATTTACAAGCTTGTTGAGCGCTGGGAGAAGATTGTAGAAGCAAATGAAGGCTATTTTGCCGAATAAATAAACCGCTAAAACCCTGTAATTGATAGTTTTCTTTCATAGTATAAAAGCGCACGAACTTTCTTGCTTCCCTGGTATATTCTGGCAATGACAACTTGATAGCATTATATTATGTTATGGTTAGTACGCTCTTAATATTGTGTTTCTTGTGTGTTCTCAGGAATTTCGTTTTACCCTCAAGAATCTCAGGAAGCATTTGCTAAATGATTTTGTGTAATAAACACGAAGTTTCTCAATAAAAGTGCAATATATTCCGATTGTTCATCTATTAATGTAGTTCTCAGTATAAAAAATATGCGTCGTATCTTTCATACAAGAGAGGATTACCATCGTCACAAACTGTCGTATCTTTTTCCCGCCAAATTTTCCACAAGGTTTTACAGGCAAATTCCATAAAACTTTCTACCCTGATTTCTTATGATTTAAGTTATAACTTGGTAAATTTTCACTTCTTTCGGTAAAATAGATTTTGAGTTATGGCTGTTCAAAGTTGTGTGAAAACCTAAAAATCGCTCTCCTGAAAAGTTTAGAAAACTGAGATACGACAGTTTGTGACGCTGTCGACGATATTAACATAATGAATAAATAAAAAAGTGAGCATTCACAATTTACATAAACAATACTACAAAAGGCTAATTTATAGTTGCATTTATTTATAAAGGTTTTAGCTGTTTAACAACAGCTTAAATTATTACATGCTCTACCTGCTTTCGCGTAACTCCCACGATTTTGTCATACAAAAACATGACTATGAAAATGAAAATACGAGGAAGGATCAGAAACTAAGGTTACAAGGCCCATAATTCTGGAATTTCCTCTGTTATAGAAGAATGAGGAGTGTGCTGTAATTTTAATATATGGAGTTGGCAATTGTGCATAGTTTCAGCGACTCGTTCGGAAAAATGGTCTCGCGAAGAAGCCCGCTCAGTTATTCGATTTCTGTGGGTGAAACCTGTAACCGCGGATGAAATTCACCGGCAGCTGGTAGACGTTTACAGAGAAACTGTAATGTCTCGTCAGTATGTCGCAGAATGGTGTCGAAAGTTTACGGCTGGTAGAGAAAAGTCATCGACCAGGAGCGCAGTGGCCGACCCAGTACAGCATCAACAAATTTGAACACAGCTCGCTGGGACATTATCGACCACCCTCCCTACTCCCCGGATCTCGCTTCAAGTGACTTTCACCTGTTCCCGCACTTGTAGGAGCACTTAAGAAGCCATTGCTTCGCTTCAGATGAGGAGGTGAAACACATCGTAACTACGTGGCTGAACACACAAGGACAGGATTTTTACCAGGAGGGAATCTTCAAACCCATTCCACAATGTGATAAGTATCTCAACCGATATAGAGACTATGGCGAAAAGTAACCTAATGTATGTATTATCTGTTGGCTGTATTAGTTGTATGAAATAATATATACACATTTCACTGCAGGCTCTGTAACCTTACTTTCCGATCACTTCTTGTATGAAGATATCAGAATATCTACATGGAATGAAAGTTCTTGGTAGCTGTAATTGGCCCAGTAAAACAAATATTGGTTGGTGAGAATATAATATCCTGTTCTATGTCTGGTGGGAAATAAACTGTAATGCAATGAATGGATAAAGCAAGAAAAAATAAGTGAGATCAAACCATGGATATTCCAGTTTATTTAAAAAAAAAAAAACAGAAAAATAGATCTCTATATAAATCAATGGGTTAATAAATAAACCTGGTGCCGTTACAAAATACTATTAAGGCTATACAATTATTGATTCAAGAAGAAAGAAGGAAAAACACTCGACGACAGCTAGATATTTTCTAAGCCTTTTAGAAATTCGCAGAATGACTTCATAAACCGTCAGAGCTAGAAGAGAACGAATCCTTCCTTCTTTTGGGAAAAGAAAATGGTCATTGCAGTTGGTTCTATTTGTAGAACTGTGTTAACTAGTTTCGCGAATTCCTGGAACTATTTTCTTTTAGTCGTTGAACAACTTTATTTCCTTACAAACAAATTTTCCTGTTAAAAACAAGTCTGGTGGTTGTATTGGGAGAGGGAGAGGGATTATGTATTTCTGAACTGTCGGCATCTAAGGACATTTTAGTTCGTCATGTATGAGGGACAATCCGTCACACTACAAGGGAGAAGTACGGGAGGAAGGAAGTATAGGGAAGGAAAGAACTGTTCTGCGATCTTTAATTTAGGCACTATCCCGACATTTGCCTGGTGTAAATGAGGAAAACCTCCAGTATCTGACTGAGTGCACCACTGAGAACAGAACCCGGGACCGCTCCCACAAAAGACAAGAGCGTTAGCCACTACTCTATGCGAAGCCATGTGGTTGTCATCAGATACATCATTTACAAGTATAGTATCAAAAGCTTTTATCCGTATATGAAAATGTCTTTTCGCCAAACCCCGACGGCACATCAAATTTTTGTATGATTTTTCAAGGTTCACCGAGCACATGCTTGTATTAATATGGTCATCAAGAATATTTTACAAAAATCAATGGACCCTACAAAGCGGGTTTTTAATACATTTTGCTCTTATGGAATCATAATTCCTTTCCAATAAATATGCATCATGATAAGAGATGATCGTTTTAAAGCGATCCTCGCTTATAGAGGTTTCACTCTATACAAGATCTGTCTGAAAAATATCCGTTCTGGTGGCATTGGCAGTTTATTTCTATGTCAAACTTCAAACTACACTTGACAAAGCATTGGAAGCGCTTCTTGCTGAGTTTTCCTCAACCGTACCAGACATTTATTTCAGGTTGACTTGCTGTTTCATGATTCTTAGTTCACACAACTGAACGATCTAAAAAGTCAAATGTGAACAAAGGTATATTTAAGAAATTAACAGTTGCGGATAGCTGAGATTACATTCGTACACTACATAGACACCATAAATCATCAAACTATCGCTATTTCGCCCTTAGTCCATGTAAAATGTCGTCCGGATACTATTCAGATAGGCCTCGTATGTAGTAATTAACACTAAAGCAAACCTAAACTCTTTTGAGTCACAATTAATGAAAGCCAGTGATTCGATAGACAGCTTTTATTTGGTTGATGCGAAATCAGTATTGTAATATTTGGTAGACCAAACAGTACAGGGTGTTTTGTCCTCACCTTTTATTATGAACCATTTTTTTTTTTTTTTTTTTGTACAGTTTATGAGTTGAGTTGATTTTGAGTTTAACGTCTCTTTTAACAGCGATGTTATATGAAATGGGACCTACTGATTAACCTGAAATCTGAACTACATGAACTCCCGCCGGGAATCGAACCTGAATCTCCCGCGCCAAAGGCGCGTACGCTAACCGCTTAGCCACGAAAGAGCTCTTGTACAGTTTATGATACAAAAGAGCACATATAAGTTATTTCTGTAAGTATTTAAGAGTTCCTCAAAGTTAAACACAAGGAAACCTCCTATCCGTTGCAGCACGGAGTTTGAGGTTGACAATTACTCTGTCCGTAAAAGCTGGGTCTAGGAAACCTCCTGCCCGTTGCAACACGGAGGTTGAGGACGAGCCTGCTCATTCCAAATGGATCTTAGAATTCCTCCTGTCCGTTGCAGCACTGAGGAAAGATAACCATACCTCTAGTCCGTTGCAGCACAGAAGTAGGATTTAGAGGAGTCTCTCCTGCCCCGGAGAGAAAGGAGTATCCACATAATCTTATTTTCTCATTAGGTCTTGTGCAGCTTCTAAAGACTGGAGATTAGGCTGTAGGGACTGAACTGTTTGGAATGCTTCCAGGGCAATTTTCTGTAAATAATTGCGCTGAAGTTCCAGCGACAAGAAATTAATTTTTTGTTCCTCAGCTATCTCAGGCATAAGTTGACAAATCGCTCGCAGTTTTCTTTTTTAAAAAAAAAGAATCATTTCCCCCTCCTTGCTGAATCTGGAATAGCTCAAGTTCGACCTTATATGCTGAAAACTTTGGTCTACTTAATGAAATTAGTTTTTGCTTTAGCCGTTAAGCCGTCCAATTGGTATTGGTTTTCTAATTGGAGTACTAAATGTAGAGCTTCATCCTGAAGGTTCGTAGATATACCTTCTTCTTTTCGGCGGTCCATGATTGTAATGTAGCCAGGTGGTCAAACACAATGAGGAAACGGTCGGGGTCCTCAGTCATGTGGCCAGAATATCTCGTTAAATACGGCGTATTAAACGGAATCTAGGATCCTGACTTTGCCACATTGTCTGTATTTTCTCTATTTTCGCCCTGGCAAGTGTTTTTCCCGTTCTTATTAAAGGCATAAAATTTTTACCTGACCAATAAATCAACTTTACTAAACTCAATAAGAAAAGCTTAGAAGAAAGACGTACCTGACAAAATGCAGAAAGTCCGATTTCGGTTACTAGAAAGAGTGTCCAGTAGGAAGATCACTGCCCACGACCTGATTGAAACCGACACGATCACCATGTAATATTTGCTAGAAAAACAGTACATGGGTGTTTTGTCCCGCACATTTTATTGTGAACTACATAAGTTTTTTTGTACAGTTTATGATACAAAAGATTACAACAAATAGGTTATTCCTATAAGTCTGAAATTTCCTTAAGGAAACAAAGATACAAAGAAACCTTCTGCCCGGTACTACACGGAGGTTGAGGACGTCCCTGCCCATTACAGATGGTTCTTAGGATTCCTCTTATCCATTGCAGCACAGAGGTTTAGAAGAGTCTCCCCTGCTCGTTGCAGCACGGAGAGAAAGGAGTACCTCTTGCCCGTTGCAGCTAGAGATATTAGGTATCAAAAACTGATGTTCTGTCTTGGAGTGTCCGCTTATATAGCTAATCTTCGGAGCGGAGCTTGTGGAAAGGAGTCGTCTTCGTGTTCCGTCGGATGACGGTGATATCTGTCGTCTGCTTCCTGGTAATGGTGTTCAAGCACGTGGTTTTGTTATCCATATGAGACACGTGGCGTTCACTGCCTATATGGTGGGATATTGTCATATATTGGCTTTAATTTCTATTAATTCTAACTTTATAGAACGGAGTGTACTATCTCTTCATTCAAATAGATGTCACAATGATAAGTACAGGTCTAATCCAAGACTTCTGTACGCCCAACGCGAATCAAGCTCGAAATTACATCCATTAAAGGCGCTAATTAATCTGCGACTCCGGGCCTTGCTCGATTCTACTAAACGAAATTCTTGGAGAAAGGAAAAATGCAATGTATTTCAAACTTCAATTAAATATGATAATATATCTACAGTATAAAGATAAAAACATACATATGAAGAGATAGTTCCAAGATTTTGAAAATAATTCAAGTAGTCATAGTAAAAATGATATTAACGTGTTCTGTAAAGAAGGTGCAATCCAAAAGAGTATAGGTATTTTATGATTGCTATCGTAAAGAAGTCCTTTTTAAATCAAGTGGGAGGCCCGGGCTCGATTCTTGGCGGGAGCTCATGTGGTTCGGATTCCACGTTAATCAGTAGGTCCACGTCTCATATAGCCTCGCTGCTGAACGGGACGTTAAACTCAAAATCAACTCATCAACTCAACCTTTTTAAATCAAGAACAGGTTTTAATTTTTCTAATAAAAAAAAGGAAAAAAAATGTAAATGATTTATCAAACATGAGCAGCAATCTCAATTATATAGTTATTATTTTAAAGTAACACACAAATAAATACTTTACTTTCTTCACAATTATTGTTTCTTGTGTTAATTGACAATAGAAATGCAGGAATAAAGATAGTTACAAAAATAATGGAAACACTCAAGCATTGTTGCACGTAATTTTTAACAGTGAACATTAGTGCGCTGTTACTGTCATGTAGTACTGCTCTTTTCGCTGACGACAAGTAGTACGCCAGGTGGTATAGTACGCAGGGCCGTAACTTGTGGGGGGCAGGTGCGGCAACTGCCCTCCAGGGAAGCTCCCCGTCGTTCTAGAGGGGCCCACTTCAAAACAAAATTTTCTTACTCCATATAAGATACGAATATGAAATTATAAATGAAGCATCAAACAGGATCACTACATTACATAAACAAAACAACATACAAAAGGTAAATAAAACAAAAATGATTCGTGGGCCCATTTCAGTAAAAATATGGGGTCTACTATTAGGGGCCCTGGAAATAATATTTGAATACCACTCATTCTAGCTTTGGAACTTGCATAAATTAAAAGACAAATTCTGACCAAACATATATTAACTAATAAATAATAGCGTTACAGTTTCGGCAAATTAACTTTGCCTTCCTCAGACACATTATGAAGTACAATTTCTAAGATTACAGCTTATATACTTCTTAAAATGAGAGGAGGTCATTCCATGAGCCAATCATATTCGTCCTTTCCTTTTTAAGAATTTTTAGTTAATACATATGCAACTTTTAATGATTAACTTTCACTTAAGAGCTAAACTTTTAATTGGCACACCTGTGTATTCTTATTGAATAACTTTCACTTTTGAAAAATATAAACTTTTAATTGTCTATCCGCTGTTCAATACACCTGTTTTTACCTCTTCTTTCTTCTCTGTTTTATCCAAAATCTTCCTCCATACATCATGTATATTTAGTCCGCTATTCCAACTCATAAGTTTCTCGCTTCCTTCCTTTCTTATCCATTCTGCCTCTTTCCATTTTCTTATAATGCTTCTTTTCTCCTTTTTCAGCCCCTCTACGCCTTCCCAGTCTATCTCATGTCCTGTCTCCCTTACATGTTTATATATAGCGTTACTATCTCTCTTCAATTTAACGTCGTCCCTGTGCTGTTTAATCCTTTCTTGTAACCTCTTTCCTGTTTCTCCTATATAACTCATATCACATTCTTTGCATTTAATTCTATATACAACCCCTTCATCACTTATTTGAATCTATGTTACCTTCCTTTTCCTCGTTCTCAACGCATCTAAAATTCTTCTACTTCCTCTTCTGTACGTTCTTACTCCTCCTTTTCTCAATAAGCTTTTTAAGGCTTCCGTTTTTTCTCCTATGCTCTCTATCCCGAACCATCTTTTCTTTTCTTCTTCTGTATCTTCTCTCACTTCCTTCTGCCTTCTGCCCTCTTCTTTCTTGATATTCTTCTTCAATCTATCCTCACTATATCCATTCTGCATTAATAATCTGTGAAACTGCTCTATGTCTTCTTTTCTCTTCTCGTCATCACTGTCTATCATTCTTATCCTTCTCTCCATAATTCTAATAAAGTTCCTTTTAGTTCCTTCATCTACATCACTTCTTCTGTGGCAATAAACACCTGCTGAACATTGTTTCTTATACCATACTGTTTCGAATCTCCCTCCTACTTTCCTTATTGTCATATCTAAAAAGTTTATTTTCCCCTCTTCCTCTAATTCTATCTCTAGGCTTATTCCTTTTTCTTTATCTTCTATCCTTCCCACAAATTGCTCGAACTGTCTCTTCGTTCCTTTCCAAATACCTAAACAATCATGCACATACCTACAAAACATAATCAGTCTTTCGCCTCCTTCCTCTTTAACATTCTGTTCTCATTTATTCATCACAATTTCTGATAACACTGGGCTTAGTTTCGATCTTATACTTAGTCCTTCCTTTATTTTCACTAATTTTTCTCCTATTGAACACACACTGTTTTCCCATATCAGTTTTAATGCTTTTATCACTTTCTCCTTCTTCCATTTCCTTATTGTTCTATTCTCCATTTCTTCTTCCAATTCCTTCAAAATATAATCCCTTCTTAAGCTGGGAAACATTGCTTTGACATCTACGCTAAACATCAGTGTTCTCTCGTTTCTTCTTCCTACTTTCTCTATCATCCTCTTGACTTCTTCTGTATTCTTAACTCTATTACTTACTTGTTCACCCCTTATTTCCTCTGCTATTATCTTTATTTCCTCTTCCAATTGTTGAAAGATATTCTTTCTGCAATCCATTACTGGTCTCAACTTTACTTCTTTTTTGTGTATCTTTGGGAATCCTTTCATATCCGGAATTCTTCCTTTTTCGTCTAATAACTTTCTAAAGCCTGCCTTCTTCGCATTCCTTATTATCTCCTCTTTTACTTTTTCTTTCATCTTTCTCTTACCTATCACCTGAATTTTGCGACGAGACATACGAGATTAGAGATCTAACCTCCTGGTGATAAAAATATTATATAAGAATAAATAAGGTGGACCACTGGCATACGACGCAAAGGGAGTTCGGGTTTTAAGTCCCTTTGAGTAAGATGATACGCAAATTACCTTTGAGGCACTGTGTACGCCACTGACAAGGACAGGGGCGCCGATTTCTCTGTAAATTTGGGGGGGGGGCATTCAAATGTGGAAGGTATATATATGTGGATTTTAAGACAAACTGCATTCAAATTATGCCAAATATTGTATATTCATAAATACAACAGGGGGCCGACATGAGCTTTGGAGGGCCCGGGCAACCCAGGATCGGCGCCCTTGTATAAGGACTCCGATGCTTTGAAGAGAAAAATATCACTCGTATTTATCATTGTTTATAAGAACAGGTCAGATTTATATACGTATATCGAACACCCAACAAAGTCATATGCACGTCACTGTCGACTTCATACATATGTTAAATATTGTGCAGATTCGACTGCTATGGCCGCCATTTTTATATTTCGTTGGTCCTCTTATTACAACAGTGATCGAATTTACGTCACTGACTATGTGGACATTTTAAATGATCAAATGGATCCTGTAAGTGCCCATTTTTTGGGGGGGAGCTCCGCGATTTCTTTTATATTCTCATACCATCTATTATTTCATGATCACTCTCGTTGATAACACTGGTATACAAAATTTTGCTTATTGTTATTTCTTGATGAATTTTTATGTATTTTGGCCCCCTGAACACGAATCTGACACTTATACTTATGTAGTGTCAATATTTTCAGTGATATAAGCATGTTTTATTTTTCTCCTATACTGATTTATGCAGAGCAATTTGCGTGCTTTTACTTCGATATTCGATAGGTTTTTTCACATTTGTTGTTAAAGATAATTGTTCGGAGTAGCAAACAGAGAATATAGATCCTAAAGATTCATAGCAAATTTGTAAATTGATTAAGTAGAGTTAATCAAATGTGAAGCTAATGTTGGAGAAAAGTAAATATGAGGAACATCAATGGGACGTGTGTGGGAATTTCAAAATTGTTGGTTTTCTTATTGAGTTGCAAAGTGGTTATACTAAATATTCCTGCTCTCTATGTCTGTGGGACAGTCGGGAACTAACCAGCATTATGACCAAACCGTGTGGCCTGATAGAACTGAGCTTATTCCAGGAACACAAAATGTGATAAATGAAGCATTAGTGCCCAGGGAGAAGGTTCTCATGCCAGCATTACATATGAAGCTGGGATTGGCAAAACAATTTGTGAAAGCTCTGGATCGCAATTCACCTGCCCTACAATGTATCAAACAAATCTTTCCAGCTTAATCAGAGGCAAAAGTTCTGACTGGTATTTTCACAGGGCCAGTATTTATGTCATACACTACATAGTGTTACTCAAACAGAAAAATGACGGAGTTGGAAAGAAACGTTTGGGAGGCCTTTCATAAATTGGTGACGGGATTTCTTGTGCATAACCGAAGTGAAGCGTTCGATCACCAAGTTAAGACATTCATTGACCAATATCGAGCATTGGGATGTAGAATGTCTTTAAAATTACATATGCTCCATTCACACCTGGATTTCTTTAGGGAGAATTAAGGAGATGTTAGCGAAGAGCACGGGGTACGTTTCCATAAGGACATTCAGGTAATTGAAAGCAGATACAAAGGAAGATGAGACTGTGCAATGATGGGTGATTATGTTTGGGGGTTAGTCCGTGACGAAGTGAACGTTTCCCACAAAAGAAAAGGAACCACTAACCTTCACTTTTGAGTACGGAATTCCAGTACATGATGAACACTTTCCTCCCATCTCAAGTGCTTTTGTATATATTTTTATAAGAAATATAATATTTATGTATTGCTATGTAGATTTTTGTTACCCAGAAAGTTTATGTCCAAAATGTGTGTGTTAGTTTGTAGTTCAACGTTCCTATAAGATACAATTGTATAATATATTACTGTTTGAGTAAAATCTGATATGCTTATATCATTACAAATTTTGTCATTACGGGAAAATAACTGCAATACTCGTGTTCAGTGGATGCAATTCATTAAGAAACCGACGAAAACCAACATAAGCACGACCTTGATCAAAATTTGTATACCAGTGTAATTTGTTTCCAGCCTAAAGTGCATAAACGTGGGACGTTAAAAAGATTCCATTTCATTTCAGGTGACTTTTATAGTACAGAAGTTCCTTAACAACGAAGTCTTCAAGATGACAATGCTCGAATATACACAGCCACACATGTTCAGGAGTGGTTACAAGAATGTCATCATAAACCTTAAGATACCCTCGGCCTGCTCAATCCCACGACTTAAACTTATTGATCTATGGTTAGTTTTAGAACAGCGAGTACGATCCAGATGTCATCCACCGCCGTCCCTCATGAAAGTTAGTACTGCACTGGATGAAGAATGATGTATTCTTTCTCTGGAAACGACTCACAAGTTGTATGATTCAATTTCGAAACGAATACAGTTACCACAGACTAAAATTGATCCAACGTTGCATTAACCAGGTAATCTGCGTTTTGTTAATGAAAAATGTAAATTGAAATCTTTAAGTTTTACGCATGACTCGTGGGTATGCAATGCAGGTTAAAGTAGACGGTAACGATGAGAATAATAAAATAGTAGAATGAAAAAAAGTAGGAGAACCCAGAGAAAATCCACGCACATGTGTTTGTCCACCACAAAGTCTACTTACCGCGATCTGGAATGGAACCAGCTAGACCGTGGACCGTGGACCGTGTCCATCAGAGAATATAATTTATAAGAGGAATGTAATTTGATAACGATTTTGCTCGGTATTTCTTATAATGTTAGTATGTGTATAATCAACAAAGACATGTATGTGATAAATTTCATGTCAATAGAGCAGGAAATAATAACAACGTAATGAAAGATCCTTAGCAACATTTTGTTTTACTCATTCTAATTTTCGTAGTTCTAATTCTTTTCCTATGACATTTACCACATACATTTCCCGATTACACATAGTATCAGTACTAAAAATATCCTGCAAAATCATTATCAAATCATATTCTTACAAAAAGACAGTTATAGATATGCGACAATCATTTTGGACGTGAGTGTACATAGTTTTCAATTAACTAAAAAAGTAGTCGTCAAAATAATCACGGGAAATAGCACCTTTCTCCTCCATTTATCGCTTCATTTAAAACACTTTTTAGCGTTCTCCTTAAAAAAAAATTCAACCCTGGTTATTCATTTTTTTTAAAAAAATAAGTTTACGTTACACTTTGTTATGATGCCGCGAAAAGTCAGTATAATTTTCAACGTTTTCGAAACACCTGTGAACCGTCTAACAGACAAACAAATAGAAATCAATTTTACAACTCCTTTTGCCTAATTGATTAGTTCGTGTCATTCTGTAGGATACCGGTAGGACTAGTTTAGATTCACAGTAAGACTTTGAATCGATTGGTGGCTGGGATTGGTTGATTATCGGGAGTTTAATGGAGACGTCAGGTGCGAGACTATTGTCTTCAATACCCGATATATTCTGCACATTAAAAATTAAAATAATAAAACTCCTAAAAATGTGTTCAAATGCAAATTCGACAAAATAAGAAATTAAAAGAATTGAACATAGGATGTGAAATGGCTAAAAGAATAAGAGGTGTGAGAGGAGAAAGTAGACCAGACAACTAGTTTTCGGTAACTGAGTGGGATTAATGAAGACGTGAATGGTGAACGCGAAATAAAAACAATTGAAATGGGGAAAAAAGCATTTAAGAGAAAGAAACAGCCACATGGGGATGGATGGGGAAGGAAACGTAGTCAGTCAGAGAAAACATAGAAAACTGAAGAATTCTGTATTATGAAAGAATGGAGAAACTTAGTAGGGTCAACCGAAAAACTGAGAATAGTAGGAGAGAAAAAAATAATTTTAGATTAATTATAAACAGAAACAAAAATGAAATCTTTCAGTTTAACGTCCCACGATTATGTTCTTTAGGCTAAGGGAGACGATCATTAAGGCCAGTGAATGATGATGGAAGAATTGGTGGAATGAGAACGTAAGAGAAAACGGGAGTAACCCGAGAAAACCCACGCACACGATGCTGTCCACTACAAACCTACTTGACAGGGGATCGAACCAGGAACCCGACGTACCAGAAGTAAGCGCAACGTCACTAAACCACCATGCACCCTCAAAAAGAGAAAGAGAAAAACTGGTTGGGACATTGGTTGGAAGGAGGAGAGACGTGATGGAAGGTGCTGTGGCAGAAAAGAAAGGGAGAAGCGAAAGGTGCTACAGTTGATTGACAATACTAAAACAAGATTGGGGGATATAGTAGCTCAGTGGTAGAGCGCTCATATCTGGTGCGAGGGATCCATGCGAATTTGTTGTAGGCAATACAGTGTCCATGGGTTTTCTCGTGATTCTCCCATTTCCTCCTATATTCTTATTTCCCATATTATTTTGTAATCTTTCATTGTCATTGATTATTCGTTTCATTTAAAACGTAAAACTAGAAATTGCGTTTCATTTCATTTCAAAACAGAAAACTAATGCTTGTAGGCGCAGAGGTTACCTGAGAACCGTGTTGAATGGAAGTTTCTCTGTTTGTGGCAATTAATCTTCCAATAATGGCAGATTGCCTATATTCCACGTTAAACTGTAGGTTTGGGGACACGGTTGCTCAGTGGTAGAGTGATTTCCTCTTGTGCATGAGTCTCTAGTTCGATCCTCGGACAAGTAAGTTTGTGGAGGTCTGTGAGTTTTCTCGGGGTGCTCTCGTTTCCTCCAACATACTCATTTTACCAATTTTTCATCATCATTCACTTGTGGGGTTGCACGGAAGCTCAGTGGCAGAGTGCATACCTCTGATGCGTGGGCTGCAGGTTCGATCCCCGGTGGACAACATTGTGTCCATGAGTTTTCTCGGGGTACTCCCGTTTCCTCCCACTTTCTAATTCCAACAATTTTGCCCTAATCATTCACTTGCTTTAATCATCGTTCCCCTTAGCCCTAAAGGACATAAGCCGTGGGAGGTTAAACTGAAATGTTTTCTTTCATCATTCACTTGCCTTAATCAACGTCTCCCTTAGCCTAATAGAGCATAAACGTGGGACGTTAAATTGAAAGATTTCCTTTCATTTCTAACTGTACGTTCGCATATTATATATCATTCATATACTTTTAACATAAAAACGTTTAACTTGAAACAAAGAAGTCAATTTTGGAATCATTATCCTGGTTTTCAACAAAGAAACTACCATTCACGCACTTCTAAGTCAATTTACTTGCAAATATTTCTGTAAGAGTACAAGGCTAGGCATTTTAATACACAATTATGCTCTAACAATTATGATTAAATATTCTCTAAGTAAATATAAAGCTCCTTATGATTACTGTCACTTTTGTTTGTTTAGGTAGCTAAGCTTAATTTATCAGTTCTTTCGTGTGATTCAAATTTAAATTACTGCATATCGAAAAGGATTAATTGCTTCTGGAATAAAGCATCAATCATAAATTCTTTGATCAAAGCTCGATCATCTCTACTTTCAGACGGAAACAAACCCAGACCATTTACAAACTTTTTTCCGCTCTTTTGACAAATGTTGCCAGATTGTAACAGGATTTTTTTAAATATATATTTTTGCAGGCATAATTTTGACTTGTCATTTATCTAGTCACGTTTTTTTTAATAGTGCTTCATTTTTTTTAACTACAAGGTTTGCGGTTGAGTATATTCATAAAATGGCCCAACCCACAAGAGACCCGCCCATATTTAGATGGATAGAGGCCAGCTGGTTGTTGGTGGTGCATGTTGGGTACAAACAGAGTAAAGAAAACTGCTTCTTTCACCAAAAAGCAAGTTGTTTCTCGTTAGAAGAGTGACTGTGTAGGTTCTCTCAGTGGACGAAATGGCGGACGCCGGTGCAGAGCCAGCAAAGGGTGAGAAGGAAAAGGTAGGTGCATAATAGAACATTATTCAAGCTTCTCAGGTACTTTCGATTGTTGGGCCAACAATGGGAAGATGAACTGATAAATACACGTGTTCCGCATTTTTTAAAACCCAGCACTTGCCACAATTTAAGAGACATTGGGAGATATTTCAAGAAGCAACAGGTAAAATCTCGAAGTATATATATATTTTTAAGATTTATTTATTACACTCATCGAAGAACTATTTCTTGCGTGCATTTATACAATTCACAACTTACTTCGACCAAAAGGAATATTAACCAAAGCGTACTTGTTTGTACTCCACAATCCAAGAATGATTGCCCTTCTATTCGCATTGTAATTAGGTCGTGATAATTACTTATTTATCACTTTTATCATAATTACTGAAGAAATACAAGAATGATACATACATTATACTGCAATTGGATCTTGATCTATGGATTGGTTAGTTTTGTTCAAAAGAAAGAAAAATCATTTCTTTTTAAAATTGCCTCCAGGGAGCTTTGGTTGCTTAATCGGTAAGGCGCCTACCTATCAACTGAATGATTCAAGTTCGATTCTGGGTCGAGGGAGATTTATTATCTTTCTGTCTTCGGCCACAAGGTTCAATCAGCCTCTATTAAGTAGGTACTATGTAAACTTGGATGATAAAAGTAGCCAAGTGTGCACGCCTTTTATACACTCTGAGATCCCAAAAGTGTAGAGTATTGTCTTCACACCACGCTTAAGCCTACAGTGGTCTGTCGAAACAGGTGGAGGCGTACATTTACCTTCTTATGTCTCCAGAAGATACTTTCGTCAGTTAATGACTGTATTCGATACCGGTGCGTACTGTACTGTGTTGTATAAGTCTAATGAACATGGGATTCTGACTTTTTTTTTTTTCAGGAGACGAAAACTAATGGTTCAAGATAGATTTATTACTCTGCCATTGGTTGATTGAATTTTCTGTTTTACGTCTTTACGCAACCGTGTGTACGTGCTGTCGGAATGGGAGACTCAACTTCGATTCCAGGTCAGCGTTTATGTGGTTCGGATCCCATGTTAAGCTGGAGCATCTACGTCTCTTATAGCCTCGGTGCTGAAAGGGGTGCTAAACTCCAATCCAACCAACGGAGGCTCAGTGGCTCAATGGTAGTGCGCTTATCACTTCTTTGTGGGGTCATTGGTTCGATCCGCACCCAAGTAATTTTGTGGTGCACAACATCGTGTCCGCTGGTTTTCTCGGAGCAATCTTGTTTCTTCCCATATTCTCATTCCACCAATTCTCCATTATCATTCACTTGCCTTAATCATCCGTCTCCCTTAGTCTTACGGGCATAATCGTGGGACGTTAAATTGAAAGATTTCATTTCATTTCCCAATCCAACCAAGCAGCAACCACGGTCATGTAGGACGGAATCTAGCATGTATTATATGGCTTCCGAATCACTTTGGGGTTTAAGTCCAGTACAGTTTTTGGGTATACACCAATATGCAGGATAATTACAATTTCATCGGGATAGGACACGTGTGGGTCCAGCAGCGCACTTGGTTTGGAGCCATAGACCAAGCAAGCGTCACTAAACATCACTGACAGTTTTATAGTACCGTGAAATAGATACGGGTACAGATCGTGCGGTGGATCAGCGGTATGGCGTTCACCTCTGGTGCAAAGGGTTCCTGGCTCGATCCCATTCTATGTAAGTTTGTGGTAGACAACATCGTTCCTGTGGGTCATTTTGGGATTCTTCAATTTCCTCCACACATTCTCAATTCACCAATCCATTCATAATTATTCATTTTTATTAATCATCTCATCTTCTTATCGTTAACTGGTCTCAATCCCAATTAATAGGACCGATTGGAAAGTTTTAAACAAAGCATATGCCATATTTCATGAAACTTCTGTAAATTTTAGGAAAGTTATCTTTTACTTTTATTATTATTATTATTATTATTATTATTATTATTATTATTATTATTATTATTATTATTATTATTATTATTATTATTATTATTGTATTTCAAATTTTTAGATAGAGATAATTTCAGCCCCTAGAACAAAATAATTCCTACAATCTCAAAGAAATTACGAGGACCACGATAGCTCAGTTAGCAGTCTAAGGCGTTAGGCTGACGATTGTGAGGCAGGCCCGTATCCACAGGGGGTCTAACGGGACCAGCCCCCTAAATTTTTGCTGGCCCCCTAAAATGTTCACGGTAGCCTTGGAAATGAACTATAATATGGTGATGAACTATTATATGACTGGGTCGGCCCCCCTAACTTCTACCGCCCCCTCCCCCTACATTTTTGGGATGACTACCGGCCTATTGTGAGGTGAAGTCCATTGGGGGTTGAATCCTTCTAAAGAGCACAGTCAGAATTTTAACTGTCCTCGATATTTCTGTGTTCGTATCCCTATCGTGTTTATAAAGTGCGTGAGGTGTCCATGGCGAACAACACACCGGTTGGAGCAAATTTTTTAAAAAGAAAAAAGTGATAGAGCGCTTAAGTCTGGTACGAGGGTTACTGGTTCGATACCCAACCAAGTAAGTTTGTGATGGGCAAAATCATGTCCGTGGGTTTTTCTCGGGTATTTCCATTTCCTCCCACTTTATCATTTCACCAATTCTTCCATCATCAGTCACTTCCCTTAATCATCAGTTTCGAAGAAATCACCCAACATGGTCAATGAAAATCAGGAATTTTTTTTACGAAAGTTGCCCTGATTCTTAATTTTGGGAACCAATTCATCACTCATACTTGACCGTTATTTCAAGGATTACTTTTATTTCAGATGCAAGCAATAGGTTCCATTTGGAAGCCTCAAAGGAAGAAAAGGCCGTGTTTAATGATTTTTTTTTTTTACTTTTTTAAATTAATTTCTTTAACTTTTTTAGATGCAGTAAATTCAACTCCTTGCCTCTCACTAATCTCAATCCCAGTAATGGATTCGGTTGAAAATCCGTAAACAGGGCATATGCAAGTTTAACGAAACTTTGGTGATTTTTTTAAAAAGGGAAGTCATTTTTTTCTCGGATTGGATAGCCGATATTCATGCAGTGAAGTTTCCATGAACGGAACACCTCAACGTCTCTTACATCTTCAAATTCAGTTGAGAATATAACTATCGCACCTCAGTACTTATCAACAACTAGTAGTGCATGGATGAATGAGCGTTCTTTTTCTCTTAACATCACCATTGCAAACTTCTACCTTAAAGTTAATATGTAGGATCTGTAAAAAGATGCCAGATAAACTAATAATTGTTTTCAAGATCTTTCGTACAGTCAGTGTAAAAAGTTCTTCCTGTATGGTAAAATTTATTCTGGGGAATAACGATGGTATGGCTGGAACGTACAGAAAATTACATTCTTTTTTTAAAAAATTTACTGAAAACTGTACTCAAATTATCCTTCCATTCTGAAGTTATTAACGTAACTAATTTCATCAAAGAACTTTTGTCGCTGTCTGTACAATGATTGAATTGAATGGCCAACAATTATGACGTCATAAACTTTGCATCTAAATTTCTGGTCCATGCGGAAAAATTCGGAAACAGTAATTCTCTAATTGAATAAAATTTTGTAGATTATATGTCACTCACGTTTTGTATATTCCATATTTTTTTTCTTCAAGATTTTCTTTAATTAACGCCCTACGATTATGCACCAAGGCTAAGACAAATAGTGTTGATGAGATGAATGATAATGGTGAAATGACGAAAGGGCACACTGAAAACAGGAGAACTCCAAGAAAACTCATGCATACAGTGTTTGTCCACCATAAAGTCCACTTGGCGGAAACTGGGATCGGACCAGAGACCTCACGCGCTAGAGTGTCTTCTAGCTATTAAACCTACTATAATTTTCAAAAAAAAAAAAAAAAAAAAAAAAAAAGAGAGAGAGAGAGAGAGAATTTTAGAGAAGAGCGTTAAGTAGTATCAAGTGCATTAAGTTTAACATCAAAATTATTTTTTTCAAGATCACCTTTGCAGATCGCCTTTTGAAATGAAGTCTTTCAGTTGTACGTTCCACGAGTATGCCGGCTAGGCTAAAGGAGATTGTGATGATGAGAAATGAACGCAATGGTACAATGAATAAAATGGTAGGAAATGGGAGAACCCGGAGAAAACCCAAGCCACACAATGTTTGTCCACCACAAAATCCAGGGATCGAACCAGGGATCCCAATCACCACAAGCGAACCCTGTACCACTGAGCCACCGCAACCGCTACAGAGATCGCCTTTTGACACGCTTTTTGTATAAAAATTTATAAACAGAATTCAGTTATATTAAATTTAATACTGACTACAAAGTCATTCCGAGGAAACTACATTAAATTTATTTAAAGGTACATGCAACATGATAAAAAAAAATACATTTATTATTGTTTCCAGTATAAAATAGACACGGAATTTGTAACTACAACTTTATTGTTTTAAAAAAAGAATCAATATTAGAAACTGTCTTGTTCGAATATAAAGTTTCCTCTATAAGCTTCTAAACCCGAACATGCATATAACCTCAAAGCTAACGTTCTCGCCTTTTCAGTAGAAGATGAATTCGAGCCCCACGTTTAACTTATGGCTTTTATATCACACTGAATCGCATCAATACTAGTCTCTAACTATGATTTGCACGAAAATCGCGGATAAAATAAACATGTTAAAGATCAAAATTAGGATAAGATACTACATTATCATCAAATGTATAGTATACCTTAGATAAGTTATTACTCAACGATAAAAAGGAATAATAGTGTTTTCGTCCACGATAGAGAGAATTCATCCGTTACAGTTACAGGTATGTTAACTTTGAAATTTGTTTGGGGTGTTTGAAATAAATCAGAAATTAGGGATTAAAAAATAATATAAAAATAAACCAGGATTACCGGAAGAAGAAATCAAATCATCATATAGGCAGGCTACAGTCTACATCATAAGTCTATTTTATTTTTATGTTTTCTTTCAAAACAGTATTTCCTTCAATAACTTACATACTTTATATGTATGTAAAATCTAGAACCTAAAAAATGATTAAATATCGTATCCTTGACATTCGCAGCATAAAATGACATAAAAAGTTCCTCGTATGAAGATCGAAGCAAAAGAATACAATAAAATTTAGACTCGAAAATGCTAAATATATGACGTCAAGCTAATCTTTGTTTGTTCCGTACACAAAGTCGGAGGCATGGTGGCTCAATGGTAGAGCGCTTATCTCTGGTGCGTGAGGTCCCTGTTTGATCCCAGGCCAAGTAAGTTTATGGTAGACAACATCGTGCCCGTGGATTTTCTCCGGGTGCTCCAGCTTCGTCCCACATTCTCATACCACCGATTCTTCCATCATTATTTACTTACCTTAATCATCCGTCTCCCTTAGCCTCAAGAGCATAATCGTGGGACGTTAAACTGATTTCATTTCCGTATACAAATTCATACCATTTGGCTTGACATACTTCTAGGTAAATGCAGAGAAGAGACTGTAGCCTATTTCGATTTTCTTAACGTGTATGTTTAGGAAGGAGTTCAAAAACAGTATCTCAACAGCCCGTTCTTAGACAACCCAAAGAACCGTACTGTGTTTCCGGTTGCATACCATTCTGTTAGTTAACTATAAGAGTGAGTTTGCTTGTATCAATTTTTGTATATACTATCTCGTTTGGTTTTCATCTGTGCGTGCGGCGAAGTTACGGACTAATCTCGCAGTTTACAAGCGACTCAGTCGCACAGCAGGGTACTGTTTTACTTGAGAGTTCTTTCAAATGCAGTTAAAAAAAAGAAAAAACAAAATCAAAAGAATATACTGAACCGAATTAAATTTAATGGAAACTCGTTGTGCGCTGAATACGTAAAACTAATTAACATGGGATTAAACACTAAAGCATGTAGATGATTGCAAACTTAATTTTCCTCATACGAAAATAGAACTTAAAGAATATTAAGTAGTACAAAAAATGTTAATTTATTACGTCTACAGCACCGGGGGAGCCAAAATACATCATGGAACTAATAAACTGCAATAGTGAAGAAGTGCAGATATGCACACACACACGCACGCACAGCACGGACCATTCTTCACTGGCTGAAACGTTCGTATGGGTGGACAGACTTCTACGTGTGTGCTCTTGCGTCATAACGTTAAGTGTTTTATTTCAATACACAGAGGTGAGCCGAATTACAGGGAAGACAGATAACAAACAAATCATATTCTTTTTAGTTTTGTTTATAGTCCTACGGGTTTGAAATACTGATGAAATTAGTTACGAGATAGAAAGAAGTACTCAACTCACTGTTGCTACAATCGAAGGGCTATGGCTATCCAGATGTAGCATGTTCAATAAGATGATGCATGGTCAGTGCACTACCTCTCAGGTGTCATTCTTGCTGACTTTCTGGACCTGAGTTCGCTACTTATTAATTCACGTACTTCCGCAATTCTTTCACGAAGATGGAAAATGAAATATATCTTTTAGTTTGCCCCCAATTATGCCTTAAAATTTAAAGGAGATTATAATAGATAACGAAATGGGGAATGAAGAAATTGGAAGGAAACGGGAGAACACGAACAAAGCCCACTTGATGTGGGCTAGGATGAAACCAGGGAGACCATACACCAGAGAGGAGCGCTCTGAACCACCGCTGCCCTTCATGATAATGGATCAACACCAGAAACTGTTCGTGGTGAAGTTGAGAGTAGAAGCAGGGACCACGTACTACGAATTAGCGAGCGTTACAATTCGGCTAAGCATGTCAATAATTACAAGAAACTTGAAAAACTTATTTCTTTTTTAATATTTTTATCTGCTCCAGTAAACGATACCTTTTAATGTTTATGCTGACGAGAAAGAATCCTTTGTCTCAAAAGAAGAATTCAGTACATAACCAATTTGTTAAAATTTTATGTAAGGTTAAAGGGAACTTCTGGAAAGAAAGTTTTGTTCCTAAGATGACTGCACAATATTTGTGATAAATTATAAGAAAAATCGTTTTATCTGCATATTAACAGAAACAATTTCATATCACTACCATACTAAGAGGTGGGCGTAAATGCATCAGTCTCTTCTCATACGCCACTGGTTTACAGCATGGATTTATGTATACACTTCGAATAGTGGGGTTACATGCGTAGGATCGAAACTGCGTAGCATCGAAACTGCGTACGATCGAAACTGCGTACGACCGAAACTGCGTACGACCGAAACTGCGTACGATCGAAACTGCGTACGATCGAAACTAAAACCGGCGTAGGATCGAAAACAGATAAGGTCTTATGATCGAACAATAAAAAAACAATTATTTTATAATCACAGAATATTAAGTAATAGTATTTTTTTGAAGTTATATAGGGAAAAATCGGAGTAGGATCAAAACTGTATACGACCGAAACTGCGTAGCGTCGAAACTGCGTAGGATCGAAACTGCGTACGGTCGAAACTGCGTAGCGTCGAAACTGCGTACGATCGAAACTGCGTAGCGTCGAAACTGCGTAGGATCGAAACTGCGTACGATCGAAACTGCGTACGGTCGAAACTGCGTACGATCGAAAGTGCATAGATACGAAACTGAGAAATAAAATAGTGACAAATATAATTAAATAATCATACAGGGGTGTACCCAGGAAATTTTTCTTGGGGGACTATGACTTATTCAGGAGGACCAAAAAAGCTAAGTCTTGTCTCAGCAGGGAGAAAGGAGAATCCTCCCCCCAAAAGCCACTACTTCTGATCAAGTTGGCAAATTCCTTGTTCAGAAGATTGCCGTTAAGTTCAATTGACTTAGCTTAACATTTTCTTAGTTACCTAGTTGCTGTGAATTGTCACTTCTTTTATAGACTTTGCAGGTGGCACAATCGAAGGTTCATGTAATTAGTTCAAGTTTTTGCTAGTTTGGGCTTCGTCCCAAATTTACTAACTTCCAGGGTTGTTTTGTTTAAAACAAAATATTTAAAACAAATGATTAAAACTTTTTTTTAACAATTGATTTTGTTTAAAACAAATTTTGTTTATGTTTTAAACATTTTGTTTTAAACACGTTTATTTTGAAGACTTGTCTTAAACATATGTTTATTTGCATTTTATTTTATGTTCGTAAAAAAAAGAAATCTTCCAGAGCAAGAGAACTGTCCAAAAGTGCTCCCCAATCAGAAGACTATTTTCTTCCCATGTGAATGGTTTGATTTCTCGTGGCTACAGCAGGTCAATGTGGTGATCTACAATTTATTTTGTCTCTTTTCCCCCTTATTTTTAACGTATATTGTATTGTTTAAATGCTTCTCAGTTAACTTGCGAGAAAGTGTCGTAGTCGAAGGTTGGACTACTTATAGAACTGATATTAAAAAATAAATAAAATAATTATCACGGAAACAAACTGTTGTGTTGTATTCATTGCGACGTTGAGGTTCTGAAATTAAAATATCGCAAGCATTCGTTTGTACAGTACATGTTAGTTCTGTCTCCGTACAACATGGAATCGTTTAACATGGATTATGCGTGAAGAAAAGAAGGACATGATTTGATACAAATTTATTAGAGTAACTCAAACTCAATCAGGTAAGTAAACGATCAAACGAGTTTGTCACAAAACGTGTAAGAAAGAAATGGGTGGTTTAGTTCCAAGAACAAAAATCATTATAAAAAATGCAATGCTTGGTAAAAATGGAAACCCAAACAAATGGTAAAAATGTTGATCCGAAAATTGCTTCTGATGAATCTAACGTCAGTGGTGTGGCTGAGATGCAACTGGAAACTTCAGGTAACAACTAATTTTGTATCAACAATATCTTTTTCATTATATTATGAAAATTTTATTTCGTACCTCTTCCCCACCACAGTTCTAAATTTTCTTTGAAACTTTACAACTTGGCATAGCTTGTATGAAGAGACCAGGTGAGAAACGCAAGTTATGGCAGTCGATCACGTAACTAACCAAGTGTGATACTTATTATAACGTTAGTGCTGAACGTCAAGGTCTGGGACAATTTGATCTCAATTTGTTTGTTTGTATGTATGTACCACGCTACAGGGTGCAATATTCAGTCTTTTAACATTAATTTTTGAGGATAGAGACACGAGGCGTCGGAATTTGCTGTATAGATTTTGACTGCGATCCCACGTAAAATTTCAAAATTAGTGGGTCAGATCCCACTTTAAACAAAAAGCCCTGTCTAATATAGCCTTGCTACTGATGCAAGATGTAATCAATCAAACTAAACAAACTAATTTTATATGTTTCGAACAAACTTGGGTTGCAGGATAAATTTGGCTTCAACTCAACATTTAGAGCACAAGGGACCCAAGTTCATTTTCAGAAAGGTTCACTTTTGCTCAGCAAACGTAATATCTTCGTAGCATAGGGTATGAAATAAATGAAACAAAAACCACGGGAAAGCGTGTGGACTAGAGTTTCATAGGACAACCGCTAGACAAGGGCGTTGACGGAATGGGGAGGAGAGCTAATTTTCCCTTCCCCCTCCTTGCTCATACATTTAAGATATTAACATTATACTTGTATTGTGTATGTTGCAGCGTTGGAATGATTAACAAGTCAAGCTCCGAATGTCATAGTCAATGATGCATAATTACGTTACATAAATGCAGAATGTGTCCAAAAGAATACATCGACGTAAAATGTCATATTTTCACAACCACGAATCCGAGATGAAAGAAAGAAAAACTACCTGAAAAAAAGGAATCTAGAATTTTGTATGATTGCCGCTAGATAGGGGCGTTCGTTTAGAAATCATCCGTCTTCTACCCTGAATTTCAGATTTTTGGGGCAGTAATGCAGATTTAGAAACATTTTGCTTAGCAAAGTCCAACATTTAAAAATTGAAGTCCTTGCACCGAATAAATACGGATTTTGATCATTGGCCGTAAGGAGCTATAGGCCTATATTGCTTTCTTGTATAATTTTTTTACCCAAGGATTTCAAAGGTGGCTCTACTTTCGAGTTTCGGGCCTGCTTAAAATTCAGGAAATTGGACCTAAGCAACTTCCCAGTTTTAATCATCTGTATGTTCTTCGTATTTATTCGGTGTAATTACCTCAGGCTTATTCTGTTGGACTTTGCTTATCAAAAGATTTCTAAAACTGTCTTACCGTCCCCAAAATCTGAAATGCAGGGTGCGGATGAGGGTGGTTGCCCTCCTGTTCCACTGACGCCCTTACTAGCGGCTGTCATATGAAACTATCCCACGCCTTTTCGCATGGTTTTAGTTACATTTGTTTTGGATTCTTGACTGCGAAGTATTATTTTTTGAAATAGAATTCATTTGCTGAGGAAAACTGAAGTTTATTGAAAATGGATTTGGATCTATTGTACTCTGAACGCCCCAAATATTACCTTTCGTCAATAAATTTTTGACTCAAAAAACAACCAATTACATAGACTTGCAGAAAGTATAAAGTTAGCACAATATGAAGTGTGCTTCAAACATTACTTTTCGAAAACGTAGCCCTATTATTATAAAATAATTTTATTAGCACCAGTGTTATGAAGTAGTAATCAAATTTTGCAACAAAAATCTCACCCGCCTCCACGAAACGGTAGCTTAGCCCCTAAAGGCATAACTACAAAACTTTTAGAAGCGGTAACTCGAAATGATTTTCTTTATGGTTAAAATAACCGCACAACAGCATTTCTGGTAAAATTCTAGCCCTCATGTAACATGACACCATTTGCATTTGAAATTTCGAATACTAAGCACAGATGTTCGCCATGATGCTTGATAGCACCATCTGATGTGTCAGACCACTTCCAAGATTCATCATTCTCCCTCAACCCGTTGTCAACGCACAAGGATGGTGAGGACTTTTGTTTTGCCATGTATATTGATAGATTGTGTGAAACCTCTATAGTTGGTAAATTTTAAAGTCTACCTTAAAAGCTTACTATATCCAAGAAAATACTTACTGTATGAGAGTCACTGGCAAGAGGGTGTAATAAAAGGGGTCGTTATATGAAATAAGTTGAAAATTACTAATCTATACGGAAATGTTCTGTACCCAACACTGTGTAGTCTTAAAGAGAATAAAATAAATGAAAAGATCGGTTGAAAGAGCAAAAAGTCTTAATAAATACGTGATTACACGATTTTGAAATATGTTTAAAATAATATTTTAAACTGTTTAAAATGTTTAAAACATGTACTTTTACTTTTTTGTGTGTTTTTTAAAACATCTTTAAAACATTTTAAACACTTTTTTCATGTTTTAAACACGCGTTTTGTTCTTTTTTTTTAAAAAAAAAACTGTATTTTTTCCAACCCTGCTAACTTTTGACCAAGTTGGAAAATTAGAATGCGTTGCTGCCAATATTTACTTAAAAGACTTCCGTTTCTTTCAATTGACATTTGGATTAGCATTTTCTTACTTACCCAGTTGCTGTGATTTTCAATTTCTTTATGAACTTGGCAATTGGCAAAATTGAATGTTTATATAATCAGTTTAGTTTTAAGTAGGTGGGAATTTGTCGCCAGATACAAAATTTCTCATCCTACGGCCTCGTGCCTCATAAACCTACTAACATACCAAAATTCCTAGTTTTTATTCCGATTTCAATTACGGTACCTAAAATATGAGATTTTGTACATCCAAAAAGTCTATTTAAATTACACAGTATTTTGTCTCTTTAAAGCTGCTAAAAATGGAAAATATTCACTTTTGGAAATTTTCTATATAGTCCCAGGAGGCTAAAAACTTTGCCAAATTTAATCCTTGTAGTTCTACTGGAAGTGCCTATACTGTAAAAAATCGTTGTATTATTTCAACGACATGCCTATGTGTTAGCACGATTGTGTTAAAATATAACACAAACAAGTGGATAGAACAACTCACTCTCCGTTTGGAGTTGTGTGTCAAATGCCGCTAGTTGAAATGACACACAGCCTGTGTGTTAACACAAGTGTAGAATCTTCGGTGTTGTTTTCTGCGTGATTGCCATATATGTTGGGTATCTAATTATAAAGGCTTATGAACTGAAGCTACAGGCAAACACAGTAGAAAGAAATACTTAAACAAATCCAAGTATACGCAAAATTTCAAAATACAAACCGCGCGATGTGTTTTCAATTGTTTTACAAAATGTTTCTGAAGAAACCCTAACAGCACAAGATGTGCTAGGCATGTACCATTTTGGTGTTCTAAATTCATCTCCCACATTTGATGCATTTATTTATTGCTTCTTTTTCAAAGCGGTTGTGTACTAGAAGCAACAAACGCATCAACTTTATTAGATGGCAACTGGCGCCGATCATTTGAAAGTGAATATGGAAGAACTACAAAATAAAGTAAATAGACAGTCGTCATTTTGTAATAAAATTTGGTCTACATGGCGAGCAGATTTTATCCCGAACGGTTATCGTCGAATATACGCGGGTTAAAGGAGCACTCTGATTAGCCAAATTCAAAAGACCTTAAGAATTTATCCCTCTACAAGCGACGGTTTACGTGTTATAGGCTGCCAAAAACATGAAAAAAGGAATTTTAAAGGTCCATAGCTCCAAAACTATGGGACCTACCGCAGTCGGGTCAAGACTTAACTTAGGAACTAGTATGTGCCCTATCCAAAAATGCGTATGTCAGAATCCTGAGGTGCTTCCACAACAATTTTTATAGAGGGAGTTTAACTACGGGCCTATGATATAAAGTATTCTCCAAATACCTCCATAAAAATTGTTGTGGACATCTTAGGTGAATTGAATTTTGGACATCTTAGGTGAATTGAATTCTGTATGGAAATGGAAAACATTTCAGTTTTATTTAAATCTTGGAAAAGAAACATTCTCTGTGTGCAAGAGGTTAATCTATACACATGACGATACATCACTCCAAATGTTTTAAACATATTAACTGGCAGAGTATATAGTTATCCTGGGGGCAAGAAAACAAAGGGATTTTTACTGAAATTAAAAATCGTAGTATGGTGGTACGTACCATACGCATGAACTTACTTTGGAGGAGGGGTCCAAATTCAATGCGAAGATAAAGTATTTTCAGATTTGTCAATTTTCGAAGTTTATAATTCCGTACCTATACGTCCGAGCGCAAGTGAACTACGTCAGTCAAACATCGGTCCTTACTGAACAAACTTGGGCACAGATCGTTGCAATTGCGTAATTAGGAGGCGCACCATAAATTCGTATTTAGGTTCTAAACATCGTGTGTGTGGGTTTTATCGGGGTTCTCCCGTTTCCTTCCACTTTTTTCATTCCACCATTTCATTCATTTCTCATCATCAGCGTCTACTTTAGCCTAACCGGCATAACCGTAGGACGTGAAACTAAAAGATTTCATTTCATTTCATTTTCGTATTAAGATTCTAATCCTTGATTTTTCTCACTTTTATATTTACCATAATCTATTAATTTTTAATTACTAGCTTCGTTTATTCAATATCGACATGATACTTTCAGGATATATTAGTGGTGGGCTAAGGTTTATTTGAAGATAGTTGCATCTGTCTCTTAGCAGTATTTCCAGCCATAGAACTATTTATTTCCAGACTTTTTTTGGTAAAAATTTCCTTTTTTCCCTTCTAAAATTTGCCTCTTATTTCCTTCTCTTCTATTGGCTACATTGGAACGAACATACCAGATTCTGGAAGCCTCATCCTTGACTTACACAACGCACTATAAAAAGTTTCACTTGGATAATTGGGGACACTACAATTCCGGTCTTACAGTATACCATATTACATAATTTTAAGGATAATAGTGACTTTCTAGGAAAAATGATATACTTTTTAAAATTACATGCTTAATTTGAGAGATATCATCATGATACTAGCTGAATATATTATTGGTGGGCCAAAGATTACTTTAAAATTGTTTGCTTCTGAGTGGTAGCAATGTTGCCAGCTACAGAAAATGTTAATTGTAATTGTTTGTAAAAAATTTGGGAAGTTTATCCTTTCCCCCCTATTATTTCAGTGTCCTTGGCTATATTCAAACCAACGTACAACTGTCTGGAATCATTCTTGGCCTACAAAACGCACCATAGAGGAGCACGATTGAATAATTAGGGAAGACGGTGAACCACCATGTATGCTGATTTTTGCTTCTGACGCGTAAGAAGTGCCAAAATTTGATGTGTATTATGAGAGAGTTTTTTTCTTTCTCTCTTTGTATGGCAGCCAGCGACTTCAGGTTTTTACTGTACCTTGTCAACATACCAGAAAATTCTTTTTAGGTGACTTGAACCCCTGTGGCTTCGGTGTTCCCAGCTAGAAAAAATCATGAAATTCGGCTAGGGATTTTTTTTTTAATTTCACTCCTACATTTTTTCAATAATCCCTCCCGTTAGCAACACTGCAATCTAACTTACACCAAAAAATAGCCATGTCCCTCTTCTAAAATACAAGACGTAAACGATATCAATCGGGATAACAGTGTTTGGGCAATAAATCATTAACTGAAAGTCTACCAAAAACCCCAAAATCGATTTTGTCCCGAAAGGGTTAATGAGATATGCGCGCCAAAGATTTCGGGCTCTAATTTAACGTGAGCCCCCCCCCCCCCCCCCCAAAGTTTCTGGGCTGGTCCAGAGAATGAATGGCCTACATAGTACTGTCTACGGGCTGGATAGGCTACCAAATTTCAGCTTTCGTTCTCCCATAGTTAATGTGATATAGGCGCCGAAAATTTGGGGGCTAACTTCACCAGAGCCTCCCAACTTTCTGGGCTAGTCGAGATAAAGGTCGATGGGCTAACAAATTTCATCTTTTGGGCCAATATAGTTAATAAGGTGTGAAAATCAAAGTTTTGGGGCGTTAACTTAACGTGAGCCCTTAACTTTTTGGGCAAGTTGAGATAATGAGTGTACCAGGTACTAAACTTCATGGGCCTTCCAACCCATTATTATTTAGCATTTGGGGCACTCAAGGAACACAGATACAGGGTCTCCAAATGTGAAAATGAAAATGCAATCTTTAAGTTTTATGTCCGACTGTCATCCTGGGTAGACTAAAGGAGACGCAGATGATGAGAATAAATGGAATGGTGAAATGAAAGAGTTGTGGGAAAGGGAAACTCCAAGAAAACCCTCACACACGGTGTTTGTTCACCACAAACCCCACTTTGCGCAAGTTGGTATAGAACCAGGGCCCCGCAGCATGTGTGAACCCTCTGCCACTAAGCCACTGCGGCCCGGAAGTCCTCGAGACGAGACACATAGGCGTATACCTAACGTGTAATTTGTTCGTAGCGGGAATTTCTGTTATGGTATAGTTAATTACATACAATGAAAAACCGAAAATGTGATGTGGACAATCGCGAACAAGCAATAAACAATCTGCGTGATTTGTTTTAGATTTCGGAAAATAGGTTCTGCCAGATTTACGCTTATCGACTGTAATCGTTTATTTATTTATTTATTTATTTGGGAGGGAAGCAAAGTATAATACATATCAGTCATTACACATGCAAAGAGATGTTTTATGGTAATTGTTTTTTGCTGAAATATAACTTCGGTATCTTTTATACGTGTTTAGGAGCTGAGATTATTATCTAATAATTATAAGGAAGAGACAAGTTTTTTTTTTTTTTGTTTTTTTTTTTTTTACGAAGATACAAGTTTTTCACCTTCGTACAACAATTCATGTTTAATAGGCGTATAGAAGGGGCTCATGCCCAAAACATTGGGACTCCATTTCTGGGGCCCCATGTTGGGGGCCCGGTTCCTGACCACCACTGTGCTGAGGGGAATCGGATCTTTCCAACGTCACCATCTGTATGCAACAACTCCATGCTGAAACGAGAAATAGAGTGGACTCAAGCCCAACATTTCGGAACCACATTTTCTGGAGCTTCAAGGCCAGGGCCCAATTTCTGACATTACCGCTTTCGTTAATCGACCCCGACCTTTCAAACGCTAACACTATAGTACAACACCATGTTAAATAGGCAAATAAAAGAGACCTGAACCCAAACTTTTGGGATCTCATTTCTGGAGTCTCAGGTCCCGGAGCTTTCCAACACCACAATATGTATCCAATAACTCCATGCTTAAAAGAAAAATATAATGAAGCCAAGCTCAAAATTTCGGGACACCATTTTTGGACCTTTGAGACAAGGGCCCAATTTCTGACGTTAACACTGTGCTCAGACGACCCGAACATTTAAAAACTTCACCACCCACCCACATACAATTCCATGTTTAATAGGCGTATAGAAAGAACCCGCGCCCAAAACTTCGGGACCCCATTTTTCTGGAGCCTCATGGCTGGGGCCCGGTTTCTGATATCACCACTGTGCTCGGGAGACCCGGACTTTTCCAATGCCACCATCTGCATCCACTAACTCCATGTCTAACACGGCTTCCCCATTGTAGGAGGATTTTGACGAATTTTCTGCAGGTTCTTTACAACTATTTACAACGTTTCAAACTATTCATAAGAAATGAAATTTCAATACATTAGAAACTATGTTCTTTTAAAATGTTCAAAATGGATGACAGCATTGATTTCCAGTAATAGTTGTAAACTTTCGTAATTTTATTCTCTATTTGAATAGTAGTTTAATTTCGAATCTTTTACGGTTAAAAATATTTTTGTGAAATGTAACGGAATACATTGAAATGCTCCTACCCCCACGGGTACGTGTTCCAATTATAAATCGATTTGAGGTTCAGCGTACAAATGAGAAACTCACAAAGCGAAGTACAATATTGTAACGTTGTTGACATACATATGAATAACTGGTGATTAGGTCGTTAAGCTGTACATAAAATCATATAAATTTTCATTCATATTACGCAGACAAGTACACACAGAACAGCATATGAATCTTTATCTGACTTTTGTTTCTCTAACTTTCTGATAGCCTTTAGAAATAATATCTTTACAATCGAAATATTCGTTAAACATTATTATTATTATTATCCTTCAATATTCATTATACATCATATTCTTCATTACTTTAAATTCTTCATATTACATAACTATTTTACATTATATTCCGTCGAAGCTGTTTCAAAGTTAGTATTACACTTCTGACATAGTCATCATTACAAATCATAATTGATTCTCAATCCATACGCCTGTAACTTGTCCATCCTACCTGCAGTGTGGATCCTACGCAGTTTCGATCCTACGCAGTTTCGACGCTACGCAGTTTCGACCGTACGCAGTTTCGATCGTACGCAGTTTCGACGCTACGCAGTTTCGACCGTACGCAGTTTCGATCCTACGCAGTTTCGACGCTACGCAGTTTCGACCGTACGCAGTTTCGATCCTACGCAGTTTAGGTCGTGTGGAGTCCATGAATATAACCCTAATTTATAGCTGCACAGGTTAAACAAATTAAAGAGAGAGAGAAAAAAAATATATTTTTTGAGCGCATGATTAAAACTTAAATTATTTCAGGGCAACTGCGTAGGATCGAAACTGCGTACGGTCGAAACTGCGTAGCGTCGAAACTGCGTAGCGTCGAAACTGCGTACGATCGAAACTGCGTAGGATCGAAACAGGTTTTGAGCTGAATTTTTCGATCGTACGCAGTTTCGATGCTACGCAGTTTCGATCCTACGCCGCATTCCCGAATAGTGTGCTTGAATAAAAATACACCAACTTTAATAACAATTCTCACATTTCTGTTCATTGCATAGGCAGCTGTCTGTTGTTTTATTAAATGGAATGCAATATAAATCCACGTTTTTTAAATATCTTTTCTATGAAGTTTTAACACTTTATATGTAGTCCTTCTAATATCGGAGTGCATTACTTTATGTAGCGATGTTTTGTTGTTTGTTGTTTCCATTTTCCTCTTCAAATTATAACCACTTTAACAATATTATAACCTAATAAACCGTGCAGTCAGTATCTTTTAATGTTCATATGTACTAGCCAACCTGTAAAGCAATAAAGCACTCACGCCTCCCCTCCCGTTAACTCCTTCAACCAATAACAGCATATAAACACACCACAGCCAATCCACAAAACAACACACGAGCTCGTCAGATTATTAATAATTAAAAACAAAACAAGTATACAGGGCGTTTCTAAACTACACCAACAACATTTGAAAGGTAAAACAAAATGTATATACCAATCTGAGTGTAGAAATGCTTCCTTTCAGTACTATGATCAGCCGAAATTTTGTCGAAAAAATGTAAAAGCAGCTAAAACTCGAGAACAAAATGTAGGATCAAAGTTAGGTAAGAGAGAATTCGTATTCAATGTGATGTGATGCAGGAGCGACGCAAGAATGACCCACAAGATACTGGAGAATTCTTGTGGTATTATATGAAAAGATGAATGAAAAACAAACAACATCCAAGTACAATATTTGGACGATTAAAAATTATAGTACATCGTTCAAGTTAGAACAACACTGCTAGATTTCGAGAGATGGGAAACACACATGTTTGTTTGATCTACTTTGTCTAAGCACAGAATAAATTCAGAGAAAGAGTTATCATACCGATGAACACGTCTTGTGAGTGCATGACTTATCGTCTACGAAAAACATTGAAATATATATATGTTGTGTGGGAGTTGCAGCTTTTATAAATGTAATTATTTATAATGTGTTGTGCAATACGAACAATCGATCACTTCTTCTAATTTCTCCTTCATAGTTTTATTGTAAAATCTACCTTTCGTGTGTTTATAATACAGGGAATACAGTGGTTAACTGGTAGAGCGCTTACCTCTGGTGCGTGGGGTCCCTGGTTCGATTCCGTTTCTTCCTACACTCTCATACCACCAATTCTCCTGACATCATTGACTTGCTTTAATCATCATCTCCCTTGGTTTGAAGGATATAATCGTAGAACTTTAAACTAAATACTTCACTTCCTCCTGAACTAATATACTATTGAACTTTCTATTATACGACATTTTGCTTTTCCTATTGCGTTTGTTTCCAGTCTTTCTCTTGCTCTTAAAGCTTTCCTAACTTATGTTTCATAGCTGCGTTCCCTTCGTGGGTTCCTTCTACTTTTCATGACATAATACGTTTGCGATGTGCTTAATTAGATATGTAAATGTTGAGAAACATTCAGTGAGTGTCTGTATCACTTTGTTCCTAATTTAATACTCTTGCTCCTGGGCTAATGTAGGAATTTCAAGCTTCCTATGAGTTTGGTGCATTTTAAAAGATGTGTATCAGGTAGTGGGGAAAAGATAGACATATGAAATACATGGCAAATGACTCAGGCTTCGTACATTCGCATTAAGTCGTGCTCGGGCTTAGAATTGAATGTGTTAAAATATTTTTTTCACTGAATGTTTTACAGGTTAAGAAACAGTTGCTGTGACTCAATGAAGCAGTCGCGGTGGCTCAGTGGTAGAGAGTTTACCTCTGGTGCATGGGATTCCTGGTTCGATTCCAGTTCGCGCCAAGTGAGCTTTGTGATGGACAAACACCGTGTGAGTGGGTTTCTTCGAGGGATCTCCGTTCCCTCCCATTTTCTTCATTCCACCATTTCATTCATTTCTCATCATCACAGTCTCATTTAGCCTATCCTGCATTATCGTGGGACGTTAAACTAATTATCTCATTTCATTTCTTTAATGAAGCAGTCAATACAATTCAGTATACTATTGTTGACTAGGTAGATCTTGTAGATCGATCTTAAAACGTCTGCTAAATATCGTACAAGTGAATACGCTAATAGCAAAGGTGTCCAATAAATAATTGTCAGATGTGAATGTCTAAACCTTATTAGATACGAATTGAAGTTACTTGAACTATTTCTCGATGTATTCCTCTGCAAGTGAAACATATATTTGTCATCTAGATATGAAGTTTTTCTTCGACATCGTAGAATTCTATTTGCTGATCCTTCCACCATTCGAAAACTGCCTAAATCACTTCGTTATCCTAATGGGCATAGGGGGCATGGTAGTTCAGTGGTAGACACCTTACCTTGGGTGCGTAGTGTTCTTAGTTCGATCCCCGGCCAAATAAGTTTGTGGTGAACAATATCATGTCCCTGAGTTTCTTCGAGTACTCTAGTTTCCTCCCATATTATCATTCCACCAATTTTTCCATCATCATTTACTTATCTTAATCATCCGTAAAGCATAACGAGGGACGTTAAACTGAAAGATTTCATTTCATTTCATTTTCAATTCCCAATGCCTCATAGACTATTATTTTAAATATGAAGCTACTTGAAATGTAATTACAGGGGTGGATCCAGAACAGATTTCTGGGGGAGCGATGGGTTGCAATACTGCTACTTAGAGCTACTTTTAAGAGCTCCAAACTTTGGGATGGGTTTTATTTATATATAAAATAAAGTTTCCTCTTCTGGAGGGGGAGGAGATCGCCCCCTGGATCCGCCCCTTCGTAATTAAGAAGTTACTTAAATCCAGCCGCTGTGCTGACCACACATCACTCAACTAATCAAACACTTAATAAACTATAATGTTTTGGATGTTTTCGTTTAAGAATAAATTCACGACTTAGAACCACCCCTAATATTAAGGGCGTAACTGGATATTACTAATTTTTCTAACTTATCCTCATATTGAATTTGATATCCCACAAAAAGATTTGGATCTGAGACAAAGAGTTGAAGGTGTCTCGTATCGAAAAGGTGTGAAAGTGATGTTCCGTCTCAGAAAGTGTATTAATTTCTATTAAGAACTCTACCTCGTCTCGTATCTTGTTATGAAAAATCTGTCTCGTCTCGGGGAGAACCCTATTTGTTTCAAAACCGTTCCTAAGTGAGGCATGGACTTCAATTTGAAGTTGTATCTTAACTAATTGTGCCCCGTAGCAACCATCGACAATAACACGAGAATGATTACAATTTAATCTTAAAACTTATTTTGTATATCCAGACATAATGGATTAATCGTATTTGTTTCTTCAGTATCTTTGGAGTGTACAAATGAGCACGCAGTAATCTGCTCACAATTTTTCATCATAATACATAAATAATTGTGCTTTATTATCAAACTACCAGCATATAGGTCTACATAAACTTCTAAATAGCATTGAATTACTCATTATGCTTTGCCGATCTGAACCGATCTGAACTTCAAGCAGTAGACTTGAGCCGTAAATAAAACAAACGTCAAGTTTCAAGAAAATCGGATAAATTTTACGAAAGTAACCACATAAATACACATCGTGTCGAATTGTAGAAACTTGCTTGAATAAGAGGTTTTGCGTAAAACATCTTAATTGTGTCATCAATTTATGATAATTTCTTTTCAAAACCTTCAAGCCTGCATTACAGCAGTTAACATAATTCAAATGCTTCATATCTTAGCTTGCAATGTAGCAACAAGAAATGTTTTCAGGAGAGGAATTTCAATTACATCGTTTCTAATTCGCTTAAGTGTTCAAGTGTGACGATGCGAGGATCTCATTTATCAACTGCAATCAACGAAAAGCATTTACATTCTCGTGCTGAAAAGAAAACAAATCTTTCAATATTCAATTTCGAAAACTCTTATATATATATATATATATATATATATATATATATATATATATATATATATATATATATATACTCATCGCCATTTTTTGTTTTTTACGTACTTCATTTTCTTTCTTTCTCGTTCTCTACTCAAACCAAGGATTCATGAACTGGGTTCTCTTTGTTTACCGTATTTTCTCTTATATTTTGTGCATATTAATTTTTAAAATATCTATTTAGAACTTTACACGAGATACAGTCTGTTACTTAACAGAGTACACTTGTGAAGTACATAAATAAACAAATAAATAAATAATCTAATCCAGCAGAATCAAAACTATGAGCTGCATCACCTTGGCAACGAATTATATACTTTTCTAGAGCCAAAAAAATAGTTTTTCTCAATTTCTTCGAAAACTGCGCATGAGAATTTTCCCTCTAGCATATTTTGTTCAGTTCGATTTGATCCATCGACTGATATATATTTTGTCTTGGTCAATATTATAGTTAAATAAAACTAAAGTTTAGGAGTTAATCAATATTGTGGGCTATATATCTCCAGAGTTAATTATAATTTTGGGCTATATCTAAAGAGTTAATCATAATTTTGGGTTATATCTAAAGAGTTAATCATAATTTTGGGCTATATCTAAAGAGTTTGTCATAATTTTGGGCAATATCTAAAGAGTTAGTCATAATACATTAGGCGTTTCCAACCAAAGCCCAGATATTTTTTTTCTTGTATTGAGGGGTAGGAGTCATGCTCTGTGTGTGTGGTCTGTGATGGATCAACGAGAAGTAGCCATTTCGAGCTTATTTCTAACGGTCCCCAACCAGGACCGTATCCAGGGGGGTCTAGGGGGCCGCCCTCCCTAAATTTTCGCTGCCCCCTAAAATTTTCATGGTAGGCTTGCAAATGTACTATAATATGGTGATGAACTATAAATGGTTGGATCGAGCCCCCCCTAACTTCAGCCGGGCCCCCTAAATTTTTGTTCTGGCTACCGGCCTGTCCCCAACGGTATGACTGTTAGAAGTGAACTCGAAGTGAATACTTCTCGTTGTTCCACCACAGACAGAGCATGACCTTACTTTATGCCCCTGTTTGACGATCGGTTCTGGAAGTTGGTCCTTGCTCAACCATTGTTTTAGCATATTCGGATTTATGGACACCCACTTTGCGTCGCAGGTAACAATCCATTTCAGGACAGCAGTTGTCGGCACACATTCGCTCTCCTCTGAGCCTGAGTTGGGATCAACTCATGTGGTACAATGCGGGAGTTCCTCTGGGCTTTTCCCGAATTCGTGAATTTGACGCACCAACACCACGCGCAAATAGATTTGACAATCCTCGTGTGCTGGTGGAAGCATTTTCCTCAGTGGCTTATCGTATGCCCTCAGAATCTGTTACCCTGAAGCGGCCGGAATTAGACTGATCTTCGACATTTTTACAACCTGTACGAAATATCTGGAACCAATAAGTTGTTTGGGGTGCTGCCGCAGTGTTATGCCCGAACTCGAACACATACAGTGACAGATCACATGCCAAATGATTTTGAGCACTAATCCTCATTCCCACTAAACATTGACTGAAGGTACTGACGTAATGACAGCCTCTGTGTTAAATAGTCATCTTCCCACACCTCTTGGTCAATTTGGCCTTGTACTTACGTCATTCACGTTGTATAGATGCACCTGTTATTTGGGTTGTGGAAATATTTCAAGATTTATGACTCACTCTTGTATATCATTGCCTTCTAGGAGAAAACCAATAAAACACTATTAATCGACATTCATTTTTTAACGCACTCTTATTCTACACCGATAAATATTAGTGAAACTGAGACGGTTACGCCTTCTATACAGTCAGAGGTGTGTAGGTATCAGGAAATCTGGCGAAATCATTAAATGAGCATATTCTACGTGACCCATTATATGAATTTTTTATTATTAAAAAGCTGTTCAACGTCGGAAATATGAAATTAAAGTACGAGAAAGTGTATCTACTGATAGAAACTATAGGCTATACATTCATAAGAAAAGTGATTTACCTTTTGCTTCCTATGTGTTCCTTTAATTGAATAATTGAAAGGAAATATTCAATTAAAGCAGTGTTTCTCAACTTATGGTCTGCGCGAGCCATCAGTGTCCGTGAATATGATGCAGGTGATCAGCAGACATAATTAAAAATAAAACAAAACAAATTAAAATATATGCGTAAAAAATTTTTCACATAAAATGAACACTAAAAGCCAGACTTTTTAAAATCTTTAAATATTTCACCATAGTATAATCCTCGTACCCGCTCTTTAGATTCTAAAATTTTGAAACATATTTCATTGATCAGATAAAAAACCTGGTATTTCCACAAAATGAGTAGGACTACATGATTGCATTTGTCACTGACTTGAAAGGCACCACGCTACGTGCCGACAATAATTGTTATTTCAGAAGGAAGAGAAAGATAAAGGGTAGTGAAGTAAAGAAGATTTTGCTGCTTCTGCTTTGTTGTGCTGTTTGAAGTAAAATGTGGTATCCATATCTCAATAAGCTAGTTGTTGTTTGTTGTCATTTATTAATAGGTTTCTTCTGACAATGGAAGCTCAGTACATCTCCAGAAGTATTAAGTTATAGTTTGGCAAAAGTTAACTCAAGTTTCAATATATTTTCAAAAAGTACTTAAAACAGCAACTTCAGAAAGAAAAGCAAGTTATACGAGCAAAGCTAATTCTATCTGCGAACGAGTGTTGTTACAGCGATAAATGTGAATCTGCTATAAAAGCTGAAGCAAGCAGTTCAAAGAAAAAATATAATAGGAAGTATGATCAATTTAGTTCTTTGTAGAATTAAGACTTATTTGATGGGTGAAAAAAGTGAACAGAAACCACGGTGCGTTTTGTTTTATGAAGTGTTTCTAACAGATACACGAAATCTGTAAAACTTGGACGGCATTTAGAAACAAAGCATTGTGATGTGAAAAACAAACCAATTGAGTTATTTCAGAGACACTTAGGGTAATAAATTGTGCGAAGGACAAAGATTCGGCCATAAGTTCAATTAAAAGCAAAGCACTGGAAGCATCCTACCTCTTAAGATTCAGCATAGTCAAAACAGGGAAACCTCATTCTGCCAGGGAAGTTTACTTTTTTCAACTATACAAAATGTGGTAAAAACTACTACATTGTTACAAGTTTCCACCATTTGATTCCTCCTTCATTGTCTGTCACAGACTTAATGATATGTAAGGTAGTGTAGAATCTCAGTTAATCGAAAGTATTACGAAGAGACATTAGTGCTACAAATAGACGAAACTACTGATGTCACAAATGATACGTAATTGATGTACTACGTTGATTGATTGATTGATTGATTGGAGGTTGATGGGGACGTCAGCAACATGACTATGTGTCCCCGTCACGAATGTGCTACGTTAATGTGCACATGGCGATGATATACAGGACTATGTTCTATTTTGTAGTAATTTGCCAACTAACGGCTTGAGAAAATATATTTCACTCTTTCGATAATTACACAAGAAAAAAGGGACCTAAGAGAAAAAATGTGTGTGTTTACGGATGGAGACCATACCCTTACGAACAGACACAAGGCGATTGCTTCTAAGGTCAAGGAAATACCTCTAGATATGAATGGAATGGATGCATTGTTTCACATATAGGGATGCATTAGTCCCTAAGGAATGCCACCAGATTTTAAACCTGTATCAGATAATGCTGTAAAGCTAATTAATTTTATTAATTTTGTAAAGCTAATTAATTTTATTAATTAGTTTTACAGGATTATCTGACACAGGTCGTTGACACATAAATTTTATTAAAGTCGTTTACCGTTTAATAATTCCGTATTACGCGATACTTTCCAAATAACTTGTATGAAAATTTTTTTGTGGATTCGAGATCTGTTTAAGGCTTACAGCTACGAGAATGATTTCTCATCTCAAAGAACAAACAGTTAATTAAGCTTTCAAGTAACAGTGGGCTTAAAATGCCCTTCCGTGATCTAGGTTTGTCTCGCTTCTGGATCTCGCCTTCAATGAAAAGTGAATTTCTAGAATTATCTTAGTAAGCATTGAAAATCGTTATGCAGTTTTCAACAACCTATCTTTGTGAAAAACGATTTTCATTCCTCCTTCAACGAAAAACAAAATGCAGCTAGCTTAATGTATGTGCCAACCTTCGACCAAATTTGACTAATATTGAGACACATATCCAGGGACTGGGTAAAAGGAGACAAATTTAATCGTCACATTATTATTTACCTATTTGTTTTACTTTTAACGTCTTACGACTATGCGTCGGTGCTAAGGGAGACGGTGATGATAAGATGAATGATAATGGTGGAACAACGAAAGTAAGAGAAAAGGAAAATACCCATACACACGTGTTTTTCCATCACAAAGCCCATTTGGCGAAAGCTAGGATCGAACAAAGGAACTCACACAACAGACATGAGTGCTCCATCACTGAGCCACTGCGGCCCACCTACTTAAAAGTGAGTAATAATCTAATGATATTATTAATTTGGTAAATTAATATTAAATGTTGAAAAAATAATTTGACTTTTAACTATTTACTTCCAATTGAATAACTGTTTCCGTAGGAATTCAAAATATGTTTTAAGATTTATTACGTTATATTGCTACAATATGTCCTAAGTATTAAGGAAATAAACATACATAAAAAATGGGCATGTAAAATTAGCGGTCCATCGGAAATTTTACCCATGTTAGTGGTACTAGGGTTTAAAAAGGTTGAGAAACGCTGAATTAAAGAAACAGAGACACAAGGCAAGTCACTTTTCTTAAGAGAAATTCTTTTCAACGAACTTAAAAAGTTCGTTACTGAATTCTTTATGTCTGTCTGTCTGTTATTTACGATTTTTTTTTCAATTTTGAACCCTGCATTCGATACTGCATCAAAAACTATCAGAGAAAGTGATTAAATTTTTCGCGTCACCCTTAGTTTTCCCGAGATATTGGCCAAAAAATGGCCGACATCCAGAGATTTAAGGAACCATATCTCGGGAACCGTAAGTAATAGAGAGATCATGTTAGTGTTGATCAATACCTAAGAGAATGGTAAATATTTTGGTACCAAATAGCAATCGGTGGTCACTGTCCAACTGGCCACTGGTTTGTCCAATGGCCAGTTGGCCGGTGAGCACCAATTATTATCGGTACCAAAATGTTTAACATTCTATTAGGGATTGATTAACACCAATATTGTCTCTCTATGACTAACCTTTCCGTGATATTGGCCAAAAAATGGCTAATTTCTAGATATTTAACGAGCCATAGCTCGGGAGCCATAAGTTGTAGAGAGATGATATTGATATTGAACAATACCTAAGAGGATGGTAAATATGTTGGTACCAAATAGTAACCGGTAGCCACTGCCAAACTGGCCACTGGTTTGGCCAGTGGCCAATTATGTAGTGGCCATCAATTAATATCGGTACGAAAATGTCTAACATTCCATTAGGGATTAATTAACACCAATATTGTCTCTCTCTAACTTACCGTTCCCGTGATATTGGCCAAAAGATAGTTCCGATTTCGGAAGATTTAAGGAGCCAAATCACCGTAAGTCTACAGAGATCATATTGGTGTTGATCAATACCTAAGAATATGGTGAACATTTTGGTACCAAAGAGTAACCGCTGGCCCCTGATTAACTGTCTACTGGCCAACTGGCCACCGTTCCTCAGATATTGGCCAAAAAAGTTCGAATTTCTAGATATTTAAGCAGCCATATCTCGAGAGCTGTAAGTCATAGAGAGATGATATTTTGCTAATTTTTGTGAGAAAGAGAAGAATATGCGGATAAAAAGATTTACTTTTACATCTAGGAAAAATGACAGTTATCCTTTCCACTCCATCTCTCCATTCTTTTTAAGTTCGTTCCGGCAATGCTCTTGGAGCATCTCCGTTCTCAACTGGTTCTATTCTAATATGACTGGAGGTAAAAATACTGTAAACACAATAACATAAAAGATTAGAAACATGTTACAGTAAAACCTGCCTTCAAAGGACCCTTTATTAAACGGAAAACTGTCTTAAACGGAAATATTTCATGGTCCCATTAATTTTGCAGTACAAAAAGTTAAAAATCCCTTCGTTAAGCGGAAACTGTGTTATGCGGACAACGGAAAGCAAAATAAACCTTTAACGGAAAATTTTGAGTTCCGGACTAGAAAATGTTAAAGATATTCTATGAGAGGGTAAACATATACATAACACTGTCTGCGATAAAATCTTAGTTATTTTGTTAAATCTTCCTGGACAGTGTTGACCTTTCCCAACCACTACTCATATTCATCGCCGACAATTTGTCTTTAATCCCGCCATCTTCATCAAGAATCATACGGAAAGTCGGAAAGGAGAAGACGAGGTGGAGGAAGAAGAGGAATACGTTACTGTGTTCCAAAATGAGTGTACAATAAAGAGGTATTAAGATGCTCTCAGAAGTTTAAAAGAATTGCAACAATTTGCCTTACGGAAAAATAACTTTGATTTACTTGGTGTAGTGTCTCAGGATAAAGTGTGAGCGGAAAGTCGAGCAGCCAAGCAGCAATGTATACAGAAAACCCTGCTTAACTATTGGAAAAAATAAAGAAAACGTGTGCATAGCATATTTTGTATTCATTTTAATTTTTTTGTATATTAATTCGTACAAGAAAGAAGTATATAATTAAACAAGGTACGTACAGCAATATATTTTCTCAGTATGTACGTTATAAGCATGCATTTTTTTTAACGGCAAGGTCTATCTCGATTAAGCGGAAACCTGACTTCAACGGAAATTTTTGCGAGTCCCACTCGATTCCGCTAAAGACAGGTTTCACTGTATTTTGTTTTATGTAAAGTGCATAAAAATTAAACCTATATAATATATAATAAAGAAATTAATGTAATCTCCTTGGTCACGGCCTGAATTCATTCATAACTAAATTTGATAAAATACTCTTTTCTTATTCATAATTCTTTCAAAGACTTTGACACAAATCACGAAGATTTCTTTAAACTTAGCAAACTTTTGTAATTAATACATTAACATTTCAAGCTGGAGCATTAAAATTATTAGCATTTTTTTTAAAAATCTTTATTCATTGATATTATTATTATAAAATATAAAGATGCCATTATCTCATAACTAGGAATATTAGCTAAGTTATTGGGAGACACCAAACTCTACTTGAAAGAAGGGAACTCATTAATCAATAATTTTATCTTATGGTGTTAGATTGTAGTGAATATTGTTTAGAAAATATAGATATAAGAGTACTTAATTATGGAACAAGAAATCGATCAACATTGGTTCCATTAAAATCGAAATCTGAAATAATACTAAGAAGATTTACATATATAAAATTAGGAGTGTTAACCACAGAGTGCAACGAATATATTAAATTTGAGACAAGAAATTATTTGTCATTCTTTGATATTGTTGTTATACCTTGTCTCCAGTATTAAAACAGAAAAATCGTACATGCAGACAAAGAGGTTAGCTGAAACCCGTGGTGCATTGGAAGCTTCTGAGCTGCAGCAAGTGATCTACCAATAATGTCAGAATACCTATGATGATGATTATAGTTATCTCTACCATATTTAACCAATATGAAAATTTAAGAAGTTCAATTAATTTCTTTTAAATAAAACTTTAATTATATTGTTTTGGATATAGTATGAAAAGGGTTACATTAACTATTTTTTTTACTTGAAGCTTGATTTTTTTAATTTAAGAAAAATTTGTATATCTGAACATTCTAACAAGGGTCTTGCCCGTTCAGGGTCTTATAATTCATTATTATTATTATTTTGTTTTGTAATCTATTGTATCAGGTTATATATCGATATTTTAAAAGCTGTATCTTTGCCTGTGAATTGTTCGCAGCACTCAAAATAAAGCTATTGCCACAATCCGAGTTTGTACTCATCTGTATACGAATGACTATAAAGCCTTCTGGCCAGCCGTAGTTCTTCTTAGTCCACAAAACCAAGGATTCTTAAATAGTAAAGATCATACGAGTTCATATTTGTCACATTTCAATTTATTTTTATTTATTTATTATTGTTTCTTAACGAAAATATGAACATCAATTAGCATAATTTGATTTTATTTCTCATTTTGGTAAAATAAAACTAACAAACCTTGCCATTAACTATGAACAATTTGCTTTTAGAAATCCATTTTGCAAAGATATATATAGTATATTTCTTAATTGCAACAATATAATGGAAAAAAATAACTTGTATCAAATCCTAAGAGTGAAGACTTTTTAAAAAAGAAAGAAAAAACGGTGAACTTCTTAATAGTAATTTTTCCCGAATCGGGGAGTTTAGAAGTCAATATATCAGAGTTCATTGGTCACATAGAAGGATTTAAAACAATGAATTTCCCGATTGCAGAAAAAACTATATTAATTTATTTTAAAGCTTTTTTTTTTTTTTTTTTTTTTTTTTTGTAAGTACTGCATATATACGAATGTTTTGAGGGCCCGTCTTTTTTTGCTATGGCTTAAATTAACGTTTAAGGGGTTTTGTTCTAAATATCCTTTTTTCTTCAAATTTGACTATTCAAATTCCAACTTTGATTGCTCGCAACTCGGAAACCAAATCTACAGAGGAAAATGTTTCACATGCTTATTAAGGGAGTCAGGGTCTAATTCTATGCTTATTTTGGTCAACATCGAATGAGTTCTATAGTTCGCATATAATATATATTGTCATTTTGATTTGATTTGATTTGTTTAGAAAAAAAATCAAAAGAGAACGAAAAGAAAATCACTTTTGCACATTTTTATTTATTTTCAATATGGTAACTAGCTATTTAAACATTTCTCATGTTACAATTAAATCAAAGTTTTATATGGCAGAGAATAATAATAAAGTTAAATAAAAACATAATCTGACTGACCAAAGCAAATACTTATTATTACTAACTGTTACAGTTTTGGTAATTTATCATTGCCTTTATAGCAGATGATTTATTGCCGAAATTATATGATAGATTAGTATTAATAAGTGTTAGCTTCGATCAGGTTTTATTTTTGATTTAAGTTATACGTTGTTCCAAAGATAGACTAGTAAGACATTTTTTCTTTCTTTGGTGGATATTCAATGAGAATTAATTTCGATTATATGGAACATTCAAGCAGGTATTTAACGCCGTAAAATTGATTTTCTCCTCTTCGTTCTTCATAGTTCACGATTAATTAGTTTTAGTAGCTTTGCACCCTAAAATATTCCTCCATTTAAATCTTGCTTCTGGAATTACTTCCAATTTGACAGGTTAGCTAATGTAAGTTTATATCTTTCTATTGCTTATGCCAACATTCTGATATAATGAGCAAACTTCAATCCTACATATATAGAACAACCGACAGTTTTTGTAAATGTATTTTTCAAAAGTTTAAGAACTGTAAATTCAAACAAAATTGTAAAGTGTCAATATCTCTATTTTTTAATACATCTAAAAAGAGTTTTTAAATCTTTTTTTGTCCACTTCAGATGCTGTATTTAAAGTTTTTTTTGTCAATTTTGAGAATTTTTAGGATAAAAATATTTTGAAATACAAAATTTTTAAAATAAAATTTGACAATTTTTAATAAAAAGGATCTTTTTTAAATTTTTGTAACACTGCTTTTGGATTTTGAAAATATTTTTTTATAAAATATGTTTTGTTTTTCCACACAAACAGCCAGGTTAACGCTTTTTTTCATATCTAGAGATTCAGCGAGATGTACAATATAACTTTTCTTTTTGATTTATACAGCATTCCGAAGTTACCCAAGGCTCGCTCATTTTTGTTCTGCTTTTTTTTTTCTTTTTTTTTTTTTTTTAATAACAATTACTACTTAGAAACACTTTACATATTCGATGGAGATAATAATCTTATTCATGTTATATAATGATACAAAAGGTTGTTCTGGATACATACAAACAAGTTTGATTGAGCCCTAGAAGCCCCATATCGTTACCAGCAGTGGTGTTCGATTTTATCACAAGCACTATACCTTTCCACATCGTAATTTCCATTCTAAGAGATTGCGCTGGAGAAAGGACATGATACTTTTTTCTACTCCTCTGCAAGCCTTCCAGACAGTACGAATTATTCGAAAATGGAGATAGTTTAGACATCGTTTAGAAGTCCAGAGACACAAATATTCATGTCTGGCATTAAGGTTATTCAACTGAATATTAGAAAAAGACATAACGTGGATGCCTGATTTTTTTTCTCCATTTGATGGTAAAAGTAGAAGCATGTTCGAGCTGTGTGGCCGGAGGGAATATCATGACCTTACAAATGTGCGACATTTGTGGAGAAAATGGGGATCATAACGGTTCGTGGCATTCACATTTACATTTTTATCAACCTTATAAGTTACTAACTTCGAAGTATACTCATATCCCGCAACAATTATTAATCAATATGTCACATAGGGAAACGTATGCTTAATTCAGTAACCAAATACTTCCATTTATATTCTTCTATGTGCTGCTCATACAATTTTCAATAGTTGTCCTTCGTTCAGCAATGTGATATCGTTGGACGTGGTGTACGCGAGGCTGACGATAGCACTACAGACTAAAGTGGTGATGGATATTTCTGTTGACATTAGCTAGAGACACATACACCATCTCCTTTTATAGGATGGGTTTTCTTGGCAAGCTACCTGACATATGTCAGGAGCACTTTATTTGATGTTGATTTGAGTCCTGCAGGTGCCTTTGCAGTGTGTGAGTGTGAAAATTTTCCGATGAGTTCTCAACGACGTTTTTCGACAGTTAAATTATTGTCTTGATACTGTGTAAATTTATTGTCATAGGTGAGCTTTGCCTGGAAAAGTGCAATGATATACCCTCCTCAACAGCGGTCCAGTTTCAGCGGAACTAAATTATTGCACGTGCTTCACTCCGAATCATGGTAGAAGAGGCTACAGACTAATAAATAATGTGCGGTCCTTCACTACCTGAAACCTGGGAGTAGCAGTGACATAGCGAACTTGTTTGCACGTACCCGAAACAATCTTCTGAATACCTAATATACTTTCGTATTTATATTTACCATTTTTAAAAGAAAACTATTGGCAACTAATTTTATTAATATATGACCAACGATTGCTTTGTTTCTTTCATTGTTCACTAACGTAAGAAACACAGTATTTTATCTTACAACAAATACAACGAGAAACATACACAATTACACGAGTTATACCTCTTTTTCTGGTACCCGCTACTGCGCTGAAAACTGTGACTACTAGGTTTTCGAAGCACTAAATCAAAATACCTATTAGTTAAGGGACTATAGGGGTAATCTTATAGTATCCGCCCCCTCTTAAAAATATCAAGATTTTATATTTTGCACACTGAAAATGCTAATTCTATAAGCACATTCACCTTTTCAACAGAGAATTAGTTCACAAATAGTTCAACGAAGTTAAAACCAATTTTTCAGGTAAGCGTTGTAGGAGTTCTTCTTTTCTTTACTTTTTTTATTACTTTTTACCTTTTTAAGCTACTTCAAATAGTTAAGTTATGAACAAAAATCTAAAATTGTATTTATATATAGCTTATGTATTTTCTTAGGTAGTTTTAATGATTTGTTCATATTCTTGTCATCTATTTTGTTTGTTATTTTACCTTTTACTGAAGTGCATTGGAACTACATTTTAGAAGTCTGAGAAGAAAAGTTCACCATTCATCATTTCTGAGTAATATACCTTGAGAGTTTACACAAATCGACTTTACTTGATTTCAAGGAAGAAATGTGCGGACCAAAACATATATATTGCTCCTAAGAATAGAAGAAGAACTGCGGAGGAATAGGTATTGTACCGCTGAATTGGCCATTTACTGAATTGATACTATGAATAATCTGCGAACTATGGATCCGTAATGATTCTAATCAAAACACTGCATCAAACTACAAATTCGCACGAAATGGACTTTAAACATGACGAAGTACACTGCTCTTTGTAAAAACTGCAAAACAAAGAAGGAATGGAAATATACCAAAACTCTCAAAATTTGTACGGCAAAATATGGCATACGAACGGTTACAATTTCAGCACGGTGCGCAAGTGTGGGCTCAGCATTGACTTCGATTCGATGTAAAACAACGAGAGGGCGGCTTACCCAGCACTCAGGTAGTGAAGCGTGGACAAGCAAACAAGCAATGTGTATGCAACTAATATTATGCCTCGTCGACATCAAAACGTGCAACATAAACTGACGACTACACTGAGTTGCCGAAACTTCTCAAGACCACGACTACCGATTCAATCTGTTCTACAATTATTTCTGCATATGTATTAGATGGTATCGTGCTGATTCCAGTGTGTATTGTCGAGTGTCATAGCAGCCAAATGGCAGGCGTAAGGCATTTGGCGCCATTAGGTACAACATCCAATTTAAGCTGGCACTCATCGGCGGCAGCCTTATCAGTGACCGGTATATTAGAGAAGTTCTAGAAGTCGAAGTCATTCACTTCCTTTAACAACCAAGAACACCATATTTCAACAGAACGCCCAGCTACAGGTATCTCAAAATGCATAAGACTTCTTCGAGAAAGAGTGGGTACCCGCTTTTCTGATCTTATGTGTCGGAAATGGTTGGTCGGCCCTTGTTTGTCATGGTCTTCCAACAGACAGTGTCGATGTATTGTGAATTCGCATACAAACAGTCAGACAGTAGAGCTCTCAGAAAAAAAAATATCCATTGCCTGCTTGATTCGATACCACGACGTATAGAGACTCGAATTGCAGTACATGAAAATTAACTTATTTAGTAAGGTTAGACGTGTTGTATGGTTCTGAAAGTTTAATCATTTCTGTATAACCATGTGACGAATCCTGTAAAGATCATTCCATTCACATTTGTCTTTCTTACAAACAAGTATTTGATTTTGAAATAGGGTAGAAATGTGTCTATATTCAACTATGTAGCCACATTATCTATAGTTTGGTAGTTATAACATCCTAATCCCATAATGCTTTATATTTTCACTGGTGAGGAGAAAATCTTGTTATTTAACTTTCTGATTGCAGTCAGTAAAAAATAGGGACAAGTGCTCAAAGAAAAGAGTTGTTCCAATTATCTAGGTATCTGGTACTCTTACTTACAAAAATTAGTATGCCCAGTGGACTTCAAATTTGATTGCAAGTAACTGGAAATCGTCTATAATAAGTAATTATTTTATATAATTATCTAGTAAATGTTTCTTAGATTATTATCGTATTATTTGTGGCTAATATGCACAATTTCTCGATAAAGCTATATTTTAGTTATTTTTGGTCAAAGACCGACATGATTATACTTAAAAAGTAAATTTGGAAATTATCTTAAATAACGAACATTGGAGATTCATTATTGTTTTACTGTTATAACAACTGAATTAATTTTACAAATCATTGCACAGTAGCGGGGGCCAAATCAAATATTATATACTACTATATAATATACATCTAAGTAACCTCCGTTGTGAAACTAAACTTTAGCTTATTACCTTCAATAATTCTCATAATCATACTATTTAACCTCCACTAACAAACAGAACCATAAAAATATACCTGACAATCTGAATCTGATGAAGAAAAAAGCGTTAATCATGGAAGATGTTCCGAGGAATGTTTTCATGGCAGCTATTTATGCTGTAATAACCAGGAAGATGAAATTTTCCGAAGCAGTGGATCTGCAGAAGAGGAAGATGAATCTCCGACCGATTCTGCAAACCTTTCCGCTCCAGTTATGTACAAAGGAAAACCCGTCTCACCATCAGCAGTGACAGATCGAGTTAAATACTTCACTAAGCTCGTGGTAAGTATTGTCTAGCCCACAAACACGTTCCTATAATGGCATTTCTTACCTGTTGTTTGTGTTTATATGTGTCTAAAGATTTCTCTAACAATAGATATCTCCTTTGAAAAAAATAAATAATAATATAAAGGTTTGATTATCTTAAGATAATATACTGTATAGGTTAACTATTCGTCTGCAGCACAACTGCCATCATAAGACTGCTATACAGAGTTGGAATAAAAAAAGGCATATAAATATGATTCATGACCTCCTTCTAGAAGTAGGCTCCAGTTGCTTGCATTAAAGTTACAAATAGTATGTAGATGATCAACTGATCATGGACACAAAAACCATCCACTCATGAGAGACAACTTTGAAAGCTTTTCTATCCATTCCTATAATACGAACACTTTTTGCATTCTACTAGGACTCTGCTACACATAATAAATTTATCCAAACTTCACCAATAACAATTTACTAGCCCCTTCTATATGCCAAGTAAGAAGTGTTTCTGTGTGTACTGGTAGATCGTTCTTATTAAATACACTTTTTTCTTGGCTCGTGTCCTTTCGCCTTGTGATGATTTGGGCGTCCAAATCTTGTTTTATAATATGCCATTCCAGACTGTGCTTTGTGGTACTTCATGCCATATGGTGAAACAGCATTAGATTGTCATGACCTTTGTTCATGCTTAATCTTGATGAATCTCATAACTGCAGTCCAATATGTTTAATTTTCGGGTAAATCTCGATCCAAACAAGACAAGTATTTTATGTGATCTCTGATTCTTACCACCATATATCTAATAATATATTTAATTTCCGTTTGGCACACGCATAGAGACAGCAACTGTATTAAACATTGAGAAAATCAAATATTAAAAGACGACGAATTCATGTCCACGGTCAAATTAGACTATTACCTACACACAATAACGTTATTGATAAATTTCTGCACATAAAACAGCAAGACTCCTTCCCATGATCTCTGAAATAAAAAGCTAAACTTGTGTTCTCTTAACAGAATCAGCTCCGTGCGTTTGTGCGTTATTTGTCAAAACATTATTATTCATTATTATATTTGAATATGGAATTTGACACATCTGAAAAGCTCAAAATAATATGGAATTTGACTCATCTTTACCAATAAGTCATTTCACTTGAGGTTCATTCTTGAAATCATATATGTATTGAAACTACAAATATAAACCTGTTATGCACATGCTGTGTTTTAGTTCAATTCATCTGTCTCTGATTCAAACTCGGCTTAAAAGATGAACACATCAACGGCCACATTCGATATTAATATGGCATAGTCAAAGTTCAACCTTCTCACTACCATTTACAAAGTGTCTGGGTGAAAATATTCTCATTTAAAATACTAACAGAACATAAAGATTTTGAAGATTTTCTATTCCTCTAGGTTCATGTAATAGCTAATATTTGGATAACAAATTTTGTTTTTTATCACTCATAAAACTATGTTCCAACTGACGACAATTGAATTGGAATAGAATCGAAGATTCTCAAATAAGAACTATAGCCTAGAGAGCTAACTGGTATTACAATAATACACGGAATTTATTCACCTAATTTTAACGACTTCATAAGCAATATTCCGATTGGATGCTGAGACTATTATTTTTTCTCATCTGAATATTGTCTACCTTAGATGCGAAACTCGTTTTAAAATAAACAAGTGGCACCAATATATAATCAGAAACAGAACATTTCGTGATTGTCGCCTCTTGATTAACTCGCCAGATTATAATCGATCCCTAAATTATGATATATAAATCTATCAACATTTTGTGTACCTACAGTATGTTCTATATGCATATTACCATTTAAATTAGAAACATACTATCCGCTTTATTTTTGTGGCTTCTGCATATAATTAATTTGAAGAATTTACAAATATATTAATTTATTTGGTATATCAACATAATTTTCCCCAGCGTCACTAATGCCCTCTTTATTATACAATTTTAATAATTCCTTTTTTGTTACCTTGATACTAATACTCTATACGAGGTTAAAAAATATATATCTAACTGCTCGTGCAAATGTGGCACATTTGAATCATAGTCAGGTAGATTTTGCTGCTTTATGATCATGTGCATCAACGAAGTCACGACAGAAAGGACTTAGTATTTAAGTAAATCCGAATTCTATTTTAGGAACATCAATTTCATGGGTTTCCTGGGCACTTATTTCGTGGAAATCGGGCGTCTCGGAGACAGTTGATTTCCATAATTTTAATGGCAGGTTTTATTTTATATCTTGCCTCAATTCGTTTTAATGACCAGACTTATGTCGACGGTAATTCATTACCACAAGGGCTATTTCTACCAAATAGATCTACATAGAGTAGCCAGACAAAGACTACCTTGGAAGAAGGTAAGCAGTTCTCTAGTAGTAAAGTTGGCGGAAATCATAGGGTTCGGTACGGCAACTTGAACATTAGTCTCGGGCGTAGTCAAAGTCTTTTAACGGCTGGTTATTACGGGAGACCACCACTATTTTTCTCTAGTTTGCTGACAGCAGAGTTGGACAAACACCGTGCTCGTGGGTTTTCTCGGGGTTCTCCCATTTCCTCCCACTTTCTTCATTCCACCATTTCATTCATCTCTCATCATCACCGTCTCCTTTAGCCTAACCGGCATAACCGTGGGACGTAAAACTAAAGATTTCATTTCATTTCATTTTCATTTTTGCTGACAGCAGAAAGAGAACATATATGCAATGTTCTTTCGCAAGTTAAAATATAATTCTGGAGGTAAAATATCCCCCATTCGGATCTCCAGGAAGAAGACATCTTGGGAAGGACTACTGGACGAGAGAGTAACAGATTGGAAAAGATCGCTAGTAAAAGTAAGATAAGCAAGAGCAAAAGGTTTAGGAATATACAATATTTAACATATTGCCAGAAAACTGCAAGAAAATATTACAATATTGCTACAAAACAAAATACTTGTACAAATGAAAAGGAATAAGACTAGCAGCGCTTTCGATAAATATTTCATCAGACATGGAAGAGAAGAAATAAGAAACTAAAGAGTAAGAAAGAGTAATAACTAAGAAGCGTCCGGTTTGGTGCCATATTCAAACTCAGACACTACTCTTGTCTGTTTATTTCTTGATTTCTTGTGCCTCTCCCTGTTTGATGAAGTATTTAGCGAAAGTGCTTAAAGTTCCCTTTCCTCTGCTTGAGTTTTTACTATTTTATCTTTAGTAATTTTTTCACGCTCGTTTCTTTTCCTTTGTTCCAACATTAAAATCCGCGTCAGCCGAACTGGTAGATGGCGTCAAGCAATGAATCCGCAACGCTATTGCCAAACACCCAGTGAGAAAACCACCTTTCATCTGGCGAATGTTGTATGTAGCAAAGGTACTAGTCTCACTAACAACATGCAGTACCTTATAACAATACAAAAATATGACACTAATAACACCATCATAGTATGTATCTTATTAGTAATATTACTTTCTGTTATTAATGTGGCATGAATAATATATTTAGTTCTGTTCTGATGTTCACTAGACAAGCAAATGAATATAAATACACTTTGGATTAATTGGAGAAGGTACGTCGCTTATAACCATACTCAGACCCATGCAACGATATTACTTAGGACTTTCAAACTGAAGGTCACTGCCCTATAGTTCCCTACATGATTACTTTGTTCCGAGACAAAGCAATTCTCGTACAAGAAGATAATTACGTGCTGTGCACCAATTCATGAAATATAAACACCGAGTACACGGTGGCCCAATGGTGCTAAGTGTCGATTCAAACCGTCATAAGCTTGTGGCGAAAACGTGTTCGAGGGTTTCCTCGGGGCTTCCCATTTCCTCCCATTATCTTAATTACACTAATTCTTCCATTATCATTAATTTGATTTTTATTATCTATCTGTTTTAGCCAACAGGGCATAAAAAAGCGGAACTTGAATTTAAAATATTTAAATTTTAAAGTTTAATGTTCCACGTTTATTCACAATATTAAGGGAAACGATGATGATACTAATGAATGAGTCGATGGAATGAACAAAGTGGGAGAAAACGGGAGATCCCGAAAAAAAAAACCCACACACGGTGTTTGTCCACCATAAAGCCCACTTGGCGAGAGCTGGGATGAAACCAGGGATTCCACACATCAGAGATAAACATTTTACTGCTGAGCCACCGCGGTCTGTATCAAGACTACAATTTAATATCGTGAAATATAAATAAACTGCACTTTTATATTTAATGGTGGTATTTCTTCGTTGCGATCAGAGCATCAAGTCGATCATCCTCACTTTCAGATTTGACAGATGTACATTAAGAATAAGAGAAATGCACACTTGTATTATCATTATACTTAAGTTTGTCTTCTTAAATTCCGAGCTTCCATACCGCTTCTGTTATATTTGTTCTGCGACATATTTTTTAGTTATATAAACACAGACATTTCAGATTCAAAAACACTATAGTTCACTTACTCGTTTCCCTCACAATGAACACTATAATTTAATAGATTCTAAATTTCAAAACACTGTAATGCGTCAATTTGTGCTAGGCACGAAAGCGACAAATACAGAAGCACTGCATAGGAGGGGGAGGTTTTATAACATAATCAGTATATCTTCCAATACTTCTTTATCAAATCTCGTATATATAGTTCTTCCACGAAGTTCGTGTATGAACCTGACCACACACATATTTGGAACAGTATATTGTCAACTCCACCTCAGCCTCGGCCAAACAAAAACCAAGACCATATGATCAAAAAGATAGTTTTGATGTGAGAATTATTTTTAGTCTCTATATCACTTAGTTGGTTGGCAGAAAGAGATCCCTTTCGCTGCAAGGAAAACGACTCTTTAAAGTTTAAAATTAAACATCTGTTGGAATAGCCCATAGCGGGCAAAGGCCTACCACCCGTCTTGAGAAATTCATGCCTTTGGAGCGATGCGTGTTCAGCATATCGACTCCCTTCGTCGTTAATACTAAATCTCTAGACCAGAATTCGCTACTTCTTTTTCAATTAGCTCCTTAATTATCCTCACGACGCTACATGGACGCCGCAATTCCAACACCATAGTATGAGGACTATGGTCACCTATATTTCCTGTGACCTGATCCGGCATTGCTTGACTTCACTGATTTCATGAGAAACGATACAGGAGTCACAAAGAAATGTTGTCTGTGAAATAAATAGCTGTGATGTTATTTTAAAATACGTTGTAACTGAAATGTATTAATTATATCACATACACAATCAGATCACATCAACGAAAACTTTGCAGTGATCCAGGAATTCGCGGTACAAAGTTTCGGAATCGCTGTTATAACTTATATTTATAATAATAACGTGATTTAAAAATGAATGTTCGAGATTAGTATCCTTGCACAGTTCTGCATAAAAATATTGAGATAACATATAATGTGCAACGCCACTTGTCAGTTCTAAAGCTCAGATAATATGAGAACGATTTATAACATTAGGGATGTTAAAAATGACAAGTCGCGCCCAGGATTTTGTAAAACTTATACGTGGTAGAGCGTAAGATACGAGATCTGGCCTGGGTTGTACTTAAAAGAAACTGAACACTTACAAAATGAAACAGATTGTGATGTTGAGAGGGTAGAAATTGGTAAGAAGGGAAATAACTATTGGGATAGGTTAAATCTACTTGTACTCATTTATAGGCTTCGAGGTGCCTTCCTCTATGATTCCATTGGTGAATCGACGTTTGTCCATTTGCAGGCCTCCTTGATCTCTCTTTGCAGATGGATGATGAAATGGATGGAGGTTAAGATCCAACGCGATTCGTACAGCGAAGCCGATGTATCTACAGTGATTAATTCAACCGAAGTTTAATTTCTAAACGACCAGACATTATCGTTAATAACTTAACTATGTAAAAGACAGTCAATGCTCTCAGTATCTAGAGCAAGGTATCGTTTCTCGGAAGTCAAAGTCGTGGTCTTCTTACTACATGTTGGTAGGTTGAATATCAAACTTCGATTGCCACTTCCAATACTCTTCCCACGGCTTTTGCTTCACGTCCTTCCGGGTTATTTCCTGGTTCAACGACGATTTCTTCCATGACGTTGAAAAGTGCAGGCTACATATATTAACCATAGGTGAGGTGAGAGAAATACAGACAGGAAAGCAATCTGTTGTTTTATTGATTAAGAAAATACACATGTAAGAATAATACTACAGACAGCAGGAAAACTTCCTTGTCTGTAAAGTAAGTGTACTTAAAAAAAAAAAAAAAAAAAAAAAAAAAAAAAAAATGAAATGTGACTTCAACCTTAAACAAAGATGACAGTTTTCATTGAGTTCAATTCAAAATAAAATGTCCCAATGTTCATAATAAAATAACACATTATGTACGCAATTAAATAACATTTTCATATACAGTATCTTCACAATAGTATTGTTCAATTTCTGGGTAGAGTATTTATGGGTATTATAATTTTCTGGAGTAGTCATTAATAGCAAACGAATTGTTCACTTTTTCATGTATTGTTTTTTTTTTTTTTTTTTTTCCTTTTGTATTTTATAAACCAAGTGATTTCCAAATACAACAAAAAAGTACGGAAGGTGATTTATTATCAAATATTAAACTGAAAAAAAAAACTATGTTGCAAAACGCAACTTTTTGGAAATTAAGGATGGGAAAATAACATTTTGACAGCAACTTAGCTAAGTAATGAAGAAAGCTATTTGAGTAGTCGTACACAAACGAGTAGTGGCGTAAACAAAAGGGGGTTTAGGGGTCCAAGCTTCCTCCTCCCCCTTGAGCAAAATATTATCGAAAGATAAGCATTTATTATATTAAAATATTAATACAAAAATAACGCGTGTCCTAAAAGGATATGAAATTAAGTGATTGACCCCTCTCACCCTGTTGATGAACTTCCGCGTACGGAACTGCAAACGAGTATTCGATTTAACTAAATACCTGCAACTTTCATGACAATTCTGTAAGTATATATGTATACTAAATATAATGACATTATAGGGAACAAAACTTCAGGAGATGATCCCTTGTAGATTATTTTAAAATTCTATATATATGGTCAAAAACAAATGCAACCTTTCATAGTTGTTAAGCTTCTAACAGTGTTGCAGTTATTTAAAGATACAATTTTTCACACATACGACGACTTACAGCTCTGGAAAGATGTTTATTTCAATCCAATATATACTTATAAAAGTTTTTTCTTTCATTTCCAATATGCAATCGAATCACTTACATGTTAGTATGGTGATGTTATTTTTTCTACAGGTGATACATGTTCTTCATTACAAACTCACATAACCTAGGTTTGAATAGGACCTCTCGTATCAGAAGTGAGAGTTCTACTAACTGAGCCATGTGCTTCACCATTCATTTTCAAATTATATTGTTGTTGGTCAAACATGTAAGCTAAACTTGTTGTCAATTAAACTTTCAAGATCACTGAGGATGCTAGTAATTAATTACTAAAATGATAATGGAGAACAAAAATATTAATAAAATAAACATGAAATAAATATTAATAATATAACATTATGGGGGCATGTTTGAAATGGGAGCTGGCCATCGACAAGTTAGCGTAAAATACAGTAACTTCATTCACTTATGTTATTGGCCCAGATAAAGAGCAACGTTGCATTTTCATTTAACTTTGGGCGCCCAAAGAAAAAAAAATGAAATCTTTGAGTTTTACGTCCCACGGTTATGCCGGTTAGGCTAAAGGAGACGGTGATGATGAGTAATGAATAAAATGGTGGAATGAAGAAAGTGGGAGGAAACGGGAGAACCCCGAGGAATCCCACGCACATGGTGTTCGTCCACCACAAAGTTCACTTGGCGGGGGCTGGGATCGGACCCGGGACCCAAGCATCAGAGATGAACGCTCTATCACTGAGCCACCGCGGCCCCGGGCGCCCAAAGAGTGTACAGCCAAACAGCTCGTCCGATTTAAAAAATTCCTTCACTTTAGATTGACAACATGATATTTGGAGACGGTTTCTCCTCTTACATTTTGTTGTAACTCTGATAATAACAGTTACCCTACGTCAGGGGACTTTTGAGACACCCTGTATATAGTATCCGACATATCTAACTACCTATATGTGTGTAAATCGTGAACAGTTATCGACAGAAGAAAAGTCATATGTATATTACAAACTGTATATAAAACATTATATTTTCATTTGTTTCAAGCTTTACAACTAATTTGGAAAGGATAAGACTGGGTATCGAAAGGATTCCTAGCCATAACGTAGTTTTATATATATATAAACTTCGTTATGCAAGACAGCAGTGGCGCACCCACGGAAGGCTAAGAGGGGTCTAAACCCAGACAATAGTTGATACAGGACGTTTTGCTTTTACTTCTATTCTATTCTATTTTATTCTACATCTCGAGGAATTCCTTTTTATTCCCTGGTATCTCTTTTAGAAATCATGTTTTGTATATATATATATATATATTTATATTAATTGTTAGATTGGCAGTCCATTTCTGAGTAGCAAGTATCTACAAGGCTAAACTGTGACAGGTACAAATATCTTTCGTGTTAATATCTCCATTAACTCCTAACGCTATCAATCAATAAATAAAATCCCAACAACAATATTAATAAAAATAGTACTACAGTAAGTTCTGGGGATAAAAATTAAGACACTACATCTAAAATTTTATTTTAGTGTTTGTAATTACCCTTGCCGTACCTTTAAATGGGCGTGCATATGCCTTGGCACTAAAATCCCTTACGTACAGTTCAGACACTAGCTCCAAACTTAAAAAATAATCCAGAGTGGATTTGTGTAAAACAGTGTCTTATATGAAATGTATTATAAATATTAGTTTGTGTGTAATTTTTAAAACAGCTTTCATTATGTTTAGAAATTGTCCAGCTAAAGTAGATAAGTATTTCTACAAAGTGTGGAACCAATGGTAGATGCATAAATTGAATACTTTCTTAATGCAAAACGTGCTCCATTTCGTCACCATTCCCAACCCAGCTTCCCAAACGTTCCTTTCTATTTCAATGAATTATCTTCAAAATGTGAGAATCTAAAGCATCCTTACGATTGTTATATCCTTCAGATTCTATATTTGTTCAATATGCACTTCTGTTTTCAAAACTTCTCACATAATACATTCCATAGAGATCAGGAGAGCCTGGTGCTCGCTCTCTTCACTCAATCAATTCCAACGTCCAAAAAAGCATACAGCCAGCGGAAAACGATCTGTAAAATAAGGTGCTACCATTGTTTCAGATTTTATAGAAGCCCTGAAAAAGATTGTCTCTAAAGAGAAAAAGTGATATTATATTTAATGTTTTACGTTTCGCAAATCCACATGAAATATTTACATAACGTTACTATTATTTTAAAATTTTTTTAAAGAAGTAATCACTATCATTTATTTACTTAAAAGCTATCAAACCTTCAAAATTGAATACTTTCCCGACCGAAAATAAATTTCTTTATCGTAGTCTGTATTACAAGATCTATCTTTAGACAGTTAATAAAATAAAAACTGTGCAATATTATGAACTCATTATTCTTAAGTACTACATACCTCGGCTTCAGATTAGAATTAAAAGAAGTAATGTATTCTGTTTTTTGTAATTTTTTTAATTGGTTGGTTGATCAATTTAGAGCTTAGTGCCCCTTTCAGCATCGGGGCTATATGAGATGTAGTCCTACAGCTTAAAGGTGGAACCGAACCACATGAGCTCCACTGGGTATCAAACCCGGATCTCCCGTGCCAAAGGCGCGTAAGCTAACCACGTAACTACAAAAGAAATCTCTATAATTTGATTAAGAAAATAACTAGTATAAAATTAGGTGGAATGATATAAATGTATAAAATAAGCACACAATATTTCCAGGACTGGGTAAGGTGCTACCTTCTGGCGAGTCCCGCTCAAAATAATTGAATGTAAAATGATATTTATATTCACATTCACTTGTAGGAATATTCTATCCTAAAATGAAATGTTACTTAATCTGGTCATTTATTCTAAATGAATGAAAATCATTCTGAGCCGTTCACTGTCAACTTCTATTGAGTAAAAAATTGGCTGTCTGTGTAATTGGAGTGAAAACAGAAAGAAATGCATTTTTGTGTATGTATAGTTTAATACTCTACCAATTTGAAAATAGAAGAATAATTTCATAACTAAACCATAGGAAAATAAACAAAATTATATTTGCGAAGCCATTTTCTCAATTTTGAGTTTCTATTTATTCGTTTCGTTCTTTCTCTCATGTTCTGTTTTATATCCATATTGTCGAACCTGAAACCACTCTAAAAGATAAAACTCGTTTTATGTAAGTTTTAAGTGATTTGTTGACTAGTTTATTAAAATTTAACGTCCATTTTCATCATTGAGGCTGTATAAGACAAGACGCACTGTTTAAAGTAGGATTCGAACTATTATCCCCACTGGGAATATTAAGATGAATACGAACCTAAAAGGTGTACATATTATGGGAACTTATAATGCCTAGTTTTACGTAACTGAGCTTAAGTGAACCGCAGCTCAGTGAAAAGAGTGAATTGAGTGAATTTTACGGTCTTTTAAATTGTGAGTTTGAAAAAATGAAAATGAAATCTTTGAGTTTTACGTCGCACGGTTATGCCGGTTAGGCTAAAACAGACGGTGATGATGAGTGATGAATGAAATGGTGGAATGAAGAAAGTGGGAGAAAACGGGAGAAACCCGAGAAAACCCACGCACACGGTGCTTGTCCACCACAAAGTTCAAAGGACCCCAAGCACCAGAGGTTAACGCTCTACCACTGAGCCACCGCGGCCCCAATTGTGAGTTTGAGAACGATTTAACAATTCAAAGAATATAAAGATATATCTGGTAGAAGATAATGAACTTTTCCGTATTATTTTCTCGCGTTTTCTGGTTAACATCGAGTTTTTCCTTAACTTTCTCTCGTGTTGCACGTACAGGTCTTGAAAAAAAGATCACAAAGTTTAGCGAAATAGGTCTTTAAAGTAACTAAAGGAAAGTACTCTAATAAACGTGGATCGTAATGCATCCTTTTAGAACTATAGGCTGCTAACAGTATAATAATAATAATAATAATAATAATAATAATAATAATAATAATAATAATAATAATAATAATAATAATAATAATAATAATAATAATGTATATTCATAAAAATACATATAACAATATATATATATATATATATATATATATATATATATATATATATATATATATATATATATATATATATATATAAAACAATAAAAAATTCATAAAAATACATGGGGGTCCGCATGAGCATTAGGGGGGCACCCCACGCCCCAAGATCGGCGCTCTTTCCTAAGGCGATTTCGGGAGATAGATTAGGAAGATTAGTTATCATCACTAGAATTAATGCCTCTGTCCACTTGAGGTTTTGTTAATAGATATCTTTTAAAGAGAAGGTCTGTGAAGAAAAGGTCAGACATTTTTTTTCTTTCCAAACCAACTTTGTGTCTTCCTGATATCTTCCTTCCATTGTCTGGTGGTGATTATATTTCGGACACAATAACACACGTTCGGAATTATACAGTAGTTGCTTACACGTGAGGGTACGAAACCGTACACTATTGTTTCAATTTAATAATTTGGAGCGGATAATGATTATACTGAATATGAAAGTGCTTTGCTCTTTGTATTAGGACAAGTAAAGAATTGGAGGTTTTAATTAAGCGCGATTTTAAACTCTTAGTGTACAGAGAGCCGAAGGCTTGAGCGCAACAGTTGTTAATAATAATAATAATAATAATAATAATAATAATAATAATAATAATAATAATAATAATAATAATAATAATAATAATAATAATAATATGAAATATGTTTATTGGAAGCAAACAGCATTACAGCTACAGGTGCCCCTAAGAAACAAAAAAAAAAAAAAAAAATGTTTTTACAAGCATAGGGCGCATGCAAATAGAATTAACAGCATACAACTGATTATACAAAAATAGACGAAATGGATAAAATATTAGTTCAGAAAAATAACACAAAAACATGCAGTATCTGTTACAAACTGGAAAATACAAAAATAACAATAGTAAAAAAAAAATAAGCATATTTAACATGCATATAGAAAAGGTATACCATATAGGATAAATATACAGTATAAAATTCAAAAATAGATTATTATTAACCATGTAGTTGTAACAGTTTATAAAATATTGAAAGAGAAAAAAAAGTTCAAAAAGACATTATGTAGCTGCTAATACAATATGAAAATAAATATTTCTAAGTTAAACACTTCAGGTAAAATACACTGAAAATAAGGCTAGTAATAATGACGAAAATAAAACAAGCATAAACAAATTCATGACACAAATAAAAAAATCCATGACCAAATTTAAAAAAAAAAGTCCAGTATACGTAGTAAAGAAGGAATTAAGCATAGAAGAAAAGAAAAGATTATAGGAAAATAAAAGACGAGAGAATAATAAAAAAAACCTAACAAAACATAAAAGGATCTTTCAAATGGCACCTTACAAACTTTACAAAATGACCTCCAGAAATACAACAAAAATAAGAAACAAACATGTATATCTGTTCAGAATTAAAAAGGTTCTTACAATTTGATTTTTAAAAAATACAATATATATATATAATTTTTATATATAATTTTTTATATAAAATATATATAATTTTTATTGTCGGAGATTTGCGATAATATATAACAAATCCATACAGTATTTAGAAAAATACAAAACAAAATTAAGAGAATCAGTTGCAAGTCTAAAAATACTAAGACATTTCATAGTTTATTTAAAAAATTAAAAAAAATAATTCACGCACCTTCTTGAAATTCTTATGAAACAAATTAAGAACAGGATACAAGTTATTAGCTCTTTCTATACTTTTATATATAGAAGACCTAGTTAGATATTTACTAATAAACGGAATAAATTTCCTAATGTTTCTGTGAGGAATTATTGAAGAGAAAAAAGTTTTCCAGAACAAAATCTCCATGCAGAATTACATGAACAAATTTCAAGTCAAAGAGCCGACGCCTGTCAGACAGAAGGGTAAAATTAAGATCCATCCTTATGTCTTACAAGCTCGCCTCTCCTATTTCTTTAAACTTCCATTTTATCCAGGCTAGGAATGAATTTTGAACTGATTCAATCGAAGAACTAAAATAGTTTGCTTCACTATTCCAAATTACCGTACAATATTCAAGATGAGACCTAACATTAGTAAAATATTAGTAATGTTAGCTGAAACACTGGTAACACTATAGCACGACCGAACGACGTAACCACTGTGAATGGCTGACTAACTGCTCACGGTGTTACCAGCCCTAACCGGCTAAAGTTAACAGAAAATAATAATAATAATAATAATAATAATAATAATAATAATAATAATAATAATAATAATAATAATAATAATAATAATAATAATATAAATTTTGCTTTGTATTGAGGAACTAGAGTCCGGCAGTGGTTAAAACTACCACTTCTGGCTTCAACAGAAGGATAAGTGTGGAGATAAAACCTACTCTTGAGACGTTTAATCAATATCAATCTGTTTCTCTCCCCTTTTATTGTTTTTGGTCTATTGTAACCCAATATTGAAATCAGGAACAGTAAATACTACATTTCGGGTTTGAAAAAATCTTTTAAGATTATACGTCGTATGCCAAAGCACTGCCTCATTTTTTTCTTTTAATGTTGGCTAGAAAAGATATAATTTTTATTGTCGAGGAGAAAAAATATGGAACGGGAAAATAATCTGATTACGTTCAGCCAATCAGAATTTTTGGTCGTTTTCTAGCAACGGATTTTTTGCCTATTCGATAGGCTGCAGCTGTGGTTGAGCTGAAACCTGAGCAACAATGCTGACATGCGCTGTCGCTATTTTGGAACTAAATTCCTAGAGAAAGCAGTAATATTTAACACTGGTGTTTAGTTTCGTATTTTACGTTAACTTTCCATATAAACAAGATTCACATCTAAATATACATATCTAAAACCAATTTGCAAAAACAAACATGAATAAACTTGAGCCCACGTGAAAAAAACGGAATTCATCATGACCAAAAATTGTACAATCCAGTAAGTGTATACCATTTGTGACAAAACTGAGAGATGATTCTTTCTCTTTTGGTTCTTTTTTCATGTACTCCGAATTACCTCATAATATTTGGTGATGTTGCTTTTACCCAGAGTATATACTTGCTTAGGATACTGATAACATGTTGCATTTGTATACTAACAACTATTTAATCCTATTTTGAAATTATATGTAACCATCGACTTCCAAACTTAAAGACAGATGTTCTGGTTCTGAGAAATCACTAACAGCAAATTTGGTTGTTTGTTGTAGAAAAAGAAGAAGAAGAAAGACGCCGGCGAAAAGAAGGAGAAGGGAAAAGAAGAAGCTCCACCACAAGCAGCAGCAGAAGAAAAGAAGGAACCAGAGAAACCACCCGAACCAGAAAAGAAGCCTGAAGAACCGAAACCAGAAGAATCGAAGCCACCAGCGCCACCTACTGAAGATGAAGAGGCGAATTTATCCCTCGAAGAACTGGCGCGACGGAGGGAAGAAGCTGAGAAAGCTTTACTGGAGAAGAAAATGCTGTTGGCTGAAAAGCTGCTGGAGTTAGCATTAGAAGAAAAACGAGAACGGGACCTGGAAAAGGAAAGAAACCGTCCAAAATATGACCCATCTCAGTTTGAACCACCACCGGAAGATGTGGATATTTTAAGCCAGATTGATGAGGAAAAACTACAAGAGTTGCACGAGGTACTTTGCTCATCCTTGGTCTGTTTTTTCAATCAACTTTAATTATTTTCAATTTTCATACGTAAGTAGAAAACAATCTTTATAAATTAAAATTAAGACATTGGTCTAATATTTCATTTACGATTGCCGTTAATTTGATTTTAAAGGCAATGATAATCTAATATTTGATTTATCATTATCGTTAAATTGATTGTAACAATATACTTCAGTATTGTATCAAAAAAGATTTTAGTTTTCTCCCTCTCCAATCTATTAAAATTGAATTAACGGTTTACACCTATTCTTCCTAAAAATCACAAGGTGATTTTATATTTATTTGCATTCAAATTTCAATAATTTGGAAGACAAGAAAGGCGGGAAACTAATTGTATTCATTTAATCTTACAACATAATTACACTTGAATTTGATGAACTACATTTTTGAAAACTAATTCACCAAACTACAGCAAGATTAATGTTTTGATAATAACACGTTATAAAAATATAACCTAATGTTTCAGATCGTCAGTTGAACTTTTGTTTTTTCTTTCATTTTAAGAGAATTGGCTATGGGACGTAACGTTACGTTTCGTGTTATTTTGATATTAGTAATACATTTTACTTTCTTTCTTATATATATATAAAACTAAAGTTTGAATCAATTTTTTTAAAACAATTTACTACTGGATTATTTATTATAACATTTATATAAAGCTGCTGTTTGTTCATGATACATTTGTGACATGATTTATATGTGTAATCCTGTTGAAGCTCTGAATAAAGCGTTATATGAAACTGAAGGATAAGCGATATACAGGGTGTTTCAAAACAACACCGACAACGTTTGGGAGGTGATTACTGACAACGAGATAAGACAAAAAGTATAGACCCACCTTGGTGCACAAATGCTTCCTTCCGGAACATAGGCTCCGAAAACATGAATAAAGGAACTTTAAAGGCCATAGCTCCAATACTATGGGACCTACCGTAGTCGGGTCAAGACTTCACTTAGGAACTAGTACGTGCCCTATCCAAATATCCAAGTTTCAGAATCCTGCAAAAATTTTTAAAGAGGTAGTTGGTGAGTACTTCAGATTATATGCCCGTAGCTAAACTACTTCTACAAAAATTGTTGCGTGAGTACCACAGGATTCTGAAACATGTATTTTTGGATGGCGCACATATTAGTTTCTAGGTGAAGTCTTGACTCGACTACGGTAGGTTCCATAGTTTTGGAGCTATGAACCTTTAAAAGTTCATTTTTTTCATGTTTTTGGCAGCTTATAACTCCGGAAGGAAGCATTTGTGCACCCAGGTTGGTCTATACTTTTTGTCTTATCTTGGTGTTAGGAATCACCTCCCAAATGTTGTCGGTGTTGTTTTGAAACACCCTGTATATCTATTTCATTCCTATAGAGTTAAATATTTTATATCATTTTATTCACTTTTACTCACAAACACCTATATAAATAAAGTGCCTTGAAAACGTGAAAAATAAATAAATGAAATTAAACGTATCACTACCTCTTATGCCTGAAAAACAATTTTTGGATATTTGAGCCTCTATTCATCCGTTTGTATATGCAACGGCAAAAAGCTATGCCGCTAAATGTATTCAGACCCAACGTTAAACTTATATATAGAATTTAACTTAACGTCTAAATGTAATTTCTCGATGGAAGTTTCCAGTTTAACTAAAAAATATGGGTAGTTACTGGTAGCCGAAGAAACATCATTACTATTAAAGAATTAATAATTAAAACTATCTTGTTGGAATTTCATCAGTAATTCACTAGTAAGGTATTTGCAGACAACATAATGATTCGGGGAAGAGTTGAAGTACAAAGACAACTGGATTCTTAAGACAAACGTACAGAAAATTATGGCTCTTGTATAAGTTATGAGAAAAATAAGCTCTATTTATTTCAGGAAACAAATACTAATTACAAGGAAATCTCTGAAAATAGCAGAAACTTTCAAGTACTTAGGTCCGAAAATGACGGCAGATTCTCGAATCAGATAACAATTTACTAGAAGACTACAACAAGGAGAAAAAGTTGCAAGGCGATATTTTGCTCATATTTGATATGCGATTGGAACGTACTTAGGAAAACTGAAATGCCTATACAACAAGTATTTCATAATAATCTACATTGCAGATACATGGATAATGTTAAAAAGAGGCGTTTGTGATACTGTAGCATCCTTACTTTGCAGCACTGAATAATAAGTGCGGTACTGTATGTTCAACACGTACACTCAAAATTTGTAATAACCTGATGTAGTGTCATTTGAAAGAATAAGAGTTTATATTGGATATGCACCACTATTAATCTGGGGTCTATTTCTCAAAGCTACTAGACTTGTGATGCTAATGTAAATATACGAGTGTGTGTTTTTCGAACTTACAAGAGTAAAATATTAGCTACAAGTCAGTGGACTAGTGTTACATTTTATTACAAAAATACTAGTATGGCGCAATTAAGCTTTCAATTTACTAGTAAATATCCACAAGAGACCGGAGATTCATACCACATTTGTATAACTTCACAAGTATAAATAGCTTGGTGTTCTTCCAAGAGAAAGAGTCTAAAATCAAGTGAAAACTGTGACCAATCGACTGTAAAAAGAAAAAAATGTTCACTGATTTATTTAATACTGTCAATGAAGGAAAAAAAAATAGTTGATTTTTTTCCTTAAGCAAAATTAATGTGTACATCCCAAGGGGAATGCTCAAGCAAATTAATATATTTAATACTGAACATTTAATTTACATTTGATTTTTTTCTACGCGCCTACCTATGTATTTTTAGAGCGTTTGTATGTATGTATGTATGTATGTATGTATGTATGTATGTATGTATGTATGTATGTATGTATGTATGTATGTACAATATGGCGCTAAATTCGTTGTACAAAAGCAGAAGAGTGATTCCTGGGAGTAAAACAAACAAAAAAGTTCCAATAAATATAGGGCAAAAACCCCATCGTTTACGTGTTATAGGCTGCCAAAATCATGAAAAAATGAATTTTAAAGGTTCATAGCTCGTTTTTTGTGGGACCTACCTTGGTCGGGTCAAGACTTCACTTAGGAACTAGTATGTGCCCTATCCAAAAATGCGTGTTTCAGAATCCTGAGGTGCTTCCACCACAATTTTTATAGACGGAGTTTGACTACAGGCCTATGATATAGAGTACTCTCCAACTACCTCCATAAAAATTGTTGCGTGAGTACCTTAGGATTCTAAAACATATATTTTTGGATAGAGCTCATACTAATTAGTTCCTAAGTGAAGTCTTGACCCGACCAAGGTAGGTCCCATAGTTTTGGAACTATGGACCTTTAGAATTCATTTTTTCATGTTTTCGGCAGCCTATAACACGTCAACGATGGGGTTTTCGCCCTATGTTTATTGGAACTTTTTTGTTTGTTTTACTCCCAGGAATCACTCCTCTGCTTTTGTACAACGAATTTAGCGCCATACTGTATATATATATATATATATATATATATATATATATATATATATATATATATATATATATATATATATATATATATATATATATATATATATATATTCATTTTCATTTCTCCTTTTCTCCATTATCGAGGTGGCATATAAGCTGCACAGTCATTGGCTTTTAATCATATTATCATAAGTTATTAAATCATTCAGTTTTAAAGAAAGTCATACATCAGTCATTTCCAATTAGGCGATGTATGACGTAGGAGCACGGGTTTGCGGTCAAAGGAAGGACTGTGAGGAATATGTGGAGCAAAGGAGGGCAAGAGTCGAGGTAGGGAAATGATATAACACAACTGTTGGCAGTGTATTAATAATCATGGATCCACGTGTAGTGTATCTGCAAAACCAACAACTATGCTATTTATGTTCTTGTTTTCCTGTCACCTATGCAGTTTTTAACGCCATGTTTGATACATACTCCTTATTCTCACTGCGTAGTTTACTGAAAATGGGAGCAGCGAATTGTGACGACACAAAGCGTCCAGTTGGAAATGATTGTCATACAAAGTACTTAACATGAAGAAAAGGACAAAGGCGGCATGGAAACTACAGATTTTTTGTTTTTATGTAACACTACAATAAAACACTAACAGAACCTAAGCAACAAAAACAAAAGCACTAAGAATAACATAGCGAAAAGTTCGTCATCTTGTCATCACACACGCATCACTTAGCAAAAGCCGCACAGCGTCAACTTGTTTTAGAATAAGGCGCGTGCCACTAGTTTTGCTACAATCACTTCAAGTGTTTTCAAGACTACATGCATAAACAAATGAGTAATATCAACCCGCGACTTAATCCGCAATGACTATAGTTCTCAAGTGCAGTGCATTTTATCACTTAACTTGCAATATTTACTTATATTTTTCTCTTTATTTGGACAGGCTTTCACATTATTTGATGTAAACGGAGATGGCGTAATAGACAAAACTGATTTAGAATTAACCTATATGACTTTGGGAAAGATGATGAGCGACGATGAAATTCAAATAATGCTAAATGAGGTAAGTGAAGTATGACTGTCTTATGTTTCTACTGACGTACATAAGATAATCGAAGTACAGAACGTATATTAGTTCATTCGTTAGAGTCGTTTTGCAGTGCACGTCGCTAGTGACTGCAAAACACCAGTAGTTGCCATTGTAGTTTTACGGTTGAAGTTCTTCATTTTGCAAAAAGGAGTGGGAAGCTACGAGCCTGCATGACTAACGATTTCCTCCATCGCAGGTTACCATCTCAGGTCTCCTCTTAACAAATTGATCGCCTTGGAAAAATAGAATCCCTCATATCATAGGCCTCGTGCTACACACTCGCTTATCAGTGTGTGGCGTGTACTGAACAACAAATGAAAGCATCCATTCAAGTTGCAGAAGGTAGATGCCTTATCAGGGATGTTTTCAATGGTTTTTCCATCAAACTGTTGCTATACCGGACTTCCCAGCAGTGGTTCTGTAAGCCAACGAGGTAATATTCACAAAGTCAGACACGCTTCACAGTTCCATGTGTGAAATAAATCTTCATTCTACTCTCGTGCAAGACCCTCAGTACAGCTTTGTATTACGTGTATGGTGTGGGCATCGTACATGACCATTTGGGCCGTATTTATTATCTACCCACCTTCATGGAGCCAATTTCTTATATTTGTGAGAGACGTCTTACTGGAACTTTTACAGAACGTGCTATTTGCAACTAGGCAACGACTGCGGTTCGTGCTCCATAACACACCTGCACATTTTGATTTGAATGTCGGAATATTGCTGAATTAAATATTCACAGATTGATTGATTGCTCACCTGTCATTATAGCGTTAGATTTATTAGTGTGGAGTGAAGTGAAGCATATCGTGTAGAAGGCTCTTGAGGGACTCTCTGCTTATATTTTTACAACTAAAGCGTTAATCTCAAAAATATAAGGTATGTTTAACAGTATCGGGAAAAACCTGATTCATCGATGTTTCTTGTGTTTCGCGCTTTGGAAAATTCCTTGCGCACTTACTATGCAGTCTGATTTTTGCATCGTTAGGCAGTCCATGTTCTATTACTTTATGTCTGTCTGTTGCTGCGACTGTCTACGAATTGTTTTCTTGTCACTATTCGCTCGAAAGTTACTTTGCCAGTTGCTAACGCAGTAACGCGAAAAAAAGAAAGTAAGAAAAAAAATCTAACTTTTTGTTGCATAATTGTGTAAACACCTGATCTAGAACTTTAGAAACATCGCAGACATATAAATGAAATGTGATAGATAAATTGTAGGGGGGGACAATATATCCTCCGATTTGATAAAGCGTTTGGGAAAAGAACTTACAGTTACGAATTTTTCATGTTGCATGATAAGTTTTATATTTTCTGCCAAGCAGTTGTTCAATATTGATCCGTCATGTGGCTGTCCGGCTGTGTTATTGTCAACAACCACTTTGATTATTTTGACAAAAGAACTAGTGGTCGAGTCAATGCTGGTGTTAACTTTTAGAAAGGAAGAGTAAACACTAGAAAGAAAGAGATACTCCAACAGAAAGTAACTATAACGACAGTTGTAATAGTAACTGGAACAATAGTAAAGATAAAGAACAATTAAAATAATAAATTAATCAGGGATCTTATTCCGTATCAGTCTTTGCAAAAATTGTGGAGCGTAACGTAACGCAAAACATCCAAAAATCAATTATGATTGCTATGCCTATTATTGAAAACTAAAACGCAGATTTTGGCGCAAACCGTTACAGAATGTACCACAGGTGTAGAATGTAAAATAGTTGACAGTACCATAATGTTGGAAGCTATTTGATTCTCTCTAGTATTCTTTCTCTATTTCTTGCTCGTCAGTAGATTTCGACAAGTCCTTCCTGGCTTGAAAGTTAAGTATTGCTATTTGGTGCCTTAAATTTATATGTTCTATAAAGTAAGCACCAAAAAATATCGTATCAAAAAATAATAACTAAATAAAAAGATCACGTAGAATATTGTTGTTCGTAGATAAGGTATATGAAAGATGTAATTGACAAACAATTTAGAAATAGTTAGGCTAATAATGTGAAACTAATCATTACGCGAATTTTCTTCATTCACAGGCTCCGAATCCTTTGGATTTTGAAGGATTTGTAGTGTTGCTGGGACACAAAGCTATAGACTTGGATTCCGAAGAAGTTCTCTTAGAGGCACTGTCTAAATGGGACTACGATGGAAAAGGATTTATTTTAGAAGATAGGTAAATTACCTTGTAATATCAAAGTATTAAGTTCTCAATTTCTTCTACAGCTATTTATTCTGTTTTATATCATGGTTCGCATCGAAACTAAAGATAATTTTACCTCGCTTCGAGATCTTGTGTGGAAAAAGTACCTGACAAGCGAAATAAATTAACTGATTTGCTTTTAAATATAGGCAAACTCAAATTATTAACACAAAAATATAGTATTTCTTGAAGAAAAATAATTGTCTTATTTTCCTAACTTTTCTACCAGGTTCTTTCACTATATGCTTTGCAACTTTTTATTCTACGTACAGATGAACAGTATTCATGTTATATGAGAAAATGTAAACTAGAGATAGTATCAAAGTCAAATGCGTGGCACCAGAGACATTAGGATCTAGTGGTCTACCACTACGATTTGGCACATGCATGAAGGGCGTGCCCGCTGCCGTTTGGCCTATTTATTGGACCGGTTCCGTCAACTGAGACACCCGGTCCGTATTCCCTCTATCTTGGACGTAGTGTCCGCCTGCACGAAGTGCACCGTCAGGATTTTTGTTCCTTAACCCTGACTCGCCTTAGCGATTTAACCCCTATTCTCTAAGGGAGCGGAATACGCCCACTGCGCGGCCAGACCGAAGTGTTAAGTGCCTACCAGTTACGTACTGGTGAAGGCAGACCGCTAGCGAGCCGTCCTCCCATGCTCTGCATGCATGGTACTCGATGTTTCGGGGAAAGCTCACCTCCTGCCCATGCCCGCCGTTTCCCAGATTCCTAGGATTGGCTCCCATGAGCTACTGAATTTCACGGTATGACCACAGTGCAGCAGAGTCTAACCCGATCCGAGAGCCCCAGACGATGCCCAAGGGGGCTTGTCCAATCCCGGCCCTGCCTACCTCTACCATTCCACGGCAACCGCCTTCGCGTGTAGAGGTACCACATATACGTCGAGATGCTCCCGCATCTCATCTCGGATCCCATGGTACGTGTTAAGTCACCATTTGAGTTTGACGCCAGCCCTTACGCCACAGAGCTTCCTCCCTTTCATTGGGATCAGAAACCATTGCCCAGATTTCTGGGATCAGGGACAGTCGAAAGCATTAGTGTTGATATTTCACATATCTTCAATTGTTTGCAAATTGTTTTACAGTTAAAGTCCAAATTTTCGCTTATTGCCAAGCATTACCAAGGACAGAAACGAAAAGAGAAGAAAGAAAACAAGGTGACAAAAGAGAGCTCTTGGAACAAGGGTTCATTACTCTCAAACTTCTGAATCATCCTTTGTAAGAACAAACAATAACTTAACAAAAGAGTGAACGAGAGAGAAGCTGGAATCCATCTTCAACACTTTGACCTTTGAAAGTAAAGAAAGAGATCAGTACTTGCAATACACACATAATTAATCCTCGTTATACGTAGCCATATTGCCAGGAGATTGTAGATAGGATAGTAATGTAAACGTGCTCGATTGATTATTATTTATAGAGCTTACGCTCATTGTTTTGAGTGTTTGAGGAACAACCATTGCTCCATGTACCCAATCCTTTCTTACCTTCTTTTTAATGATTTGTTTGACCTTGTTAAAGCTGGGCGTTTCCCAGCGAAACCGTGCAATTTAAAGCGAAAGTTATAAGTAAATTCTCCTCAGACGTTCATAATCATTATTCATAAACAAAATATTTTTAAGAAATACCATTTACTCTAATATATATATATATATATATATATATATATATATATATATATATATATATATATATATATATATATATATATATATATGTGTGTGTGTGTGTGTGTGTGTGTGTGTGTGTGTGTGTGTTTAACAAAGAAAAACCGATTTGGGCGTGGGAAACGAACTACTAACCAGAATAAAGTTAAAACTTTATTAATAACACTTTTAAAAAAAGTACGTACTTCCGCTAAATGCTTCATTAGATACAAAGGGGACGAAACAGAAAAAAATAAGGAAAAATAAATGAACAAACAGATGAAAAGTAACTGTGAAGGGTCCTGGGTGCTATCAAGGAACTCAGTCATGTGATAAGTGTCACAAAAGTTGAAAGTAATGTGTTCCAAGCGGAGGAAGATAAAACTAAGTGATCGGTAAGAGTATTTGATAAAAGAAAGAAATGTAGGGAAAAAAAACCTACACTTGATAGCAAATTATTTTAAATAAAAATAATATCTAACGAAAGCAGACACTTATTATTAATATCTTTGTTAGAGTTTCGGGAATCTATTCTTATCTTCAACAGACTCATTGTCTTATTTGTCTATTGAAGGCAATGATATATTGTCAAAACTATAACATCAGTACCAACAAATGTTTGTTTTGGTAAGATTTTATTTTTATTTAAGTTATACGTAGTTCCAAAGTTAGAGAAAACGATAGTCCAGTTGTTAGAGCGTTAGACTGACATCCACGTGGTCACGGGCTCGATTCCCGGCCGATGCTTCCCAATTTTCGGCGTCCACCCATCGTCGTGAGGCAAACTGGGTAGTCACGTGAAAGACGTGATGGCGACGCAGCGCGCTGACCACGTGTTCGTCGCTAAGCTTGATTCAGGAATATATCCTTATCTTCAACAGACTCATTGTCTGCCGGTCGCCAGCAGATGGCGTTGGAGCGGCCGAGGTCTACAAGAGGCTGTTACGCCAAGTGGTTCAGTTTTGGTAGTTCTAAAATTAGAAATGAGTAGTATTTAGATAGTCAATTATGAATAAGAAATGAAATGATGAGAGGTAATACAGTACGAAAAGCACCTACTAAAAGTAATAACCGTAATTTAAAGAACAAAAACAAACATGAAAAATGAAAGGAAGTGTTAAGTAGGAAACGGTGGAGTGTAGTTAGTTGAATTTTATAGATAGTTAAGACCAGGAGAACGAAAAATGAAATCTTTAAGTTTTACGTCCCACGATTTTGCAGGTTAGGCTAAAGGAGATGGTGATGATGAGAGATGAATGAAATGGTGGAATGAAGAAAGTGGGAGGAAACGGGAGAACCCCGAGAAAACCCACGAGCACGGTGTTTGTCCACCACAAAGTCCACACGGCGCGAGCTGGGATCGAATCAGGGACCCCAAGCACCGGAGGTGAAAGCTCTACCACTGAGCCACCACGCCCCCCAAGACCAGGAGAACGACTCGCTGAAAGGATGGTAATATAGACATATTCATGAGAGGATCTAAGAGTCTGGGGAAAACATTTTCATGATACAGAAGGTGAGGCCGAACGAACTGTTGTGATGGGTTACATGTTCTTGGACAGATAGATGGAGAATTTGGACGCTTCAGAGTATCGATCCATTGTTGACATAGATCGAAAAAGAAGTTGGTTAGAGTTTCGCAATATAAAAAGCTGAACAGTGGGTGTACGTTAAGTATGTAAATAAGATTGGAAGAGTAGAAAATACTGGATTGCTGAAAAGTATATTATTTTTGTGATTGAACGTTGAAAACTAGAACTGATGGCAAATATAGGACAGGTTTTCCATTTGAATTTCCGGTATTTCTTCAGTAGAGCCTATGGTTTTAGGTTTCATAACGAGGGTGCGAAAGTAAACGATTTTGGGAAATCTTTTTCGGTTTCAGTCAGGCGGTGAGCTTTAACTTCCACCACCTGAAACACTTTCTACTTTCTGCTATGGTTGCATCCTAAGATGATGATGTCTACATGGACTCCTCACAGCGATTTTTCTGTTCTATATTTTTCTTCCTTTTCCTTAATTTTTTTCTTTCCTGTTAAATGAAGTATTTAGCATGTAGTGTACTTTTTAGTGTGATTTGATAATATTTTGCAAATTCTGCAATATTTATTCATTTCCATGCCCGCTTTGGGATTCTCAAGTTACAATTACACTGGTGCAAACGCATTTCTGGATACCTAATGGGGATTCACAGATCTGGTTCAAATTTGATACACAAGAAGGTAGGTGGTAGTAATCCCAATAAGTTGTCCGTAGGACATCTGAAAAAATGCTATACAGTGTGTTCAAAAAATCATACAACACTCACCTTAAAAGCAAGCATAATCACTCCGAATAGCATACAAAGCATTTGTTTCGCCAACAAGGTATGATGACGTTCTTGCTGTAGTTGAACGATGATCGTTGCTGGAGTCCGGCTGGCAGTTAGGCACTGTTCTACCGTATTGTGCATGTATTCGATAGGTTCAGCTCCGGAGACAGAGCAGGCAGAGTATGTAGGTTTTTGCCCCATACCAAAACTCCAGATGTGGATCCTGTATGACGAGTAAGAATACACGCTCAATTTTCCCACTCATCTGTACGTTGATAACACGGCGTACAACCGTTACACTGTCCGAAACAGAGACAGTTACCACCTTATCGCCAAATATCACTGCCCTTCATTTACTTCTATTGTTGTTCCGACACAAGTGTAAGAGCTATTCGAGAGGAACGCGGAAACGTAGGTCTAGTTCGAACAACGTTTAGTGTTCATGCGCTCACATAAGGGACACGGTAGCTCGAATTGTACTGGGTGGTTGGTCGGTTATATGAAGTTTAGCGTCTCTTTCAATACTGAGGCTACACGTAAGAAGACTTACAGCTTAATGTGGAATCCGAACCACATGAACTCCCATCGATTGTAATAGTGAACATTTGCCTGTCAGTTAGGGCGATATGAACGATCTTTATGTCTAAGTGTTCACCGTGCGTCGGGGGATATTGGAGGAATGTCTGTTGTGGGAACACTGTGTCTCCGTTGTGTACACTATTGGCACGATGAACTACTGACACGTCAGTACTAATGTAAAACGGAAATTCTGCAGAACGACCATCCTGGGTCTCATTCAGTAACGGTCATCGCAAAATTAGAGGATCACAACGCAATGCTGATAATGTAACACGTAATTATAACTGGTATTCCAACCATTGCAAATAAAATGGGGACACAGTGCCTTAGTGGTAGAGCGCTTACCTCTAGTGCGTAGGGACCCTGGTTCGATCCATGACCAAGTAAGTTTGTGATGGACAACATTGTGTCCATGGATTTTCTACAGGCACTCCCATTTTCTTCCACTTTCTCATTTTACCTATTATTCCATCATCATTCACTTGCCTTAATCATCCGTCTCCCTTAGTCTAAAGGGCATAATCATGGGATGTTAAACTCAAAGATTTCATTTTATTTTTCATTTGCAAATTGAAATGCAAAATTTGCTTTGCATTTATGCAAATCGCTAAGGAATGGAGCCCCAGGTTTCTCGCAGCTTTACTCTATGGCTACAATTGACGTCATTTAATTGCACAATAAGCGTTTGCTGACATCGTCCTGGCAGTACAGCTGCAAACTGAGATCCACAAACTATAGATTTATATATACAACTACTGTACAGTCGTCGTATTTTCCGACATCTTCGAACTATTGACCTTTATGACACATGTTCTGTGGTGCGAATTTCGTTGAAATCAGACGATGTAACGGAGAATGAGTTTCCACCAATAAATTCATGATGTAAAACATAAGACTTCAGCTTTCTGTCCAATTTTTACTTTTGTTATCTGAAATTGAAAGTGTATTTGTTTCTGAATGTCATAAATTTAATAAAGGAGTATGTGAATTGAAATTAAATGCCTTGTACCAGTTCTTAGTTTATTAGTGAAAATAAATAATAAATTCTAGTATTGGTTTCTTAAAATTTCTAATTTTCTTATTATTATTTCAGGCTCAAACATGACTTAATGGCTTGGGGAGACAGATTTACATCGGAAGAGGTAAAACAAAATATCTTGAACTTTTATAGCAATAAATTTAGTGATAAAAGATATGTGTTAATATTGAATTTATATTACTTCAAGAGACCTTCTATGTTAGTTAAGACGATCAAATTTAAAATATCTTACCTGAGAGTAAGTTTTAATTTAAAATACACTTATAAGATCTACTTTTCTTGTTAATCTCACTCAAGTTGGCTCCACAAACAAAAGCTACTTAACACAATTCCTTGTTATAACTTTCTTCACAGTGAGGCGATATAATAGTTGTACCCCCCCCCCCCAAAAAAAAAAAAACTCATCTTAATAGGATGTTATTATAATTGCGTAGATTTATTTCCTAATCTAAATGCCAACACTTCATTAGCATTTTTTAAAAATGAAAAGTGATGATAGAATTTATATTTTCAACTGCTTCTGCAATCTTAAACTTGTTTATTGAGGAAAGAATAGATCATGTTCTATGTAGCATGAATTTTGTGAATAAATTTAACTTCCCAGAATACTACTACGTAATTTTTGTCATTATAAAAATGATCTATCTTATACATTTATTACCACGTCCATAGTTTTAGCTTTTATTCCTGCTGAAAGTTGAAAATGTGCTTTGTAATAAGTAGGGTTAGGATCTTGATGATTTTGCATCTTTTTTCTGGATTAGTATAAACATTGCTCGTTGTGTTATAAATCCTGTTTTATTAAAAAGAAGTAATTTAAGACAAACTTGTTTGTGCATTTTTTTTTTTTTTTTTTTTGCGTTTTTTGCCCATTTCTGTGTATAAGTGCATTTTTTTACAGTTTTTTGGGCATTTTACATGCATATTTAGTATTTATTCTTACTTCTAACTGCATAATTGTCATTTTTCCTATAAAAACAATAAATTGAAGAAGAATGCTTCCGCCTACACGATTCTAGTTTGAAGATTCGTTGGAGTAGGCGTGGCCAATGTCCGCAGACTGCAGTCTCTGGAGATTAGTCACATGAAACGAAGGAGCGAGAGTTCAGTGACCTTGGCATTCACTGTTTTGCCGAGCTGTTGGTAGACGCCTAATTCTGCAGTTTATCTGGTTAAAATGCCGAAGATAAAAGAGAGTACTGCTTCCAAGCTTAAAGATTTGTGAGTGAACTTGGAGGTGAAAAAGTATTTACAACAGATGGAACAGATGGAAGTGTTCTCTACTGCAAGGTGTGTAATACGGCAGTTTCAGCCGAAAGAAAATTTACCGTTGAACAGCATGTTTCAAGGGACAAACACACACGGGGACTTAAGTTACGTGCGAAACGAGAGACAAACGCCGCGCAACAACTTCTCCCGCAGTGTGGTACATCCAAAAATAATTCTTTTTTTTTTTTTTTTTTTTTCGAAGATCTGTGCGAAGCATTTATTTGTGCGGACATTCCGTTGAACAAAGTGGACAACGTGACATTGCGTGCCTTTTTGGAAAAATACACTTGTAAACCCCTCCCCGATTCTTTGACATTAAGGAAGAATTACGTGAACAAACTTTACGAGAAAACAATGCAGTGTATTAAACAAGAAGTGGACGGAAAGAAAATATGGGTGTCCATGGATGAAACGTGAGATTCGGAGGAATGCAGGAGGGTGGGCCGGGTAAAACATTTCTTTTGAATTGCGAAGTTCTGGAAAAGGTCAATTATTCCACGATCAGTAAGTTATTTGATAAATCAATGCATATCTTATGGCCTAATGGCGTCCTTTATGAAAACGTGCTGCTCTTTGTAACCGCTGCTGCACCGTATATGGTAAAAGCAGCGAACTCACTGCAGGTGCTATATTCGAAAATGATTCACATTACGTGCCTCGCGCATGGTTGCCACAAAGTGGCTGAAGAGATACGTGTGCAGTTTCCTGATGATAAACTCATAGGAAGTGTAAAGAAAGTGTTCAGTAAGGTCCCATCACGTGTAGCTGCTTTTAAGTCTGAGCATCCTGAACTCCCTCTACCACCTAGCCCCGTTCTTACCAGGTGAGGAACGTGGCTAGAAGCCTGTAAATACTATTGTCAAAACTTCGAAGCTGTGAAGAAAACGATAGACTCTTTCGACCCCTCCGAAACTTCCGCGATTCGAACTGCACAAGAGATACTGGCCAATCCTGAAATTCAAGGTAAGCTTGTGTACATTCAATCTAATTTTGGATTTCTACCAGGTGTGATCACTTCCTTAGATAAATCTCGAGAAAAGTTGACAACTTCAACTGACTCAATCAAAAATGCAGTAAGTGCATTAGAAAGTGTTCCTGGGGAAGTAGGACTGGTAGTGTCAAGAAAAATGACAGATGTATTGGGGGAAAAAAAAAAACCTCAGGTACCATGTTTTGTGTGCGATAGTGGACACTCTTTCAGGCAGAAAATTTGTACTGCCCAAATTAGAAAGTGATCTAGGAATAAGTCATATGGTCTATTTCGAATATGCTCCGGTGGTTTCTGTAGAAACTGAAAGAACCTTTCAATGTACAAATCGTTATTTGCAGACAACCACCATGTATTCCAGTTCGAAAATCTACATATGATTTTTGTTGTTTATTGCAACTCAGTGTTACGTGCCTCTTTTGAGAAAAACACAACAGAGTAGAAACACGTGTATATATATATATATACAGTGGCGTAGGGAAGGGGGGGCCCGGAGGGGCCGGGCCCCCCCCCCCCCCAAAGAGATCCAACAATGTACTTTAGTACTTTGATGTTTGTAATTTTTTATATATTTTTATGTTTATATATTTTTTTGTTTGTAATTTTTCTATATGTACCTATAACAGCACTTGGCCCCCCCCCCCCAAACACACATCCTGGCTACGCTACTGTATATATATATAGGTAATACACTAATAAACAGTAACGGATGATTCTCTGTGAAAGCATTTTTTTTTCAAATTATAGTGCGTGCATAATTGCATTTTTTATTTTGCATTATCCCCGCATTTATAGTGCAATAAAATCCTAACCCTAGTAATAAGTGTATCATATCAATAAGGTTTGACTAAAAAGTAGACTGTAATTTACAATATAAGGTTGGAAAACTGAATGTACGGCAAATCTTGTTTTTAAGAAAATCGTAGAAAAGTGAGCTGTCACAGCGTGTGTAAACATATACAGTGTGTTTGAAAAAGAACTCCCTTGCTTTAATGTGTCCTAGAATCTGTACAAAGTAACATACACTATTCTAGTTTGTGGTGTTTGATTCCTCAGCTCTCCAAGTTTGGCTACCCTGCAGTTGGCAGGTCTGCTTGACCTTGAGACGGCACAGTGCTGTTTTTTTCCCCCTCTGTTTCCTCAGTTCAGTCCAGGCAGGCGTGCAGTGCAGAGCAGCTCAGCAACAATGTGTACTACGCAGCAGAAAGCACAGTGTGTTATTTGGTTTGTGAAAACTGAGTCAGTTATAACAGTGCAACGTAATTTTAGACGTCAGTATGGTGGTAAACCACCTACAGCAAAACTATCCGTCATTGGCTAAAGTCTTTCAAGGAAACCGGTAGTGTTTTAAAAGCAAAATCACCAGGTACACCGAAAACTTCTGAAGATGTTGTTGAACAGATCCGTGTTTCTTGTGTTCGGAGCCCGCAGAAGTCATTGGCCTAAAGGTACTGCGTATGATGTTGCGCGTAAAAGACTTAAGTTGCGCGCCTACAAATGGCAACTGTTACATGAAATTAAACTTACTGATAAAATCGAAAGGTATGAGTTTGCTGCTGACTCTCTACACAGAATTGATGATGATGTCATTTTTTAAAGAAAAGATTTGGGGCCACATAAAAAATGTTGTGTATAGTGAAAAGATCAGATACATCAATCATTTACGGGAAATAATCGTCGCGGCAGTTGGGATAGTTATACTTGAAATATTGATGAATACGTGGCGAGAAGTGGAATATCGTCTCGACGTGTGCAGGGCTACAAATGGATCCCGCGTTGAAGTCTACCAACATTAAACAAAGCTTGAAGGAATTCTCTTTCATGATATGTACTCATTGATGTAAGTTTTCATTCATTTCCCAATTAAATTTATACTTAAATCTAGGGAGTTCTTTTACAAACACTCTTTTTATATATTGCAAATTTCTGGCAGTTACACCTACAGTATTATTATTATTATTATTTATAATAGGAATGAAATAAGCACATATTTTTCATAGTGTACATTGACTTTGGTTCATATTTTATATAGCATATCTCAATTTTGATAACTAATTTCAGGCCTTATATCCATCCCCTCTGCGTAACAATATAACTTTAGTTCAGTTTTATTTTAAGTTGTTAACTTACGCAAGTGTTCTTAAGTAAATATAATGATATGAAGGTACAAGGTACCCAGAAGTAATGAGGACAAAAAAGAAAAAGGAAAATATAATAACTATTGTATTGTAACCAAGGTGGTAAATTACGATATCTCGAATAAAATGAAATGGTTTTCATGTTCCCAAAAATTAGTCGGATTTACCAAACATTACACACTTACTGCACCTCTTTTTTTCTTAAATTGAGGCAATAGAAACATCCGCAGAAAATACCACACTATTTGTATATAACCAAACTACCAACACCTGTGTCCTTACTTACGTGTTGAATAGACTGATAAGAGTTTTACGTTGTTTTTTCTTTCAGTACCGAAGCTATATGAGACTTGACTTATTGGGTAAAGTAGGATCATTCTACGTGAGGTAAGTACTCTCCCGGAAGTCGAATCCGAGACTACGTGCACAGAAAGAACGAGTGCTAACAACTTGACTACGATGGAGAACTGTACCCTTCTCTAGAATCAAATCTCTGATCACTCGCACTAACCAGTAGCAATTTCAACTGCGGGACAAGGTTTATACCATATATTTGAGAAGCAAGGAGGCTCTAGTCTCATCTCAGCGTATACAAGCTTGTGATGAACAAAACCGTGTCCGTGTTTTTTTTTTTTTTTTTTTTTTTTCAGGATTCATCCGGTCCCTCCACATTCTCATTCTAAAATTATTTCATAATCAGTACTTTCATTAATCGTCCGTTTTCTTTACTCTAACCATGCGACATTGAATTAAAGAATTCATTTTAATTTTTACAAATTTGAGGACATGTCCTTCATCGTTAATGTATTCTTGTCCGAATCTCCAAATTCAACGTAAAAGATTTTTTTTTTTTTTAATGCGCTTTCTTTAAAAACAAATGAAACAAAATAAAACGCAAATGGTACTAAAGTAATTCTGTTTTAAAAGAAATTCATCTTGAAATATTGAGATTTTTTTCTTTTTTAGTATGGTTTCACTTACTTTTGTTAAATTTTTAAAGAAAGTAGATTTTCAAAGTATTATTTTTCGCACGATTTGCTTATTTTATTATTATTTTTTTTTTTTAAAAAGAAAGCATTTTCGATTTTCTTTTTCAAGCATTATGAAAAACGGTGAAAATCTGAAATTTTGTTCGAACTTGTGAATTTTAATCTCTGTATATTAGATAATTTTGCTTTACTCAAGAGTAAAGATTCTTGCAAGGCTGATATCGATCTTTAAAATCAAAAACGAGATCTAATCAATAAACTTGTAGGTACTCACTTTCGCTTTCACTCCTCAATATTTTTATTGATCATTATTGCTAAAATTTATTAATAAAAATATTATGGAGGAAATGTGAGTACCTGAAGATTATTGACAATATTATTGTTCAAGCGCTACACATTACAAGAAATCTATCTTTAAAAATATATAAAAGTAACAATAGAATATTGTATTGTTAACCGACTTATGTCACTATGCAAACTTTCATCACTGTATGACGTTGGGAAATGAATTAAATATACGTTGCAAGATTTGAGGACACGGTTGTATTATATAATAACAAGTTAAAGAAAAGCATGTAATAACGAAATTTTAATTAATTTTTGATTCATATTATTATCGAAATGAGACCTTAAAATTTCCCCTATTTTTCCACGCTTTTTTATTGACTTGCCATGATTGAAATCAAATTTCTTAATATTCTCTTTGCCTGTGATTACTCTGAAAGAACAATATCTTAAATTTAGTATGCTTAAAAGATATTTTTTTTTCTCTTGTAGGTAGAAATTGCATTCGAGGACGCCCCAATTTACTCACGAGAGGGCAAGTGGATGTTGAACTATATTGAATTTTGCAAGATGTTGTCTGGTGTTCGAAAGAAGTCGGAATAATTTCCTTCTTTATAATAAAAAGAAAACTTAAAAGAATGTCTCTGTGTAACGAAAGAACACTTTGGCTAGGGTAGTTCCTATTGGCAGAACTTACAGTACATAAATATAGCAAGTATTTATAAATATTTTTTTCCTACAGTTAACTATAAAAGACAGCACAGACCATTTTGAAGATGTTGTCAAAGATTTATCTATTATTGACACAAAACTTGTGTAAACAACCTTTTCAAGAATGTGTATTAGTAGTCTACTTTCTAATGTAAATTACTTTATTAAAACAGGTACGTTGGAAGTTGATTGGAAACATGACACAATTACTTGATAACATTCATATGAATGAACTGTTGAATTATTTCTACACTATTTGATCCTTATATGTTTCGAAATTTGTATGTATGAAGTAAAAAAACAATTATGAACTGAATATTTGTACATTTTATTATTTCTGGCTTTTCCTTGAAATGTTCACCTGAACTTTATCTTTCTTTTATTTTATTTATTTATTTTTTAAATTGGCATTGTACTCTCATCTTTAAACAGCATTTACAGACTTTTTAAGAAATGCCAATATCTCACACATACCTTAAGCTATGTCCAGAATCTGTATAATATATTGTGTACGTTTAGAACTATAATGGTATGAGATACGAATGTACTTATATTATAATGATAAGAAATTAGATACGCGGGTTGGGATGCCAGTTTTAGCTTGCGGGTAAAGTTCATTGAAATATTACTGCATCCCTCAGTACTAAAAAATTATCAAAATTTCTAAATTTGAGATTAATGATATACTGCTTAAAAAAAAAAAAATTAGAATATATTGTTATTCTGTAAAGATGTATCCGGAGCCTCCACCATGTTATTCTGTGAAGAATACTAAATACTGGAGTGTCAACTGAAAATCGAACTCTTGATTGCAGGCTCTCAAGTCTATCGAAATATTACGCTGATTTGTCTCAGAATATTATGAGCAGTGATGAAAATTTTCCGATTCATAAAAACATACTCCACTTATTCCTACATCGTTGTATAGCCGTGATGTGAGGTGGAAAATTTTCTTCTATATTTTTCCGGAAAATTTTCCGTTCTTAGCAAATATCAGTGATCAAGTAATAATTCCTCAGTATTCGTGAATTGATTAAATTCATGTATAGAAACGTTAAAAATTGAAAGATTGTTTAAAGAATCTGAAAATTTTCATGGCTCAGACAATTTTTAGTACTATGTAGGAACAAGTGAAACAATTTTTCATGAATCGAAGAATTGTCTGTCCTGCACAGTGATGAAAATTTTCCGGAAAATTTTGAAACGGAAAATTTTCCGATTCATAAAAACATGACTTATTCCTACATTGTTGTTTAGCCGTGATGTGAGGTGGAAAATTTTCTTCTATATTTTTCCGGAAAACTTTCCGTTCTTAAGAAATATCAATGATCAAGTAACAGTTCTCAGTATTCATAAAATTGATTGAAATCATGTATAAAAATGTTAAAAAGTGAAAGATCGTTTAAAGAATCTGAAAATTTTCATGGCTCACACAATTTGCAGTACTATGTAGGAACAAGTGAAACAATGTTTCATAAATCGAAAGATTTTGTGTCTTGTATGGAAAAATTGAACTTTTTATGAGTCGGAAAATTTTCATCATTTTGAAGCAAAAAGTAAAACAACTTTTTGTGAATCGGAAAGTTTTATTGCTCTATAAAAACAAATTTTCATCACGATGTAGAAATAAGTGAAAACACTTTTCATAATCCGGACAGTTTTGGATATTATGTATAGTGATGTTAGGTGGAAAATTTTCCACTATATTTAACTGCACATTGAGATATACAATTCCTGTAGAGGAAAATTAGACAACAACAAATCATAATTTTCCAATTAGATTTCGGGAACTAGAAAATTTTCTAATATTTCAAGTTGGGAAGTAAAAATTTACATAGTGTTTCTCTCTCTCTCTATTAGATCTACTTATTTATAAATGTTGCAGAATGTAAATCTATAAAATCTCTGAGAAAACCGTCTTACGCGTATTAAACTGACGAAATCTAATATTGTAAGATGAAAGGTGGATTCTGAGGGAAGAACGCATTGAAGTTTTTGAAACATTCTTGAAATGAAAAATCGTTAGATTTTCACTTCATGAAACTTTTTAAGACAATATTTACTACCAATAAATTTTATAGCTAAACAACGATATAGGAATAAGTGGAGTATGTTTCTATGAATCGGAAAACATTCATGACTTTTAATAAACTGAAATTTTAAATAATAGAATGGGATATTTGTACTCTACGAACTCATGTTCTCTGCATTTGGTATACACACACACACACACAAAGAGAGAGAGAGAGAGAGGAGTTGAATTGAGTTGATTTTGAGTTAACGTCCCTTTCAGTAGCGAGACTATATAAGACGGGACCAACTGATTAACGTGAAATCCGAACTACATGAGCTCCCGCTGGGAATCGAAGCCAGGTCTTCCATGCCAAAGGCGCCTATGCTAACCGCTTAGCAACGGAGCTCGCAGATGAAAAGAGAGAGAGAAACACTGTGTAAAATTTTACTTCTCAACTTGAAATATTAGAAAATTTTCCGGTTCCCGAAAGCTAATTGGAAAATTATAATTTGTTGCTGACTAACTTGCCTCTACAAAAATTCAATTTTGTAGCTGAATGTGCAGTTAAATATAGTGGAAAATTTTCCACCTAACATCACTATACATAATATCCAAAATTGTCCAGCTTATGAAAAGTTTTTTCCACTTGTTTCTACATCGTGATGAAAATTTTCCGATCTATGAAAATTCCTTTCACTTGTTTCTACAGAGCAATAAACTTTCTGATTCACAAAAGTTGTTTTACTCTTTGCTTCAAAATGATGAATTTTTCCGACTCATAAAAAGTTCAAATTTTCCATATAAGACAGAAAATATTTCGATTCATTAAAAATTGTTTAACTTGTTCTTACATAGTATTGAAAATTGTGTAAGCCATGAAAATTTTCAGATTCTTTAAACGATCTTTCCCTTTTTTACATTTCTGTACATGAATTCAACTAATTTTATGACTACTGATGAATTGTTACTTGATTACTGATATTTTTTAGAACGGAAAATTTTCCGGAAAAATATAGCGGAAAATTTTCCGGAATATTTTCCACCTCACATCACTAATTGTGAGAGATAGAAACAAACATGAATTGAAGAGAATAGGAAATTGACAATTAAGTGATAAAGAGGTTTTGATTTCATTATTTCTTCTCGTAAAGTGTGTAAAGCTGTGCTTGAGATACGAAGCAAGGAATCTGAAATTATCAGATTAATATGAAAAGGCACTTAACATTGTATTTCTTGTAGTACTTGAAGTAAACCTCGAAGTCTCTGTCTATTTTTGACTTGCGTAACTTATAGACGAATGACAAGTTTAGAGCTGAAGTGTAGACTTGAAGTATGTGTCGAATGAACGTAAATGATCCTTTTTATATAAAACTGCGGAATGTATTCCGCATGCCTTTTATATTTCCTTGTCTGGAAGTTCCATGTGTATCTCCCATAGAATAAAATAAGCTTTGGATTTATTTCAACAAACCGGTTTAGATTTTGGAAACAACCCTAACTTAATTCATTCAATTCAAACAGTTGTTATTTTGCACTCAAGCCAGCATTGATTGTTAACATAAAATTCACAAAAATTTAAATATTTACAATGATTTCGTTTTTTTTTAATTTGGAATACTACAATATTATATATATATATATATATATATATATATATATATATATATATATATATATATATATTATAGTATACCAAATTTTAAAAAAAGAAATCATTGTAAATATTTAATTTTTTGTGAAATTTATGTTAATGATAGTTATGAAGAATAAAATACGAAGATGATCTAGGTTCGAGAAATCTTTAAATGTACAGAATTCTTAAGATTGAAAATGCCTTTATTCTTAATGACTATTACATAGCCGAAGAAGTAAGATTTTCCGAATACTCTCATTGCATATCAGTTGATTGTTCCTCAATAAAAGGATTATTTTTCATACACAGGTAGAAACGTACTTAAGAACACCCAGTAGGAATTCTCGGATCTAATCTTAGCATAGGTTTCTTAGAGTATAATCTCTGCTCTATATTTTCAAAACATATAATTATTCTCAATCAAAGAACTACGATAGTACATAAGAAGAAGACACTAATAGTCCTTACATAGTGTCCATGTAACGTTCTGAAGAGTCTTCCATCACTTTTAATAGTACATATAAATACCAAGTGTCCAGCATTTGTTCACGTTATTCGTGTCTGTGATAAAGATAAGAAAAACGAAACAAAGGGAAAAACAGTAATACAGATTAGTAATACTAAATATTTGCTTCCGTTAGACTTGACTTTAATTATACTAGCTCTTAATTACATCTCAATCCTAATGACGTACTTGAAATGAAAAATGAAATGAAATCTTTAAGTTTAACGTCCAACGGTTATGCCAGTTAGGCTAAAGGAGACGGTGGTAATGAGAAATGAGTGAAATGGTGGAATGAAGAAAGTGGGAGGAAACGGGAGAACCCCGAGAAAACCCACGAGCACGGTGTTTGTTTACCACAAAGTCCACACGGCGCGAGCTGGGATCGAACCAGGGACCCCAAGCACCGGAGGTGAACGCTCTACCAGTGAGCCACCGCGCCCCCAGTGACGTACTTGAATTCTATTAATTATTCTGAAACAAATCATATCAAGTCAGATGCGGCAACATGCTACCCTCGTAAGTAAGAAATTTTGAATTTATAAATGAAAAACATGAAAACTTCCTGTGAATCACGCTAATTCTCCAATATATAAACGAAACTCGAGTAGTTTCAATTCCTTCTCATGATACACAATTATCAACAGTTATACAGGATTTAGCGAAGACGAACATTGGGAGAGAAAACAAATAATAATAATAATAATAATAATAATAATAATAATAATAATAATAATAATAATAATAATACATTAGGTAGCAAACTCTTAATAACAGAATTCGAAAAATGGTCAATTTAGAAGATAAAAGTACTTTGAAACCTTAAATAAAATAAATAAATAAATAAATTTAAAAAAACTATCTCATTCAAGACACAAATAGCTTTAAATGCCAAATAATGGAAATTATAGAATCTATTACAGCAGTATTCAGTGAAATAGTGTGCTACGCCAGCGGTTCTCGAACTTTATAATTATACTTATGAATTTGAAAATGATAGATTTCATCCTAGATGAATCATTAGCACAATAGCTATTCATTGGTAATATTGATCTGAACTAATTGCCCAGTTTTCTATGTTGTACGTTAGTACAATCAGTTCATTAAATTGACTGCTTATTTTGAAAGTCTCAACCAGTGGCGTATTTACGATTTTGTTTCGGGAGGGGCTTTACTAACTTTCGGGGGGGGGGGCTTTGCCTGAAAATGTGAAAATTCTGCAAGATATTTCATATACTTTACTATAGTAAGTACGATTTCGGGGGGCTTAAGCCCGGAAGCCCCCCCACTAAATACACCACTGGTCTCAACATTTTCCTCTCTGCCTTCTCAACAGAGATAATTATATTATTTTTATACAAAAATATCGTATATAAAATCACCCTCGAATTTTCACGTTCTGTGTAATGATAAAGGTCTTACTCTTGTAATAGCGTTATCTCGTTATTACTAATATTGTATTAAATTAAAGCATACAATATATTCGTACTTAATTTCCTATGTATGTGGTTGTCAATTACGAATAGCCTAAATCCTAGGACAAAGTTCCATATACTAGTAAATATATTGTTCTGTATATTTATTATTGTATAATGTTATGGTTTCTGAATTTATTGAGAATAACCAACTTTCCTTCTCTACCTCTAAAGAGAAGGCAGCACTTCCTTTCTTTCTCGGGACGAGGATATTCCTTATTTCAGGTATCCAAATTTCTATTTGTATAATGGTTTCCCATATAAAGTACCTATTCTACTGTAGAAAAGCTCTGAGACCTACAAAACAAAAGGGTAAGTTTGTCGGACGAGTGGATCCGCAAAAACAGGTTAGGAAACTTAGAATGAACGTTAATAAAGAAGAATAAATGGCAGGTTAGGAAACTTAGAATGAACGTTAATAAAGAAGAATAAATGGCAATCTTCTCGCGACATTTTAAGCGCACATATACAAAATAGTAAAAACACAAACACGCTAAAATAAAGTCTCACTAAAAAATGAAATGAAATCTTTGAATTTTACGTCCCACGGTTATGCCAGTTAGACTAAAGGAGACGGTGATGATGAGTAATGAATGAAATGGTGGAATGAAGAAAGTGGGAGGAAACGGGAGAACCCCGAGGAAACCCACGCACACGGTGTTTGTCCACCACAAAGTTCACTTGGCGGGGGCTGGGATCGAACCCGGGACCCCAAGCACCAGAGGTGAACGCTCTACCACTGAGCCACCGCGGCCCCAAGTCTCACAAGAACACTTTCGCTGAACCTTCATCAGGTAGGCAGAAAAGAGTTAAAAATAAAGTGGTAGTAGCTCTGAGGCGTGCAAGCTGGCACATGTTTGAATACAGAATAACGTAACTATATATATTTACTATATATAGTATATATGGACCACTTAATCCATCCACGAGAATATATCGAAAACTCACACCGAATAATAATAATAATAAGAAGAAGAAGAAGAAGAAGAAGAAACTCGTGAATGAAATTTGTTCGTCTCGAACGAATTGGAACTGCGAACAACTTCGAAATTTTAAATGGAAACCCTAGTTTTTATTGCGGACTCGGATTTTCTAGATTAAAATGGTCTGCCATGAATATAGTTTGAATGGTTATACCAGATGAAGTCAAGGACATATGGAGATTTTAAGCAAGATATAGGCTATGAGGTTTTTTAGTACGTCTGTATTGAAAAATGCCAGAGTTTCGACAAGGCCTTTTATCTTCCTCAGTGGCGTAGATGTTAAAACGTCCTGTCGAAGCTGTTCAGCACTTTTTGAATCAAAATGTATTAAATGTTAGTCTGGGTTTGTTAATCGTTAAATATTAATAGGTGTAAATTTATTTAATTAAGTAAATAAAGAGATAGAAGGCTTGTTGGGTTTGAAGTATGGATAGACGATGGATATTTGATTTTAAATTGATTCTGAAAGGTGAACCCAAGTCTTTAGCCGACAAATGACTCAGATGGACCTTGTAGAGAAAAAAGAGCTCCCATTTAAAAGTGTTTAGAATTAAGAGCTCTAAACTAGAGGAGAGAAGGTAACAGTGATACTTTTTTTTTCTTTTTCAAATCGTCATAAACGCACTTGTATCAATATTTTCTATAATTTCCTTTGTATACTGGGGTTATGGCCGTCCGCAGCGGAAGAAAGGGGGGCACTTACTCTCTTCCTTGGGTTTTCGAAGCGTTTCAAGTTGTTGGAAATTTGATAAATCATGAAAGGGAAATGATTTCTAATGTCCAAGAAATGGTTAACGCAACGAACAGGTAACTGGACAAAAGAATATTTTTCTTTCAGTCTCTCTCTTCAAGTTCAAACTGCTCTTTTATTTATTTATTTATTTATTTTGTTTTGTTTTGTTTTCCCTAGCAAATCATGCCCACCACTCCGGCCAACAAAGTAACATAAACAAATTATAAGAAATGAGTACATTTTTCCTCTTACTACCTGAGACATCACTGACCTTTTCCAATACTATTCGAAACAGATTTATATAGCATATCGCGACAATTTCGTTCACATCTACCTGGAATGTCATACCTTTTCTGTTATACAACGTATACACAGAATTCCCTCGTGGATATGTGATTACCATACCAGCCTACGGCATTCGATACCTGTGTTTAATACCCGGTGGGAGCTCGTGAGGTTCGGATTCCACTCGGTACTGAACGGGACGCTAAACTCCAAATCAACCAACGTAGTATGCACAGAAAGTTTTAGTCTACTGTCTATGAAATAATTAAATCCACTTAGGTCAATTGTGGCCTGCGTATGATAGAATGCTTATTAAAATTAGGACTATTTTGAGGGTACTGGCTAAAATTAAAGTGATTTAGGATTGGAATTTTGGTTGATACCTAGACATGTAACAATATTTTTCTTTTTATATATATTTTATATATATATATATATATATATATATATATATATATATATATATATAAAATCAGCTACGCACCATCTCGATGTTCTTCACTGGTGACCAATAGTGAGACAAAAGTGAGACAAAAGAGTTTGGCTTATTTCTAGGTATCACAAGCAAAATATGTAATATATTTCTTGTAGATCAGGTATCAATTGATAGATTAACATACGTTACCACAGTGAAAAAAATCTTTCTTACAGTTTGAAAACAAGTGTCGTATTGTTATTTGATATCTTCTGATAATCATACACATTCTTGACTGAGTCAGTCTACGAGTTTTGGAATCAAGCATGAGCTCGAACGTTTTACTTATTAAATGAAATACTGAGACTTTCACTTAAATATTAAGTAAAATCGTTAATTGCCACTGAGATACTTGAAGTAAAGATTACAGTATTTAGTGTGTAAAGTCAGGTCACGATCACAATCATCACACGAAAACACTGTCTCAGTGTTCTCCATAAAGGAGACAACTGAGACAAGACTATTTAGGTTCTTTCTCTACGTCTTATAGAAAATATATGAGATAATTGTTTTAGAGTAAATGATAAATTAGACTTATCTTCAGTCAAGGATGCTGCAGGATTTATTCCAGGGGGAAGGGGGCAAAAGACAGACCCAAGCATAGTCGAAAATCAGTGGCGTATTTAGGGGGGACTATCGGTTCAAGTCCCTCCCGAAATATATATTTAGTGTTTTTCGCATTCCACGTACAACAACAATCCTTCTTCCATTTCTAAGAATTTCATTGACTTTCCAATTTCTTATGCTCTTTGTTCAAAAATAATACACTCCATGTAAGAACTGCGTTCTTTTTCTCTTTCCTTCGTTCATTCTACTTTTCTGTTTCTTTTTCTTAGTTGTTACTTTCTTTCGTTTCTCCTATCATACTTTCGACCGTTGTTAGTTGTGATCCAACTCTGCCGTCGTCAGTAAAACCAAAACTACGAGGAGCTGATACGTGAAACTGGTGTTCCACACCAACTTGCATGGATATCAACATAATGGGACTTCAGTTATTATAGCAAAGGAATATTTACATCGTTTAGTTATAAAGAAAGGTAAATGTTTGAATTAAAGAAAATCAAGAGTAGGGAATAAGTAGGTCGGGAAATTAGGTAACTAAAAGAATGGTTCCTTTTTCTTCTATGAATAGAATAAAAGGTTAAATTCACTGCTAAGTTTTGGTGTGTATCATATCACATAAGATTCAGCAGTCTGCAATTCTTGCCATTAAAACTGCAATCAGTATATTTCAACTTCAACTTCTCTCAACATTTTCTTTCAGGTTAAAAGGTATACAGATAAAACTGAGTAGTTTTTTTTTTTTTTTTTTTTTTTTTCTAAAATGAAATCAATTAAGTTGAAATGAGATTACAAATATTCAACGTGTATTTGCAGGAGCGTCATTTCAGATTTGCCTGGGGGGTAATACAAATATTAAAGAAAGGAAAATGAACTTCATTAAAATTTACCGGCTCCCAAAAGCAAAAATTTAATTGCTTATTCACGTGTTGTGCATAGCCCCCCATCCCCACCCAGAAAGAAAATCTTAAATACGCCACTGCCACAAATATACACACACTTCGATGCAGTGTACATATAATACATCAAGTACGAGGGCTATCCAGAAAGTAGATTACGTTTTGGAATAAAAAATCAACAAAGTATAGGAAACAAATTTTATTATATACAGATGAAAGCCACACACAAATACTACTTTTCGACATAGTCACCATTCAAATTAAGGCATTTATCGTAGCGATGTACGAGCTTGGAAATTCCTTCGTCGAAAAATTCGGCCGCCTGCGACTTCAACCACTTCGTTACCTCTTCTTGCAGCTGTTCGACGTCATCAAAACGCTGCATAGCCAGCCACTTCTTCATTGCTGGGAATAGGTGGAAGTCGCTCGGTGCCAGGTCGTTATTGTGAACTTTCGATTTTCACGGACTTTAACATCGACTTTTTCGACAAGTTCGGCAGTCACTTTGCTGGGTCTCCCACTTCGATCTTCGTCGTGAACATTGGTTCGGCCATTTTTAAATCTTATGACCCACTGTCGCACTCCAAAGTCCGATAATGTTGTCCCCATACACTTCACACAGCTGCCGATAGATTTCTATCGGTTTACAGTTTTTTGCTGTCAGAAACCTTATTACTGCACGCACCTCGCAGCTCGCGGGATTTTCAATTAACGCAGACATTTCAAACCGTCACAGTATCTTAACGGAGCACAGCACGAACCTCTCACTAGCACGGCTAGATGCCGACTGAGCTGCGCAACGCTCTGATCCCAAGATGGCCGCGCTAGCCCCGCCCCTAGCGGACACAGACGAAAACGTAATCTACTTTCTGGATAGCCCTCGTAAAACACAAATATTTAGTCATATATCCCTATTAACTACAGTAAATAAACCTATAATACTATCATATTTAATATGAATATATTAACTACTATAGAATGAGAACAAATTAGATGTTTTTTGACATGTTTCTGCTGTCGATGAGTTGGAGGCACAGATTCTGTTAGAGAATTATGCGACTTCAGTAACAGCTATTTATGAAGAGTTTTCCTTCTGAATTGTTTTTCGGTATATTTGAATATTAATATAATATAAAAAATCTAAATGTTTTACAGCAAATCGCTGTGCAGAACAGAGCAACGCACACATTCAATATTCTCTGGAGTTCAAACAGTACGTGGTTTTTCTGAAGGTTTCTTCTTAATGGCTAAAGCTATTTCCCGAAGTTTTCTAAGCCACAACAAATTGATATTGGGCTTGGAACAATATTATTCTGATGAATGTTGAACTGTCAGCTAAATGCACGCTGAGTAACCATTGACTCATATTTTATTAAAAAATTGTCTCCAAGATGAATGCTCGATGTTTTGCTGGCCTACACTCCATGACGACTGAAATGTCATGGCGAACTGGCTACAATGTCACAGTCACCCTCAACAATTACGTCTATGAAGGATTGATCTAAAAAGCGAAAGAAAAAAAATGTGAAAGCTTTCATTTTACGCTGGTCGTGAATATGGCTCAGGGACATGGGAAAAACGTCTGAAAAATTTAAAACTGTAGTTTTCAAAAGGTATGTGCGATATATTCCATTAGTAAATATTGTAAAGAAAACGCTTTGAGTTATAGTTCAATTCGGATGTAAAAGACAATAAGTAAAATAATCAGTCTGGTTACAATTTTAATTTGAAAACAGTGAAGTTTCTCTGCAGGATCCTTTATAACATTACAAGTGAAAATATTATTTGGATATTAGATTCACAGAAAAAAAAAATATTAATTCTTAGATGAAGAAAACTTTTTCTACACTTACACGATTAAAACACAATATTTTTTCTTCAAAGACTTTATTTTATTCTTGAAATTAATACAAATTGTTACATTTCTCTACAACGATAGTAAAATACAGACCAAAAAGCTGTTTTATATACAAAAGAAATAATGCTTTCAAGTCATGTTTCAATCACAACAAATTATGAGAGAATACTTACAAATTGTGAGATGTTGAGAACATGCGCATACATTTCAACATTAAAAAAATGCATTTTCGTAAATTTTGCAAAGAAATTACTGACCTTATTACGAAATCATTAAAAACAAAGAATATCATTCCTCTGTCAAAATTCCAATAAGTTTTACTATTTTACACAGAAATGTATAACACATAATAATGGAATGATGGAATATGGTTTTATTACCCAGCTCCGCCAAGTGGGCTTTGTGGTGAATAAACATCGTATAAGTGAGTTATCGGGATTCTACCGTTTCCTCCCACTTTCTTCATTCCACCATTCTCATCCATCCCATCATCACCGTCTTCCTTACCTCGGTGCATAGTCGTGGAAGGTTAGACATTAAACTAAAACAAATAAAATATTAACAATAGAAGTTTTGTTGAAGGCATTGGATATTTATTACTAATTTTATCACCTCAAAGTAATGACTGCTTTCACGGTATAATAACAACTAAACTAAGAAATTTCATAGGAAACTAATTATTTTTAAGAAACAATATAAATCTAACGCTACTATACAAATCTACCGCAAGTTAAATTGTCATATCTTGCATTAGATATAATAATAATAACTTTCACATAATAAGTATTCAAAGACATGTTTTGGATTTACATACCATTCCTAAAAGTATTCCTCGTCAGAGAAATCAGAGAAGACCTACAAACACGCATAAAACAAGTGCTCATTGATGGTCTCAATTAAAAAAGGTATAATTTGTGCCACAAATTTTTAAATAGAAGTACCTTCTGTATGCATGCTGCAATATCATTCCGTACAGAGGTCCATTTTTTTAAAAATATTTTAAAAAAAAGTGCACTTCGACAATTCTAAAGAAGAAATTCGTGTTTCTTTTAAAAACTGTTTTATGGTATGTATGTAGATTTTTCTCACTGGACCACTCAACAGAAAACATAAATGAATAAATACCAAAACTGTTTAAGTTCTTTAAAAATCAATACATTACAATGAATATCATAAGTTAAAAATTGCAATTAATGATAAACAGACTTGATTCCTTCTATACACGTATTTCAAAGTGAAAACATAAAAGCAGAACTAAACTATTTTGCTACGAACGATTATATATATATAACAATAAATAAAATAAAGTGTAAGAATAATTAGATATCTGAAGTATATATATGTAGGACAAACATACACAGACCTAAAAGATCTAAAGAGCTTGCCTGAGATAGTGAACAAAACAAGAAGGAATCATCAAGAATACAATTATATTATTAACTTTAAAATTCACAATTTTTTATAATTTCAATTATAAGTAAAATTGTGTTATTCGTAACAATTTGTTTGCAATACACAAGATTTTGGACTGCAAAGCAGATAAATACGAAACTGATTCTGGAGATAGCATTGGTTAATGGTAACCTATGATAGAAGTTTTTCAAATGATCCTGACAGGGAAAACTGACTTCTCGAAGGGTTAGTTATCATGAGTCCGTGACTCCATCATAACTCACATCTTATTTGGTGAAATTGTGACACAGAGAACAAGATATTTAGCATAAATTGCAAAGTTATCGCAATCAAATAAGTGTTCTCTATTGTGGATTTGCATCTTCGAAGATTATCATTGTTCACGAACTCGAATTTTGAAGCATATTATTATAATTACATAAATAATTAATTTTGTTACCAACTGAATCTCCTCAGGCTACGAAAATATAGTAGAAATTGAAATCTAGTTTGTAGTCGATAAGTAGGTGTATGCTATACGCTTTTTTTTGGAAATTTTTATATTGAGAATATTAATTAATCCAAAATGGTTAATTGACTGATTTGTATTTACGTCCTTTGTCAGCAGCACGGTTATATAGGATAAGACGTACAGTTTAGAATTGAATTTGAACCACTATAGTGTGTTCGATGCTCTCCAGGATTCGAACTCGGGAATGTCCACCGATGCATGCATACTATTCAGTATGGCAACAAGAAGAGTTAAACCTGATTTAAACTATTCGCTGAGCAAAACAATATGTTTATTGTAAAGTGTAACAGTCTCGCCAACTATACACTTCATCAGGATACACAGGTAGTGACAGATTTAATATACGAGATAGCGAAAAAAAATTCCTGATTGGCTACCAAAGGCTAGTTTAGGCTAGTTATAACATATGTATATATAGTATAAACGGAGGGAGGGGAGGAATTAACGATTTTTGTTTCTATTTTATATTTTGTTTTTTGATGAAAGGGGACTGGCTGTCGCAGCCCATGGTAGCCAATCAGGAATCAGGGAATTTTTTCGCTGTCTCATATTAAATCTGTCACTACCTGTGTATTCATAAAAGGCAACAGAGGCCATTTTCCAATCCCGGATCAACATTTTATATTCCAATGAAAGCCACATATCAATGCAAAAAGAACCGCTCGCTGACGACCAGAGCCCTGCACGGGCCGGGCGCGCCCGTTTGGCCCGGCAGATTACCCGGCCCGGCCCTGCCCGTTTCAAGTAATATCAAACTAGACCGCGCCCTAACGGGCTAGGCACATTCCGGGCCGGATACAAATGCTATAGGGCCGAATTGGGCACACGTATTTCCGGGCTGAGCCGGGCCGGATCGGAAACTAATATTGTCAGCCTATGTTAGTCGTAATGTGTTTGGGAAATTAACTCTGTATTCAAGACTGTAAAGTACTGTATTACTACTACTACTACTATTACTACTTCTACTACTACTATGACCACTGCTAATACTACTACAACTGCTACGACTTCGTGTCAGAGTTGATATGTCTGGTGGTACAGAATTTACTTTCTAAGTACAGAAAAAAGGAGAAATTAATGCTAGTTAGTATGGCCGGTCTGAGTAGAATGTGAACCCATGCTTGATCTACGAGGAACAACGTGGCTCAGTAGGTAAAGCACTCACATCTGGTGCTAGAGGTCGTCGGATCGGTCCCTGCTCGTGCTATGTAAGCTTTGTAGTGGACAAACACCGTGTGCGTGGAGTTTTCGGGTTGGTCCCGTTTCCTCCCACTGTTTTCATTCTACCAAAGCATCCCATCATCATCCATACGGGCTCAGCCGCACTTACCTAAAGAACGTATGTAAAAGTCTAGTACTTGACCTACTAAGTAGAATTTGGTACACTACCATCAGACCACGGAGGCCGGAACCGTGAACTGGTGTGTTCATAAGATCAGTGTAATTTGTAGTAATGTTCAATGAGCAAGACAAATACCAAATGGTGTTACATGTTCCTGTATTGTTTATAGTACGATACTACAAATATGATCACAAAATATAATGATCAAATAAATCACCAAGACGCCAGGGTCGATTAGGTATTTCTGGAACGGTATTCAGTGGTTGAGCGTTCACCTTTGGTGCATGGGCCCTGTTTCGATCCCAGCTCGCGCCAAGTAAACTTTGTGGTGGACAAACACCGTGTACGTGGGTTTCCTCGGGGTTCTCCCGTTTCCTCCCACTTTATTCATTCCGCCATTTTATTTATTTCCCATCATCACCATCTCATTTAGCCTACCCGCATTACTGTGGAACGTAAAACTCAAAGATTTCATTTTCATTTTTTTTTTGTTTTCGTATTACTAGTAATAGTAGTAGTGGTATTCGCTGTCGTATTAGCAATGAATAGTAGTTGTAGTAGTAGTAGTAATAGTAGTAGCAATGACAGCAATAGTGGAATTAGCACTAGCATTCGTAATCGTAATAGTAATAGTTGTATTGGCAGTAGTAGTTGTAGTATTAGTACATACGGTGTAGCAGTTTTACGTATCTTCTCTGTTACTCGTAACGCACTAATGAGTATAGTATAAGACTTTTACGTCCATGAGTTGTATTATATAATAAACATGGCTGAACAGAGCAAGCACAGATAACAAATAGACATACAGAATAGGGATATAGAAAGCAAACCTTGCGTAACCTTTCACACGATTTACCCATTCCAGAAGGACAAATAGACATTGCAATGTTATGACGACACATTTCTTATTTTCCAATGCATATTGAAGAATTGACTTGACTTATCCGACTCAGGCCGGTTTCGCCCGACCCGGGTTTGCAGGGCTCTGCTGACGACATCGTCTGGCACACCTATACATAATCAGAAACACAACAAAGGAGGGAGCCAACAAACCTAGGCCATCAAAATGGAACAAGCTAACAACCCAGCAGATACAGCTCAAACGACAGGGAAATATGCAGCAGGATAACATACTGGATACTTGCTATTTATCAACATTCAAAGACTCAGAAAAAAAAAAAAAATAGAACTTCAGGAATACATCAAAGGTCGTAACATAGACATCATCATTCTCAACGAAACAAAGCTCACTAAGAATCACAGAATCTACTTTCCCGGATATACTACAACAAGAAATGTTCACACCACCCCAACAGGAGGCATGGCTATCATCCTCAAACAGCATATCCCCCACACATTCCTATCCATTCCCTAACGTCTACAAAACATCACCTCCCTTATCACCATAAATGTAAAAATAGAAAACTCCTTCCCCTTTCTTACTCACTTAGAAACACTTCCTAGCTCCATCCAACCAGTAACCTCAACAGTCAAAGCGAATTGCTGGGAGACCGTGGCAAACAGAAATGGCTCGTAACTACTAGAAATGAAATCTGAATTTTACATCCCACGTTTATGCCGGTTAGGCTAAAGAAGACGGTGATTATGAGAAATGAATAAAAATGATGAAATGAAGTGGGAGAAAACGGGAGAACCCCGAGAAAACCCACGAGCACGGTGTTTGTCCACCACACAGTCCGCACGGCGCGAGCTGGGATCGAACCAGGGACCCCAAGCACCGGAGGTGAACGCTCTACCACTGAGCCACCGCGCCCCTCAAAACTATTAGAATACCTAATAGAGAGCACACTCCTCCAAGTTAAAGTGGAAGGGCCCACCCAAACATCCGGAGAGCAAGACCCAAAGCCTTTTAGGATACTCGTCAACGGAGCTCTTTCAAATATGCACATAACAACGGAGACCACTCCAGACCTTCAGTCTGATCACCTTGGGATACACATCCAACTGCCTATAGCTATTACGACAGAAACTCCAACACTAAAAACAATAAAATGCTTTCATGAAGCTGACTGGAACGGATACAGGCAATATATCGAGAAGAACATCACTAACCTCTGGGTGGAACACAACCCTACCAGTATAGAAAACTCTAACAACAGGATTACAACCATCATAGAAGAAGCAGACAAACCACACATCCCAACGAAAACCATAAACACGAGAGAGAAACATCTTTCTAGGCTCATAATAGAGAAGATACACCATAAATGCTGGCTCAGAAGAATATATAACAAATATCGCGATCCCGACTCAAAAACAAATATCAATAGGATGGACAGGGAAATAAAAAGGGACATCATCGGATATCACGAAGAAAACTTCATCACATTAAGTTCGAAACTAAACGAAACCAGATGCAAGACACCACAACTATTCTGGAAAGAGGTAAACAGATTCAAATCGTAAACCCTGGCTTGAATTAATACAGGAAAGCACACCAAAGGAAGAACCATGGAACTTAAAGTTAACATTATTTCTGTTGAGTAAAACAATAGAATTCTACTGTAACACGCACATGTTGGATCATGTTACGGGTTCATTCTCTAATGATAGTAGCGGCAGTATCTCCAGTAAGATAAGACAGACAAAAACTTATCACCACAACCGAAAAACTACAATTCTTCGCAACCCTCATGCAGGAGAAGTTCAGAAACAGTCCACCACAGAACCAAGAACAAGAAGAAATTCAAGAAAGAGCCGCACGAATCCGTAACATCATCAACTTCATATGGATCTGACCACAGCCGACCTACAAGACAAACAGCCAGGCAATTTAACAGTTCTATTCAACGCAATAGATTCACTAGAAGTACACAATGCACTCAAGAAAAAGAAGAACACAGCACCAGGACCATACAAAATCAACAACAAACACTTGAGGGAAGCTCCCCCCACTCTGCACAGCAAACTGGCCGCGCTATACACAGCGAGCCTCACGACGGGGTGCATTCCTTCCACATGGAAAAAAACAAACAATTACCATCCCCAAACCAGAAAAGCCAAAAACAGCTCTAAAAGCTACAGACCAATCTCCTTAACTTCTACCATCTCCAAACTTATGAAAGAAATCATGGAAATCAGGCTGCCCAAATATTTCGAGACCAGCAACCAACTTACATCTAATCAAGCAGGATTCCGTCCACACCACTCTACAATAGACTAAGTTTTCCGAATATTCAACGAGATGGAAATAGCACTCAAGAAAAAACTCAGAGAGGGGGAGGGGGCAGCTTTCTTTGACCTCACGGGAGCATTTGACGCTGTGTGGCATGAGGGACTGCTAAACAAACTCACAGATCTCAACTTGCCAACTACTATCATCAGATGGATAAACAAGTTCCTCAGCAATAGAACTGCTCAACTCAAAATAAACAATCAACTATCAGATAACCTTCCACGTTGCCAGGGGAGTTCCCCAAGGATCAACCATAGCACCTCTTCTATATATCATATATGCCAACGTCACATCGGTACCACACTTCAACGCCAACCTGGGTCTATTTGCTTATGATACTGCATACTGGACAACAGGTAAAGCAGTAGCATACATTTTGGAAAACTTACAGACACAAATTGCGTACTTCTAAACGTGGTGTGAAAAATGGAAACTCAAACTGAACTCTACAAAGAAACAAATTATCCTCTTCTATTCCGGAACAAACCACAGAGGTATCTTCAGCGACCTCGGAAGAGCAATCAAGATAGGTGACAAGTACATCAATTCCAAACCCACTGCACAATATCTAGGTGTCTCACCAGACAACAAATTAACACTCCAGCAACATATAAAACAACTAAGGAAGAAAGCCATAGGCACCATACTCGCCCTCCTCCCGCTAACTAATACTGGACACCTCGAAGAAGAAAACAAAAGATATTCCTACAAAACAGCAATAAGACTTCTGTTCCTCTATGGACATGCCATCTTCACACGAGAAAACATAGAAAAAGTTCGAAATGACAAGACCCCACAGGCCTCGCATCCCCGCCCGGAATCTCTCCTTCTCTGCGCACTGTCGTTTCTACAAGACAAACTAGCTCACTGCATTATTCTTTCCAAACAAAACACGTTACTACATTGGACAAAGCAGCCAACGGCTGGACGTCCTTTCATCTCCTTAGAAAAATGATAAACAGACACGTTTCCTTCCTTCCTTTCTTCCATTCATTCTTCGAACATACGCGCGTACTCCACGCATTAACAGAGGTAAGCTAATAGTTCACGCGATTTAAATTGAAAAATAGTGCACAGTAACTAATTAGCTGTTGGCAATGTCAGCTGCAGGACAAACAAGTTGATAGCTTGCGTTAATCACCCACGTTCGCTTAGTTTACTAAACCAAAACTACAGACTTTGCCGGTCTTTTTTTAAGACCAGACACAGACTATGTTAAGGAATAGCACTGTTCTTCTAAGAACAGCGTAATTTCCAAACTCGGCTCGTATCAGTGTCATCCACCCGCGTTAGCTGCGTTTACTAGACCAAGACTACAGGCTTTGCCGGTCTTTTTTAAGACCAGAAAGACGCTTTCAAGAACAGCGTAAATTCCGAATCCGGCTCTTATCAGGGCCAAGAGCTAAACGTATTTCCTCCCTCCCTGACAGTGCTGACAAGTGATGCACCGAACAGAGGGGTTAAACTATCCGCTTCCCAGGGTCTCACTTCATCAGGATACACAGGTAGTGACAGATTTAATATACGAGATAGCGAAAAAAAATTCCTGATTGGCTACCAAAGGTTAGTTTAGGCTAGTTATAAGATATTAATATATATAGTATAAACGGGGGGAGGGGAGGGAATTAACGATTTTTGTTTCTATTTTATATTTTGTTTTTTGATGAAAGGGGACTGGCTGTCGCAGCCCATGGTAGCCAATCAGGAATCAGGGAATTTTTTCGCTGTCTCATATTAAATCTGTCACTACCTGTGTATTCATAAAAGGCAACAGAGGCCATTTTCCAATCCCGGATCAACATTTTATATTCCAATGAAAGCCACATATCAATGCAAAAAGAACCGCTCGCTGACGACCAGAGCCCTGCACGGGCCGGGCGCGCCCGTTTGGCCCGGCAGATTACCCGGCCCGGCCCTGCCCGTTTCAAGTAATATCAAACTAGACCGCGCCCTAACGGGCTAGGCACATTCCGGGCCGGATACAAATGCTATAGGGCCGAATTGGGCACACGTATTTCCGGGCTGAGCCGGGCCGGATCGGAAACTAATATTGTCAGCCTATGTTAGTCGTAATGTGTTTGGGAAATTAACTCTGTATTCAAGACTGTAAAGTACTGTATTACTACTACTACTACTATTACTACTTCTACTACTACTATGACCACTGCTAATACTACTACAACTGCTACGACTTCGTGTCAGAGTTGATATGTCTGGTGGTACAGAATTTACTTTCTAAGTACAGAAAAAAGGAGAAATTAATGCTAGTTAGTATGGCCGGTCTGAGTAGAATGTGAACCCATGCTTGATCTACGAGGAACAACGTGGCTCAGTAGGTAAAGCACTCACATCTGGTGCTAGAGGTCGTCGGATCGGTCCCTGCTCGTGCTATGTAAGCTTTGTAGTGGACAAACACCGTGTGCGTGGAGTTTTCGGGTTGGTCCCGTTTCCTCCCACTGTTTTCATTCTACCAAAGCATCCCATCATCATCCATACGGGCTCAGCCGCACTTACCTAAAGAACGTATGTAAAAGTCTAGTACTTGACCTACTAAGTAGAATTTGGTACACTACCATCAGACCACGGAGGCCGGAACCGTGAACTGGTGTGTTCATAAGATCAGTGTAATTTGTAGTAATGTTCAATTAGCAAGACAAATACCAAATGGTGTTACATGTTCCTGTATTGTTTATAGTACGATACTACAAATATGATCACAAAATATAATGATCAAATAAATCACCAAGACGCCAGGGTCGATTAGGTATTTCTGGAACGGTATTCAGTGGTTGAGCGTTCACCTTTGGTGCATGGGCCCTGTTTCGATCCCAGCTCGCGCCAAGTAAACTTTGTGGTGGACAAACACCGTGTACGTGGGTTTCCTCGGGGTTCTCCCGTTTCCTCCCACTTTATTCATTCCGCCATTTTATTTATTTCCCATCATCACCATCTCCTTTAGCCTACCCGCATTACTGTGGAACGTAAAACTCAAAGATTTCATTTTCATTTTTTTTTTGTTTTCGTATTACTAGTAATAGTAGTAGTGGTATTCGCTGTCGTATTAGCAATGAATAGTAGTTGTAGTAGTAGTAGTAATAGTAGTATTGGCAGTAGTAGTTGTAGTATTAGTACATACGGTGTAGCAGTTTTACGTATCTTCTCTGTTACTCGTAACGCACTAATGAGTATAGTATAAGACTTTTACGTCCATGAGTTGTATTATATAATAAACATGGCTGAACAGAGCAAGCACAGATAACAAATAGACATACAGAATAGGGATATAGAAAGCAAACCTTGCGTAACCTTTCACACGATTTACCCATTCCAGAAGGACAAATAGACATTGCAATGTTATGACGACACATTTCTTATTTTTCAATGCATATTGAAGAATTGACTTGACTTATCCGACTCAGGCCGGTTTCGCCCGACCCGGGTTTGCAGGGCTCTGCTGACGACATCGTCTGGCACACCTATACATAATCAGAAACACAACAAAGGAGGGAGCCAACAAACCTAGGCCATCAAAATGGAACAAGCTAACAACCCAGCAGATACAGCTCAAACGACACAGGGAAATATGCAGCAGGATAACATACTGGATACTTGCTATTTATCAACATTCAAAGACTCAGAAAAAAAAAAAATAGAACTTCAGGAATACATCAAAGGTCGTAACATAGACATCATCATTCTCAACGAAACAAAGCTCACTAAGAATCACAGAATCTACTTTCCCGGATATACTACAACAAGAAATGTTCACACCACCCCAACAGGAGGCATGGCTATCATCCTCAAACAGCATATCCCCCACACATTCCTATCCATTCCCTAACGTCTACAAAACATCACCTCCCTTATCACCATAAATGTAAAAATAGAAAACTCCTTCCCCTTTCTTACTCACTTAGAAACACTTCCTAGCTCCATCCAACCAGTAACCTCAACAGTCAAAGCGAATTGCTGGGAGACCGTGGCAAACAGAAATGGCTCGTAACTACTAGAAATGAAATCTGAATTTTACGTCCCACGTTTATGCCGGTTAGGCTAAAGAAGACGGTGATTATGAGAAATGAATAAAAATGATGAAATGAAGTGGGAGAAAACGGGAGAACCCCGAGAAAACCCACGAGCACGGTGTTTGTCCACCACACAGTCCGCACGGCGCGAGCTGGGATCGAACCAGGGACCCCAAGCACCGGAGGTGAACGCTCTACCACTGAGCCACCGCGCCCCTCAAAACTATTAGAATACCTAATAGAGAGCACACTCCTCCAAGTTAAAGTGGAAGGGCCCACCCAAACATCCGGAGAGCAAGACCCAAAGCCTTTTAGGATACTCGTCAACGGAGCTCTTTCAAATATGCACATAACAACGGAGACCACTCCAGACCTTCAGTCTGATCACCTTGGGATACACATCCAACTGCCTATAGCTATTACGACAGAAACTCCAACACTAAAAACAATAAAATGCTTTCATGAAGCTGACTGGAACGGATACAGGCAATATATCGAGAAGAACATCACTAACCTCTGGGTGGAACACAACCCTACCAGTATAGAAAACTCTAACAACAGGATTACAACCATCATAGAAGAAGCAGACAAACCACACATCCCAACGAAAACCATAAACACGAGAGAGAAACATCTTTCTAGGCTCATAATAGAGAAGATACACCATAAATGCTGGCTCAGAAGAATATATAACAAATATCGCGATCCCGACTCAAAAACAAATATCAATAGGATGGACAGGGAAATAAAAAGGGACATCATCGGATATCACGAAGAAAACTTCATCACATTAAGTTCGAAACTAAACGAAACCAGATGCAAGACACCACAACTATTCTGGAAAGAGGTAAACAGATTCAAATCGTAAACCCTGGCTTGAATTAATACAGGAAAGCACACCAAAGGAAGAACCATGGAACTTAAAGTTAACATTATTTCTGTTGAGTAAAACAATAGAATTCTACTGTAACACGCACATGTTGGATCATGTTACGGGTTCATTCTCTAATGATAGTAGCGGCAGTATCTCCAGTAAGATAAGACAGACAAAAACTTATCACCACAACCGAAAAACTACAATTCTTCGCAACCCTCATGCAGGAGAAGTTCAGAAACAGTCCACCACAGAACCAAGAACAAGAAGAAATTCAAGAAAGAGCCGCACGAATCCGTAACATCATCAACTTCATATGGACCTGACCACAGCCGACCTACAAGACAAACAGCCAGGCAATTTAACAGTTCTATTCAACGCAATAGATTCACTAGAAGTACACAATGCACTCAAGAAAAAGAAGAACACAGCACCAGGACCATACAAAATCAACAACAAACACTTGAGGGAAGCTCCCCCCACTCTGCACAGCAAACTGGCCGCGCTATACACAGCGAGCCTCACGACGGGGTGCATTCCTTCCACATGGAAAAAAACAAACAATTACCATCCCCAAACCAGAAAAGCCAAAAACAGCTCTAAAAGCTACAGACCAATCTCCTTAACTTCTACCATCTCCAAACTTATGAAAGAAATCATGGAAATCAGGCTGCCCAAATATTTCGAGACCAGCAACCAACTTACATCTAATCAAGCAGGATTCCGTCCACACCACTCTACAATAGACTAAGTTTTCCGAATATTCAACGAGATGGAAATAGCACTCAAGAAAAAACTCAGAGAGGGGGAGGGGGCAGCTTTCTTTGACCTCACGGGAGCATTTGACGCTGTGTGGCATGAGGGACTGCTAAACAAACTCACAGATCTCAACTTGCCAACTACTATCATCAGATGGATAAACAAGTTCCTCAGCAATAGAACTGCTCAACTCAAAATAAACAATCAACTATCAGATAACCTTCCACGTTGCCAGGGGAGTTCCCCAAGGATCAACCATAGCACCTCTTCTATATATCATATATGCCAACGTCACATCGGTACCACACTTCAACGCCAACCTGGGTCTATTTGCTTATGATACTGCATACTGGACAACAGGTAAAGCAGTAGCATACATTTTGGAAAACTTACAGACACAAATTGCGTACTTCTAAACGTGGTGTGAAAAATGGAAACTCAAACTGAACTCTACAAAGAAACAAATTATCCTCTTCTATTCCGGAACAAACCACAGAGGTATCTTCAGCGACCTCGGAAGAGCAATCAAGATAGGTGACAAGTACATCAATTCCAAACCCACTGCACAATATCTAGGTGTCTCACCAGACAACAAATTAACACTCCAGCAACATATAAAACAACTAAGGAAGAAAGCCATAGGCACCATACTCGCCCTCCTCCCGCTAACTAATACTGGACACCTCGAAGAAGAAAACAAAAGATATTCCTACAAAACAGCAATAAGACTTCTGTTCCTCTATGGACATGCCATCTTCACACGAGAAAACATAGAAAAAGTTCGCAAATGACAAGACCCACAGGCCTCGCATCCCCGCCCGGAATCTCTCCTTCTCTGCGCACTGTCGTTTCTACAAGACAAACTAGCTCACTGCATTATTCTTTCCAAACAAAACACGTTACTACATTGGACAAAGCAGCCAACGGCTGGACGTCCTTTCATCTCCTTAGAAAAATGATAAACAGACACGTTTCCTTCCTTCCTTTCTTCCATTCATTCTTCGAACATACGCGCGTACTCCACGCATTAACAGAGGTAAGCTAATAGTTCACGCGATTTAAATTGAAAAATAGTGCACAGTAACTAATTAGCTGTTGGCAATGTCAGCTGCAGGACAAACAAGTTGATAGCTTGCGTTAATCACCCACGTTCGCTTAGTTTACTAAACCAAAACTACAGACTTTGCCGGTCTTTTTTAAGACCAGACACAGACTATGTTAAGGAATAGCACTGTTCTTCTAAGAACAGCGTAATTTCCAAACTCGGCTCGTATCAGTGTCATCCACCCGCGTTAGCTGCGTTTACTAGACCAAGACTACAGGCTTTGCCGGTCTTTTTTAAGACCAGAAAGACGCTTTCAAGAACAGCGTAAATTCCGAATCCGGCTCTTATCAGGGCCAAGAGCTAAACGTATTTCCTCCCTCCCTGACAGTGCTGACAAGTGATGCACCGAACAGAGGGGTTAAACTATCCGCTTCCCAGGGTCTCACTTCATCAGGATACACAGGTAGTGACAGATTTAATATACGAGATAGCGAAAAAAAATTCCTGATTGGCTACCAAAGGTTAGTTTAGGCTAGTTATAAGATATTAATATATATAGTATAAACGGGGGGAGGGGAGGGAATTAACGATTTTTGTTTCTATTTTATATTTTGTTTTTTGATGAAAGGGGACTGGCTGTCGCAGCCCATGGTAGCCAATCAGGAATCAGGGAATTTTTTCGCTGTCTCATATTAAATCTGTCACTACCTGTGTATTCATAAAAGGCAACAGAGGCCATTTTCCAATCCCGGATCAACATTTTATATTCCAATGAAAGCCACATATCAATGCAAAAAGAACCGCTCGCTGACGACCAGAGCCCTGCACGGGCCGGGCGCGCCCGTTTGGCCCGGCAGATTACCCGGCCCGGCCCTGCCCGTTTCAAGTAATATCAAACTAGACCGCGCCCTAACGGGCTAGGCACATTCCGGGCCGGATACAAATGCTATAGGGCCGAATTGGGCACACGTATTTCCGGGCTGAGCCGGGCCGGATCGGAAACTAATATTGTCAGCCTATGTTAGTCGTAATGTGTTTGGGAAATTAACTCTGTATTCAAGACTGTAAAGTACTGTATTACTACTACTACTACTATTACTACTTCTACTACTACTATGACCACTGCTAATACTACTACAACTGCTACGACTTCGTGTCAGAGTTGATATGTCTGGTGGTACAGAATTTACTTTCTAAGTACAGAAAAAAGGAGAAATTAATGCTAGTTAGTATGGCCGGTCTGAGTAGAATGTGAACCCATGCTTGATCTACGAGGAACAACGTGGCTCAGTAGGTAAAGCACTCACATCTGGTGCTAGAGGTCGTCGGATCGGTCCCTGCTCGTGCTATGTAAGCTTTGTAGTGGACAAACACCGTGTGCGTGGAGTTTTCGGGTTGGTCCCGTTTCCTCCCACTGTTTTCATTCTACCAAAGCATCCCATCATCATCCATACGGGCTCAGCCGCACTTACCTAAAGAACGTATGTAAAAGTCTAGTACTTGACCTACTAAGTAGAATTTGGTACACTACCATCAGACCACGGAGGCCGGAACCGTGAACTGGTGTGTTCATAAGATCAGTGTAATTTGTAGTAATGTTCAATGAGCAAGACAAATACCAAATGGTGTTACATGTTCCTGTATTGTTTATAGTACGATACTACAAATATGATCACAAAATATAATGATCAAATAAATCACCAAGACGCCAGGGTCGATTAGGTATTTCTGGAACGGTATTCAGTGGTTGAGCGTTCACCTTTGGTGCATGGGCCCTGTTTCGATCCCAGCTCGCGCCAAGTAAACTTTGTGGTGGACAAACACCGTGTACGTGGGTTTCCTCGGGGTTCTCCCGTTTCCTCCCACTTTATTCATTCCGCCATTTTATTTATTTCCCATCATCACCATCTCCTTTAGCCTACCCGCATTACTGTGGAACGTAAAACTCAAAGATTTCATTTTCATTTTTTTTTTGTTTTCGTATTACTAGTAATAGTAGTAGTGGTATTCGCTGTCGTATTAGCAATGAATAGTAGTTGTAGTAGTAGTAGTAATAGTAGTATTGGCAGTAGTAGTTGTAGTATTAGTACATACGGTGTAGCAGTTTTACGTATCTTCTCTGTTACTCGTAACGCACTAATGAGTATAGTATAAGACTTTTACGTCCATGAGTTGTATTATATAATAAACATGGCTGAACAGAGCAAGCACAGATAACAAATAGACATACAGAATAGGGATATAGAAAGCAAACCTTGCGTAACCTTTCACACGATTTACCCATTCCAGAAGGACAAATAGACATTGCAATGTTATGACGACACATTTCTTATTTTCCAATGCATATTGAAGAATTGACTTGACTTATCCGACTCAGGCCGGTTTCGCCCGACCCGGGTTTGCAGGGCTCTGCTGACGACATCGTCTGGCACACCTATACATAATCAGAAACACAACAAAGGAGGGAGCCAACAAACCTAGGCCATCAAAATGGAACAAGCTAACAACCCAGCAGATACAGCTCAAACGACACAGGGAAATATGCAGCAGGATAACATACTGGATACTTGCTATTTATCAACATTCAAAGACTCAGAAAAAAAAAAAAATAGAACTTCAGGAATACATCAAAGGTCGTAACATAGACATCATCATTCTCAACGAAACAAAGCTCACTAAGAATCACAGAATCTACTTTCCCGGATATACTACAACAAGAAATGTTCACACCACCCCAACAGGAGGCATGGCTATCATCCTCAAACAGCATATCCCCCACACATTCCTATCCATTCCCTAACGTCTACAAAACATCACCTCCCTTATCACCATAAATGTAAAAATAGAAAACTCCTTCCCCTTTCTTACTCACTTAGAAACACTTCCTAGCTCCATCCAACCAGTAACCTCAACAGTCAAAGCGAATTGCTGGGAGACCGTGGCAAACAGAAATGGCTCGTAACTACTAGAAATGAAATCTGAATTTTACGTCCCACGTTTATGCCGGTTAGGCTAAAGAAGACGGTGATTATGAGAAATGAATAAAAATGATGAAATGAAGTGGGAGAAAACGGGAGAACCCCGAGAAAACCCACGAGCACGGTGTTTGTCCACCACACAGTCCGCACGGCGCGAGCTGGGATCGAACCAGGGACCCCAAGCACCGGAGGTGAACGCTCTACCACTGAGCCACCGCGCCCCTCAAAACTATTAGAATACCTAATAGAGAGCACACTCCTCCAAGTTAAAGTGGAAGGGCCCACCCAAACATCCGGAGAGCAAGACCCAAAGCCTTTTAGGATACTCGTCAACGGAGCTCTTTCAAATATGCACATAACAACGGAGACCACTCCAGACCTTCAGTCTGATCACCTTGGGATACACATCCAACTGCCTATAGCTATTACGACAGAAACTCCAACACTAAAAACAATAAAATGCTTTCATGAAGCTGACTGGAACGGATACAGGCAATATATCGAGAAGAACATCACTAACCTCTGGGTGGAACACAACCCTACCAGTATAGAAAACTCTAACAACAGGATTACAACCATCATAGAAGAAGCAGACAAACCACACATCCCAACGAAAACCATAAACACGAGAGAGAAACATCTTTCTAGGCTCATAATAGAGAAGATACACCATAAATGCTGGCTCAGAAGAATATATAACAAATATCGCGATCCCGACTCAAAAACAAATATCAATAGGATGGACAGGGAAATAAAAAGGGACATCATCGGATATCACGAAGAAAACTTCATCACATTAAGTTCGAAACTAAACGAAACCAGATGCAAGACACCACAACTATTCTGGAAAGAGGTAAACAGATTCAAATCGTAAACCCTGGCTTGAATTAATACAGGAAAGCACACCAAAGGAAGAACCATGGAACTTAAAGTTAACATTATTTCTGTTGAGTAAAACAATAGAATTCTACTGTAACACGCACATGTTGGATCATGTTACGGGTTCATTCTCTAATGATAGTAGCGGCAGTATCTCCAGTAAGATAAGACAGACAAAAACTTATCACCACAACCGAAAAACTACAATTCTTCGCAACCCTCATGCAGGAGAAGTTCAGAAACAGTCCACCACAGAACCAAGAACAAGAAGAAATTCAAGAAAGAGCCGCACGAATCCGTAACATCATCAACTTCATATGGACCTGACCACAGCCGACCTACAAGACAAACAGCCAGGCAATTTAACAGTTCTATTCAACGCAATAGATTCACTAGAAGTACACAATGCACTCAAGAAAAAGAAGAACACAGCACCAGGACCATACAAAATCAACAACAAACACTTGAGGGAAGCTCCCCCCACTCTGCACAGCAAACTGGCCGCGCTATACACAGCGAGCCTCACGACGGGGTGCATTCCTTCCACATGGAAAAAAACAAACAATTACCATCCCCAAACCAGAAAAGCCAAAAACAGCTCTAAAAGCTACAGACCAATCTCCTTAACTTCTACCATCTCCAAACTTATGAAAGAAATCATGGAAATCAGGCTGCCCAAATATTTCGAGACCAGCAACCAACTTATATCTAATCAAGCAGGATTCCGTCCACACCACTCTACAATAGACTAAGTTTTCCGAATATTCAACGAGATGGAAATAGCACTCAAGAAAAAACTCAGAGAGGGGGAGGGGGCAGCTTTCTTTGACCTCACGGGAGCATTTGACGCTGTGTGGCATGAGGGACTGCTAAACAAACTCACAGATCTCAACTTGCCAACTACTATCATCAGATGGATAAACAAGTTCCTCAGCAATAGAACTGCTCAACTCAAAATAAACAATCAACTATCAGATAACCTTCCACGTTGCCAGGGGAGTTCCCCAAGGATCAACCATAGCACCTCTTCTATATATCATATATGCCAACGTCACATCGGTACCACACTTCAACGCCAACCTGGGTCTATTTGCTTATGATACTGCATACTGGACAACAGGTAAAGCAGTAGCATACATTTTGGAAAACTTACAGACACAAATTGCGTACTTCTAAACGTGGTGTGAAAAATGGAAACTCGAACTGAACTCTACAAAGAAACAAATTATCCTCTTCTATTCCGGAACAAACCACAGAGGTATCTTCAGCGACCTCGGAAGAGCAATCAAGATAGGTGACAAGTACATCAATTCCAAACCCACTGCACAATATCTAGGTGTCTCACCAGACAACAAATTAACACTCCAGCAACATATAAAACAACTAAGGAAGAAAGCCATAGGCACCATACTCGCCCTCCTCCCGCTAACTAATACTGGACACCTCGAAGAAGAAAACAAAAGATATTCCTACAAAACAGCAATAAGACTTCTGTTCCTCTATGGACATGCCATCTTCACACGAGAAAACATAGAAAAAGTTCGCAAATGACAAGACCCACAGGCCTCACATCCCCGCCCGGAATCTCTCCTTCTCTGCGCACTGTCGTTTCTACAAGACAAACTAGCTCACTGCATTATTCTTTCCAAACAAAACACGTTACTACATTGGACAAAGCAGCCAACGGCTGGACGTCCTTTCATCTCCTTAGAAAAATGATAAACAGACACGTTTCCTTCCTTCCTTTCTTCCATTCATTCTTCGAACATACGCGCGTACTCCACGCATTAACAGAGGTAAGCTAATAGTTCACGCGATTTAAATTGAAAAATAGTGCACAGTAACTAATTAGCTGTTGGCAATGTCAGCTGCAGGACAAACAAGTTGATAGCTTGCGTTAATCACCCACGTTCGCTTAGTTTACTAAACCAAAACTACAGACTTTGCCGGTCTTTTTTAAGACCAGACACAGACTATGTTAAGGAATAGCACTGTTCTTCTAAGAACAGCGTAATTTCCAAACTCGGCTCGTATCAGTGTCATCCACCCGCGTTAGCTGCGTTTACTAGACCAAGACTACAGGCTTTGCCGGTCTTTTTTAAGACCAGAAAGACGCTTTCAAGAACAGCGTAAATTCCGAATCCGGCTCTTATCAGGGCCAAGAGCTAAACGTATTTCCTCCCTCCCTGACAGTGCTGACAAGTGATGCACCGAACAGAGGGGTTAAACTATCCGCTTCCCAGGCTCTCTAGAGTTTACGAGCTTAGAGTAGGGACTCTAGATTGTACAGGCCTTGCCAACAGCTGGGTAGCGCTTAGGATTAACCAGTCCCAACAGGGCTATTGTGTTAGGGACCGAACACCACAAAAACAAACACACATACATCTAGACAGTTAAAAACACACAACTATGCGAACACACACACAAACAACACCGCAGCACTGGATACCTAGCGGTGTTAGACCAGGGTGTCTACTAAAATTCCAAACTGAAATTTCGTTACTTTTTCGTGACCTTTTCTTTACCAAATCATAAAATTTCCTAACATTTTCAAGAGCGAATTTGGGTGCGAATTAGGCCGAATTTTCATCCATGCAATACATACGTACTTTGCGTGCGATTTGGTAGCATCTAAACCCGACCATAGACATTTTTGATGGTGAATTTTGACGTTTTATAGGACAAAGTTTTCCAATCTGTGCTTACATTTGTACAGTTAAAAAAAAATCGTGACCCCAAAGCTAAATTTCGTGACTTTTTCGTGACATTCGTGACTTTCATGACCAATAGACACCCTGTAGACCAAGAAGCTGCGTAAACATTTTTTTTCCTTTTGCCATTGATTGGCCCTCTTCTTCCTCCCTTCACCGAGGAGAGTAGTTAAAAAAGTGAATTAAGACGTCAACTATAACGTGAACCATGAACAGCAAGAACACAGGGGGAAAATGAAGAATCCCAAGATACTACCAAAACCTGCACAAACTCCATCGATGAAGAAACAAGCGAAAGAGAACGAAGCTACTATCCATCGAGTACTACGCAGTAAAAAGTCACGAAGCCGCAAACTTTCCTGGGAATCAATCGAAGATAGTATACAAGTCTACGCAGTACATGAATGATAAACCAATGATTTCACATCGACCAGCCCTTTTCAGAAGGATGACTTTCCTCCAATGGACGCTATTAGACGCCCATCCGAACAAAGCAGTGACACCAACAACAGCCCTGACCTAGATTCACCAACTAATTGGCCCTTCAACCAGGGAGACTTTAGTAAACCACGAGAATATGACTCAGATAAAACATCTATACATGAAGAAGAAATAAAAAATTCGAATACACCTCAAAAAACGGACGAAGACACTCCTTTAGTCGAAGCACCGCAAGACACATCGATGCTTCTCAGACGAACCCCTCTCACCAACTGAATGATACCTGCGTCACCATTAGAAACTTACGAACAGAATATCATGATAAGAAAACGCCAAATAACAAAACAACCTAGCGTTCACCAAACACCAAATACACCATATACTTTGTCAAGAGCATAAGAGAAATCAGAATTAAATTTGCTTCAGCCACGGACAGAGAACGTTTTAGCCACATCTTCAAACCAACTGAGCTGAGCTACAACAAAACGTGGTACACCAACGAAGGAAAACAACGAAGACTCCACGCTTAAAGCAGCATTCACATATGTAATTGCCAGTGTAGACAACCACTACACTATAGAAGAACTCAAAGAATAACTCCACAATCAAAAGATAGATTTCTACAATCTCATCAGGATCAAGTCGGATAAAGGTTTACTTCCTCTCATACGACTTTTCTCATAGAATCCTGAACAAGTCAACCCTCTGATTACTAACGGAATCATCACAGAGAATTATTATCATAGAGTAAAGCTTCCCGAAACCAAAGACGACCGCTTCCCTGTTTAAAATGCTTCCAATATGGGAACAGCCAAACCAATTGCACTACCATACAAGATTGTTACAAATGTGGCCTTAGAAGAACTGCAAATCATATCTGTTGAATTACAGGAAACACACCTTTTTGTGCTACATGCAAAACAAATAGCCACAAAACTGGCAGTAGCACCTACCCAAAACGACCATAAGCTGCCGCACCAAAGAATATAATAAAAATATACCCCAATGACAGAAACAAGTCACTTTTTAAGAAGACCTTAGAGGCACCAAATACACCAGGCAACACCGAACGAACAGCACTTGAGGAAAACATGAAGCAACAGCCTGCCCCACTTCTTGGGAATAAACTGCTATTTATACTGAAGCCATGAAAGACGCATTGGAAGAAATCACACACAATATCATTCAATAAGTCACCGCTGTATTTACTCTGGCGATGAAACCTACAAAAACTCAATCGTTACACGCGTCCATCAAAAAAGCGACAGCTGCAGTATTTCATGAAAAGATCAATATATTAAACTCAACCCAAGGCTACGCATATATAAACATTCCAAAACTAATTTCAACAAGACAAAATGTGCCGACCCAAAACTGAAAAGGATAGATCCAACCATGCCACTACAAACATACTATATATCAACATATAGGGCTTACGTACAAAAATATATGAAATACAAATCTACCTACAGGACTATGATGTGGACATTGCTATTATAAACGAAACAAATCTCACCAAAAATTTCCCAACACGCATACAAGAGTATAATATTATCAGACACGACCGGGAAACCTAATCTGGAGGCACTGCTATAATACTTAAGAAGGGGACCAAATACTCAGAAGTAATTATACCAACAGAATACTATAAGGCGTCAACCACTCCAATATTACTCAACATACTGTTAGAAACATCTATCCTTATCGCTACGTTTTACAACCCTGGGACAACTATACACGATTCGCTTCAGCTACTAAACTATCTTGCCAAAGACACCCAATCTTCTATTGGCCCTAGACATCAATTCACAACACGAACTTCTTGGTGATCCAACAACCAATAGCAATGGAAGGAAACTACTTCAATATATGGTCAACAGTTCACTAATTCAGTTCAAAATGAAAGGCCCGACAAGATTTGCGCAGAGAGACAGCGAAATCAATACCAAACCAGACAAGATTTACTGCACTGCCGGCCTATTGAAGTTTCGTCCAGCAACTCACACATCATTTGGTCTGCATTCTGACCACATTGCACTACACGTCACCTTACACAATCCGAAACATCCAACGGACATTGAATTATTAAAGATTTTAAGAACGCAGACTGGGAAGGATATAGGATGGTTTTGGAAGAAAATCTCCATTATTTCAACTGAACAAATGTCACAATCCATTGAAGGGGTTTGGGTACAAAACCTCGCGGACCAAAACCTCGCCTGGCCAAAACTCGCCACCCAAAATCTCGCCTGACCAAAACCTCATTGTAATGATCTCGCGACACAGAATCTCGCCTGGTCTAAATTAAGCGAGACGTAGTGTCGCCTGGGAAGAAATGTCGCCAGGATAAAACCTCTTCACGACGATTTCTTCAATGTAGAATGTTCTATATATTACTATATGTATATATTTAGTAATAACACATAATTACATTAAAATAATGACAAGAAAAATTCTAATGCATGCTTTGGAAATCTATATATATAAAAATTAAATGACTATGTTTGTTACATTATAACTCTTGAGCCATCCTACCGATCTCAATCAAATTTTCAACATAGATGAGGTTCGAGCCTAGGATGTCTTCTATAATTTTACTTTGTCGGCACAACAAAAGGGAGGGGGAGAGGGATATATATATATATATATATATATATATATATATATATACAGAGCCGTAGCTAGAGATTTCGGCGCCCCTACTCTCACCACAACAAGCTCTTCCTCCTTTTTTTCTTTTTACTTATAAGAAAAGCAGCAGATATTGTTATACTACACTGCATTTTTATTAATCTGCAGGCGAGATTTTGGCCCGGCGAGGTTTTGGCCATGTAATGTTTTGGGTGGTGAGGTTTTGGCCCGGCGAGATTTTGGGCAGCGAGGTTTTTGGAACGCGAGGTTTTGGCCCGGCGAGATTTTGGCCCGCGAGGTTTTGACCCGGCGAGGTTTTGGCCCGGCGAGATTTTGGGCGGCGAGATTTTGGCCACACGAGATTTTGGGCGGCGAGGTTTTGGCCACGCGAGGTTTTGGCCGGCGATGTTTCGGCCGCGAGATTTTGTCCGTATCCCCATTGAAGGAAGTCACAGCCATCTCCAACTACATCAAACAAGCTGACCAAAATTCATACCAAACGTCCGCATAACTTCTGGATTGGAAAGACTTTCAAGGAAATCCTAAACAAACTCCGTCATAAACGTTACCTTCAAAAACTTTACAATAAACATCGCTCCTCTACTACTAAACTTGAACTCAATTAACTAAACTGCACCATCAAAACGATGATCAAAGTATATAAACAAGACAAATTCAACTCACTCTGTATTAAACTTAATGACTTGCAAAAGTAAAACATCTCCAAGTTTTGGCAAGAAATTAAAAGTAATACAAAACTACAGCAACAACAACATTGCCTAGTGTCATAGACGGTGTAAATCTCCCGACTGAAGAAAATAAACTTCAACATTTCGCACCTGTATTAACGAACAAGTTCCAAGATCTTCCATCTACTACCAACTCGCAACAAGATGTTGAACGCCAAGCAAAAACCATAAAAGACATAATCTCACACCATAAGGATTTGATAACGGTTGACCTCAGTGACCAACATCACCCTGAAGAAACCAAACTACTCGCAGAGATTCAACCACCAGATGTCGAGGATGCCATCCGAAGACGCAAGAATCAATGCCTAGACCCGATAACATTACTACACAACATCTAAAAGCTGCAACACCCACACTACATTCTAAATTGGCAGAATTCTATAGCAAGTTTACGTACTGGATATGTACCTACAACATGGAAGACATCTTGTACAATATTATTACCGAAGCCTGGGAAAACAATGAGCAACTCTAAACCTATAGCCCTGACAAACATATTTTCCAAACTTATGGAAAAGATACTAGTAAATCGCCTACATATCTGTCTTGCTCATATCAACCTACACATCCCACAACAAGCCGACTTCAGACCTAATCATAGCACCATTGATCAGCTAGTCCGCATATACCACAACATTCAAAACACTTTTGTCATTGGACATAACAACGGAGCAGCCTTTATGGACTTTACTGCAGCCTTCAATTCAGTATAGCACAATGGCCTCCTCTGCAAACTCACTCACTATAACCTCCCCACTACCACAATAAGTTGGATCAATAACTTTATAACAGGGCGTGCCACTCGAATAAGACTCAATAATCAATTCTCGAACCAAATACCCATACAACGTGGAGTACCACAGAGCCTTACGATAGCACATTAATCTATTTACTCCAATACTATACATGTCAATGACAGTCCAGTAAATCCAAAGTTTTCCACATAAATGGGATTATTCGCAGACGATACAGCTTACTGGACATCTTCCAAACTTACATGAGATATTCTCAACTGACTCTGCAAAAATCAAAATGGTGAACAAAGTGGCAACTACAGCTAAATCCACAGAAGACTCAAGTCATCATCTTTATTCCACCCAGAGGACGAAGACACTAAATTAAAGATATGCGCAACAAAATAAAGATCTTAAACCATGACGTACCAGTCACAAAGAGAGCAAAATACCTAGGTGTAACATTAAATAAGAGACTCTCTCTAAATGCGCATGTACAAGAAGTTAGGAAGAGAGCAATCAGGACTATTCTAGCTCTTAACCGCATTGGCTGTAACCTACTAATGAATATTAAGAACAAAACCTACTTATATAAAATAGCCATTAGACCCATTCTACTCCATGGACACCATCTTTATACACTACAAAATATTGCAGGTGTTTCACGAGCAGAGCGATATTGAAATGAAATGAAATCTTTGAGTTTTACGTCCCACGGTTATGCCGGTTAGGCTAAAGGAGACGGTGATGATGAGAGATGAGTGAAATGGTGGAATGAAGAAAGTGGGAGGAAACGGGAGAACCCCGAGAAAACCCACGAGCACGGTGTTTGTCCACCACAAAGTTCACTTGGCGGGGGCTGGGATCGGACCCGGGACGCCAACCACCAGAGGTGAACGCTCTACCACTGAGCCACCGCGCCCCTCAGAGCGATATTGGCTACGACGTATCTTCAATGGCTTCCAGGATGATCCCAATCAATACTATGCAATCACAAATCTACAACCAATAAGGGAAGTCATCATCAGACTAAATCAGTTGTTGTGTATTCATAGCATTCATTCATTCACATTCGATTTAGAGAAGAGAGTACTTCACACTCTCAGAGATTTCTACATTAGAAGAAACGAAGATGCTGAGAATACTGAAGAAGACTCCATGACACACTGGTAAGCCTTGCAGTGTTAACTGAGGTGTGTTCACCAACAAAGGAAAGACTACTCTTTGAAAAGAGTATATTTCAAGAAGAGTTAGTGCGCTGTAATAAAGATTAAGTTTTCACAACACACTTACACATACTGCTTCCTAAAGAAATAAACATTGTTTATCGTTAGCTAGACCCCCTATTGTGAGTCAAGATTTGCTCTGACCACATAGGTTGTACAGCCTTTGGCGACAGTTAGAGAAGCCTACCCTTTCGATCTCATTCAACCTCCCACACTCACGTAGAAGAGCGGAACTTTTCAGAGCCATCTTTTGAGAAGAGGAAGGCAAACATAGCGCGTCGTACTTACTAGGTTAGAAACCAGCAAAAGAAGATAGCGATCCCGAGAGAAGACGCCAAAAGCAAAGATGAGTTCACCACTCCATAGCAGCAATACAGAGAAGAATACTAGCACCTAACACACAGAAACAGAAATATCTCCTCATCCTCCAGACACAGAGAAAAACACTTTAACCAGCACCAAGGAAGCAGGCCTACACACCATGTCTTGTAACAAAAGCCGCAACTGAATTCTGGATTTGGAAGAGAATCGTCAGGACTACTTTTATTACAAATACAGAAGCAGATAAAATCAACTTATACTGTATAATGTCGAAAAGGAAAAGAAAAATGTTGTATCATTCTTTTCTTATTTTTTGAAAAAGAAGTAAAAGTTAAAGAATGACGATTAAAAAGAATTGTAAGAAAAAGGTGGAAAAATGTAAATAGTATTTCCAGTCGGCAACACTGTTTTCTTCTTTCTTTGGAGCGAAGCGGACTCCCAGCCGATGAGTTACGTACGGCATTGCCACGGTGTGGATGTCTGCTTCAGGCTTGTGTGACTATGAGGAAGCGTGGATTCGCTGCACGATCACGAGTTTGTTCTTTCGGTGTGTTAGGTGTTTCGTTTAACCTTTGTTTAATGAATATAAAGGAGACCAATTTTTGTAGTTATCAGTAACGAATATAACAGGAGAAAATTATAAAAGTGTGAATCGGTATATTCTCGTGAATATCGGAAAGTGGGGCAGAAAAGAGGAGTCGTTCAATGTCAAGATTTAGTTTAATCCAAATAAGATTTTAATCGATTCTGGTATAGAAAAAGAAACTATAGAAAGTGAATGATTTTTGGATTCTCGCCAATTACAAGATCGTTTGTTTGTGAAAAGATCGATGAAAATCGATCATTCCACTTTATTTCGTCTTTCTGATTTCGTTATTACTTCTTTTGAGAGAATATCGTCTTCTGTCTTTCCTATTGTTATTTGTGGCGAATGGAGTGGTTTAAGTAGGAGTTAAATCGAAGGTCACTATTCCGTCCAAAGGAGAGAGACGACGAGAAGCAAATTGGTAAGGAAAGGTATTTGACCACCATTACAAGGTACGAACCAGTTTAATTTTTGTGATTCTCTGTGTGTTATTTCCTTCAATGTGCACTGGACGTACAACGCATTTCTAGAATTCGAGAAACAGCCAAATACTTTTCATAGTGCAGCATCTTTTGCCCACCATCTTGTTTCCCCAATTATGTTCAGTCGTCTTGCATCACATTTGCTTCTTCATGCATCCATTCACAAATATGACTGCCTAATAAATACGGCACACTCGTTTAAAATACCGAACAAAGAAACTGCATTAATAGAACTTTTACCAGTAACACAAATGACAAGATTTAAGACATGAGAATAACACCAAACATGAATTTGCTGAGGACACACACAACTCAGTTTGCTCGCAAAATCCAGAATATTCACCCTGCATGTTGCTAGCTCCTTTGGGCATTCTGCAACCCAGTGACCCACTTCGGAACAAATTCTACACGCAAATTTTTGCTTAGCTCTTGACACTTTGTTTCTGGCACTGTTTTTTTATTGCTTGATTTGGCATAACTTAGGGAGGGGGTACCCGAGAGGCTAGATTTACTGATAAAAGCACTGGAATCATTTCGAATGTCTTTTGTTCGCATTTCGATTGCACACAATTTTTCTGTCAGCAAATTAAGTGTCTGGTTTTTCATACCGATGGTTTCCCACACACTCTTAAATTTGTGATATTCTCGTTCCAAAGTTGACAGAATTCTTCCCACGAGCATTTTTTCGGATAACGTATTTTCGCCCTGCTTCTTCAGTTCTTCATGTAGCTCCACAAGCAGTTTTTGCACCTTAGTTATGTGACTACTGGTGTCTTGTGTTCGATCCCACTCGGCGGTATTAATGTGTTCAGTCGTTGAGTGCTACTTTGCTCAAACCTACTGCACAGTTTATCCCATATGTCTTTAGCATTCTTATATCTCATTTATCGAAAGCTTTATATTGTTGTACGTTATCATATGAAACGTTCTCACTTGCTTCTATTTCTCATCTTCTAGCTGCACTGCACGGTCATTTACGGCGAGGATAGCAGAAATCGTCCGGTGGATCGGATGCGATCGTGTTAGCTCGGTTCCTTTCGTGAAGAAAACCAATCTTCTTAGTTGTGGAACCTGGTTGCATATTCAGTTTAATCGTAAACCGCGTTTTAAACAAAAATTGTGGCTTTTAGTGGTTAATTCTTATAGGTGTATGTATAATATTTAGTGCGTAATACTTAGTGTATAGTACATTTTTGTATATAAGTGTTAGTTCCAGTGCATCTATTCAATTATTATTGCTGTACGTTTTATAAGGGAGACTTGCTCGCGAGTTGTACTCAAAGGTAAGCAATCCAAGAAGTTGCATTCGCTAGTGGTTTGGCAGGGAGAATGAACATGGATCTCTCTCCTAAATGCAGTGGTGTCGACGGAGGACAGAAGTGCGTGATTTGTGATATATTGGTGAAGGGTTTTGCTTCGCGGAACTTTGAAGAAAAGAAAAATATCATTACGGCAGGAAGACCGACGCCCGACATTAATATAACTACTGCTTCAAAAACATGTGTAAGAAAATTTAATATTCAACTTTTTGAAAGCAATGAATGGCTGACCGCTTGCCCAGAAAAACGAAAGCTCTATTGTTGGTGTTGTCTTCTTTTTTCAAAAGAGCAAAATGTGTGGTCAAGTTGTGGTTACAGTGATATGGGAAACGTTCACAAGGCCATAAAAAAGCATAGTTTAACTGAAAATCATCTTCAGGCCATAATAAATGAGAAAACATTTGGAAAAGCAAGAATAGAATATATGTTGGATTCTCAGAAGAAAATGAGGGACTCTCAGCACAACGAACTTGTACAAAGAAACAGAGAAATAATGAAACGCCTTATTGACATCGTATGTTTCTTAAGTAAACAAGAACTGGCTTTCAGGGGACATGATGAATCATCTGATTCTAGTAACAGAGGAAATTATGTCGAGCTTGTGAAGTTGTGTCAGTACGATGAGAAGCTGAGAACATTCGTAGAAAATGGAACAGTATTCACTGGATTGTCAAATATTATACAAAATGATTTAATTGAATCAATCAGTAATGTTATGATGACACATATTAAAAAAGAAATCTAAGAAACAAAGTTTATAGCTATATCTGTAGACGAAACTACAGACGTCGCTAGTTTGGCTCAGGTTTCTGTAGTCATGAGATACGTTACAGTAGAAGGGAAAATTCACGAAAGGTTTCTTAGATTTTTAAATATTTCTGAGAATAGGACAGCTGAAGCCTTGTACAATATTGTGAGTGACCTCATGAAAAAATATAACTGTGGAGAAAAGATGGTCGCGCAAAGTTATGATGGTGTAGCTGTGATGGCGAGTCATTTGAACGATCTACAAGCTAGAGTAAAACAGACATATCCACAGGCTTTGTTTGCTTACTATTTTGCTCATAGATTGAATCTAGTTCTCTCTCAGGCAGCATTTCAAGTGAGAGAGTGTCGGATATTTTTCTTAACTCTTAATGGAATTGCTGTATTTTTCTCTACATCTAAAAAAAGAACCCACGCTCTAGATGTAGAGATACAAAAGAGACTGCCTCGTGTTTCACAGACACGTTGAAATTACAATTCTAGTCTTGTTCAAACGATCTATGAGCACAAGAAAGAACTTATGGACCTTTTCGAAATTATTTTCAGCTCCAAAGAGAATTGGGGTCAAGAGTGTTTTACAGCAGCTCGGGGAATTTTAAGTACAATGGGTGACTTCAACTTCATATTTCTCTTAGAAGTATTTGCCTGTATTTCCCCAGTTACGGATACCCTTTATGATATCTTGCAGACTAAAGCTTTTGACATTACTTATTGTATAGATAAAGTGAAGGAATTCGAAAGAGTCCTGCAAAACAAGAGAGAAGTATTTGAGGAATTTTGGACTAAAATAAGTGAAGTTCAAAAACCACCAACAAAACGTCAAAAGAGCGCCGGTAGTGTGGATTGCAAAACGCAATATAAACGTCTGTATTGTGAAATATTCGACTTAACATTACAGCAACTGAGAGAAAGATTCAGGAATTTGGAATCCCTGCATTTTCTGGAGTTACTCAATGCGAAGAACTTCCAAAAATACACAACATGTTTTCCAGAAATAGCACTTTAGTCTTTGAGAGAAACATATGCTGCTGTTTTTGACTTCAGTGCTTTAAGATCACAACTAATTGTGACATATTTGTCGGAAGACATACATCACAAATCGGTCAATGATCTTCTGCGTTTCGTCAAAACTAATGAGCTGGAGAAGGCATATAGTGAAGTGACAAACTGCATTTCGTCAAAACCAATGAGCTGGAGAAGGCATATAGTGAAGTGACAATACAATAACTTTAATGTGAATTAATTTTAACAATTCCAGCAAGTAGTGCGCCAGTGGAACGAAGTTTTTTCAAAATTGAAAAACATTAAAAACTATGCACGCAATACGCAAGGGCAGGAAAGACTTACAAATCTATCTCTGATAGCATTGGAGAAGGAACTGTTAACATCCCTACAACAGCATCAAGAATTTTACGACAGTGTCATAGAAGACTTCGCAAAATCAGAGCGGAGGATTCAACTACACTCCAAATAAAAGAGGTAAGAATTTTATCTTCACTTGTATTTGCGTGCTTCATATTTATTTCTCCCATTTTATCTCTTACTAGTTGTGCTCAGGGACGTAAACAGAGGGTGGATCCGGGGGTCCGAGCACCCCGAAATTACGACTTTTCTGTAAATTTAGTCTAATTTTGGGAGTTATTTTACAAAAGGTGATATAATTTATCTTCATACTTTGGTCCCCTCCCAACAAAAATCCTGCGTATGTGCCTGGTTGGGCCCAACCCTTCGGCCTTCTGTACACTGTAGGATGAAACCATGCTTAATTAAAAGCTCTAATTTTTTACTTGTCCTAATAATAAACAGCAAAAGCACATTCATATTCAGAATCATTATTATCCATTTCCAAATAATTAAGTTGAAACAATACAGTTTAAGTTGCAAGTAAATTTTCTCAATATAAAATGAAATGACTTTTTTTATTATTTAACGTCCCATATTATGCCTTTTAGGCTAAAGAAGGCGGATAATTTATGAAAGTGAAAAATGGTGAAATTAAATTTTATGTACCCTCCCGTCGGGAATCGAACCCGGGCCCCCATGCACTTTTGGTGCATCTAATAGCCATTAGACCAACGGAGAGGACAGGCTTAAGTTTAGCAGGGGGGGGGGGGAGCAAATCGTTGTAACAATTTTATAATTAGGATTGCTTACCCAAACAAAACCTTTCACCACACGTCACTGAAAAAAGCAACACCTTTGTCAAAGTACCTACAGAGAAGTGGCGTTGACATGTTACAGGCTTACAGAATGCTGCATACAGTAGTTTCCGAACTTGATGAACATCGGGTGGATTTTGAATACATCGTAAATACTGCTACAGTGTTTGTTAAATGGGCAAATAATGTATTCGACGCTACGGGAATTTATGTAGTGGTTTCGACTTATTTATCAGAAGTTCGTTCATGAAAATGCAAGAAACTTCTCCAGGTTGAAATTGATAAAATATAGAACAAAAAGTACTTTGTTCCAAGAACATTTGAAACATTTATGTTTATGGCAATTGAAAGGGACATTTTAGTAAACCTTGAAAATGATAACATTATAGATCATTTTGAAACAAAAAGCAAAATTTTCCAAAAGATGTTACTTTTGTAGGAAAATCTCTGTTGTACTATTATGTTTGACAAAATAAAACTTTTATTTTTGATAGTGTCTGAAGAAGGATGTGTTCGATATTCGAAACTGTCACAATTATTATTTTATTATTTTTATAATAAAATGTTGCTTTGCTAGCATTTGCATTTTAGTGTATGTTATTGAACATAGTAAAGCTAGTATTAATCAATTAATTGGTATGTTTGTATTTTACATTGTTTTCAATCATTAACATTGTCTTCAAAGTTATTGTATTGCTTTTAAATTGAAAAATTGTAGCTAATAAAGATATGTTGGAACCTGAAATGTTATTTTTTAAACATGAACACAAGTTGCAGCTTAAGAGCCATTCATAAATAATAAAGTATTAACATTCTTATGAATAAGTTGTAAGAAATCGGAGGCGCCCTGTACCGCCCTGGTTGTAGTACTTATTCTCCCTGTGTACATTGCAAATGAGTTCCACATTGTTACAACAACCAACCAGGTGGAGACAGCCCCACACACAGCTGAATCCAAAAACTAACGAAGTTATTGGATCATGAGGAGAAAAAAACATTCTTCGTTTGTTTTCCTCATGTGCAATTTCAGAATCTCAAAGGCTCGGCCTCTTTCCCCCGGAATCACAAAACAGCACCCAAATAACAACAAACAACCCTGCCGCTAGCAAAACCTATCCGTCAATGAGTTGTCAAGCAGGGAATTGCATACAAAGGGATCGATGATCAGGTTTTTTTTACGTTTATTTTAAATCCGTTTTACAACACACTTTTTGTTTCTCTTTCTTGAGTTCGCATCGAAAATATTCCCGACCAATCCTTGGTTAACGGTCGGTCGGTCTCGGTCTCGGTCTCTCTCTCTGTCTCTCATATATATATATAAAGACGTTGCACCCGTTTTATACTTAGAAGTTACATAATTTTAAAAACTCATTCGATTAACATCGATGGGAAAAGGTCCTCTTTAAACTTCCTAACTTTTCACGGTTATAAAACTAAGAACTGTCTTTTCTTCTTCTTTTTTTTAGTGTTAGAGTTTTCTTTTTAATTTTCGCCTACTAAAAAGATAAATGAGTAAAAATGCACGATCATCACATATTTACACACTCCCGCACACAATCGGCAGAAATTTATCTCTGTCAATATCTGAAGAAAATGTCTTTAGTAAATTTTAGGTTAGTCATTCAGTTTTAGTACAGCGTAGTGCGAGGTTAGACTTCTAACTCTCACCAAGGTTTTTAAAATCGATCACTGTTTTTATCCGATAGAACTTTCCTGTGATTTCCAGCACGTGGAGGCCGTAGAAACAAAGCCAAGATTTTAATGGCGACAATAATGCTGAAGATGGTGCTGTTTTAAATAACATTGATGTTGATGTAGCTGATGACTGTGATTCGAATTGTAGCGTTTGGTGTTGATGGAGATTGTAGTTATAATCGTAATGTCAGTGAATATGACGGTAGTGTTAACAGCCTCGAAACCAATCAGGGATCAAGTCATGTCCAAGATACTCCGAGGAAAATGAAGAAACGAACAAGAACTGTTTCCAAACAATCACAAAAATTTGTGTGTAATGCTTTTAGTTACGTAACAAAAAATGAATCATGTAACGTCATTCTTTGAAAAGCTACAAGGGTTGAAGATGCACCAATGGCGTAAATTGCACTCGTTTGTACTGCTTTATAAAACACTTAGTTTTACAGAAACTTTTATCTTCTAAAATGCCTGAATTTTTAAAGTGATTTCCATGACAGAAATACAAGATCACGTTTTAACAGCCAGCTTGCAATTCCTCTCCATAGATCTACTTATTCCTCGAAGTCATGCATAATTTCAACCTACTATAATTGGAATGCTTTGTCCACCCCGATACGTGAGTCAAGCTCTGTACCGTCTTTCGAAAGAGCGGTTTACAATTTATTATTATCGAACTAGGGTTGAATGTGTACAGAGGCAGAAGAGCCAATAGAGAAGCTCGTCATAAGGATATAAAGTAACACTTATTACTTAATGTAACGCGTATATATACACGGCGCAATTGAAGAAATCGTTGGCGGAAGATCCGAAACTTTTGCTTCCGAAACTAAATAAGCCTTACCACTTATTCACCGATGGGTCCAAAGTGGCGAGTGGGTACACACACTGTCAGAAAGACGAAGAAGGGAAAATGTCCGTTGTTGCCTATGGGTCCCGTCGTCTTTCTCTCTCACAACAAAACTATAGTTCAACGTATTTAGAGCTTTTATCAATTGTTACTGGATTAGAAAAATCTGAAGTCTATTTGATTCACGCTCCGATTATACACGTATATACAGACAATAAAGGAATAATTTCGCTAATTAAATCAACGAAGTGTCCTGCATTAGTTCAGCGTTGGGCCACCCGTATACTCCGTTTTCCCGTAGTTTTATATTTTCGGAGTGGCAAGAGCCAAGCTGTAGACTACCTATCCAGAATAGAGAGTGGATATACAGAAGGTCCAGAATTTAAGGGTGCAGAACAGGCAGAAGAGAATCTTCCAATAGGAGAAGATAATGGTTTTATTAAAATCCATACGGAATATAAAGGGGTAATAGACATTAAGGATTTTCCCTCGAATGACTTATTAATTGTTGATTTTGATAGAAGTAAGGCTATGAAGGAAATTAAGAAAAAAATAAAGCGTGAGAAGAGAGAGAAAAACTCGCCGAGTCTAAGCGAGATAAATATTTCAGTCTCGGATAAAAGAAAGCTTTTAGCAGAACTTCCTTATGTAAGCTTACTGAAGAATTAGAAGATCGTGGAGAAAAGGAAGGCATTTTGATCGATCTAAATGATTTAAAGAAGATAAAAAAATATCAGAGATCTGATCCTTTTCTGAACAAATTAGTCCGATTTAAGCTTAATGAAACTAAGGTTTCCTCCAAGAATACACGAGAAAGATTTAGAAAACTAGATAATGTAACATATTTTTCGGATGGTGGTATCCTCATGCGCCGTACAAATTTCCAAGGCGAAGAGAACGACGTGATTTGGTTACCGCAAATTCTCAGAGCTTCTGCTTGTTACAGCGCCCACATTGCAAAGGAGTCTGGTCATCCATCGTTTTTAGAAACATACAGAAAGCTTAGGATGCACTATTTTTGGACGAACATGCGAAAGGATGTTCAAGATTTTGTGAGGAGTTGCATCCCATGTACAATGTTCAAGGAGAATATTAATACTAAGTTTGGGGAATTACAAAGTAGCTTAGTAGAGCGCCCGAACATTGCCGTTTACATAGATAACCTTGGGCCCCTAACATGTAGCAAGGAGGGATACAGATATTGCCTAGTAATGGTGGATGCCTTTTCCAGGCTAGTGAAGCTCTATCCTGTTAGGAGACTCACTTCGAAAATAATGATAAACTGTATCATCAACTTTTTCTCAGAGTTCGGATATTATTTTAAGCTGATTAGTGACAATCACTCAATCTTGACTTCAAAAGTCTGGCGAGAAACTTTAAAGGCACTTGGTGTGAAATATTCAAATATCAGTTGTTATAGAGCGAAATCAAACCGAGCTGAAAAGGCCATAAAAGATGTTAAAACTCTATTGGGCCTATATAACAAGCACCATAAAAATTGGAGTAAGGACATAAAGCTGATTGAGTTTGCACTAAATTCAAGGATAAGTAAATCTATGGGCTACACGCTATTCAAGATTCATTTCGGGAGAGATTTCACGCATCCTTTGCTTAATAGGCCTGAGGCAAAAAAGATATCAATAGATTCGACGGAACAAAATGAAGCGGAAAAATATTCCAATTATGTTAAAGAAATTAGTAGGAGGATGCAAATTGCTCTGGATAGGGCAAATGAAATTCAGAGAAAACACCATAATCAATATAAGAAAGTTTATGATAAGGGGAGAAGAAAAAATCTTTTTAAAATTGGGGAGCGTGTTTGGCTTAGAGTTATTCGGATATCCGACCCTACGCAGAAAATTTCATCTTCTCTTCTAAACCGTTACAGCGGTCCATGGTCTATTCAGAGACAGGTAGCTGCAAATACATATTTATAATCAAGAACATATGGACGGGCAAGGAAGTGAAGTCTAATGCCGATATGTTCAAATCTTTCGTTGTACCTACGAATTTCTGCTGCCACATTCCGGAGCTGAAAGAAGAATTCATTCATGAGCTCTCCCAGAAGGAGGAAAAATCAAAAGGAGGGGAGAAAATTAGGTACCCTACTGACACAGTGGTATAACTGTTTCTCTGACCATAGTGAGGTCTCAGAAGTCAGTTTCCTTTTTTTTTTTTCTTTCTTTCTTTAGCTTTAGTTTTAGCTCTAGCCAGCAAAGAAGTAGTCTCGAACTGACTGCACGTAAAGTCCCAATATGATTTTTTTTTTAAAGGAAAGTCTTCGAGATCAGTCTATGTGGCTGCTAGACCAAATCCGGAACAGCCAGAATGTTTACAACTTCTGTGTCATGTCGACTCTAGACACAACAATAAGCGAAGAGAAAAACGCCGTATGAACAATGTGCATTTTAATTCTCAAAAGAAAAGTAAGTTGCAATTTTTCGATAAGACTGGCTGATTTACGCGAGGAAAAGGCGGAGACAAAGTCCGACGACAATAATACTTCAGCTAATAGATTAGAGCTACTGGGAAAAAATAGTGAAGCACAGAATGCGGATATAAACCGCCCTTCTACACGCAAGACAGACCTGGAAGAAGAACAAAGCGAGTTTCTGGATCTCAATCCAGAAGACCAAAGTCTCTTTGAAGAATTCCTGAAAACCCCAGGGAAGGACATAAATTTCCTAGATACAGGTAAGGTAGGAAATAAGGGTGTAAAGAGACGTCTTCAATTGTAAGATGCAAGTGTCTGTTCTCTAGTGCGAGGCGGTGAGAAAACAAGTGACAATACGAGACTGTGAACTATGAATTACAGGCTTTAATGCCAGATATTTTTTTTTTCATTTTTATTTTTATTTATTTATTTATTTATTTGTGTGCTTAGTGATTCTGTTGTGTATTAAGAGAAGTGAACTGAAAGTGACTGAAGACTTTTGTGATAAAGATTACACAGTTTAAATTTCAATATTTAATATTTTAGTGTTATTGTGTGTGTTTAAGTGAATGAAATTTAAAATTTTCTCGATTCTCAGAACGTGGACTGAACGAGACTCTGAACTTTCAAAGATTCCCCCGGCACCCTTAATCATCTGTTTACTTGTGATCTTCTGCATCAACGCCGACATTCCTTTCTGCAACAGCTGACTTTCTACCTCGGCTTGGGTCCTTTTTCCTATGAGTACATTTTCGCAACATACAACTGGTTTGCCATCAGACTACTTGTTAACTTTCGTCTCTCTAACGGCATTGTTCTCTAACTTTCTCTTTCCATTTCATTTTCCACATAAATTTCTTACCTCTACCTTCCGTACTTGTTTTCTTCTTTGCACGCATTTTCCGAACGATTTCCCTGTTCAATCTTCCATTTTCTTCTATCTTTATGGCAGAAATCCCTGCCCAGTCGTAAATACTTGACAGAATATTATGAAGGATTATCTACCCAGTTGTACATTTTGCATGATCACTATGGAGGAATTATATACCTAGCCGTTACTTTTTTCTCTCAGATCTTGATCGTTTTCCAGCACTCTCGAAAGTTCCAGCTTGTTGCAGACAATTATCTGCCGTCCGAAATAATTCGTTCTCCATATTGAGCTCGCAACAATTAACTTTCATTCACTTTCGCTATTTGACCTTTCACTTTCACTATTTGACCAATACAACACTTGTGGCCTATTTAGGCTTCTGCCCTATCACTGATAATAGTGTGCAAGAAAGAAAGAAAGATTTAAGATGAATGTTGTTGATTCGCTTAGTGCAGAGTGTAGTGATCAACGTTACTAGAACATTCTTGAACTATTAAATTAGGATTACTGTACCAGATAGGTGAGATCAATTTTAATTCTTTCAAAGTGCGAAAATACTATTTCATTCAGGTGCTTAGTAAATATTTCTCTTTATTATCAATTTTTATCTTCAGTAGCTATAAAAACAACGTTTAAAATGTGTGGCATAAATCTTGATTGTATGCATGTACTAGTATATGGAATTTAAAGGCGTCATGATGGAAACTTCCAACACAGAGTCTTTAGATGTATCAAAAACTTCAGATTGTTCCACAATGGAAATTGAAACTACAAATGTAAATACCTGTAATCCTAAGGAGAAAGAAACTTTACAAACTAGTATGAATTCTTTGCCAGAAACCCAATCATCAATCGATAACGACAAACACATAACAAAACCTCACACTAATGCTATGCAAGTAGGAATAAATAAATATAAGGATCATCACTTAGCTCCTTATATTGTTTTCATTCGTTCCAATTTAGAAGAATTGGGTAAACGACATATAATGTCAATAAGTCGACAAATTTACTATGCAGAAATACCTGGCATAGAAGTAATTGACAAAATAGGACGCAACTTGATCAAAGTCAAGTTCCGATCTGGAGCCGAAGCAAACAATTTTCTCACTCATCCCATACTAACTACAAATAAATGGGAGGCATTTATCTCCAATTATTTATTATATTCAACAGGGGTAATTTATGGTATAGACACCGACATCTCTACGAATGATTTACTAACCGATATACAAAGTGACATCCCTGTAACTTCAGTAAGACGTATCCATAGAAAGGATAATCATGATGTCTTACAACCTACTTCTACCATCATCCTAACGTTCGACTCCCAACACCTTCCAAACGAAGTCAAGTTGTATTATTTAAAAAGAGATGTTCACCTTTATATTCCCACCACCAAACAATGCATCATGGGATGTTACAGGTATGGACACAGGAGGACTAATTGTCATTCCAAAAAACTAACTTGTGTAAAATGTGGCCAATCACATTCTCCAGATACTTGTACAAACCCCACCAAATGCGTTAATTGTGGTAACAATCATAGAGCGGACTTTAATCAATGTCCAGAAAGAGTACAACAACAACAAATTATGACTTTAATGGCGAAGGAGAAACTATCCTTCAATGAAGCTAATTTAATAATTAAACGACCGCTATCTTTGACTCAAAATTTTCCACAACTAGGGCCATCCCAAAATCTTCCCGGACGTTCAAATAAGTCTCTTAATACATCAGTAGATTCAGGTACCAATTTTTATACATATTCAACTGTTGTCTCTAAGAACTTTTCGAAATCGTCAGACAAATCCAGGGAGGACATTACAAGTAGCCCAACAGAGAAGAAACGGAAAAATTTTAACGAAAATACTTATACAAACAGAGTCATCGGGAATTTTTCAATAAACCCACAGTTAGGAAACAGACAACAAATACAGAATTAAATACAGTTACGGAACAAGCATGTTCTTCTAAATCTTGGTTGCAGAAATCACTTCCTATTAGAAAAGAAAGAAGTTTATTTTCATCCACAAGCAAGGAACCAGATTTTTTTGTCAGCAAGAAGACCATTCAGTCGTACGTCTAATCCAAAACAGGTGAAGAAGACAAGACAAGAATGTTGTAATTTAAATACAGAATAGTTTAATGTTTGAATACGTTTTAGTTGTGCTAATGACTCGGTAAAGTTATCTTTGAAGAAAATAACAATTAGTGGCCGTTTTCAAGGTAGTAATATTAACTTCAATTTATATATTATCTGAAAATATTTATTTTGTGGGTTACGAAGATGGATAAAATGTTGAACTAAGCAAATCTTCGGGAAGCTTTGCTTCCCCTTTTCCTATGCTACTGCATAGCCATGCCACTAATTAAATCTAGAATACGCAACTACTAACTCGAAATGTTTCCAATAATCCAAACTTGCCAGTTTCTTGTTTTCATGATGAGAATTTTACACAAATTGATGAGTTTATTCGTATTCTGCTTGCAATACATGACGATAAAACACGAGTCAGAAGCAAATAACAAATTAAATTCAAACACGTTAATTACCTACTGTGGCATAGCTATATTTACGATATTATTGTGTTTATGAATATCCTGTTCTACATAATTCTTTTGTAAGCCTATACTTTAAGCCTTTTCATTACAGCGACCGTAGAAACTGTGTGTAATAACAGGAAAGGAATGTGGCCAATTGTTAAATGAAGTTAAATACTGTATTAGTAGTTATACAGTTAATGGAATATGTATAGTGGATACATATTTTGAACTAATGCATATGGCAAATAATTTAATTAATTAATTAATATAAAGATAGAAACTTTATTTAGATTGCACATTCGCCTGTTATGAAGACGCCAGAACTAGCTGTAAGAAGAAGAATTGGGTTACACTAGGCTTTTGAAGTAAATGATACATTAATGACATATTACTATCTAAAGGTAGTTGTATTTTATGCCGTATCTACGGTAATCTAAAGAAATAACAGCTTTATCTTTGCATGACATATATCAACAGTAATATTCTCAACATTATTACATCTTTATTTGCAAAGGATACGAGTTAACTATTCAAAATTTAATCTAAATTATAAAATGCATGCATAAACTGAATAACATTATATCAGCTTTAACCTCATTTAAACAATTGAAAGCTTTACTACAAAACTTCTGAACTCAACCTAACTTTGCTACATTTCAGGAATACACACCACAATGATTAAATTTAAACTGTACCATGAAGGCTGCCGATATATGGAGTTGTAAAAGAAGATAGCCGGATGCCTATCTTTGTATTTCTTCTGCGAAGTTCAATTGCAATGTCACATTTCTGAAAATATTGATTTCCTATTATGTTTCAATATTTAATGATACATTGCTATTGTTATTAATTATGTACTATCCACTGTACTCTAGCATTAGCTTTGAAAATGAGCTTCTATAAAGGTATTATTCATTATAATTACTTTTTATGTATTTATTATCTGAAATAATTTAAGAGTGTCATAATTGCTTCTTTGCATTTGGAGTTTAAATAATTCATCCAATCGCTCATCCACGTATTTGAAGACACGGTGTTAAATCTGTCCCGTGCAGTATGATTTTGGAACTTAATCGGTACCACACCTACTTTCCACCGAACCGGAATCAGCGTTATTATCCGCGGTTTTCTAGACGCGGTGGCGACCTAGAAATGATACAAGGCTTTAACATTTTTCCGTTGCGATGCTGCAGTCAAAGATCTGAAGGAAATCTGGTGTACGTGATTTCTTGGAGAAGACGGGAGTGCTACAGGATGAGTTTGGCTCCCTAACAGCCAGGATTTGGACAGTTGATGTGAGTTCTTTTTCATCTATTCGATCTAAGTTATGTCAGCGAGATGTGGAAGAGCATAATCAAGACGGAGTTCGCCAAACTTGTAAGTCAAAATTGATTTGGTGGCTGGAACTGGATGAGACTTCGAAGAACTATCTAGTGGAAGTTAGTGTTGGGTAACGATTAAGCAACTTTATAATACGCCTGGGCTCAGCGAAATAGTTAACTTCGTAACGCAAAATCTGTTTTACTTACTTTTATTTTTAACCCATAAGTGTAAGGAAAAATTAAACGTAATTTAGTGGTATTAAATAAAGTGCATGGCTAACGAAAAGGGAATTGCGAGGTTTCCCGAAACCTATGAAAAAGATATGGCTACGTTGGAAGTAGCTAAAGAACAATATAAATGTTGCAAAGAGGTTATTGTTACCGAAAAAAAAGGATAGCAAAAAGAAAACTGTGAATCGTGAGAAAATAATAGTGTGTGAGAACTGTCACAATATTTTTTATTGTAAATGCATCGAGATGGACGATGATAATTTTAGTAAAATTTTGAAGCGAGAAGTAAAATGGTGGTGTGAAACGTGTAAGACGGACTCATCAGTGTTTTTGTTTTAAGGTGACGATTGTGACGAAACTAAACCTGATGGTGATGCAAGTGGAGAAGATGGAACTTCAAACGAAGATCTCACTGGAGAAGACGAAATGGAATGAACTGACCCGAATAATGTAATCACACAAACAAGGAAAGATGATGAATTCACTACTGAAAAGAAACTTCCTTCAGGGGAACCTGCAGATGCAGAATTTGATATGGATATCTGCATTCTGGAGTCTGTAGGAATACGTAATCCGAAGGAACATTGTACAACGTCGACGAGCATAAACAAAACTGATGATATGTTTGCACTGATGATGCAACAATTCGATCAATTCCGTACAGATGTCACTAACAGTATGACTGCGTTGGCTAGAAACGTGCACATATTTGGAAAAGAACTAAAACATGAAATCCGTCAGGATTTGAATACTGCACTTGCGGAGATGACGAAGGAAGTTGAAAGCATTCGAAACAGGGAGGACAAAACGGAACAGCAGTTGGAAGTGATTGAAAATACTATCGAACATTTAGCTGAAACACAAGAAGACACCGTTGCTAGACTGGTAACAATGCGGAATGTTCAAGATGATAATGTACGTAAAATTGAAAGTAACACCTACTTTCCACCGAACCGGAATCTGAGTTATAATCCGCGGTTTTCTAGACGCGGTGGCGACCTAGAAATGATACAAGGCTTTAACATTTTTCCGTTGCAATGCTGCCGTCAAAGATCTGAAGGAAATCTGGTGTACGTGATTTCTTGGAGAAGACGGGAGTGCTACAACTATCGATGAACTAGCAGCTGCTTTGAACATCAGTCATGGCTCTGCCCATCAAATCATCCACGACGAGCTTCGGTTGCGTCAGATTTAGACGTGAAAAATGCGATGCAAAAGTGGCTTCACAACCAACCGAAAACGTTTTATTTGGAAGGAATACGTAAGCCGTTGACCCTTGGGCCAAGTCCATTGATAAGGAGGGAGATTACGTAGAAAAATGATGTGCATGGTATAACTCTAACTTCATGTAAATAAACTGTAGAATGAAAAGTGTAGATAATTTTGGACCTGTCCTCGTAACTATTCTTTTCTTTAATTTTATATATTAATTTTGATTTGTGGTGTACTGTTGATTTTTTTTTAAAGCAGTAAAGTGTTTCATTAGATATATGCATTTAGATAGGAGTTTGTTCAGAGGTATTTTGTTTTCTAAAAATTAATTTCGAGGTAGGTGCTTTCACTCGAGTAATCTGAAAGTAAATTGCAGGTTTTCGAGATGATGAAACAAATAATTTTATTTTCATCAAAACATTTTTTTTCGCCATCTTAGCTTTTCTTTTCATCTTCACACTATATTTCCTCTATAACATATTCACCCAATCATCAATTATTTCTGAGAGAGGTTCAGACAGGTGGATTCTTTTAATTGGAAGTTAGGAGACTTCGATCAGAGGTGTATCCCTCTGATTTGTATATACTTACCCATAGTTCCCTGGTTGATAGACGCATTATTACAGCTTCCCGCCAAACAATAAGAAGCAGGAAACTTCTGATCTGGCAAAAATTAAGTAAAATTTCGTGTAAGCACTATGGAAACGCTACTGTATGAACGCTCAGTTTAAAAGAGTGGGCCAACGTGTTATGTCGAGGAGTCTTGGAATTGCTCAGACCGTTAAAAAGGGCTGAAACAACACAAGCACTCGTCTATCAATTTCAAAGTTTAAAACCATGCTTGATGCCATATTTGTGTTGGTAAGGATACAATAGTTGGCAGTGGTTACAATTCTTCAACTTAAGAACAGTTTGTCACGGTATCCGGAATATGGATTATACTTGGAGATATCTGAGTTTGTTAAAGACAGTGAGTCGCAATGTGATGGTTGGCAAAGGAGATGGTTTGCAATTTGTTACAGGGAGTATTTTGCATCTAAATTTCTCATCAGGAAAACAAGTACAGTAGAGCGTCGATTATCCGAAGTAATTGGGGGACATGGGTGTTCGAAAAACTGGTTTGTTCGGATAATCGAACTGTACACGTTTATTTGCCAAAAAGAAGTACTGTACAGTAAATTTATTCATAAAAACAGGCATCTCTTTAAGTATTACAAAGTAACGTACAAAGGCAACTCTAAGCTGGCGCAGCTGTTGCTGTGAATAGCTTTGATACTGCCGCTACTTCTACAGCCAGTGCCAAACCGACAGAAGTGTGCTTATTGTTGAAACACAGCGACTGGCGGCTTGGCCGGTCAGCAGCGCCTTATGAAGGCCCCATTAGAAGCAATGTTCCGCCAGCGGTGGCTCAGTGCGCCGACTACTGTGGGAAACTTGGTTCGGGAGTGAGCGGGATGATGGACGGTAGGGTGGGAGAGTAATAGGTGCGAGCGAGTACACAGTTCGGTTAAGCGGTCGTTCGGTTGACCGACGTTTGGATAATCGACGCTCTACTGTAAGTGTAATTTTAAGGTAAACTGAGAAATCTGAACAGTGCTAGGAAACAAATACAGTTTAGGAAAGTGAGTGTTCAAATAGATTTCGTTTTACTCGGCAATATCGATAATATGTACTCTTCCATTGAAATTCATAAAATGCGCATCATAGTTGTTTAGATGTCAGTTCCCTTCCGGAACCAGCGTTTGCTTATTTTTACCATTTAGCCGTGACATACAAAATTTCCTGTTGGAGGAGGAATGGGTTCGTAACACATTAACATTGACCTGTCATAATATTTCATAATGTAGCACTCGAAGTCCTCTCTAGAAAGTAAACTTTTATCATGTAGAAATCCGATCTTTGCACTTAACTCAATGTACAAGATTTATTTCGATTCGTTTTGTTTGTTAGTGGAAGTCTGCAGCATCGATATTTATTTGTTACCAAGATGTCCAACAGGCTGTTTTATTTATAGTTGGAAAGAAAAAAAAAATAGTACCTGGATATGGTTTCACAATGTAAACAGACACTTGCCAAATCATTATGTCTCCTTGATTGGGACTTTCGAGAACAATACTGCGTTTTATCAGTCCATAATCCTGATTTTCAGTAAAACAGAAAGAAATCTGTTTTAGTAAAATAAGTATTGAGTAGGATATTGTTTTCGTAGTACAAAACAGTTTACTGTGTTAGCAATCCTGACATATATTCTCTCTATTTTGGTAAGTGCTTCTTAGATGTAACAGATATTTGAAATGTATGCAGTACAGTAAAATTGGATAGTAGTGTTAAGGTCAGTGCATTTTTCTTTGTGTTTATTAGTGTATAATTATATATGTTATGTTTAAGATGTAGTTTATTAGTTGGTCCCACAGGCGATAAGTGTACTTGTGTTTAGATAAATAATGTGAATAATACACGACAAGTGGGACGTAATTACAGGCACTAACAGTGTACTATATATCTGTATTAAAATTAAACCTCGTGTTGATAGAAAGCTCTTGTACCTGAGAAGTTTATTTGTGTGCTATGAGTGGCGTAAACTGTAATTTCTACGAAAATTAATAGGAAAAAAAGAATAGTTGTATTTGGGGACTGATGAATAATTACAATGCAGTATTTCGAGAATAATAATAATTTCAAAAGTTTCAGTGAATCAAAATTTTTGATTTGAACAGTTCGTTAGTAGAAACAGATGCTGATGTAATATGTTGTTTACATAGTTTTTCTTAAAATAAACTAATCTTATGAATATTGGGTTTCATTCATGAAATAAATAAATAAATAGATAGATTCTAGAAAATTTTAATATATCTATATTAGCTTCTAAGTGTGCGGACTTGAATCTCGAAGTGTAAGAGATTACAACAGAGAAAGAGTGAGCGTATGTAAACAAAGTTAATTTTGGGATGTGAAGTCGTGACCGCTTCCGAAATGCACGTTCTAGGAATTTCTGAAATTTTAAAAACATTTGGACTAGAAATTCAACATTATAAAACATATATTCGGATTCAAAATTTAGGATTCCAATTTCGGATTCAAAAGTTTTAGATCGACGAGCTATTCCCCCCCCCCCCCCTTCCCTTTGAGTGCTTACTTAATCTGGAAAGTTGAAGTACTCGTGTTTCGTCTTCGTGCCTGGCAATTAATTGAGTTGCCAAATCACAGTTAAAGGCTGAGGCACGCATGCGAGCCGTGGGAGTCAACGACCGAGGTCAAGTCAAGGCTTTGTCCCGAGTTCGAATCCAGGCTTGTATTTGAGTCTTCCATTCCATATTGCACTCGAATGGCATATACACGAAGGGCTTGTTATCTGAACGGGTGTAGGCCTAACCTAGTACAAAGGACTGACCTTTCGGGTAACTAATTGTCCATAATAATGTGAAAAGATGACATCATCATCATCCTTATTATCATAGAGTGGCGCAGTACAGTATAAAGTAGTATATAGTAGTAACAAAAGTCAGAGTAGTAACTATGACAGTCTAGGAAGTTAATAGTTCTCTCGTTTTACGATTGGCGACTCAAGCTATATGAGGATAAAAATTTAATCAATCAAATCATTTATTTTTAATTTTTCTTTTTACTGAAGTAAAAATTGGCGTCCCAACTTATCGGATCTTGGTCTCCGTGAAGACGCGAGCAACATCACGTGACCAAAAGTAAATTTCAAGAGCAAGGCAATGTTAATGTGTTATGAATTCTTCCAAACCTCAAAGAATGTTACGGTTGTATGTTGAAATCATGCAAACGTGGTAACGGGGAACAATTATATAAAAGTAGAGACAAAGTAATTATGGTGCGCATACGTTATTTACCAACTGGTAGTGGTGTACTTGTGAAACCATGTAAAATGAATATTAATTCAAATGAAACAATACCCAAAACTAAGAATGCTAGTTATGTTTCAAGTGATAAAGGTGCCATGATTAATGTAGTAGGAATGGGAATGATTTTCATAAATGCATATTTATCTGTCAGATGTAGTAGTTAATGCTAAAATAGTACGCACTATTAACGATTATGTTATCGAAAAGATTATCAAAGTTATTTTGACGTCTATAATAAGCAAGATAGTGATAATAGGAAGTTTCATTTTGAACAGTTGGTTCGAGGAGTCTTATGTGATCTAAAGATAGTGTGTGAAACACATAATAGTGATGGTAATGATAAGCAAAATAGCAATACAATTATGATTCTGCGAGTGATGACGCAAACAAGCGTAAACAAATGAACCAAGAGGTTCAAGAACTAGATTCTCGTTTATGTGTTCAAAAAGAAAAGTCAGAGTAAGTAACTATGACACTCTAGTAAGTTAAGAGGTCTCTCGTTTTACGAGTGGCGACTCAAGCTATTTGAGAATAAAAATTCAATCAATCAATCAAATCATTAATTATTTTTTAAATGTTTTTATTACAGTAAAAATTGGCTTTCCACAGCCAGGATTCTGTCGTACTTAGGCTACGCGAGTGTCAAGAAAAGGAAACTATTACAATATGTTATGAAATGGGAAAACATTGCGACATCGGCTCATTTGAGTAATGCCTATCGCTGATGGATGGATATGAGCGTAGTTTCTGGGTAACAATTTCGTGAAAGCGAGAAAAGTGTCTGGAAGCAGCAGATCGAGTAACGAAGCTCTTAATCCAGAAGAATATTTGTGTTGCATTAAAGAAGTGTCGGGGTATAGTGTTTATTGTGACAGGTGTCAATTGTGGGTACATGCCCAGTGTTACAGTTTAACACTGGAACAAGTCCAGGAATTGGACACAATGAAGAGCCTGTGGTTTTGTAATACCTGTATGACAGTGGCGGCTCGTACTGTCATTAACAAAGCGTGCTACTATATATATATATATATATATATATATATATATATATATATATATATATATATATATATATATATATACATATATACGTGTATTTACCCACTGAAGGCGGAAGTTGATATCCATCCTTCGATTCTTAATGCTGGCAAAGTTTTCTATCACCCTGGAGTTGAAATCTAGCATGTTGTTGATCAAACTTTTTTCTATCGAGAGCATGGCAAGGGCAGTTAACCTTCCTGACCTACGGAAATTCCTTACGAATGTCTTAATTTTCTTTAGAGACGAAAAGTATCTATCAGGCTTTGCTGTGGACATTGGTATGGTCACTATTATTTACAAAAGGGTTGTTATTTCGCTAAAATTGTCCTGTAAGTTGTTTTTAAAGATAAGCTGACAGAACCAAAATCTCACTGTGAAGTCACTGCTTACCTAACATTGGGTAGCTTTCAACCGCAGTGTCCAGAATATGTTTCGGAAAAATTACTAAAATTTGCAGAATCCAGAAGTTTGGCGGCATCCAAATGGCTTGTTTTCTCAAATCGATTTCGCGCATCCGCAGAAATGCGATCACATACTTCTTTGGCATTGGGTACTCTGCAAGATATAATCCGCCCACATTTGTTTTCACCAACTTTTGGAAGAAACATATCACTTGTCCTAATATTGTCTGTGTCATTTCGAATTTTCTCAATGGCTTCAATGAAATATTTAAGTGCTGTTTGTACTTTAATGGTAGGCCTGCACTGAATTTGATTATAGAAAATATTCACATGCGGCATTATTTTGTGAAAGAATTCTAACCAAAACATGAATTCCCTGTGTTGGATTTCTCTAGTTCTGAAAAGCACTCTTTCGAAACATTTTAATTTTCATAGACGGAATTGACGGTTCGTGACTTGAAATTCAATCGAGTAGCTGACCCACTCGGAATACGCCGCACAGCCACTTTTTCCAAAACTGATACACGCTGTGGGGAGCAGGAGGAAAAATGTGGAAAATTCTGAAAGACTACAAGAAAAAATCCCTTGTCGATTGATTTTGAGATGCAGTTCTTTCCATTATCAAATTTAAATGAAATCTTTGAGTTTTACGTCCCACGCTTATGCCGGTTAGGCTAAAGGAGACGGTGATTATGAGAAATGAATGAAATGGTGGAATGAAGAAAGTGGGAGGAAACGGGAGAACCCCGAGAAAACCCACGCACACGGTGTTTGTCCACCACAAAGTTCACTTGGTGGGGGCTGGGATCGAACCCAGGACCCCAAGCACCAGAGGTGAACGCTCTACCACTGAGCCACCGCGGCCCCTTATCAAATTTAATTGGTTAACAATGGACGTAGTGTGCCAAAGGAAAGTGTTCTTTAATTTTAGATTGTACGCTATTAATTGACCCCTTATTACCGATGCTCCATTAAATGTATGTGCTATAATTTTGCTACAATCTGAATCTGTGTCAAAAAATGTTCAATTCATTTAATATACACTCCTGACAATTCTGGGCTCCCGGACCTTTAGGAAAAATGAAATCTTTGAGTTTTACGTCCCACGCTTATGCCGGTTAGGCTAAAGGAGACGGTGATGATGAGAGATGAGTGAAATGGTGGAATGAAGGAAGTGGGAGGAAACGGGAGAACCCCGAGAAAACCCACGAGCACGGTGTTTGCCCACCACAAAGTTCACTTGGCGGGGGCTGGGATCGAACCCGGGACCCCAAGCACCAGAGGTGAACGCTCTACCACTGAGCCACCGCGCCCCCCATCCCCGGACCTTTAGGATTAAAGAAAATAAAAAAGAGGAGAAAAGAGAGAACCGAGCGGCGAGCGCCGCCAGTAAGCAGAAGAAGAAAGCGAGAAAGAGGAATACTTGGCGCTTGCGCAGAATGTCTTCGGGCTCAACCTAACTCAGCACGGTGGAAGCTATTCTGGGTGTAAAAAAAGGGAAATGGACAAGGCATATTGAGATCTTTGCTCCATGCTAGAGATATATTTGTTGAGTAGGCTTGTATAGTTCAAGTGGGCTCCATTCAGTACAGCCCGCTCGGTTCGTTAGTACAACTTTCACACTGCTGAAGGCGCTGATAATCGCGCTCCACGCTCGAAAAAGAAGATCGTCATGGGAAAGTTCTGTATTTTGTTAATTGACGAACAGTTTAAACAAATGTATAGATGAATTTTTTTTTAACTAAAATTAGTCTAACACAAATACACAAACATAGGAAGCGTGCTGTAGCCCGGTAGCCCTATGTCAGAAACCGCTACTGCTGTATGGTTAAACCAGTTACACTATTACTACTCCCACACTCGCCTCGGAATGGGATCTCAAGTGAAGGTGAATTGATAGATTCAAGGAAGGAAAATCATAGGTGAAGCTCTAGTGTTGTTCGCCCCGATGCAAACAAAGATATGGAGATTCAAGAATCGTTAGGACAGAATACACAAGCAAATGTACACACTGGTTCGACTGTATTTTCGGCGGATATAGCCGCAATTTTGGATTAATTTAGTAGGTAGTTAAATGTCTCACTAAGTTTTCGAATAATTAGCAAAAAAGTCGACAATGTTCAACAAATGTATAAGAGTAAATTCTAGGATACGAGTCTAAAAGTTGACAATGTAAATCACGCTCTTAATGTAAAATTTGAAAATCTAAAATCCGAAATATTGCAGGTAGTCAATGGTAAAAATAGCAATTGTAAACAAAGATGTAGTAAGTGGTTTACAAAATACGGTTGAGACTCACCAGAATCGGATAAATGTCAGGGTAGACGAGTCAGAGAAGGATCTTCGGTTATCAGAAGAGAAACAGAACCGACGATGTGATGCTCCGGCTCATGAAATATCACATCTCGAGTTTAGTAGTCAAGAAGCCTACGATCTGCTAGACGCCAAGATTAAGTCGCTTACGCAGATTCAGACGGAAAGAAGTAGTAGGCGTAGGCACCAAAAGGCACATGGTATTGGTCCTAATGAGTTAGTCGATTCTGACGGACCAGATTCCGACATCCCAGTGGAGGTACCAGTCTCTTCTGTGGGGGAAACTCATACTATCTCCACTGTGACGGTCTCTGTTTGTCAGCCGACTGATAGTTATGGCCCAAATGTGATCCCAGTAGGATTTATCCCACAACCTTAGGAAAGTAATTCTAAGAGAGGCACTTGTACCGAATTTCTTGGTTATCAGCCCCAACTTCGAGGGATGAATTCTCTGTCTGCTTTGCCTCCGGTGTCAACTTCTATGTTTAGTCGGTGCAGGTTGAATCATTCTTTGCTGTCAAATAGACACACGGAACTCACTTCTTCCAGTGCTGGAATTCAGATGGGAATGTGCAGTCAGACGGTGGTATCAATGCAAGGTGGAAATACTTCCAAATTTCGGACAAAATTTTCTCAGAGCCCCGTTGATAATTGTGACTCTCCCCTGAATGCCAACAATTACGAAGAACGTAATGGTAGTCGTGCTTTAATTTTAAGGTTATCTGAGATAAACAACTTACCTACATTTTCTGGGGAATATGGATTGGCAATCTTCCTTAAAAAACTTGGAACAAACCTTTAAATTGATTTCGGCTTCCGAACACGAAAAACTTATGTTGTTACCTTGTTTTATGTCTGAGCAAACATCTGATATAAGACAGTTGGTAAGAATATTAAGAGTTATTCAGATCTTTTACAGTTGTTCAGTTATGAGGATGAAAGACTCTAAAAGAAATTCATTCAAGGAATGATATTTGATCACAAGAAACACAGCCGGTTAACGGAATTCGCTTGCAAGGTTATCGCCGAATATTACGCAATTGCCCAAAACCCGGATGAAGCAGAACTAATTGAGATTGTCCTAGACTGCCTACCAGCAGGCGATGCGAAATTATTGAGAGAACCCAAAGTGTCCAACACCTCATTGTAAAAATTGCTGAAATTGAGGGACACCCTATCCAGTGGAACCTGTGACGGACAGAAAGTTGAAACGGTTCAATATCCAGGCTAAAGTTGTGAAGAAGACAGAGAAGGAACTGAAACAACATACAAGGGATATACCTCTTCTCAAACAGACGAAGACAGTAAGCAAGACGGTGAAGGCACAGATAATAAGAAGGGGTGAAGTGATTTGTATTCTCGAAATAAAGGTCGAAGACGGAATTTACAATCTAGGACGTCTTGGCAAGGTCGCAGTAATGAAAACCAATGGGAAAGAAAAGACTGAAGAAACCGGTATGCTCTATATAATTCAAATCGGCCATTCCAACAGGAAGCGATAAACTTAGGATATCATCGGGGTGCATCCTAGTCGTGTGCGCCTAATCTGATGAATCAAGCGGGAGCGCCAGCTTACCCAGTGAACTGTTTTCAGAACATCGGAACAGTAACAACTCCTACTACGACTTCTTGCCCAGCGGTGAACATGGTCACGACTATGGTATAGCCGTTGTATTACATACCTTACATTTCACCAACGGTGAGACCACCTGAATCTAACACGTGAAAGTTCTGAAGAAAAGAAGCAAGAATTGCTAAACGGATAAAACTATTCTTCAAAAAAAAAAAAAAAAAAAAAAAAAAAAATGTGTACGTTAGGTTAAGATTAGGCTAAGGAAATACTATTTTATCATAGTTATTGTAGAATTAAGGTTAGTTTAGATATTTTCTTGTTTATTTAATTTCATGTTTCATTCAATATATTCTTGTCTTGTAAATGTATATTGTAAAAAAATAAAATAAAATAAACTTAACAAGAACTTCTAAGTTCAGAATTTTTTTTCTGAAGCTTCCGGAGGATGTTACATTACACTTTAGTACAATGTACCATGGTCCGTATTTTTTTTTTTTTTTTAACTACCTATATATTTATGTTTATATTTATTTCCAAAACAATTGAAAATTATTGTAAATCATTATATTTTAGGATTCACTTTAAAAGTGTAATATTTCGTCAAAATAATAATATAACAGAAGTAGTTTCCATAAAATTACATATAACATAATATTTTATTATTATTGTATATTTTATCCTTAGTATTAAGTTATGTGGGTTCAAAGGTGTGTATTTTGTACTTTCTTATACGTTTTATGCTATTTTCAAGGGAATTTAGATGTAGGGAATCTTCACAAAGAAACTCTTAAAATTTAATTTTATATAATTTGATAATTTCTTCAAAATTTCAATCTGAAATTCGGCCATGATGATTTCTTGACACATCCATTTGTTTAGGCAGATATTATTTCTCATTGGAGCTTAAAGAAATCTCAGTTTGGTTTGAGGCTCATTCCAGATCTTATCATTGGTTCGGCCCATTTTGATGTGTCGAGATTTACGTGTTATCCTTTTGTTGCGTCACTAAAGAACCAATTAGCTCCCTTCTCCTTGGTATTCTTTCTTTTACCTAAAACCGTGTTGGAAATCGGACATACAATTCAGTTCCTCGTCCACAAATTGTGCAGAAAGTGAGAAAAGTATTTCAGCTTCCTGAACTTAATGTGAATTGTGTTAGTGGTCGTCTAAATCAAAATAAGTAATTGAATTTGTGACATAACGCTCAATGGATGGTGGAGCCGAGTACCAGAGCAACGAATTCCTTGGGAAGCCGATTGGTAGTTAACCTCCATGTTAGTGTAACATCGAGAGAGTTTTGGTAAACATCGTTTTTAAGCACCAGAAGATTTTCATTACGAAAATCGGTGCAAATATATAATTAAGCAAGTAGTTATATTCATTCTGGTTCATTAGGTTGTTGAAAATTAGGTTGTTGTGCTCCGCATGGAAACTAAATTTATGGTTTAGTGTGTTTTAACCTCGGAATTTTGTTTTGGACTAAAGTGATGGCTAGTATGTGTCTAGTGATCGTGTCTGAAATATCACGTGATAAACGTAAATTCTGTTTCTCTAGAAACTGCGATCACATCCACCTATCATGTGAACCTCGGCTCCTACACGGATAAGCTGAGGAAGGAATTTTAAACAATTTGATTTGGTTGTCGTAATAGAGAGGCTTGCGCGCCTTGTGAGCCCAAGCCTACTCCCAATATTATTTAGTAATATTTCGACAATGTAATTCAATAGGAGAATACTTCACCAGAAACGAAGTTTATTCTGATGTAACAAAGATACTGTTATTAACGTACATAAAATTAAAAACCTATTTTGGCTTGTCAGCAGAAAATCCGAATAAAATATTTAAAATTCCCAATTACGATCTATATTTACTTTGAAAACCTGGTGCAGGTAAACTTTGTGGGTGCACCATGGTATCTTCTGGCAACAGAATTTCTTTTTGATAGCTCGTGGACGTTATTCAATCCTATTAAAAGAGAGAATATAAATTACCGCATTTACTAATTTCGTCGGGATTTTTTTTTTTTAAAGTTCTGTCTGATCCGTAATGTTGACATTATTTACGTCTTTCTAACTCAGGTGCGATGTGGGGGCTATGAGTGTTACATGGATGATAATACAAATTTTCTCTTGTAGTAGATTAAGTTAGTTTAGACTAGATTGGGTTAGGCTAGGTGTAGGTTAAGTTTTACTATGTGTGCTCATGTACTTTTGTTGTGTCGAACTATGTCAATGGTATAAAACAATGATGAAAATGACATAGCAGAGGGAAAGATGCTCCGTGTATAGACTGCAGGTAGAGAAAAATGTGCGTAAATCCTGCCGCTGGAGTCACTGGGTAAAGACACGAAAGTCAAATAAGGAACAGTAAGCTTGAAAAGTTCTAGCCCACCAACCACCTGTTATGTAGTTATATAAAGAAAATTGATTACGAATACTGATGTCTGTTCAATGTCAGTCTATTAGTAATATTGATTCTCAAATGTCATTTTTTTTCTCTCTCTCTTTGAAACTGTCTTGATTGAGTTAGATTTTGGTTTATTAGAAGAATGCAAATATTAAATACATGTTGCCAGATTTTCTGTTAAAGCTGAAATCAAATATTATAACTTGTAAACACATCAATATGAAGATTTTTTTCTTTGCTTTAAACCAATATTGTTCAGTATGTAGTTCATGGGCGGTCACTCAATGGAATGAAGGGAATGAGTCATTCCCCTGTGATATAGGAATAAAATAATATTATGTAGTACTGAAATAGTGTACTCAACCTGCAAATTATTTATGTTAAAACCTTCTTATTTTACTTATTTCTAAGTTTAAATACGCTAGAAGCTAACGTAGATACAGTCATTCCACAACGCAGCTCTTTTGATACATTTTGCGCAGCGCGACCTAGTCGGAACGAGCCGGCTCAATTGTCTTGCCGTGCCGTGGTGTTGCGAGTGGGAATGCGTTTTTGTAAGCATTCCCTAGGAACAAGTGTGTGCGGGTGTAGTGCGATATTTTTTTCGTTTCGAACTGCAAACTGAAATAGCCTAAAGTGTTTCGCGGGGTTAATATTTATTTTAATGAGTTAAAATTTGGATGTTCAGAATTGTACTTGGTTTCTTCAAGAAAAAACTGGATTATTTCGCAGGATTGTAAAGTACATCTCTTTCCTAATGCTTGTGGCGGCTATGCTAGGAAGGAAATGACTATCCAGTTAGCATTCCATCAGCTTTAACCTATGGCAGCGTCGACGCAAGTCAGTGAGGAGAGCGGGGTGGGGAAAATACAAGATTGTTCATGCGTGTTAGAAACGTTAAAATTCCTTTAGTTTTCAAGATAAAAAAAGAAATAATTTTACAGGGACGTTATACACCCGATCTGCCACATATACAAACAAAAACAAAACGCTGTATTCGTCATTTTAATAAGCAACAGTACGAAAAGACTGGTTGTTTGGTTGTAGGAAAACTTCAAAATTGTACTGCTGGCCTTGCCTGTTATTTTCAAATTAAAAAGTCACTTGGAATCAGTCAGGGTTTGATGACACGAATCATTTATTGAAAGCCACGTAACGTCATCAGCAATCACAAAATCATATTCGATCGCAAATCTGTCTCACAACTTCTGGCTTAGTACGAATAGACTTTCAGCTAGACCAGCAACTTAAGCAAGAGACTATTAAGTATAACGAGCAAGTGAAAAATAATAGGAAAGTTGTACGACGAATGATTGATGTAGTTATATTCTTGGTTTCTCAAGAACTTAGTTTCAGAGGCCACTTGGAAGATAAAGACTAGGTGAACTATATTGAATTACTTCAGTTATTAAGAAAATATGATGAAGTTTTAGACAACCATTTTCAAACAGCTACAGTATTTTCGGGACTGTCAAAGAAAGAGCATGGTAGAAAAGCGAGGTAAGGTCAACTTCTGCCGGTGTCCTGTGAAGCCAAAGAAAAGTAGGGAGGAGGGTGGGCACTTCTGCTGTCCATGTTGATCTGTTGATCTTTTAACTTCCGAACAAAGCAAGTATACGGTAAAAGAACCAGTAACGTTTTGCTGCCTTGGATTATCTTCGTACAATTGCACATGTGGATGAAAAGAAGGCTACGCATCATTCTCACTTCCGTCCTTCTCTTTTATCTTCCCTTAGGGCAATCACGTGAAAGAAGTATCTTTATAGTTTTCTAAAAATTTAGACAAAAAAGAATGCAAGAGAGTTGTCATAGTTTTGGGACAGTATTTCTGTATCATGCGGGTCCGGCTGGTGCTCTTTAATATCGGATCTTAAACTGTGGTGTGTGTGTGAGTCGAGACAAAATGTCTCTCTTGAAGTATTTTTTTAAAAAAAAACAGTGGCAGTAGTAGTGTCAATTCAAAAAGAAGCGGAGAGAACTCACGTATGAGTGCTGCGCAGAGTACACTCGAAACTGGTGAATCATCTTGTATCAACAGTGAAGATAGCATTTCTAGTGTAAGTGTGGAATCGAGACCGGAAAGTTCAAATGTCGATAATGTGTCTAACAAACAACAGCTGTTTAACACATCGCACGTAAACAAATGATACTATAAAATTGCAAGATATTAGTGCTTCCAATCAACTACGCGATATTTCTTTCCCTCAAGTGTATTTCGATAAAGTACGCCGATGCTTTCGGGCTTGTTGGTTCGATAACTACCCTTAGCTTCATTGGGACCCATTGTCAGAGCGTGTGTTTTGTTTCACTTGCATTAAAGTTACAGAGAAAAATCTCTCGTTTCCAAAAAATATGGACGAAGGGTTTACTAAAAATGGTTTCAAGAACTGGAAAAAAGCACTTGAAAAATTTTCTTGTCACGAAAATTCTCATGTTCATTGAGAAGCAGCATTAAAATTAGTCCTTAGTGAAAAAGTGAATGTGAACAGTAAATTGAACAAACAAATAGCCGAAAATGTGGTGTTTGCTCTTCTTAAGGTGAGTTCCTCAATTCGCTACCTGACGAGACAGGGATGTGCTTTACGTGGACATTCTGAGGAAGCAGGAAACTTATACCAGCTTCTGCAGTTGAGAGCAGAGGATTCCGAAGATTTAAGCAAGTGGCTTCTTCGTCGAGATAAATGGCTCGGCCATGACATTCAAAATGAAATTTTAGAACTTCTTGCGCAATTCGTTCTTCGTAGCATAGCATCTGATATTAAACGGCAAAAGTATTTTTCTCTTATTGTTGACGAAACTTCAGACATTTCGCGTCAGGAGCAAGTGAGCTTGTGTATTCGTTATATAAATGAAGCATTCGAAGTATACGAGGATTTCATCGGTTTCTATAAAGTAGAAAAATGGATGCATCTACATTAATGATAGATGCATCTACATTAACAGTAGTGATTACAGATGTGCTTGTACGAATGGATCTATCATTACAAAACTGCAGGGGATAGTGTTATGATGGAGCTAGTAATATGTCCGGTTGTTACTCTGGAATCCAAGCTAAAATAAAAGAAGTGCAACCAAAGGCGCTCTATATTCACTGTACTGCCCACTCTTTACATTTAGCTTTACAGTGGACAGCACGACAAATTCCTTGTATTAGAGATGTTCTTGAATTCGTGCGTGCGCTTGTAAATTTAATACGTGACTCACCGAAGCGTTTAGCTAATTTTACGAATATTCAGAAGGGCTTGTCGGAAACTAATTACAGCTGTTCTTCAAGTGTCTCGTTGAGACCTTTATGTCCACACACATGGACTGTAAAAGCTCTGTCATTTGACAGTGTTCTGAAGAACTACGCGCCGTTATTTGAAACTATGAAAAATATACATGATGATGATACAAGTACAGGTGGGTCTGTCGTTGGTGGCTAGATGCGTAACATGAAGGATTTTAAAACATTTTTCTCCATGGAGGTCGCTAAGATTGTATTTGAGCTTTGTGAAGAACTGTATAAACTTCTACAACATCTTGCTTTGTCTCTTTCTGAGGCTATTGACGCAGCGAAACGAACAAGAGATACTCTCACCAATCTTCGAACAGATTAACATTTTGACAGGGTTTGGACTAATGCTACGACAAAAAGAGAGTTATTAGGGGTGGAAGAACCAACTCTGCCGCGTCAGCAAAAAATTCCGAGACGACTGGACGATGGCTCTCCAAACGACACTTTTAATGATGTGAAACACTTGTATAAAGTAGAAATCTGGTATAGACTATTGCATACAGTTTGTGGTGAGATCGAAAGATGGTTTGACCAACAGGACGTGAATACAGCGTTACACACAGAGAAACTTATTGTGAAAGCCGCATGTGATATACAATATTAAGAAGAACTGAGCTATGTACTTGATATATATAACGATGATTTGGACAAAAGTAGACTTCGAGTTCAGCTAAGAATGTTCCATGAAGTCGTTATAAACGATGCCAGAGATGTTATTTCAATGCAAGACGTCGTTGATATGCTAAGTAGCATGGGGAATATGTCATGCCTCTTCTCTGAAATTAAAACTTTGCTGCAACTACATTTATAGTCTGGTCTCTTAACAACAAAAATGGCTCGGATCGTGACAGACCGGACACAAGTATGAAACTTAGCAGACTGAAAGTACTTCGGTATTCAATTCGTTTTAGGGTCGGGTGCCAAAATTTTCTGGCCGCCATTTTGAAATATGCCGCCATATTGGATTTTATGTAATGTTCTCTTAAAAGATTATTATCTCGGTAACTAATGGTCCGATTTTGATGATTCTTTTTCTAAATTATAAGTTAAACCCGAATGTAATCGATTATAACAGTAATGAAGACAAGGAAATATGATAAAAACGAGAAAATTAGAAACATTTAAGATTTTTTGAAACATATTCACATATAAATGAATTTTTCTCCAAAATGGTCCATTTTATGAAAGCATGTACCCTACAACATTTGAAAGAGCATAAAAAGAGCTTCAATTTGATGTATAATATGTTAAAATGCGATGAAAAATAACCGAAATATAGTTAAATTAAGAAATCAGTGCAATAGAATACAAGGAGTGTGCAGGGAGTCAACTAGACGAAACTTGGTGTTATGTGATAACAAGCATGCTCGGAACCTGGCAAATTAATATTTTTCTCCACTTTTGTGAATTGTTATTCAAATCAGTATTATTTACATTATTGCTATTGTTATTAAATGATCCTTATACTGTTCATATAAATTATATTATGTAAGACACTACAAAGCCACATCATAAATACGTTCTTTGCATATATGCCAATTTTTAAATTTAACTCTCAAACATAATAAATAGCTACTGAAAAACTGAATATTCCAAACCAAAATGCTAACAAAGTGACAAAAATTGATAACATCCAATCGCCTATTCCAAAAAAAAAAAAAAAAAAAAAAAAATCTTAGTTACATTGCTGTTCATCACAGGAGCTTCCGCAGCAGCAAAAATCTGTATATTGAACATACGCACTGTTTTGAGCAAAGAGGAGGAGCTTTGCAGCCATACTTTAGCAATTCTCTTGAACTTTTAGAAACTTCTGGTTTGGTCATCCATAAGGGCTTCCACGATCCACCTTCTTTCACCCAACCGAAGTTTTCTGGACTTGAAAATATTCAGAAGTTCAGACTGGTTTGACGACAGTAAAAGTTTCTCGTGATCAATGATGATAGCCAACTACGATTTTCATGAGAAAAAGAGTTGCAGATCATCCTTACGCGGTTTGCATGACATATACAGCCCACTGAACAAACTGTAATCATTTCTCAATTCATCTATCTTCTGTTCAGATGATCTCCTACCCATCTTTAAGTTTTCTCAAGAAAACAAAAAACTATTCCTTTTTATGGGAGACTAAATTGACTTGCTTCGTTTTACAAACACCGAGTCAACAAAATCTTCATATTGGTTTTTACCTATCACTTTTATTTGTGCAACAGATTTTGAAGATCCTGTAAGGCATACGCATGTGATGATAGATTCATTACCTGTTACGTATCTAAAATAGGATTTCCTGCAGCAGAAATTGTCATGCAATGTTTGACAAAGATTCTTAAAACTTACATAACTTCCAACATAATTTTCGTTAATTATTTCCTCAATGTGTGCAGCATCTTCAAATTCTTTTGTGTGTCTGCGTAATTCAGGAGCAGTGAGCATCCACCGTTGAAACGCAAGTGGATTTTTAGTTAATGGCTCCACTGGAGTCTCTAACACTTCTGTTATTTTGGTCGAACGGCATGAAACAAAACTTTTGGTTAGTCTTTGAAAACACCCAGTTCTTCTTAAATTTTGCCTTTCCTTCATTTAAACTCTTCATGTCCCTGAGATGCACAGATAGAGGCAGAAGAGGCTCCAACACAGTTATATAATAGGAAGTTACTTTGTCGGTGAGCTCTAATAAATATCAATATTAGAAGTTCCAATTCCAGTACAAGATCCCAATATGAAAATATAGATCTTTTCTATATCATTTCTTCCCGCCACTGTTGGAATTCTTGTTTACAGTTTCTGGGCTCTTGTTCTGTATGAAATCCTGCCATTTGAAGAAAGCCTAGAACTACAGCTAGTTTCTGCTGTGCTCTTCTGGCTTTGGTTAGGTGTGAGTAGTCCAGGAATGAATAAGCTGACTCTGAACCTGCTACTCCGGCCTCAGCTAAGGACGATGTCCATCCAGTACCATTTAGTATGTGGCCTAACACTCTTCAAAGGGCCATTTCTATGTGTAGTCCACCAAACATAACGATAGAACTTCTCCACAGTATGAATAGGAGCATTTCCACTTTATTTGTTTTGCTATTGCAAAGAGAGGTTGGTCAAGGAAAATAACATGTATTTGATTAGGATTACATCGATCAGTAATTTTCTTTATGATAGACATATCATGCTTCACGATTGAAAGAGACTTTTCAGTAAAAATTCGCAACATGACGTTGGTACCTTTAGTAGAACGTACACTTCCTGATTGAGTCAAATTATACTCTGCACACAAGTATTTGTTTTCACCTAGCGGAGAATTTCTTTCAATCCACCGCCTCTCTGTCTAAAGTGCTTCTTCGAGTCCTGACCGTATTGTTTCTTGAACAGTAATAGGAACTTGCAGTTTGTCAAAATTACATGATGATACTGATGACACAATAGCATAGATATCTGGTAATAAGTAATCCTCTACTGATGAAGAAACTTCAATTCGCATTTGGGGTAAACCAGGGTTGGAATCGGAAGGCAATTGGAATACGCTAATACTTGTTCCATGGAAAGATACTGTCGAAATAGTTGATGATGTGTTGTGGTCTAAATTGTCCAATGCACCAATGGTGTACACATTAGTCATTAATGAAAAGGGACACACAAGACCCTCTAATTTGTAACGTCTGCATGTCACTGCTGCTATCTGATCTTCAATTTGGATCACACGATTATATGTTACAAAAATGTCTAAGTCTCATGTAAATTACTGACAATCTTTTTCTAGCAAGTAAGAGTGTGTACCTGTAAAACTACATACAGTGGGAGCGGTGGTTCATGAGATATGTTGTGCCTTTTTTTCGTGGTGCTAATCTTCTGTTCTTAAAATTAAAATATATTAATTGACTTATTGTTAGGGCAGTTTGAGAATATGTTATAGAAATTTCTTCTATGTTAGATCCATACAGCAGCAACTGAACGAAATTCTTTAGATTTTCTGGAACACTTTCATCTTGACAGTTTTCTGTAAAGTATCCTGAAAATGTTTGGCACTTTCAGTTTATCATATTTCTTCTTAAAGACTTTGAACACATTGAGAAGGCAAAAATCTCTCTTCATTTGATCGTTTAGACATGAAATCCTTGAATAATTTCTAGTGTCCTTTCTTTAAATACCAATAACATATTTTGCCATCACTGTTTGGTACAATCAGAAATGAACGAGAATTTTGTTCTTTAGTCTTGTTTTATTCACTGCTTTTGATAAACTACCGCTCTAAACTTGTTTTCATATAGACTGTGCAGCTCTGACAAATTGAAAAATGAAATGAACATCTTCTATTTTACATTCCAAGTGATCTATGAGTTCATCAAATACACGAGATTCTAAAACATCATCATCTTGACTTTCGGTTTCATTTAAAGATCTGTTCTCCCTTTCCCAACCTCTGTACCTATTTTTATACATCCATAAGCACTGTATGTGGTATGTAGCCTCCATTGCTACCAAGTCTCCTCCGGAAATTTTAGAAAGCAGAAATATATCCTGTAATTATTAAGCCATTTCCTTAAGATTTTTGTCAAATGTAAGTGACAGTTTCTTCTAACTCCTTTCCCAGAATTACAAAAAATATAAACCGGTGGAATTACGTTTCCTCTACTTTCATTTCTCCTCTTACGCTTTGGTTATTTTCTGTTGATTTCTGTTTACTTTTTGTTTTCTATTCTTTTGCGATTTCTCTTTTTAGTTTTGAGGCAACAAACTTCAGTCTGCATTGTTTATGCCACTTCGCTTCATATTCAATTAGTGTGTTTACTAATTATTCTTTTCCAGTGACAAGATTCATAGATATCTTCTAAGTTATCGAAATCTTTATAGATCCTCAGGAATTCTGAACACGAATCGCGTAGAAAACACTTAATAAACACATAATTTCAAATACTACAAGGAATGATATTTTTCAACTTAAAAGGCACAATACACTTTTAGTATGTTCACAGTTACATTGTAATAACCAATATTATGAAAAAAAGGAACTAGCTGTTCATGTTTACATAGAACTGCTGCAATGAAAACTCCCATAATAATTCTAAGTAATGATTAAACGTAGTTATTATTAAGTAATCATAACAAGAATAAAAACTAGATAATTTAATGATAAAAAAAATCTGCCAGACACCGCTAAATTTCACAAAGCTGACCGATTACTCAGTCTTCCTATTTGCGCTGGGTTTGTTTCCAAGACTTATATTCCGACTATTTCTCATCGCATTTTAACGTATTATACATCAAATTAAAGCTCTTTTTATGCTCTTTCAAACGTTATAGGGTACATGTTTTCATAAAATGGACCATTTTGGAGAAAAACTCATTTATATGTAAATATGTTTCAGAAAATCTTAAATATTTCTAATTTTCTCGTTTTTATCATATTTCTTTGTCTTCATTATTGTTATAATCGATTGCATTTGGGCTTAACTTATAATTTAGAAAAAGAATCATCAAAATTGGACCATTGGTTACCGAGATAATGATCTTTTAAGAGAACATTACATAAAATCCAATATGGCGGCATATTTCAAAATGGCGGCCAAAAAATTTTGGCACCCGACCTTAAAACGAATTGAATACCGAAGTACTTTCAGTCTGCCAAGTTTCATACTTGTGTCCGGTCTGTCACGATCCTATCCTTAACAGACCAGACTATTACTTTTACCCGCTACAACGGATACTGTTGAAAGAACGTTTTCACCTCTGCGTCGATTAAAGACCTATCTTAAAAGCATTACGACTCAGAGTAGACTTAATCATGTTGCTGTTCTTCAGATTCACCAGGAAAGACTTGACAAATTAAATCTGCGTGATATAGCAAATGAATTCGTATTAAAGACAGAAATCCCAAGAAAAATATTTGGTTGTTTCTGAAGCCAAAACTATTGTATATATATGGTGTGTTGGGAACTGCGAGTGACAGTGATATAGTATATGACTTTTTTTGTGAATAAACAGCTTCTACTGTACCTTAAACATTTCGAACATTTGGTGTTTATATATATTTTTACAAGACCAGGAAATGATAATTTTCAAGAAAGAAGCCTTAAATTTACGTGAGTAATAAACATATACTTTTTACCATGGTAGAGCAATGCAGTAATTTAGTATATAATTAGTTCGTTCTTGTATAATGCTTTCAAAAGGCAAAATTCATTCCTAATTCGATTAGCAATGGTTGTTCATATTGCTGTTCGTAGTGAAAAATTGTTTTGACTTCTGGGCGAGTATTTTTTGTTGCGAAATTCATCGAATTATCGATGCCTTGTGTGGTAAGAGAGTTCCGCGAGTTTTTTTTTTTTTTTTTTTTTTTTTTTCGGTGAATTTCCCAATGTTTTCGGATAATGTTTCCATTAACGTGTCGAAAATTTTAATCAACCGAAAACCACTAGTAATTGAGGTTAGCGCAATTTATTTGTTGATTGCACAATTTAATGTCATTGTTATCAGAACAGTTATTTACAATAGTTTGTTCTCTTCGTTGGGGTCTTACGTAGCGCAATTTGATAATGATCTTGGTTTCCGCTCAAGCGAATCCACTTTCAATTTTTAGAGGGTACATTCGGTCTAAAATGTGAGAAAATATACTGATAGATTTGATTGATTAATTGATTTTTACGTCCCGTTCAGCAGCGAGGCTATATGAGACGTGGACCTACTGATTAACGTGGAATCCGAACCACATGAGCTCCCGCCGGGAATCGAACCCGGGTCTCCCGCGCCAAAGGCGCGTTCGCTAACCAATATACTGATAGATTTTCCTGGGTTTTTCCTGTTCCACCAATAGTCTTCCTTCCCGATAGGGCGCTCAACAGTGATCGTCTTCTCGTATGAACAGCAACCATGATTGCTGTAGACCACAAATACAAATAAAAATTGAAGCTATGCTTACCCTCAAAGCCAATGAAACAAAGAATGATTATTTTAATAATAATAATAATAATAATAATAATAATAATAATAATAATAATAATAATAATAATAATAATAATAATAATAATAATAATTTATTATTATTATAAAATTCACTTACTCTTTATTGGCCAATTCCCCCCCCCCCCTATTTACATGTGTTAGGCGTCTACGATTGAAACAATAGTAGAGTACAGAAATGAGTTGACGAATCTGTTTTATACTATTTTGGATAATCCACAAGAATGGGATAAAGATACTTATCATGAAGCCCGGGGGTTTGATTCTGTGCTTTATGACTTTAACTTCTTGCTACTAACGTTCAGCGAAATATTTTAACGGGCACCCTCTACGACGTACTCCAGACGAAGTCATTTGATATAAATTAATACATTAAAAAAGTAAAGGAAACAGAGGAAATTCTGAAAATCAAAAGAAATAATTTCGATTCAGTATGGAACAATTGTGACGCAAATGTAGGCCCTCCCAGGGAAAGACGTTGCCCAAATGACGGTAGTGATATGAAAACATATTATCGTCGTTTATATTGTGAAATATATGGCGCCATATGCGGCCAGATTGAGCTTCGATTCAGTAAATTGGGAAAATTGACATTTCTTCAGTTACTTGATCAAAAGAACATACAGACACCATTCCCAGATGCAGAATTTTCTTCACTGAAAGAAAGTTATGGGCAATACTTCGATTTCACCCGACTCAGGAGCGAACTCTGCGTTGCATATTCTACAAATGAATATTTACCAATGGGTGTTCCAAAATTACTTATCTATTTGAAAAGGACTGGATTGTCATCGTCTGCTTTCAAAGAACTCTATAGACTTTGAAGTCTGATTGCCACAATTCCATTTACAAGTTCTACTGCCGCACGCTCTTTTTCTGCACTTAGACGAATTCATACATTCTGAAGAAATACTCAAGATCAAGAGAGACTGTCTGACCTATCCCTGATATCTATTGAAAAAAGCTGGTGAAATTGCAACAAGCTGAAAGTGATTATGAGTTTTATAATCGAATGATTGAAGAGTTTGACAAGAAAGGGAGGAGAATAGGTTTAAAATTTAAGTGACGTAGTGGATTTTATAATCGGTCAATTCAAGAGTTTTTTCAAGAAAGAAAGAATAGACATAAAATTTAAGTTATATAGTGAATTTTACGATCGGTTATTAAACAATTTGACAAGAAAGGAAGAAAAATAAACTTAACATTTAAGTGAAGTGTTAAACAGTAGTGACTTTTTTGTAACGACTGATTGAAGAATTTGATAGGAAAGGAAAACGAATAGACTTAAAATTTAGGTGACGTGGTGAATTTTATAATTGAGTAATTAACGAAGAATTTGACAGGAAAGGATAAAAAAAAAAATAAGTGACAGGTGAGTAACATTATAAAATATTTCAGTTGTTTGTAGTATTTGGTACGTTAACAATTGCTTCTCTCATTCCATAAGTCACCGACCGTCACTGATGTAGTCTTTGTATAAACTCACAAAATGTTTCTTCAATAAAATGAAGAACTCGTAATCTAACAATTTTCCTTTTAAGTAGAATTGGGAATTTAAAGTGTGTATTGAGCTATAAAAATATATACAGTAAAACCTAGAGATACAGTCAAAGTGCAAAATATATTAGCAGTATCACAGGTATTTTAACTTTTAGTGGAAAGTGAGATTACACGAGTTGCAAGTATGAAAAGGTTTTCTTGGTGCGACCGAGGTAAGATACGACCGAATACTGTGATTTTTTTTTTTTTTTTTTCAGTTTGGATTTTCTTTTATTTTCCGTTGGGCAAAAATTTAGTTAGAAGTTGTGGACTTTTTTTTTCCGGTAGGGCAATTACACACGCAAATTTCCAAGGATGTTATAAAATAGAGGATCTGCCCATATTACAAAATCGTGAAGCCATACGTCTCAGCTTCGCCACACCTACTCTGCCCACACCGCGCCACTAAGATCGCAATATTTCGAGCCAACAATCATGGCGGAAATGAGAGTTGCCAATCAGACGTGCCGGCTCAGACGATGTTCGATTGTTTTTCGGCTTCATTGAGCCCATATGATGAAGATACGTATGAGCAGATCCTCTATTTTATAACATCCTTGCAAATTTCAGTTTCAGTAGTCATCATTGGCAACTCAACTGGGAGGTTGGCATCCTATGTCAGTGGTTCGTGCTTCGTAACCTTTCTCACGAAGGTTTGCAGGCCTGGATGCCGAGCTTCGAGTTGTGATGGAAGATACTTGGGAACCATCTTCTTTGGGCTATATTTGAGTTCCATTTTCCAGAGACGACTGGTCTGGTGAATGGATCAGTGATTGTTGATAGCATAACTACACGGAGCCCAGTAGGTGTCGCGGCCATCAGTCAGTGATACATTTGCACAGTCCATTGTCATAAGGAAAATGATCATCATCACACCATACACAACAATTAATCTCAATCTACTTTTGTTTTATTTATTTATTTTGGGGGAGAGGGGTTAAACAGAAATTAAGTTTTAAGTTCCTACTTGGAACAAGAGGCGAGTTATTACAGAGTCGACTAGAACAGTAGCATAAATGTGTAGAATTTTGTCGAGACACTATGAGCTTAGGGACAGTGGTTGCAAGATTGTTTATGTAGACGAAAATTGGTACAGTCACATGATGTGGAAAAAAGGTTAGGATGACGGTTCTTGTTCTTGTATCCACAGGGAAGTGTATATTGATTTTGCATGCAGGGAGTTCAGAAGGATGGATTCCGAATTGTTTGTTTCTTTCTGCTAAAAACGTCGGAGATTCAAAAGCGGATTCCCATGATGACATGAACGCATATGTTTTTGAAACTTGGTTCGAGCACATCTTCATAAAGAACTTACTGTTGAAAAATGCAAGCTACCATTCACGGGTTAAAAGCAGTATACCCACAATGTCTACGAAAATTTCGAACATAGATTTCATGAATTGTCATAGAATTGCTGATTAAAACCCCTCCCTATTAAAGCTGTGCTAATAGAGGCAATCAAAAATCGAATATAGGGAAAGAATTTGTTATTGATAATATAGCACAAGAGCATGGTCATGAAGTTCTTCGTTTGCCGCCCTATCATTGTTGCCTCAATCCGACCGAATTGGTTTGGGCATGGTTGAAGACGGGTGCGAGAAAAAACAATGCTACCCCTTCGCTTAGTACTAGTGTATGTAACTTACCACGAGAATATGCAGAGAAGATTGACAGTAACTTATGGGAGAACTGTGTTCGTCACATCCAGAAAATAGAAGAAACTTATTTTAGTCACGAAAAGAATTCGGAACAATTTATTATTAGTGTTACAGAATCAGACAGTAAAGAAGGTGACACGACACGAAGTAAGTCATTGAAATTGATATTTTAATTTCTAGTAACACATGTTCGATTTTTTTCGTAGTAACATACTTATTATCGAATAGGATATCGATTTATTTGAGCATTAGAAGTTGTGGTTTTCGATTTTTTTTTATTTCTTTATTTACTTACAGCATTTGCTTTCCAGCCATCCCTTCTGATCTAGTAGCTAACACGAACGCATTTAGTGGTTGGTGAGTGCCAAGAATGCAAATCTACAAATATAAAAGATCTACTATGATCGAGTGGATTAAAATTGACAAAATGCCAAAGAAAGTTAGGAAGGAAAGAACGCTTGGGTCTGCTGTAGGCGAAAGAACTGGTATTTTTCAAAAAAAAATTGTTTCATCAAACGAGTACAATACGATCATTTCGATAAATTGAAGCAGAATTTCCTTTCTGAACATGCAGTGGTTCAAGTCGATTTCGCGGAAAATTACACTCTTCGTGAACAAGAAGAAATTCAAGCGACCCAGTGGTCGCACGGAATGGTGACAGTCTTTATTTGTTACATATGAACAAAACAAGGAGTGCAGTCCTATGCTGTCATTAGCAACGAAATTAAACACGACAAATATGCTTCATGGACATTTATTACGGCAAAAATAACTGATTTCCACACAAACAAACAAAATTGGACGTTAAAACATGTTGATTTTTTTTCTCTGATAATTATGCGGCTCAATTCAAAAATCGTTACTCATTGTCTAATCTCTGCTTCTCGAAAGAAGATCTAGCCATCACAGCAACTTAGTCCTTCTTCGCAGCATACAACAAAGGATCGGTTAATGGAGTTGGCGGGACTGTTGAAAGATCAGTTTGAAACGGTGTTTGTTCAAAATGGTACAATGTTGATAACGAAAATTCTTTTATGGCATGTGCTAATGAAGTAATGAGAGATGTTTGCTGTATTCTGGTTGCGAAGGAAGAAATTCAAGCCTGCAAGCCGATACTTAACGAACGCTGGAATAATCTGCATCCCATCGAAGGTTTGAAGTCACTCCACGTACTCTACAGCAATAACAAAACCTTCCTTACTATTAGTTCCTCACCCAAAACCAATATTTTCTCTCATTCTCCCATCAGAAATGTTTCACCCTTGAGCCTCGCAGATGATTACTCAGATTCTAACGACGAGTCAAGCGATGAAATTGAATCCTATTCCATTCCTTCAGGTATAGTGGAATTCCTCTATACATGTGCAGTTTGTATATAAAGGATGCAGCCTTCTACGTGTGGTGGCTAGTGCCATAAATAAGTCATCGTCCGCAGGAACTTGTGGAAAACATCCCCAATAACTAAATGACCAACCAGAACCCTCATTTCCAGCATTTGACAGCCCTCGTCAACTCCACATGGACTACTCAGTTGCCACAGTTTCCAAACGCTGTCCTTTCAGGCAGTGATTAGAAGATTGCTGTCCAACATATATATAGTTTTCTTATATATATAAATATATATAATGCTCGATTGTAGCAAAATGTGGAGGCCGTGGGAACAAGCGAATAAACTTGTAAATAACATGCAGCAAGGTGATCAGATTATCAGTCAAAACAATAGTTTTATTAATGTAAATAATAACGCGAGTGATAGTGAGCATGAAATGGAATGTGTTGTTGGACCAAATGGAGTGAGTAATGGAAAATCGCCTACATCGGAAGACGAAAAGTTCACTAGAGTACTTAATAAACAAAGCCAGAAAATTGTTTTAAGTGCATATGACTACGTAGTGAAAAACAAACTTGAGAGTAGACCGTGTAGTGGAACTGGAAGATTTTAGGAATTCATAGGAATACTGTGAGAAAAATAGTAAATGGGAGAACCCCAAAGATACTAAAGAAATGTGAAAATAAAATGACACGCTTCTCAAAAATTGATAATTTTACGTGCGATTTAGTCCGCCAAAAAAATTATAAATTCTACAGTAAGGGCAGGGCACCTACTTTAGACGAAATTGTGAATCATCTTCGTGAAATATGAGACTTTCCTTATGGACGTCACATTGTATCGACTTTTGAAACATTTAGGTTTCAAATACCAGACACTTAATAAGAGGAGGGTGATAATGGAATCAAGTAGGATCGTGCTTGGCGATACACATATCTGAGCAAGTTAAGGCAGTTCCACAGTGAGGGTGGAAAAGTATTCTATTTAGACTTGGTACAATACCCACGATGTTTCAAGAAAGAGTTGGGATGATGGTCCGTGCTCTTGTACCCTAAATGCTCCCGTGTCTAGGGACAAAAGAATAATTGTATTGCATGCAGGCAGTGATGACGGGTGGGTAAAAAACTGTTTTTGTTAGCGAAAAATATTGACGATACAATGGCTGACAGTCACGACATGAATTCTACGGTATTCGAGAAATGGTTCTCAGAAACCCTTATGGCTAATTTGCCAACAAATGAAAAGCGTGCGATTGTTTTAGATAATGCTGCATATCATTCACGCCTGAAACTAAGACGCCAACCATGTCAATGAATGTAAAAGACATTGTTCATTACATGCATGTCAACAATATCCCAGTACCCGACCCTCTCCCGATAAAGGCGGTCCTCTTGGATAAAATTAAACAGGCAAATATAGATAAAGCCTATGTAATTGATAATATCGCACGCGACTATGGTCATTACATTTTAAGACTTCCGCCTTATCATTGCTATCTTAACCCGATCTAAATGATTTGGTCAAAGCTCGAGAGAGGCGTTAGGAAGAAAATTAAACATCCTCATTAAGTGCAAGTGTTTGCAAAGTGTTAACAGTGTGTGTTGAATTGATAGGCTTAAATGTGTGGAAGTATAATGACCACGTAAAGAAAATCGAAAACTGCTATCTTACGCACGACCACCAGTCCGACGACAGTACATTTATTATTCAAATGGACTACTCCGACAATGACGTGGAAACTGAAGAAGAAGATGTAACATAATCTCTAGTCAGGTAAGTTAGTTCACCTTTGAATTCAAATTTGCTTTTGAAAGTATCCAATATCTGAAGTCACTATATTATTATTATTAGTAGTAGTTATTATTATTATTATTATTATTATTATTATTATTATTATTGAAAGTCCTGTATGAACAATAAATTTTCATACTTTATGGTATGCACTGAAACTTGTTATTTATATTAGTTATTCTATATTTACAAAATCTCAGTAATAGCTAATAGCCACTAATACAGCAGATGCCCAAGTCTCTCTTTTCAGGAACCAAGATGATGACGGCCCGAGCCTATGGATCAAGACATGCAAGAAGAAGCAGTTGCATGTCTTAAAAAAATATCAGATTCTTACTAACAAAACACTTTACTATTACAGACAACACAAATTTGCATAATGCCAGATTAACTGTTAGATTTTGAACATAAAGAGTTTTATTAACTTAATATTACAGACTCGTTTACATGGATTTTTACCACTCCTTCCAGTGTGGTTTAGCCATGTAAATCATTTAAGTATGTAGCCTGACCGATTAAGGGTTTTTTCTTGATAGTCCAGGTTTTTGCTCCACTATCAAACCGTACAAAGTTAAAAACTCTTCTCGCGCTTTCCTATACTCTTGTTTACCCTTCTTTCTTTCTTTCTATCTACGCATCTTCAAATTCGCAACTAATGTCTTTCGATAAAGATTGAGGCCGCGGCATACACAATCCCCATCGACAGATACTATAGACTACTGACAGCATGTAGGAGAAGCATGCAGACAGATGCTTGATGCTTCACTCTCTCAATAGCGCAGGCTTTCCCGAAGGGCATTAGTAGTTTGATTTTCTTTTTCTGTTACTCTTGATCTTTAATTAGAGGGGACCCTGTGGCTCAGTGGTGAGCCTTCCCCCCTGGTCTTGTGGCTAGCGCGAGCGTCTTTGGTATATATGCGCGTGATAAATTAGTCAACTGTAAAATATAAAAAGAGGTAGAGCGCCTATTTCGGGTTCCGGGAATCCTTGGTTCAATCCCAAACCATGTTATTTTTTGGTGAAAGAAATCATGCTCCTAGATTTTCTCGGAATTCTTCCATTTTCTTATCCCACCAACTGAAACAAAATCTTCAGTTTAATGTTCCACACTATTCACACGAAGCCTAATAAAGACAGATGGTTATGAAACTGAACGATGATGAAAGAAGTGGTAAGACGAGATCCCTGTATAACCAGAAGTGATCATTACAAATTAACCACTGCTGATACTCATGTAAGCAGAGAAATCTGTTCTTTACAAATTATTCACATCATATATTAAACAAAAATTACAGATTTGCATTGTTTTCCTTTTTAAAAGAAATGCCTGTTCCCAAGATTAGTTTCATTGTTCATACATTGCCTGACATCTGTTTCACATTAGCGATAGTATTGGGAGAGAGAGAGTGAGAGACAGAGGCATTGCAACCCCGCAAATGCGGTCAAAAGAGGGATGGAGGGAAGAAGGGATAGTGTTGTAAAATTCAGCAGGGGAAGTTCAAAGAATCTGCCGAGCTGTACATGTATAGAGGAAATCCACTTTACTGAAATAAGTAAAGAGGATTTGCAGGCAGGGAATTCGTGATGTTGGAATTGCTTAGTGACAAACTTAACACAAAGAAAAAATAAGTTTGCATTTGCCATTCGGGTGTGTCTGAAAAGAAAATGATGAAAGTGATATTCCTTATACCTTTTGGAGGATTGCATTCGAAATACCCAGCTGGTAATAAAGAGTAGATGGTTTCTTTCAATGGAATTAGAAAAATAATTTCTCCTCCGCAAATTGAAAAGCAAGGCTTACACAAAGTGGTGTATACTTTTACGGAAGTTTCTGTGCAAAATATTGTGTTACAAAACTAACACAGAAACTAACATTTTTATGATTCTAGTGTACTTGTGTAACACAATAACGATTTAACATTACAATGTATGACAAGTTTAATATTTAGTCATTTTTCTAGGAATAAACTGATAAACTAGTTAAATTTTAGGCGCTTAATTTGTTACTATTTAAAATTTATTTTTTTAAAAAATAAATATTTCATTGAAAAGTAGCTTTAGTTTATTGAAGAGTTGTTTTCTACACCAGGTAATTTTTAACAATCTTATATTTATATATAGAGTGCGTTCCACGAATAACACAAGGCCCGTCTCCTGAAGAAACCAAGGTAGATAGAAATATGAAACCTTTTATAACCTTCAAGGGACATAAAAGACAATATTATGCTGATATGGAGAACCCTCCATGAGGTGCGCTCAAGGGGATTAGGGGGTAACTACAAAATTTTAAATACAACCCCCACCGTGTGGTATCTCGTTTGAAGGTTGGTTTAAAGGGACAAGTTTTGCCGATAGATGTCACTACATTCCTCGTATCTCTCTCATGTATTTTTTACCTTTCACAAAAATTCACGATTTCTCTTACAAATTTCAAACAAGAGACTTCAAATTTTTAGAGAAGGAACTTCATAACCTATCGGAGGCAACAATCCGTGCCGATTTTTTATTTAAAATTTTCTTCATTGTTGAAATGGCTTGATTCTTGAAATGGATATCCAAACCTTTAATAATATAATTATTTCAACAATGAACAAAATTTTAAATAAAAATCGGCACGGATTGTTTTCTTCAATAGGTTAGAAGTTCCTTCTGTTAAAATTTGAAGTCTCTAGGTCGAAATTTGTAAGAGAAATCGTGAATTTTCGTGAAAGGTAAAAATACATAAGAGAGATACGAAGACTGCAGTGACATCTACCGGCAAAGCTTGTCCCTTTACACCAACCTGAAAGGTAATCACGTGTAGATACTAATTTTGGAAACTACATGTCGCTAGCGTGTTCCTATCCAACATGGCGGCCATCCGTAAAGTAGAGTCGAAGTACGTTCCACGCATAACACTAAGGCCCTTCTCCTGAAGAAACCAAGGCAGATAGAAGAATGAAACCTTTTGTAACCTTGAAGGGGACACAAAAGAAAACATTATGCTGATAAGGAAAATCCCCCATGAGGGGGGCCTAAGGGGGCTACTACGAATACTTCGACCGTACTTACGGATGGTCGCCATGATGGATAGAGACAAGATAGCGACAAGCAGTTTCCAAAACTGGTCTCTACACATCATTAGCTTTCAAACGAGGTACCACACGATGGGGGTTGCTATTTAAAATTTTATAGTTACACCCCGTAACTCCATTAAGTCCCCCTCTTAGGGGATTCTCCTTATCAGTATAATATTGTCTTTTATATCCCTTCAAGGATACGAAAGATTTCATGTTTTTATCTGCCTTGGTTTCTTTAGGAGATAGCCTTAGTGTTATGCGTGGAACGTACTTCGACCCTACTTTACAGATGGCCGCCATGTTGGATAGAGACACGCTAGCGACCTGTAGTTTCCAAAATTGGTCTCTACACGTGATTACCTTTCAAACGAAATACCACACGGTGGGGATTGCTATTTAAAATTTTGTAGTTACCCCCGTAACTCCCTTCAGCGCAACGCATGAGGGTTCTTCATATCAGCATAACGCTGTCTTTTATGTCCCTTGAAGGTTACAAAAGGTTTCATGTTTTTATCTTCCTTGGTTTCTTCAGGAGACGAGCCTTAGTGTTATTTGTGGAACGCACTATATATTTCAAATTCGGTGTTAAAAGAAGTGTTTTTAAACCTCCTTTTAAACCGTTTGCTCAAACACGTAGGTAAATATATTTGTATTACACAGAGTTAGCTTTGTAAGGTCTTCTCAGAGGTCACACTCGAAACCTTTTTCTAAATTTTTAAGAGAAAAATGTAAGCATGCCTTCTCGAAAACAGAAAATATACGAAAGCTTGAAATCTCCTCATTGCTTTAAAGTGTTTGATTGATTTGTAAAGTGTGAATACTCACAGATTTTTGCAATTGAAGAATGGTATCCGTGGTTTGATTGCCCGTGAGCATTACACCAGGAACGCATTTATATATATATATATATATATATATATATATATATATATATATATATATATATATATATATATATATATATATATAAGAAATTAAATCTAAATTGAAAACCGATATTTTGAAGATAGTACAGCATGAATAGTTTGCCATTGTAATAACACCGAAAACTAGCCTAACAATCCTTGATTTTTAAAATATTTAGCTTTCTAGTGTCACACTGTCACACCTGGAACTTCTGGATTGGTCGTTATACAACTGTCATATCAACGTGTTGATGTTAAACTCAAAAATACGTGAAGCAGGAAAAACTTCTAATAACTTAATTTCTTTTAAAGATCTACCGTATATATGAATACAGTTGACCACAGGACGTCGTTTAGCCTAAATACATAGCGCATTCAACTATCTTAAGCATTTATTGTAACATCATAAATTGTCTTTGCATAAAACACTAGTTCAAATATAAAAGCACGTTCTCTTATTTGCACTCTGGAAAGTACTATAAAAGAAAAAGATCTTTTAAATTAGCATATAGAAAATTTCTTCAAGAACTCATATCATTGAGTTTGTCAACTAAATAAACAAGACACATTAACAGGACTAATTCAAGGAAGACGAATTGTATCAGCATTCAACAACACACACATTACAACCCTTTTTGTACGAATTCCATGTATCGTACATTTCGTCTATTGACAATGCAGTTCGGACGTAACTTTTCGGATTACAAATACTACCACACTCCCATGCATCTTTCTGATCAGTCACAGTCATATTTAAACCCGCTAACCATATTCCTATTGAAACATCTTCACCTTGAAAATATCGCAGACGATCAGCATTGTCAGCAAGGAACTTTACTGTATCATACGAAAGAACATAACCAGCACCACACGGGAACGGTGGATAAGTGATCGATCTGTATGCAAATTCTTTCCATTTTCCTGTTGTCTGCACCGCCCATCCCGTTCGAAATGAACCCCACCACCAATACCCTAATTCGGATAAATTTTGTTTCTGCAAGCTTTCAACGATCGACTTTAAATTTAGGAATGTATCATCATCAGTTTTTAAGAGAAAATGAAATTTATCTACGGCAACAAACTTAAGAAAATTCAAAATCTTTGCTGGTAAGTTGTTGTATACGTCTACAACATCTATAAACAAAATATCACTATTTTTCATATTCTCCACTACAAGTCTATTTTTAATGTCAATAATTTCTTTTTGCCATTTCAGTGCTCGATCATTTTTTAATGATATGTAAGTATGTACTTCTGATATATTATGTACTGTAAAAGTCGCTCCAACTACCGAGCAATATTTTTTCTGATAACTAATTGGTAAACTACCTTTATAGGGTATAACATACAGAAACTGAAGTACATTCAATTTATCCCACTGATTCAAACAATACGAGATCTCACCAGCACTGTCAATATCAACAATAATTTGGGCTTCAAAGCCTTTAGGTAACAAGTATGGCTCAATTGGTTTAAATAAGATATCATAATTCGTTTCTACATTCGTAAAAGTAGCATGTGCCAATGATTCACCAGTAAAAGAATTAATAAGACTGACATTAACTGTTTTGTACATCCTAACAATTTCTGAAATTACATTCAATTTTCTTATTACTACTGGATGTTTCACTTGAAAATAAAATCCTAATACCACATTCTCTGAACTAAATTCTGGAATTTTATCCATATTATCATTAGTAAGAAACTCAGTTTGTTCATTGGCTTTATGAGGCACAGATATGTTATTCCATTTACATTCGTAATCAGAGATTCGATCTTCTAATGGTATTCCACACATATCAGTACCCACTAGAAAGTAATACTTAATGTTCTTTGTTATCAAGGTAAGCCATGTATCTCGAATGGCTTGTCTGTACATGAAATTCTTTTGAGCTGATAATATTCCAATTACAAGAAATATGTCCTCTTTAATCGGAAGCGTATCCCAAGATCGCAGAAAGATGTGAATCTGAAATCCCAGCAGAAGTGACACAACACAGACGACGGCAGAAAGCAAATATCTCATTCTGGCATACAACACATGCAACTTATGTCATCTTGGTGAAGTGCTTGCAAATTCCTAGTTAAAACATAAAATTGATTGGTTAACGTTTCTATTGCAATTCTTTTATATTGAACACTGACCAAATATGTTCTTAAAGAAACCCAAAAATTTACTTCTTCTAATAGTTTCTTTATGGATTTTATTTCCAATTTTACTTTGATTCTCATTATAAATGACGCTGACTTCTTTACTTTGTATTAAAATTAATTTTCACATATATTTCATTCTAATGATATTATATTAAAATAATATTAACAGTTATAACAGCTTTGCAAAATAAAACTAATTATTTACAAATAATATAAATACAAAAAATATAAGGAAATTTCTTTCTCATTGTTCAGAATATAAGCCAAACATACAATGTTTCAACTTACAGACGTAGTCTTCATTTTTTTAGTTATACGCCCCATAACTGTCCCCTTTACGCTAAAGGAGACGGAGAAATAAATAGTTCTAATGAAATAAATGGTGAAAGAACAATACGTAACATCTATGTGAGTGAAATCCGAAAGGCGACAGACAGATCTTGAGATCGCCAGTCTGATGCCTTAGATAGTTCGACCAGTTCAGTGATAAGTAACATCAATAAGTGTTGGTCAACAATTGTACAAGAATAACACGTATAATGCGACTTTTGACAACTCAGGTTTTGCTTTTATGCTTATTACACATATTTACGAATTTTCAATAAATATGCCAATTCACATTAAAAAACAGAAAAAAAAAAACAGATAAAAGGTTAAATAGCACGCATGCATATATAGATGCAAATACTGTATAAGTCGAATCGAGCACTCGCTTGTGATATAGCAGTATTAACAACAACTCAGGAATGCTCAATGGTAGAGTGCTCATCTCTGGTGCGAGAACTCTCGAGTTCAATCCTAGATCATGTGAGTTGGTGATTGACATCGTGTCCGTAGGCTTTCTCGAGATTCTCCCAAATTCTCATTTTATCAATTATATTCACAATCATTCACTTCTATTATTCATCCGTCTACTTTAGCCTACAGGGCATAACCATGGACATAAAGCATATATATATATATATATACAGGGTGGTCCAAAAGTGAGGAAGAGGTAAACGTTGCAAAATATAATCAAAGTAACAATGTGGGTAGGGATTAGGGGTGGGGGAAATGTTTGAAGACATATTACAATGAGGTCCGTAATCTTAAAATATACGAAACTGTTTTAAATGGAAACCATAGCATATTATATGCCATTTAAATAGCAAAGTTTTCACAGAAATTGAATGGTATTGTTATCTTTGCTCTAGAGCTAACTATTACAAAGTTATGACTGTTTGAAGGTGACCATCGTTGCAGGTGATTTACTAGGAAAAGATGGCTTTAGCGCATGCAGAGCATATTGAGATTGTTGACTTGAGTTGATTTTGGGTTTTACGTCCCGTTCAGCAGCGAGGCTATATGAGACGTGGACTTACTGATTAACGTGGAATCCGAACCACATGAGCTCCCGCCAGGAATCGAACCCGGGTCTCCCACGCCAAAGGCGCGTACTCTAACCTCTTAGCCGGGGAGGCTCTCTCATATTGAGATTGTGCTGATCTCTGGAGAACAAAGCACTAGAGTGATTGTAGACGATTTTAACCGCCATCCCCGAAAAGGACTCCCATTAGATACTGTGTTAAAAGTGCTGAAGAAATTCCTAGATATCGGATCTATGGCAGATCGACCCAAGACTGGTAGTTCACGCAGATAACAGACGAGGCAACAATTAGAGCAGTGTTGGCATCACTCACTAAAATTCCCAAGAGAAGCAATGAAGTGTAACCCATTACAGTATTGTTAGTCAAACCTCAATTATACGCATTATGTCAGTGAATAACTGGCACCCTAATAAGCTGCGACTTCAAAAACACCTTACAAAAGATGATCCAGATAGTCATCTGGAATTTATTCAATGGCTCACAGAGCAGCTACGACAAAACACTACAATAGCCTCTGACTTAATTCTTTACTGATAAGGCAAATTTTTAGGTGTCGAGCAAAAATGTGCGGTACTGGTCAGATAGTAATCCGCATTGGTTTTCCGCATACGCAGGTGTTCCCAGAAAGATGGTAGTGCGTGGGGAGTGTAGGGAACTCGTGTTGTCGGTCCATTCTTCACCGACGGGACTCTAACGGCGAAGGGTTATCGACGCCTGTTAAAAGACGATATTATTTCATCACTGCTGTCGGAGGATGGATTAATGTCTAAGTTTCCCCAGCAGGATGGCATCCCATCCCATTACGGTACCTGTGTCCGTGAGTACCTCGATCAGCAGCTTCCTAATGCGTAGATTGGTCGGCGAGGTGCTGTGAAATGTCTTCCTCGTTCCTCTGACCCAACTCCACTCAACTACCTCCTGCGGAATCATGTGAAGTCTGTTGTATATGCAGTGAAAATTACGGATGTTTAACATACCAAGGAACGAACTGTGGAGGTATATTCCAACATTACAGCTGACCGTTTGCGCAAGATTTTGCGTGACTAGGAACTTAGGATGCAACTGACAATTGAGCTGAATGGGGAATATATTGAACACGTCCTGCAACAGTGCGTGGTCCTTGCCGTATGACTAACCCCTTTTGCTGGGGATACTACAAAGACACAATCACAACTTTGATATGGCTAGCGTCAGAGCAAAAACAACGGTACCATTAAATTTCTACGAAAATTTGTTATTAAAATGGCATATCATATGCTATGCCTTCCATTTAGGACAACTGCGTAAGTTCAAGACGTCATTGTGATGTGTCTTTAAACATCCCCCCCCCCCATCCCTATTCCCCACATCGGTTATATTTTACAGCTTTTACCACTCTAATGAGTATTTCCACGCTTTAGGACTACCCTCTCTTTATATATATATATATATATATATATATATATATATAAATTTTATATTTTTAAAAGGGTTTATTATTATTTACTTTTAAAAATACATATTTTTATTTTATTTATAAACGTATTATCCTGAATTTTTAGAGATGAACAAATTCAGTTTAAACTCATGGTAAATAGACCTCGAAGAACGCGGTTTTATATAGTGTGGACGTTTCTTTGAACCAGTCACACGTCATGGAAGGTATTCGTGAATTTAGAATAAACAGTGTTACTATAAATGATCTTTGCGATTAGACACACTCATAAATGCACAGTTAATGACACTCACATACATACAAAGATGATATCAAAGTTTACGGTGACTAATAAAACTGCCGAGAAAAAACATAGTTCGCCACTTGGACTGATACGAAAGAACATGACTGGCAACAAGACGGAGAAGAGTTTTATAGTCTCCATTTTTCACGTTAAGCAGTCTTCTAACAGTATGCACCGAATTTCTCGACGAAAGTTTGGTGAAGACTCAACGAGCAGGCACTAGGGTTATTAATGGCAACAGAATAGAAAATGTTTTCAGTTCCGGTCCCACTACCTAATGGCATGGTGCTTCGGGACATCATTTGCAAACATTGTTAGCCCAAGATCGCTACAAATGATGTTGAGACACTTGTGAAATAATAAATTAAGGAACCACATACAGCAATGAAAGAATAAATTTGTTACAAATCCTCTCTCTCTTCTACAGGGTGCCCAATACACAATACACAATATCCCGGAGTTTGGGATAGTAGAACTTTTGAACCGGAAGCGATATACAAATAATGGTTATACCAAAATGAAGCCTTGTTCATGCATATATTTTTAAACTAGGGAGAAATGACTGAAGTACACTAGGAACCACACGGTGTTGCCAGATGTAAGCGAAGGTGTAAATCAATTTTTTTACAAGTCACGTAAATTGACTCATAACTCATACGTATAGATGTTCTGTGGTTAATTTTCAGTTTGTATAGTTGGAGTAGCTTGGAAACTATGGAATAGAAAAAAAGAATTTTTCATTTCCACCGATAACTAATCGGATTAGGGAGCTCCTCCGTGGCTAAGCGGTTAGCGTACGCGCCTTTGGCGCGGGAGACCCGGGTTCAATTCCCGGCGGGAGCTCATGTGGTTCGGATTCCACATTAATCAGTAGGTCCACGTCTCATATAGCCTAGCTGCTGAACGGGACGTTAAACTCAAAATCAACTCAACTCAACTAATCGGATTAGGCCTCTATAAGGGGTTACTAGGGAAAACGTGGTTTTTATAAATTAACATTCTGAACTGGCAACAGTGCTCATTTTTCAGTGCATCAAAAGGTGTGTTAAGGATCTGTCTATATTATGCAATTCTTGAAAACAATGAAAAAGAAACTTTGAAATTATCATGATAAAACTTTTACTTGCATGCACCCGGCAACACTACTATTCATTGAATCAAAACGGGGGCACTTCCAGGATCTGCCGTAGAACTGACAGTTCAGTTCGTGATGAATAGCAATGTTGCCGGGTGCATATAAGTAAAAGTTTTATCATGATAATTTCAAAGTTTCTGTTTCATTGTTTTCGTCATGAAGCCACTTTCACCATTTAGGGTAGTCACAAATGTATCGTTTGGATCTACTGAACGGAAATCCCACATGCCAAGAGAAGAATATGAGCTATGATCAATGATAACGTGTATGGTCCTTTCTTTTCCAATGAAATAATCAATACTTCATATGCGAATGTGTTAAAGACATAGCTTCTGCTGAAACTGGAACTAGACATCTCATGTTTATCTTCCAAAAGACAGATTATTCCCTCATTTGCAGATTTAAACTTTTACTATAAAAACTGACAATATATTTTGTATTTTCTTCTTCACAAAAAAGCAATCTACATTTATTTGGTAAATAATTAATTTTAATATTGAAATTGTTATTTATTTAATAATATTTTTCTTCATTTCAACATGTTAACTATTTAAGAGCTGCAATCAGCTCTATTTAAATGTTACACGAATCTGGAAATTTTAAAAATGCGGTCAGATAAAATTATTTTCTACTTTCTAGATGAAATACATTATCACACATTTCCACAACGAAGTCAGAAGATCAAAACACGACTAACAAATAAACGGATTTCACGTTCTGGTCCTGCCAATAGTATATTGCTTCTTTGACCTCCTATTAACCGGATATTGTGCCCTATATATATTCTTTGTTTGCGGTCTGTGTTAAAGATAAAGAATCTACAAGTCACTCTTATTATTCATTAAAAAGACATAGTATCAATGAATCATGATATGCTACAATGTATATGGAAGAAACATGATTAAAGACTTAGTGTATGTGTCGAGTAACAAAAGAGAATCACATTAAGCACCTGTGGAAAACAATTCTTAAGTGAAAGTAAACTTTTTGAGTTCTCTTTCCATTGATACCACTGCTATGTATCTGAGTTGTTACTAAATGTGAATTGTGTCTCTAATCGGGAAGATCATTATAGTAATCTTGACGATTATAACTGCTAAACAATTTGAAACGTTCGAAATTCGTAACACTCATTTACTTTTTGGAATATTCTGAAAAATAAAGAAGTCAACTTCAAGTTCGAGAAAAACATTATTATTATTACTTTTCGTCAACAGGTTCGCCGTTAAAATTTTACACATTGCAAATAAATAAGATTTTACATTCTATTCCTGTCCACCCTTCTACATTAGTAAACCATATTTCACACTATATATGAATACCCACTGCATATCGATATTTTCTTTCCTTGCATATTTCAAAAAGGACTTGGTAACAATGTATCAAATCTATGGGCGTATGCACACTTTTAATTATGGGTTTAAGTGTGAATTATGTATGTTTTTCTGGCAAACAATTCATCCACGCACACAAAAGACCCACTATCATTAATAGCAAATTTGAAGAGTTAATTTTTTTAAAAATTAAATATATACCTACTGAAATTCACTCTGTTCGAAGTAGATTCCGCAAATCAGTGCATGGACTTTGTAGTATTTCACTTGCTACATCTTTAAACGAACGCTATTAGAAATCCTTCAACAATATCAAACCATCTTGTCTTTATTTAGTACACACTTCCTGTCCTAAAGCAAAAAGAATGAAAAAAAGTAATTAAAAAAATAAATCGTCCTCGATACACGGCATTTTTAAATTTCTCTTACAAAGTCTGAGAAATGTACCTAAACATTAAAAAAATAAAAATAATAAAAAAGACGGAGATAAAAAACTTTTCTATACTGTTTCATTGCTCTCTGGTAACTTGTTCGAAGTAATCTACTATGCTGTTAGACTGGAAACATGCAGGTGCGTGGGGTCCCTGGTTCGATTCCTGCGCGCGTCAAGCGGGTTTTATGGTGGATGAACACAGTATATGGGTATTATTTCGGGGTTCTCCTTTTTCCTCCCGTTTTCTTCATTCTATCATTTCATGTATTGTCATTATCACTGTCTAAGGGGATTTTCTTTTCTTAAGTTAAATTTGTATTAGAAATTGAATAGTATGTTTGCTTTTAATGGAGATATAAAAGATGAGTGTTATATCTTGGTATGTTGTACGCTATAAGTGAAAACACTTCAGATTGAGATTACCTAACTTTTATTTCCTCAGGTTTTAGTTTCAGAATCATGAAAAATACTACTAACTCTTCAAACAAAAGAAACATCTCGCTATTCCATAATGTATTTTTCAAAAGGCCATGCTAGCACAAAGTTTGAAGCCAGGACTAAATTGACTTATTTTTCTGTTTGTTAAGATTGTCAATAATATTGTACGTGAAGGGTATCCTTAATATACGAAAGCAGTATACACACAACGTTACTCTTACAGTGGATTACTTGGTAATGATCTTACACTATCAAGTATAATTTACATGCTTGATTCTGCCTTACTGCTACAGTAAAAAAGTACATTGTCGCTCTAAGTAAACTCCTTAGATATTGAACTGGCTGGGTATGGACAGTGTATTTCTAAAAACAAGAACAACTCAAAACGTATTACTACTCAAAAATGTGGGTACCGCTATCAGGTTCAGGGATATCTAATTTCTGCATTTTTATATATTTTATAAATATATCTCTAAATAATTTAAAGAACGTTACAGATATCTGCTTACCGAAAACTGTTAGCCAGTACACCTAATGGTTACTCAAATATGGGGAAATAAAGTGCAGCGCCATTGAGGTATGGTGTTTGCATGCTAGACGGTACAATTTCGAAATATATATATATATATATATATATATATTATTGATGCTTAACAATAACTCTAAAAACAGTTTCAACTCGAAGCAAATATATATATATATATATATATATATATATATATATATATATATATATAGGCTAGGGTACCATAGGGTTCTTAAAACTACCATTTTTACATATTTTCAAAATATGTTTTAACATAGTTTTGGAAAATGTTGCAAATATCTGTTCACCATAAACAAGGATGTGGTAAGTCTAAGAGTTATCCAGATATTATCAACGTGGTTTTCGTATTAGATGGTAAAATTTCCGAATTTGGTCACTGGAGGTTAATAATGACTCCAAAAGCAATATCATGCAAAAGTAATATTACAGTATGTCCTCACACAGTTTTAAAGAGCGTTACAGTTATGCATTAATTAATTAATTAAAAAAAACCTCCAAGTTCGCAGTTCGAATGTCTAACAGTTACAGAGATCAAATAACACACAGCTCTATGATTTCGCTTTTATTTTATGGTATATCTGTAACCATTTGGCGTACCAACTTAGGATTTTCAATAAACACATATCTGTACCGCTCTTTAAAACTATCTCTAAATATACCATAAATTGAAACATTTTACATGTGAAAACATTTTTGAAAACTTTTATGGTACAGTCCAAGTTCAGGTACACCGCATTTTACAAAATTTACTATTCTCCATTGTAAGTGTTGCTAGTTTAAAATTATTAAAAAACCTAAACGGCGATTAAAATAACTAAGCATATATCAAAAAGAACCGTATAAGTTATTTTCTGACTATGTATTTATTTCTGCACAGCGTACAAAAGCTGCATTTTATATTATAACTATAGTGTAACTACTGTGAAACCATTACAAACATTATAGGAACTCTTTATCATTACGAAAACCCATTTCCCTAGCTAACGCACATACTCACAGACGCCGACACGACTGCTCACTTAAGAAGCATCTCCTTAGGCCTACCAGCTTCGTCCTGCCCTCACTCGGTTAGACAGCATTTGTGCTTTGTAGTGATTACTAAGCAGATTGGTTTGTTTCTGCACTGGATTTTATGGTAAGTATATGTCCGGACGCTGTATTTATACGCAAATCGTGAAATAATTGTATTCATCTGTGCTAAGTGGGGTATTATCACGTCGTCCTGTACAATTCTTTTGGAGAGCAATAAGAAAATCAGTGAAAAAATTAGAGCTTTTTTCAAACAATTATTTCGAGCGGTGTGCCTAAACTTAACTTGCACGGTTTGGCTATTTAGGAGTGACTTTGATGGCGGCTCCGAAATACAATACGAGTTAGATAAACAGACAATAGGGCATAATAGGGCATATATCTGGATCTTACCTTTTATATGTATAATAAAATAGAAATATGAAATAGAAAGTAGGACCTTTAGCACGTAGTACTACATGAGACAGGATGTAGTAAAGTGAAATGCTATGGGAAGGCAGTGTACGAAGCATCCAGAGAAGTGTGCAAACCTGCCATACACAAGGTGTGTTTTGTGTCATATAAAGTGTTCTTCCTTATCCTCGCTTATGCGTATACTATCGTCGCTGACGCGCCTCCTCACTACGGGTGCACCCCTCGCTAAATTCTTGGGCTCCCGTGCTGTCCTCCTGCCCTGACTCGGTTACATATCATTCGTACTTTTTACAGATTACTTAGCACAAGTTGGTTTGTATCTTGAAGTTAAATTCGTGGCTTATCCAGTGCAGCTTTTATAACATATGTGCACATTCTGTAGTTATACTTAGTCTTCCTGAAGTCAATCTCCATCCATTAATGCAATTTCTCCCTTATGAAACACTTTCTAAGGCAGTAGGAAAGCATTGCCTTTTAAGATAAGTTCATATTCAATATATTTAATAAATACGAGGATAGTAGGTTACGTTCTCAATCCCCCCCCCCTAAAACTCTACTTACATAATACTGTAGGAGGGTGTTGGAAACGAGAAAATAATGATTCATTGTTTTCGTTATTTTTGAGTAATGCGTAGTTTACAATACTTAATTGAAAGATACTAATTTTGCAAATACAATCCAGACGAATACGAATCAAGAGCAAAGAAAGCACAAATACAACAAACATTTGTGATTAACAGTTAAGAATGAACGACGGAAATGAAAGAGAAGTAATTCTAGTTAAGTGGACATTGGTATGAGTGGGCTATCTTGGTAAGAAATTCACTACGGGTTATAGTATACATGAAGCTGCATCAGTTCCTGAAGGAGCAGGACGCTCATACTTTTAGGGATTATTCATTGAGTATGTACGAACTTACAGAGGGGGTAACAAAGCGACTTTTATTTACTTATCGACTGATACGAAAATAAAAAAGAACGTACCTGTACTTTATATCTGCATGTGTAGTGCCCTTGTATTTTATCTATGACTGTGTGTATGGGGGCGGGGGGAATTTAACGCACATCGCATGTCCTGTGCACATGGATACTTCTTACTATTTCACTACGTAGAAAATTTATGGTATTTCATGTAGAAATGGTAATAGAACACAGAAGAAACGCAGATCAGGAGGTTCTCATGTATACTATTACCTAAAATACATCTTTGAAAACAGGTTCATGTGGTCTAATCCGGGGCCACCATCTGCGGAAAATTACCCGATTTTAGATGTTAGAATTTAGGAAAAATAAATATTGACACCTGAGGTGTACGGTGCTCATTCATTTTTGACTAGTAATACATTCTGAGTTGTTGTTAAGAATTAATAAGTAAGCCTAGTTTTTTTAAAATTCATCGATCCTCTACCTGAAACCAAAGTCCATACCTGACCGAAAATTATACAAATATACGAACCTTTACAATGTGTATCACTGTTTGTGGTAGAATTCAAGCTCGAATTCTCTGTTTACAAGAAACTCTGTCGAAGATCAGCAACCCGTACGATATAGACATAGACTTGAGCTACCATAACTGTGGAATAGTTGTTTCTTACTCACATTCTTCCTTGCACTGTTTCTTTGTTACAGATTGTTGGAATATTAAAACACATGTTAATTGTATCGTTTATTCATACTGCTTGATTTCCTACAGGAAGCGAAGCTGAATAATTGTAAGAATTAAAAATCAGAATTAAAAACAAATGTATAATCAATTTAAAACACGAACAATTCAGATAAACCGCCATTCTTCTTCTTCTTCTTCTGCGGTTGCCGTTTGCCTTAGCGAAGATCGCACTCCCGACCACAGACAAAGGATATACAGACCGCAAACTCCGCGGCAAACTGGAAACTTCGGGTACAGTAGCGCCTCCGCACCAACAACGACGGAACTAACCAGTCGATTTGTCGTCACCTGCTCCCGGCAGCATATTTGCGGATCCCAAACGTTTCAGATATCCTCTAATCTGATTGGTCCATACAGATACGATATCACAAGACATGATCGACATATAGCACAAAGTAAACGGCAGGTGTTGTTGGCTCTGATAGCCGATTTCTCCGAAACCTAAACTTTGTCAGAAATGAGTATCGTCATTTCCCATAAATATAGTCCAGGCATCCAACTATGGTCCAAGACAACTCTCATGACGTCATTAGCAATAGCTAGTACGGTTTCCTGCTGGGAGTTAAGCTAGGCATCGGAAAGAACATCCAATAGATGGTGCAATAGGGCAACATAGTTGGTTTGAACGCGGGGGTTTTATTTGCGCGGGAGACGTGATATGATGAAAATGACAATAACTGCCTCGTGCACAAAAGTGTGGAAAGTAAGCTTCGGTGGATAAAATTGATAAGTATGATACGCATGAAAGTTGTTATTTTAAGAACAGTCTTATGTCTACAGTAAAACTAGATATAAACTACTGAAGGAAATTATATTGTTTCTGTGTAGTAGGCTAGTAAACAAAAGTCTTCAACTTGAATCCCAACAATGTACCTCAATTTTCGTGGACCATAGTTGGGAATTCTAGTGTGTGTAAATGTAGCGTGTTATTACAATGTGGACCATAGATGTATCCCATTTGGTTTGCACCTTTATTTCTTAGTTCAACCCTAGGTCTATTTCATTGACTATAGGCAGTGGCGGATCCAGGTTGGGGCCCTGGGTTCCGGTCTATCAGTTTTATTGAAAATTACTAAATTATTAAATGCCAAGAAGCAATTGATTGCTTATTTTACTGGTGAAGGACGGAAACAAGGAACCCTTCCGAAAGCTATTTTTCCGAACCTCTTGCGTAAGCTGATGGAAACGCTTCATGATCGAGGATCAGTTAACCTACAGTCTGGGTTTCGCAAAACTGGAATATATCCACTGAACAGGAACGAAGTGTTAGATAGATTGCCATCATCTGATCCTGAAAGGAACAAAATTTCCTCTCTTGTATCAACCGTTTTCTTACAACATTTAGAGAAAATGCGTTATGGAAACGACACTAGTACCAGTGCTAATAATGATGATACCAATGCGTTAGCGTTCAAAAAATGTACCGGTACTACTCGGAAGAGACAACTACATGTTGAACCTGGTAGAAGCATTTCAATAGATGAGTTTCAAGGTTTGGGAAATGTTGCAGCAGAACAGCCTTCCACAAGTGGATCTCAAGCACCAAAACGGAAGCTTTCTAAAAATAAGATGAAAGTAAAGCGCAGACGAGTTTCAAAAGAATTTGAATCTTCAGACAGTGAAGATGACGAGCCGGAACTCTCATGTTTGACTCTTTCAGATTCAGATACAGATACAAATGTCTCTATGTTACATGAAGACGAAGACGATTTCTCTACCAACATCTTTAGCCATGAAAACTCCAGCTGCAATGGCTTTGACTTGCAAGAGGGTGTGTATGTTATTGTGTCTTATGACAGTAGGCTATGGCCAGGCATTGTAAAGGAAACAAGGGTGACAGGGGCTATTGTTTCTTGTATGGAAAAAGCTGGCTCGTACTGGATATGGCACAAGAAGATAGGTTATATTATCCACTAAGTGATATAATCATTAACATTATTCTACCTCAGCAAATTTCCTCTTCCCGAGGACTTTTCAAAGTGAAAGAACTTGACAGAGGTATGGCACAGTGCTTTGAATTGAATTAGTTTTAACCTGTAATGGTACTGGTGCTTTCTTTAGTGTAGTACCGTAGTGTTAATGTTAAAATATCACTGATATTATAAATGGTACTATTTGATAATTTACAGTGCCGTTTTATTAAAAACTTTGTACTTTAATACTTTTATTTTCTTTTTAATAAATTTTCTATTCTGTAGATTTTCATTTTCGTGTAAATTGACTCCCAACATTGCCTTCCACGTCACAATCTATTCATGGACCATTGTTGGGCAACTCAGAACATAACTATGTACCACCATATTTTCTTTCATAAATGTGAACGTAGAGTGCTTAGTCTGACGACAGTAAATTATTTTATTAGCGGAAGGTATAGACTACCCAAAGCCAAAATTATGCACTTCTGCGACAAATATTAGAAATGATATGGCCAAATATATGGAAAATCTGGACCATAGTTATGGGAAATGACGGTATTATAAATATGCTACATTGACTTGATCCCTAGTCTTTCGTTGCAAGCGCTGCTATCGGCTGAAGGAATTCCACTCACGTTCTCTCGTTTAGCAACAGCTGAACTCTTATTGGCTCAACGCGTGGGTGTGGGAGGGTGTGAGCGTTAGTTCGCATTTTTGCCACGGCTCAAGACATGTTGGCAGCACAATAGTAAGTTTTAAAAAAAAGTGGGCTAGCGTGACATGCTAATGAAGGAAATGTTTTTGGCGTGGGTTCAAATCCTGCCTACGGATAGTTTTTTTACTACTTTAAAAAAATTTTATAACACTTCTTTCGTTAAAATAAGATTAAAAATAATATTCAAAAAGTGATTTAACGATCATTTTTTAAAAATGTTCATTAAACTTCTTTCATTAAAATAAGTTTGCCCTTGTACTACGAGTATATAGATCCACAGCAAATGTAGTAGTAGTATTAGGAACGGGTTAGAAGCCCCGCAGGGGTTGTTTGGGTTCTGTTCTCGACATCAAATTGGCAAGAATGCTGAAACGTTTGCGATCGGCAAAAATGCCTCCTGGCAATTATAGAAGGTGTTATCAAATGAAACATATGAGGAATTGAGATGATTCTTTAGAGATGGTCATAAAATGCTAAATAACGTAGATCTTTGTAAATAAAGATAATAGGCAGTCAGAACAGGTGGGAATAAGGTGAAAATGAACGAATCTACATTAAAAGGACCAGAACCGTGAAATTTATGAAGAATAGAGAGAAATCGTGGGTGATATTGTTGATAGGGCAAGAGAAAATGAGATGATCGATGGAGTCTGTATCGAGACCACAGTTACAAAGTGGAGTAGCACGTTTTCGGAGAAGATACAAGCGTTGGGCAGGGCCGGCGCTAGCATTTTTGCCGCCCTGGACAGTACTTTGATATGCCGCCCCTTTAATCCGCAAACCTTAATTTGACAGAAGGCGTTCAAGTGTCACGAAAAATAAGTAAGATGCCCCATTTAAAATCATGTATGAAATGGAAATAGTAAACAAAAAATTGAACTACCTCTCTCGAATGCTTCAATGCTGGAATTTAAATGACTCCATACATGACACAATATTCAGTATGTTCGATTTCGCAGTATATCTGTGACATACAGCAGCGCATACAGAAAATAAAACAAAGAATATGCTTAAGTCACGACTAAAAATTTTAATTCTTAGGCTTATTTTATATCAAAAGGTGTTTCCAACAGAGTATGGAGCATGAAGATAATATAGTGAATCAGATATTAGTGCAAAATTAAGTGATTAGTCTAAGCCTTATAATGTACTAAAAGACAATAGAGATACATAAATTTAACATATATTAATTGAAACTAACTTTTCTTGCTTTGATATGAGCAAATTCCTTTATCACATTCGCGTAGTCCAATGTTTCAGTCAAATTCGTGTTCAATATCAATATCATCGCTAGACCACTCAACCGTGTTTCAGGTAAGGAAGAACGTAGATAGTTTTTAGTAAGCTTAAGTTTCGAAAAAAATCTTTCTCCACCTGCCATGTTACCGGTAAGATTAACAAAATCCTAAATGCAACACTGACATTGGGAGCTGAGTCATGTTCCTTAATTAATTTTAAGGTCTCTTTTGCTGAACTTTTAGGCTTAATTATAGCGGATAACAACTTCAGTTCGTCTTTCGATTCACTGGAGTTATATCTTTCGGTTCTTAGTGTGTTAAAAAGCTGGCAAGTTTGGTAGTTTTCAGACAAAAGTTCAGGTGCCATATCTTTAAGATTAATCTAAGTGGAGTCAGAGCATCAATTCGGCTCTCCCACCTTGTGGTGCTTAATGGCTTTAAAGTGAGACTGTTAATATGTTCCTATAGTATGGCCCAATGTTGAACTGACGCAGAAAAAAGTCAGAAATGTTTTTAACCATACAAAAAAAAAGTGCGGCTAGAATGGCCTGTCTCAAGTGGGAGTGTACGTTTTGCATACTTAGAGTGGAGCGTTAGAATATTGCTGAATAGAAAAAAAAATATGACACTTTGATAATCTTATCCACCCTAGCTGAAAATCTTATCTACACCGCTGCAAGGGAAATATTGAACGAGACACCTGTGGCTAGTAGTTTGATAATTGAAAATGAAGGGGAATGGTCTGAATTTCCTGTGGGAGCATTTTCCTGAATGTGAGTGAAGTAAGTTCATTTACACTCTCAGGTAAACGCAATTTTATTTTTCCATGTGGGCCTATTACGAAGCATTACATTTTGATAGTATTCTTTTTCAAATTTCGCCGCCCATTAGACTTGCCGCCCTGGGCGATGGCATGGCTCGACCCCCCTCGCGCCGGCCCTGGCGTTGGGGAGTATATAGAATTTGAAGTCTGTTACGGAACAGAAAATGGAGGAAGGAGGGAGAGAAAGTATGTTGAATGAACTAAGATGGAGAGCGGAGAGAACAAGGATGGTGCCAGTACCAACGTGCCTTTGTACATGAGGCATTATAAGCAGTCCAGCGTTGATAATGAAGTGTAATAAGTCGTGGAACAAGGTCAATGGGCGAGACTCAAAGATCTATGGGAGTGCCGTGCAGGGCTCCGAAACGGGGTGCGGCATCAGTTAGAGAATTCCCGAGGATGTTGGCATGACATTTCGATCAAATTAAGCAAGTAGTATAGTTGAGGGAAGTCCGACAGTATAGAAGAAAACGGATTTCATAAAGAATCCAGGAGGATTTTGAAGTCCAGGGGGAAGATTGTAGAGATTGGATGAGAGACTTAGAATCAGTGGCGATACAGATAGATGTATACTGATGCTGAAGAGAATGACGAAGAGTCGCAAACAAGGCATAAGCTTCAGTGAGAAAGGTAGAGACATAATGGGGTAGTTTAAAGCTGAAACATCGCTGACGAGAGGAGTCGTAGAAGGCTGATCCCAAATGCAAGCCCTGGCCAGAAGCATCGCAGTACAAATGAACAGTGTGCTGAAGGAGAGGAGGAATGGATAAGGAAAAACAATGTTGGTAAGATATGGGATGGAAAAGGTGGGCGGGAGGGTACTAGGGAAAAATTATAGAAAAATATTGGGAAGAAACTGGATAGCCATGCAAGTAGCAAGGGAGTGTATACGTGCGCTGGATGTGGAACAGATGTGGTGCAAGATCTAGGTAGCAGTTGTATATGAAAGGGAGAGATGCGAGATATGGAGAACTTTTGCAGCCTGTATGAAGGTGTCGGAGCAGAGTGAGTTTAGGAAGGAGAGAGCATCGGGTAAATTGGAAACATTGAAGACTGAATTTGTCTGTCAGGTGTTTCAACTGAATTGCTGAAGGTGGAACTAGGGTCTCAGAATAAAGCGCAGTAGCAGCAGTGGTGGAAGGGAGGCTAAAAGTACGGCAGAGAGTAGTGTATTGAAGGGATTGAAATTTTTGAAAGACTATAGAAGGAGAAGGAGATAGAAAAACCACCATACGTTAAAATAGGTAAGTAAACCAGTTTATATAACAGGAGGAGAACATGGAAATCTGTAGACCAAGTAGAAGTGGAAATAGAACGAATTAAACGTAAGAAGGATGATGTTTCTTGATGTAGAAGGTGATAATGGGGGGTCCAACGTAAAGAAGAGTCTAAGACGATTCCGAGATATTTAACAGAAGGACGGCGATGAAGAGTAATACCGGTAAAAGTAAGGGAGGGTAGGGCGAGAGTGCGTTTGCGAGTAAAGACTAGAAGGAAGTTTTGTTCCAGTTTATTCTTAAGCCATGTTTGGAACACCAGGTGGAGAATGTGGTGAGAGCTGAAATGAGTTGGGGTATAGCAAGTTTAGGGGAGGGAGAACTAATATAGAAGGCTAAATCATCACAATAGGAAAGAACTCTACACTGTTACTGGTTTGGCGAAGAATAGGGGTCAGAAAGAGATTGAACAAAAGAAGAGATAATACAGAACCTTGAGGAAGACCTTGGGAAGTGGTGCTACCTTCAGAGAGTTGGGAATCGAGGCGAAGATACAAGGTACGTTGGACCAGAAGGTTGTAAATAATATGGAGATATTTCGAAGGGATGCCCTGTTGGTAAAGTATATCTATGAGATCATAAAGGGGAACAGAGTCATAAGCCTAAGAAAGGTCAATGAATACGGCAAAAACAAGTTGGGTACGGGAAAAGCGAGCCAAATATCAGAGATAAGAACAGACAGACAGTCAGAAACACTTTAACCAAGTCGACAACCGTATTGTTGTTTGTAAAATAAAAGGTGGTGTTCAGAGAACCATTGGACACGTTGTTTCAGGAGATGTTCGAAGACCTTTAAAAATCATGAGGAAAGGGCAATAGGGCGATAATGTTCAGCGATGCCAGATTGTTTTGTGGGTTTGAGAATGGGAATAATAACATAATCTTTCCATAATAGACCATAATAGACCGTTCAGAAGACCATACAGTGTTAAATAAGGTGAGTAGGAAGTTCTGGTACAGTGGAGGAAGATGTTATAGGTGTCGGTAATGTATGCCGTCTTTGCCAGATGAAGAGTTGGGTAGATGGAATAAGATGGGAGAAAGTTCAGACATAGTGAAAGGAAGTTGGATAGGGGTGGATGGTTCTGGAGAATAAAGAGGAGAGAGCCAGAGAGGAGGGAAGAGACACGTGGATGGTGCTAACTGGGAATGGAATTGATGGAGTCAGGGAGAAGAAATAAATTTACCAGAGGGAGGACGACAAGTCTTGTTACGAAGGGACCGGTAAAATTTCCAAATGGAGGATAAAGAGGAACCATAACTTAGGTTTGAACAAAATTGTCGCCAGGCATTACGACGGGTTTGTTGAAGGATGCGGGTCGTAGTGGCTTGGGTTTGTTGGTATACCAGGAAATTAGAATAGAAGCGAGTGGCGAGGTATGATTTAAGGGCTTGACGCCATCGGAAAATCCATTGCTGACATTCCCTAGTCCACCATTTAGGATAAGGAGAATGGACAATAGAGGAACGAATTGAGGGAGAGGGATCAGGGTGGCAGTGTGATACTGCCTGGGAAAGGCGAGAACAGAAAGCAGTGTGAAGACGGAGAGGATCACTGAACGAGGGAGGGGGAGAGAAATGATCAAAGCAAGAAGAATAAAGGGACCAATCGAGGTTAGTAGAATATGGGCGACCTATAGGGGACAAGGAAGGAAAGGGAGGAGAAGTAGAGTTATGTAAAATGATGGGAAGTGATCACTGCCGTAGGGGTCGGAAGAAACAGTCCATGTAAGGTGGCTAGAGTAAGCAGGAGAACTAAAGGTGAGATCAGGAGCGGTAGGAAGTTCGCGGGGACGGGGAAGAAGTGTAGGAGTGCCGGTATTCAGAAGAGTACAAGGTAAGGTGGGAAGTAGGCGATACAGGGCAGAGCCAGCGGGGTTGGAAAACGGAGCCCCCCAGAACGGGTGGTTACAATTTACGTAACCGCCTAGAATCCAGGGAGGGGAAAGGAAATTAAAAAGATAGAGCCAGAGATGATCAGGAAGATGAACGTGAGGGGGAATATAAAGATTAACCAGGGTGAAAGAGTGAACGGTGACCATTTAACACTGAACTTCTGGGTATAGGATGGGAGAAGGGTGCAGAACGTAAGATAAAGAATTATGAATGCCGAGAGAGAGTCCCCCTCGACCGTCTGGGCGAACATCATGAAACCAATGGTAGGAAGGGGTGTTAAAACGGTAGGAATCTGTAAGCCAGGTTTCTTATAGTAAGAGAAAAGACGGATGGAATAGATATATGTGGTGATGTAAGGCATACATTTTACTGCGAGAACTCCTCATGTTCCATTGTAAGAGACTAGAAAAGCGTGAACCAGATGATGTTATAGTGAATGTGATTGTAATAGCTTGAGTATGATGATGCAAGATTTATAGTCGGGAGGAGAAAATTTATGTTGCGATTTTTCTAAAATAGAAAGGATAGAAGAAACAGCAGAGGAAAAAGAAGGTATAGGATCTGCCGCATGTGACGGTTTCTGAAAAGCTGTGACGGTGCTGGGAAAGGAAGAAAATGCTAAATAGGATCGTCCAGTTGGAAGAGATGGGGGACGGGCAGGAAGAGAAGGCGAAGAGTGAGAACTAAGATAGCGCTTTTTTTTAACACCGGAAGGAGAGGAAGGAGAATGGGAAGTGGAAGGCCGAGAGACAACAACTGAATATGAAAAGGAAGCAGAGGTAGGGATAGAGGACGGAGTAAAGCTAGAAGTGGCAAGAGAGGACGAAGTAGAATGGGGAGGTGGATCTCCCTTTAAGGAGCGTTGTGCAGGGGTCGTGGTTAGATAACGTCGTTTAGCATCAGTATAGGAGAGATGTTCTGTAACCATCAGGGTATTAATTTGAATTTGTATAAGGCGTTCAGGACACTGAGGGAAGGTAGCCACGTGGTCACCAGCACAGTGCTTGCACTTGGAAGGTGCAGAGCAGGAGGAAGAGGGGTGGCCGGGTAGGCCGCACGTAACACAAGATTGATGCCACGGCAAGCCTGCTTAAAATGGCCGTAAAATAGGCAGTTTGTACATTGCTTTAATCTCGGGATATGTGTTTGAACGGGAAGGTGAAAATAGAAAAGGGTGCAATGGGAGCGGAGAGTGTTGCATCAAAAGTAACAAAGATTGTTCCGGTGGGATGGAAGAGGATGTAGAATCCATAACAGAAGGGTGAGAATGGGTTGTTGGAGGTAAAGAAGAGTCAGATGTGGGGCGACTGAGGAATCATCAGACGAAGAACGTTTACGAAACATGCGGTGAACATGTAAAATTGGAGCGCTACAGCGCAACGTAGTGATGAGTTCATCGTCCGTTAAGGACGGATCGACTCCTCGTATTATACCCTCACAAGAAACAGCATAATTCGGAATGTAAGCACGCCAATTATGTGCCGCCAATAAAGATGTTGAAGAAAATCGTTGGCAGCTTTGCCAGTACGAAAAAAGACCTTTAAACCCTGAGAACCAAGAGTGCGAATATCAGTTACATCTGTTAGATTATTATTGTATAAGAGTCTACCTAGTTTCATAAGATGTTGTTTGCTCAAAGCAGACGTGGAGGACACGTGGATGACATAAGGTCCTAGATGATGAGTTTTATAGCTGTTATTGTTAGTATGTGCATAGGGCACATTTGATACATGAGAATTGGAAGAATTAGTAGACGAAGAAGTATCCATAATACTGTCAAATGGGGTGAATAGAAACACATTTTTGGCTATATGAGTGTATAAGTTTGGTGATGTTAAAGATTTCGCGCAGCAGATTATTCCAAAAAACCGGTCTTAATATGCTAATGAAGTTCAGTAAACGTCATGTTAATTTATCAACCCCACTTTTCTTCACCTTGATTTTTCTTAATGTTTCTATTCATCCCATGGGTAGGGGTGAATAGAAACAATGACTTTATTTTCATTGTTGTTTCTTTTATACTATTGGAAAGGTAAAAAGAAACAGCGTATTTGTTGAAACGAACTATTTATTTGATATCTGCAAGATATAAGTTCAATCCAGTATTCAGTTCAGTTCAGTTCAGTATTACCTAAGTTACAAACTTATAAAACAATACAATGTACAAAGTAGGTACAAACGACCATACAATTTTGATGATATTTCAAAAAATACTTAACCTCTGAAATTACTAGGGAAACTTATTATATACTTAAAGCGTGCTGCCGAACTCCTAATAGGACCCGACAGTTTCGTCACAATATTCTCATGTAGTAAGAACGATTCTTCAGAAGTTTCTGAAAATTTCAGTTTTTGGTGCTCTTATAAAACACTCCCACATAACCACCATGTTCACATTTTTACATTTGGGTAGTGAATAGCCTCACTAAGTATTTTAGCTTCCAATAAACCTTTACCCACAGCAAAATCACCAGCTTTAGAAAACCATCATCTAGTTCGTGATCGTCTGGAATATTGCCTTCTGAAGTGTTGTCTTTCTCCTCTTCCGACAATACACGGGTTAAACTTAAATCTTTGTCACTGTCGTGAAGAGAATAATAGTCTGAGCTCTCTGATGACGAGTGTTCCACATGCATCAACTTTCTTGTTCGTGAGAGATCCGTTCCGTTGCTGTCGGAGTAAGAGAGCGCAGGTTGAGTTTCGTTGTGATTTGATGAAAGTGTATCATTTTCAGAAAACAAACCAAAATTCTTACCAGAAACAACATCTATTCGTACTCTCTTCTTCCGTCGTTTAATTTTTTCATATTCTCGCATGCTCATGAGAAGACCCATAAGGGAACGGTCTACAGTCTGAGATGTCTCTTGCTGTTCTGTTCCTTCTCGTTCAGTGTCTCTTTTTGTCACTTGGTCTCGACAAAGGGGAAAAATTTCACACTTTTCAAATCCAGCCCTGTTATTTACCTCCTTCAGTTTGTCACACTTTTTTTTTTTTTTTTAAAAAAAAAAAGAAGACTTGGAAAGTTGTTCTTAGGGATGGTTTATTCATTCCTATCAGGTCCGTTTTTCCGCTCCTCAAGAATTTTCCACTCCTCAAGAAGTGTTTCTATTCACACCATTAATTAAAAATCATAACAATAACCCAGTAAAGTTAAATTTTGATTACAAATAATTTAGAAAAGGAAAACTTTTACTATGAACCTCATTAAATGAAACAATAAACTACAAAATAGGCATATGTTCAAATGCAACAAATATGAAAATGTCATACTTACCAAGAAAGTTTGAGGAGCGCCAAAATACCGTGTAGGATTTCAGTAACATATTAACGCTGCTGCCGTCTACCTCAGTGTTCCCAACTCACTAAAACATTTTGTCTCTGCTGTGAACACTTTAGCCATATAAGACTATGTTGAGAAATTTCAGTTTTGTTGATTAATTTATCGTCCAGATCAGTCCAAAATTAATCTGGGAGTTTTGTTTCTATTCACCCCCATGTTTCTATTCGCCCCATTTGACGGTAGTGAATCGAAGCACGTGTCCGTTTGAGGAGGCTGCCAAGTATGAGAAAAAAAATAAAAGAAGAACCTTGCACTAATACACAACACACGTATAAAATAAAAGGTGAAGAACACTACACAAGGCAAGTACACAATAAATCGTCACTTGATATCACTCGAAATCTGCTGTAGTCCTGTCACAGGTGTACATCCAGTCGAAGCGAAATCAAAAGTCCGATAAACCGCCATACTTTCCAAAAAAACACTAACGATTACTATATGGGCAGTGATGCCAACTTCACACTTTCAAAATCCCATCTCGAAAGACAGAAATTCCAATTTCGCACATAAATATCCTAAGTGCTGGTTGGGCCTTAGGCCACGCCTCCATTGCTTTCGAATGCGATTGCGAATTTCCCGGCACGTAAATAAATTGGAGTGCCTCGACTAGTTCCGACCTGCGAATTGCAAAAACCGACGAAAAGATGCAAATGCGAACGAACCCAACCTGCTGGGGTTGTTCGTCGGAATTCGTGCGAATGAAGAGTCGTCTGCAGAGGAATTGAGCGCTACGTGAGAGAAGAAATTTTATTTTCCATGAAAGCAGAGGTGCGGAGATAAGAAAATAAAATAAAATAAAAATAAAGAAGAAAATAGATGTTGATGCTTTAATAAATTCTGTTTTTGATAAAGTTTCATTGTGGAACCAAGCGTATCCTGATTACCACAAACGATACGTCGTGAACAAATTATGGGCAGATGTAAGCAGGGAACTTGGAGTGGAAGGTATGCATATATTTCTTTGTTTTGTCTTTAAAATATGAAGATTTAATTAATACGCGAACCACAACTTTCTGTTGCTGAAAGGGACGATAAACTCTGAAGTAACCAAACTTATTTTTCTTTACAAATTCAAAATGGAACATTCTGCATAGCAAACCATAAAAACATTAAAGTGTATTTGGGCCACGAATAACAAATAATTGCATCATTCACTGTTACTTTATCAAATTTCACTCCGGTATCATGTAACATGATTCTTTTCGTTACATTCCCTAGTTCCCAATATATTTTAGAGTTAATAAACTACACAAGATTATGATAAATCACACCACGATTATGCACTTTAGAATATGGATTTTTCGTAATATATATTGAATTTGACACATTAAGATAATGAATATTCAATTCTTACTAGATGGTTCTTTATTCTATATTTCTTAGTTACCCTATCAAAAGATAAACAGGTTGTCATAGCAACCAAAACAAGAAATATGTCGATCAATACAAATATTTAAATTATTTCCATTTATATTTTCTTCTTAACAGCTTGTGCTTTTTTAAATAGCACTTTTGTCCCTAAATAGAAATAATATTGTGAAAAACATACAAAATATACATTATCGTTGAATGTATGACACCCGAAATATAGGATTTCTTCAATTGTTTACGATTGAGGAAAGAATCCTGGACCGTTAAACATTTCATATACAGTAAAACCTGTCTTCAACGGACCCTTTATTAAACGGAAAACTGTCTTAAACGGAAAGATTTCACGGTCCCATGAATTTTGGAGAGCAAAACGTGTAAAAAGTCCCTTCATTAAGCGGAAACTGTGTTACGCGGACAACGGAAAGAAAAATAAATATTTAACGGAAAATTCTGAGTTCCGGACTACAGCGTTTAGAAGATGTTTAGACATTTTGTGAGACATATACATTATACTGTCTGCGATAAAATGTTCGTTCTTTTGTTAAATATTTCTGGACAGTGTAGACTTTCCCCAACCACTACTCATATTCACCCCCACAAATTGTCCTTAATCCCCGCAACTTAATCAAGAATCATACGGAATGTCGGAAAGAAGAAAACGAGATAGAGGAAGAAGAGGAATACGATACCGAGTTCGAAGAAGAGTGTAGAATAAATACATATCAAGATGCTCTCAGAAGTTTAAAGGAACTGCAAAAATTTGCCATACGGAAAAATGATTCTGATTAGTATAATTTCTCAGGCTAAAATTTATGCGGAAAGTCAAGCAGCCAAGCAGCAATGTACACAGAAAACCCTGCTTGGCTATTAGAAAAATAAAGAAAACGTGTGCATAGTATATTTTGTATTCATTTTAATTTTTTGTGTATTTATTCGTAGAAGAAAGAAGCACTGTAATCGAACAATGTACGTACAGCAATATATTTTCTCAGTATGCCCCTTTATAAGCATGTATTTTTTTTTTTTTTAAAAAAAAGGAAAGGTCTACCTCCACTAAGCGGAAACCTGACTTTAACGGAAATTTTTGCAAGTCCCGTTCGATTCCGCTAAAGACAGGTTTCACTGTATATGGTTACCATACTTTTAGAATAGCCTTTCACATATAAAAATTACAATTCATAAAAATATATATTTAACTTATCTCAATACCATTCTTATATTTTCCAATAATCAATTTTAATTTTGTAAAATTATTAATGACGAAGACATATTCAAAATATGATAAGTTTGTTAATTATTTACGTGCCAAATAGATTCTTTAACTTAATACCATTTATATTTGTTAACAATAAAGTTGGTGTAAGTTAAAATACAACATAACATATTTAATTTATTCGGGCATAATTAACATAATTTTGAGAGAGACAATATTTGTATTGTGATTGCATAGATTTCAGACGAAGTACGAATTACAACGAAATCATAACAATATTCAAAGTGAAACAAAAAAACAAAAATAATTGATATCACATAATAATAATCACACAATAAAGAAATAATTACACTAAGAATTAATCTGAAACTTCGATATTATCTATATTGATCTTAGAAAAAACTTCTGCAGGAACTAACTTTTCAACTAGTTGCATCCATTTACTTTTGATACGCTTTGAGGGACATCATAATTTTAGTTCGTCAATATTTCGTAAACCCAAAAGTTTACCAATTTTTACATCCTTTAATTCGAAAACTTTAGGGTTGCTTGTCTAATACACAAATAAGGTCAAGCATTGGAGCTCACTGGCATTAAGCTCGCCGGACATAAGCTCACATATGTTAATGCAAAAGTGAACATATCTCCTCGAACATAAGCTCACCACTAATAATTGTACACCCATATTATAAGATAATTAACGCAATAAAGAAGACAATAATGGAACAAATTACATTTATAGGTTAACTAATTTAATTGCAAAGGAAAATAAATCTGAATAAAATAAATGAGCAGAGGACAGAATAAAATAATAAGGATGTTGCAGTGTTTAATGTGTTAAATGTGGGCGGGCTTTGAGAAACTTGTAATAAATTGCTCCGGATATTTAAATCGGGGCTTTGTCTACTAGTAGGCCTAGTTCCTCAACAGATTATAGGCTACATGACTAATGTCATATAGGAGTTATCAGACATCAGAATAAACTATTAAGATGTTCCAGAGTTCAAGTCGTAAGGCTGTCGTCATACTTGCAGACCAATACTCATCAAATGAATCTCTTTCTTATTTACTAAGAACAAAACAACAACTTATGAACCAATAGGAAAAAGAAGCTTTGTGTTAGTAAATAAGAAAGATATTTGTTTCAGTGTTGGTCTGCAAGCACGACGGCAGCACTAAGAAGCAAGGCCTAAATACATCTGAGTATGATGAATTCAGAAAAAAAGTTACAAACCAGAATCTCCAATCCTGTTAGCAAGAAAATTCTAATATGTAAGTATTCATGTCTAATCATGGAATTATTTTAATGCAGTGATAAATTGTCCGACCTATAAGAAAAATTTGGTTCCAAAGTTTCCAGGACCAAAATTAGGCATACTGCCGCCTATGCTTAACACATTAAACTTGCAACATTCCTATTTTATTTTGATATCTGATAACTGCTATACTATATTAGTAGCTCTACTTTCTACTGAGTTATTAGGCCTATCTGTAATTGTAGTCAAAGGCTAGATTTTAATATCCAGGGCATTTTATTAGAAGTTCCTGAAGGTCTGCCCACGTTTAATATAACACAACTCCGCAACGTCCTTATTATCTTTTATACCTGATAAGTGATATAAGATACTAGCTCCATTTTCTGCTTAGGAAGTTTCCAAAGCCTAACTTTCAATATTCGGTAAATTTTATTACTAGTCCCTTAAGGGAACTTAGGTTTGCTATCGGTGAGCTTTTGTCCGCCCCTGTAATATAAGACTGCCGGTGAGCTTATGAACGGTGAGTTTACTGCCGGTTAGCTTATGTCCGTCATCCGTGCCAAGTTTTTTTTTACAGGATGAAGTCCAAACCCCCAAGCTGTAGGACCACCTCTAAAACTTGAGGCTTTCTCCTTGATCTGAAACCTTAGTACGCACCAATCCGTGGATTTGCAATATTGTATTCTAAATTACTCTGAAATTTTGCACGTGTTAATACTAAACGCTCTCCATTTTATTCTTTTCCATATATTTGAGCTCTTCTATTTCAATTGTCCCCTTGCTGTCGCTATGTGATTTCCCGTACCTCCCTCGAAAGAGGAGGGACAAGTTGCTGCAGCCGAAATCTTTCAATTGTTGAATGCGGAAGCGTTGCCACGATCAATTATTTCACGGACTTCGCTGTGTTTTGTCTTCTTAGCCACTCTAAGTAGGCTACGATCTTCACTCGTCAAGACCAAACGAATTAATGACAAATTGACAGGACATTCAGTTCTTTTCCCTAAGCAAAGGGGGGTTCATCCCCCAGATATTGGCGAGGGTGGGGCCGAATTATAGTTCTCATATATTCCTAGGGCACAGGTGGAATAGACCTGCTCATTAAAATCTGTTGTACCTTCGTTTATGGCCTAAGATATTTTGTAAACGAGATGTCATATGAGGCGTTGGATAGCAAAGTGGTGTAATTGTGTTTTTTCTTTAAAAAATGAGATTAAGTCATTTCCATGAACTTGAAACCATTACCTGTTGGATGACATTGTAGCGTATCTCAGAGTTAAAAGACCAGGCCATAGACCAAATGATAGCAGCACAAAGAACCGCTTTTGTCCTCTTTTTCTATATCTATTCTAATAAAAGTATTAGTATCTCGCAAATCGTAATGTCTCAAAACTAACTTACGCCATTTTGTCATCCAACGCCTCACATGGATCATGCATCGATCTTTTAATTTTAAAGAATGTTTAGCTACAATTTGATTTTAATTTTTATAATATCTTAACACGACATATTCAAGAATTGATTCTAAAATAGATTGAATTGTTGAATAATATCCAGGTATTATTTATACTTCATAGCCTAACCGGCATAACCTAGGGATGTAAAAGCTAAAGATTTCATTTCATTTGATTTATCATTGGTTTCAACTTCATTATTAATAATTGTATGTAATAATATTTTTTCCTTCTCACCTACATTATAAAAACTAAACCTGGTATATTAAGCTGTGTTAACGCAACGTATCACATTCCTTCATTTAAATGAATAGGCTGTACAAGTTTTACTCCAAATGATGCAGTTGTACTATGATTTAAAAAAATCAGCAGAGTAACATAATAGTTATGTTTAAACAGTGAATTCATTTTGAAGACTGAACCAAGTTTGTTCTAATCCATGAATTCATTCTTCACGGGTAACCTAATTCTTTAGTTACATCATACCTTTTCTACGTTTTAGTACTTTTCCAATTAAACTATTCTTCTTGGAATTTATAATTTCCTCTTGTAATTCCTGTACATAAAATATTCCTTTAATTGCATCACCATTCCAACCTTTCAATTTATATGTAACAAGATTTGATTGAATGGATACCCTATTTATCAACTATAAATGTTTCTTGCAGCCATTTTGTTATATACGTATATCCTTTTTCAAATCGATGTTTACATTAAGCGTGTACATAAAAAAAACTAGAACTATATTTGCTTACTACTTTCTTTTTACATTTTCCATACAATGTATTCATGATTTGATTCACATTATAATCATTCACTTCGGCAGGTGCCATTTCAATTCTTCTATGATAACTATAATATATATATATATATATATATATATATATATATATATATATATATATATATATATATATATATATATATATATATATAGACTGTTTCATAATTCGTGTAATTTTCTACAGCACTGGGAGAAGATAAAGCTTTCACTCTATTAATGTAAAATTTGGTACTCTTATTGAGAAATATCTGAATTTTTCGAATTTCTAAAGGAAATACGAGAAAATTGATGTTTAGCCTCCCTGTTGGGGGTATAAACACAAAAGTTCATTTTCCTTATGGGAGGTTCAATGTTAAATTTTGGAAGCAGTTTTCTCCAATAATTATTCGTAAAGATTTTGGGACAAATGAATGTATTTGTTACAAAATGCAAAAACACTCATTGACAAAGCTAATAAAGCCGTCTCAAACATTATTTTGGGAAGCCCCCCCTTTTGGGGTGCAAGGGGCGTAAAAGGTGGTGGGTGATGTGTTACCAAACTCGGCGTCGGGTTAGCAAAAAGTTATGCGTTTATCAAATCTGGAATATTATTTTGCTAATATACCGCCTTAGGGAGGCACAGGGGGTGAAGCATAAGTTATTGGATCTTTATAAAATTTCCAAATTTTATTTTTGAAAATCCAGTGTGTGTCAGATTGATCACAAATAATGCAAAATTAATATTCCGATGTTCCTTGCATGTGCCAGTGACTGATATTGAGCTACAGCCCTCCTTTCAACAATTACATAAAAATTTATAATAAATATCCTTAAGAGTCTTCATCCCGGCGAAATTAAAATACCGCCAATTTTACAGTAATTATGTGATATCTTCAAATAGATAAAAGATAATTGAAATATGGAACAAGAGCGCCCTAGACAATATTGTTTTGCGTGAGGTACCGTTATCACAAGTCATCTAGTGGCTTTCCCTTTTCAGCTGTTTAGAAACGCGAAAATAAATGCCGATTTTCAAAATGGCTCGAAATCGAAAGCAGATAAGTGAGTCGTGATAACGGTTTCTCATGTAAAATAATATTGTCTAGGGCGCTCTTGTTCCACATTTCGATTATCTTTTATCTATTTGAAGATATCGCATAATTAATGTAAAATTAGCGGTATTTTAATTTCGCCGGGATGAAGACTCTTAACAGGGACATACGGAAGAAGCTATATTTTGTCAATTAATGTGAAATTAGGTGTTGTGATAGTAAATATCTGGAATATTATTTTGGCAATAGGAGGCACATTGCACGGAGGGTAATTTGGTACCTTTGGGGGACATAGGAGGAGGACTGATAGAAATTCCAAATTTTATTTTGGGAGTGCTCATGAGTGTCAAAGTTGTTGCAAGATGCACAGAATTAACACTCCATACTGTTTTTATGTACCAGTGACTAATATGTTACTACAGCTATCTTTGAAAAGCTTCATAAATTCAATATGATTATTCTTACGCAAAGACCTACTGGCAGAAGCATTTTTTTACAATGTGAAATTTGGCATTATTTTAGAAAAAAATGTTTGTGACAATAAGATAATACCCATATGTGGATTTCTTTCAGGAGCGTGATCTTCTTTTAGGGGTAAATTTGCATTTTTAGTTAGAAAATAAAATAACACTCTTTCGCTTGTACCTATGATGGTGCATGAGTCTGGAATTTGATTACGACCATTCCTCCTTATTGGACAACATAAAACAAAGAATTGTCCAGAGCGTAGTCATCCAGATATGTTGGAGAAGGTGTTCGCAGTGGCTCTAGTAAATCACATTAATTCATTCATGTCTTGCTCTTTCACGAGGGCATGCTGAATAAAAGTAAGTTCATTTTATCTGTCTTACACTTAGATCAATGGAATCTTTAAGCAATTTAGTTAATGACAACTGAGCCAAAAGAAAAGTGTTGTTTTTAGAAGGGGATAATATGTTTTCTTGGGTTTATGGTATAGCTTCACTCAACCTGATCTTTATTCCTCGCGAGATATTTGTTTTTGCTATAACCATGTATCCATAGTATACGATTTCCTGACGTGCTTACATGTGCAGTATACGAGTAGGCTACTACGTGGAAAGTGGGATCATACAGTTATTGAGTAAGCGTAGGGAAAAGATACGCTTTTTCTATGGATAAAGAAAACAATATTTTAATTTTTAAAATATTACTTCTCATTAAGGTCATTTTATTAGTGGTACCTGCGGCATTTTCCATTGTCATTTTGTATGTGCAGAAAATATGCTGGTGACTTTATGTGTGATTTTATGCTATAAGAAGAGTCTAATTTGGTTTTTAAAAACGCAAAATTCTTTGATTATATTCCAGTGATGCCAAAAAAACGAAGCTATATCCTCAATCTGTTACACTGACAGACGATATTAATTTACATTAGATTCGAAATTAAAAAAAAAAACATCAAAACATTCTTTTACAATAATGACAAATTGCACATTAATTGTAAAGCATATTTACCTCCGTCCCGTACGTCCCTGCTAAGGATATTTACCGTAAATTATGTGATTTTTGGAAGGGTGGCTGTAGCCCAATATCAGTCACTGGCACATGCAAGGAGCATCGGAATATTAATTTTGCATTATTTGTGATCAATCTGACACACACTGGATTTTCCAAAATAAAATTTGAAATTTTTATAAAGATCCAATAACTTATGCTTCATCCCATGCATAACTTTTTTCTAACCCGACGCCAAATTTCACATTAATTGAGAAAAAATCATTCTTCCCGTATGTCAATACTAAAGATATTTATGGTGATTTTTTTTTTTTTACTTTTTGAAAGGGGGCTATAGCCCGATATAAGTCACTGACCATGCAAGGAGCATTGGAATATTAATTCTGTCACATTTGTGAATAATCTGACACTCACTGGCATTTCCGGAACAAAATTTTGAAGTTTATAAAAATCCATCATCAGATGTTTCGCCTCCTATGCCCCCTAAGGCGGTGGTTACCAAAAAGCATTCCAGATTTGAAAAACACATACTCTTTTGCTTCATTGACTCCAAATTTGAAAATAATTAACAAAAAATACCTCCTTCTCGTACGTCCCTACTAAGGATATTTAAGGATAATTATTTTTGAAAGGGGCTATAGCCCCACATAAGTCACTGGCATTGGAATATTAATTCTGTGACATTTGTGAATAATCTGACGCTCACTGGCATTTCCGAAAAAAAATTGAATTTTTATAAAGATCCATCATCAAATGCATCGCCCCATGTGCCCCCCTAAGGCGGTGCGTTACCAAAATAGCATTCCAGATTTCAAAAACGCATACTCTTTTGCTACAATAATGCTAAATTTCACATTAATTAACAAAAAATATATTCTTCTCGTATGTCCCTACTAAGGATATTTATGGTGATTTTCTTATTTCTGAAAGGGGGCTGTAGCCCCATTATCAGTCACTCTTACATATAAGAAGCATTGGAACATTAATTCTGTGACATTCGTGATTAATCTGACGCTTACTGGCACACTGAAAATAAATTTTGGAATTTTGGTAACACATCACCCACCACCTTTTTACGCCTCTTGCCCCCCAAAAGGGAGGCCTTTCCAAAATAATGTTTGAGACGGCTTTATTAGCTTTGTGAATGGGTGTTTTTGCATTTTGTAACAAATACAACTCATTTGCCCCAAAATCTTTACGAATAATTATTGGAGAAAACTGCTATCAAAATTTAACATTGAATCTCCCTTAATGAAAATAAACTTTTGTGTTTACACCCCCAAAAGGGATGCTAAACATCAATTTTCTCCTATTTCCTTTAGAAATTCGAAAAATTGAGATATTTCGCAATAAGAGTACCAAATTTTACATTAATAGAGTGAAAGCTTTATCTTCTCCCAGTGTTGTAGAAAATTACACGAATTATGGAACAGTCTGTATATATACTAGTTGACTATACCCATGATTCGGACGGGGCTGTATTTGGAAGTTAACGCCAAATCACCACTGATCTCAGCGACCGCGAAAACTATGGATTTGATACTAATATCGGTCATTTTGGGCTATTTCTTACATGTCTCGGTATCTCCCCTCCCCCCGATGACTTGTAACTAAATTTGCAAGTAATCGCTAATGGAAGTGTCGCCATTGATTTCAGCGACCGCGAAAACTATGAATTTGACACTAATATCGGTCATTTTGGATTACTTTTATGTCTCGGTATCTCACCCCCCCCCCGTGACCCCCGACCCGGAGACAAATAGCGTGAATTTGGAAGTTAATGCTATCAGAGTTTCACCATTGACCTCAGCGACCGCGAAAACTATGATTTCGACACTAATATCGGTCATTTTCTACTACTTTTACATGTCCCGGTAAACGCCCCCTGACCCCCCTGGTTCGAATTTTGAAAAAAAAAGACTTCGTCTTGATCTGGAGCCTGGGCCAAGGTACCCCTGACCAAAAGTTGGTAACTCTCGGTCCACTCGTCTGATCCCAAGGCCGCACACATACAGAAGGACACACAAACACACAAACAAACTCTTTATTATATATATTACAATTTTATCAAGAACATAAATTTACCGATAGGTATTTTTGCAGTGAAATAACAATGTATTTTTCAATGTACGTATTTAATCAGTCTGTGCAAGTAACATGAGTAACTTATTTTTTGCAAAATTATGTTTGCTTTTGCCATTTCGGATCTTTCTTCGTTTCTCATACTGCTTGGAGACGATCCCAAAAATCTTGAAGAAGAGTCTTGTTCAAGACCATTCAAGACTGACAGCACTGACGTCATATTTGTCTTGAATTCAATAGTTTCGTTCAAGAGATTTCGTTCCGGTCCTGTTCTAAACAATCAAATTCAAGAGCATTCAATAGCCAATCAACACTCGAATTGAGTGCAGGAAAATACAAAACAACTATCATGGCGTCGTGAGACAGAGCTGCAGTTATTGAATAATTATCTTTTTATTACTCTTTTCCATAATTATCTAATGTTCAAAGTGTGCTTATAATAAGAAACAGAAGCTAATATCTGGGTTGGAAGATATTGGTAGTATTTTTGTTGATAATATACAGGATTTATGCAGTTACAGTGCTTGCAGACCCATAACTATTGTTAAATTTTGAGGCGATGATAGGTATAAGTATTAATTTGAGAATTTAATATATACGAATATCGGGTGTAGATTAAGAACGAAGAGTTCATCAAATAATATATATACATATATCTGACTTTTCTTGCTTTAATAAGACGTTTTGTACTGTTATTAATCTGGGATAGCAAACAAAATTACGTACAGATTGATATTATGATAGCAAACTGAAGTACCCTGGAAATGATTACGTTATCCTATTATAAAATATGCAATTATTTTATTACGGAATTCACACATAGTATTTCAGGAGATATTTCTTAAGGTAGAAGATGCTTTCATGTGTGCATGTTAATTTTAGAACAACTTTCCCGTAAGGTACAAATGAGCATCCAGACATATGCCACATATACAAAAGTTTAAAAAAAAAACTAAAATCGAGAATGGTATTTAACAGCGTCAGGGCAGGAATATACAAAGGGGCCCAGGCGAGAGTACGTCCGTCGGGAGTAGCCGCATCCTCGATGGAGGTTATAGTGCAAGAAACGTAAAAATAATAATAGTGCAATGAACCCTTGACATCGTATTCACTAATTTAAACTCAACTATAGCCCTTGTAATCAGGGTCGTCGCGTGGACAGGCCGACCGGGGCAATCGCCCCGGGCGCCGGGACCAGGGCCGCAACTAGGGGGGGGGGCAGAGGGGGCACGTGCCCCGGGCGCGTTGTTTGATGGGCACCGGAAAGAAGATATATCAATTGTTTTAAAAATCGCACCCTTTCCCCTGACGAACTTATTCTAGAGGTTAAAAGAAATCAAAAGTTTACTTGGCCTTTTCCATGGGACCTCTTTTCGTTGATTATATATATATATATATATATATATATATATATATATATATATATATATATATAAGAGAGAGAGAGAGAGAGAGAGAGAGTCTCATCTAAATAGGTGTAATGTCATACATTAAAAACCTAATATTGCATGCATTTGTTTCCTTGGGCGACCACAGAGAATCCGCCCCCCTTTCCTTTTCCTACCACAAGGAGCTGTTTGTTTGTATAATTCCATTGAGAACAGCTCTGAAGTTTAAAACGCTGTTATCAATAGGGGCGGGGGCGAAAAGTTCCCGATTTTTGTTGCTTGCTGGTGGTTGAAGAGTTTAGCTCAGACGCACCCCCTGTAAAGTTACGCAATTGCTGTAATGTTTTTAAACTAGAGGGCAGTTTTGTGGCGGAAAAGATAATTTACACTTCTCGGTGTATTTAATTGTTTCTTGTACGCCTACCAAGAGATTTTGCGAGTGAAGGCTGTATGAAGCTTTATCTATTAGTTTTGCTTGAAAGCTTTTCGAGGCATTTTGAATTGTTATCTATCAGTCCAACTTATGCTTTATTATGCTTTATTGTTAATTTCAATCATTTTTTTTACATAAATTGTGTATAATGTATAATATTTACTATACATTAAATAATCTAAATATCTTGATATATTTATTAATATTTTATGAAGCAATTTCTTTCATATTTAATGAACTTTCTAGTTAATGCACTGTAAAGAGAGATGCTTTGCTCGAATCAGTTTTTTCTATCACTTGTGTGCACCTTAGAGGTGCATATATACAGAAAGAGAAAGTATACAGAAAAGTGCCCAAAAGGTACAGAAAGTGCTCAAGTTCGAGAGGTACACATAACAATATAGTGTGGAGTTCTTGTGTGCTTCATTGTTGATGGAAAGTTTTCTTCTTTTCTCCACATCAAAGGATTACACCGAAAAATTTACAGAAATAAAAATAAGCTTTTCATTGTTGCATTGTTATGTTCTCAATGATTTTGGATCGTAAATATTGGTTTTAAAAACATTTCTCATCAGAATTGGCATTTTGCAAACTCATTGACCATCTGATCAACACTCAAACTATAATGAAAAAACTTTGACGCTTTGGAACACCCGTGACATCAATAGTCGCGCGGGCTACAGATGTAGCCCATTAAACTTTCAAGCAGAATAACAATGAGATCCTTTCGATTTTACGTTTGACCACACCCTAAACACGCAGAATGATAGTTGATAGAAAGGTACACAGACACCCTTTGAGTTATCATCTCGAATTACTTTGCGGCAAGGAAAATAAAAACGCTGGACTAGAATGGTAGCCCGCGCGCGTATTGGAGGGTTAAAGTACTTAAAAATCGATATAACTGGTTTCATTAAGAAAGTCATTTACAGTTGCAATCCATAAGTGATACTTTTCGACTAAACCTTGGGGACGAGGGAGGGGGGCGCCGAATTGTGTTTTTGCCCCGGGTGACAGAAACCCTAGTTGCGGGCCTGGCCGGGACGACAAATCAACAAAATTCAAGGAATTCAGATTATGTTAATAAATGATTTTTTAAAAAAAAATAATGTTAATTTAGATATTTTAATAATGATCAGGCCACGGCTAAGTAATCATTTTCTTATTTATTTCATAAGGGCAACACAACAGGCTTAATGCCCAGCTATAGTGTCATGTACATAATTATCTAACATTCAAAATTATATATACACGGAGCGTTCAAAAAGTCTCTATACACCTGAATCGTGTGCAAGCATGTTTGGAGGCTCATGGAGGACATTTACAACATTTGCTGTGAAAATGTGTGTGTATATGCTACGCCCTGTACATAGTGTTTTATGCCATAAAATATAATAAATTCCGAGTAAAATAATTTTCTTGTTGCTTTGAATATGTGACAATTCAGATGTATAGACTTTTTGAACGCTCTGTATATATATATATATATATATATATATATATATATATATATATATATATATATATATATATATATATATATATATATCAGTGGCGGCTAATGTTAATGTTGCAGCGTTGCTCAACGACCAAAGTATTTCAAGTAAAAAATATTATTAATAGTAGTAAAGAACAGAAAAAATACTTTTTAATACTTGCATATATACACTTTAAACAACATATTTTTTACTTCTGTAACTCCGTTCCGTTAATCCGTTTTAAAAAGCGAAAAATAATCCGTCACAGAGTCTCTAATTTATCTTGTGTTGCAGCGAGTATACAACGACCAGGTTCCTTCAGCGCAGCAATTGGAGCAAATGTTAAGTCTCCTTTCCCCTATCTCAGAAGTTAAAGGGTCTGGTCGTTGCAGTGCTTCTGCAACACAGCACGGTTTCCAGTGAACGAGAAGGTTTTTCGCGCTAAATAAGATTTCTAAATTTTATTTCCCTAGCAATTAACAAATTGAATTTGTTTTTATGCATTCATATTTTTAAATTACAGGACCATACTGAAGCAAATCAATATAATGACAATTTAAAAAAGTGATTGCAGAATTACAAAATAAGAAAGAAAATATCTAGTAGAGCAGAAAATAAATTAAAGTAGACCCGCACTTACAAGTTAATTCTTAGCTTATATTGATAATGAAGGTTTCTTCCACAGTAATTTGTGATTCAAATATTAATAAGTCAGTATGTAGAATCGCCCCCTCCCTTTGTGGATAGCCAGTATTTTAGTATATATATTAGTATAGTATAGTATTAGTATATATATTTTATACTCTTGATAATTTCCACATAAAACTGTATGATGGGGAACGCCACATTGAATTTGGGACTAGCAATGCTCAGGGGGTAGCTACGAGGGGGGTCCACCGGGTCCGGACCTCCCCAAAATTTCGAAACTTGACTAACATTTGTAATTTTCTTAACGAACTATACTTGTTCAACAGAGAAACGATTGATGTAGGCTAAATATTTTTTTTTACGCCTCCTCATGTACTCTCTCTTTTCTTAAAAACAATTGTTCTGTCATTTTTTTTTTTTTTTTTTTTTTTGCTAAGAATATAGGTGACAGTTATTACTTATCGTCTTTTCGGATGCAGAATAAGAAAGGTATATATTGCTGTTGAGTTGAGTTGATTTTAGTTTAGCGTCCCGTTCAGCAGCGAGGCTATATGAGACGTGGGCCTACTGATTAACGTGGAATCCGAACCACATGAGCTCCCACCGGGAATCGAACCCGGATCTCCCACGCCAAGCAGGTATATATTGCATAGACGTATCGAACCCCTCCCAACACACATTTCTGGGTGTAGAACTGGCAGTGCTGTTTGTTGTTCTTCGACTTTTACCTTCTGTTAGGTATACATGCTGATCCTACATCTGGCGGGTTTCGAGGTTTTCTTTCCAGAACATATCACATTGGTAAGCATTGTTTCGCCTCATGTGGAAGTACATTGTGTTTTAGCATTGCGTAACAGCAAAGACGGATGATTTGGAATGTAGTTTTTCTTTTACGCACATGTGTGTGTGTTGATGTATGAATATGTAACATTCGGAATTCATATACCAGTACCTATTTTGTATCAGCTGATTTGGTTTTTAATTATTGGTTTAATTTTATTGTGTGCTTTAATTCTGTAAATAACCTACAAATTCTGAATGACTTCTGTAAATAACTTACAAAAAACATTTACCAGCTTTCAACTGACGAAAAATTTGCAATTAAAGCTTAGACAAAACAAGCAAAGGGCAATCCAGGAGAGTGTTCGAAAAAAATCCAGTTTAAATTTACAGAATATCTTATGGTAGTAATGTTATTTGCACCAGATACATTTCCTCAATTTATTTTAAATTTTCCTGGATAAACTGTGAATAAAGTGTGTTCAATGTACATTTTTTATAACACTAATCTCTGCTACGAACTCTCTTCAGTCAACGCTGAAGAGGAATTTGGATCACTGTCAGGGACTTAGTTTGCTAGAATGAATCGTTCGCAATAATCTAGAAAAGATATTTATTGAATCTACAAAGCTTCTGAAATTAATATTAACTGTACCTATGGCGTCAGCAAAAGACGAAAAGTTTTTTTTCCACATGAGAAAGAATTGACACTTTCAAGGAATTGAATGTCCCAAGAAAGGTTATCACCATTGGTTATGCTGATAAGATCGAAAAAGACCTGACAATAAGAATACCAGAGTTCAACCAGCATGTATTAGACAGATTTGCTCCAATCAAAGAGAGGAGAATAAGTTCTGCATTTTTTATTTTTTTAAAACAGAATTTTATTTAATTTAACATGCCACATAGCATTTGCATCTAAAGTTATGTTGATTAGTCAATGAGTCAACTTTATATCTTCTAATCTTCTATCTCTTATCATTCGTACTGCAACACCCAAAACCACAGTCCTCCGGCCGCCACTCATATATATATATATATATATATATATATATATATATATATATATATATATATATATATATATATATATATGTACATCCTTTAATTAGCCAGAAGTTATTGGCTGCAATTGTTTTGAGCTTGTTTAACTTGTTTTCGGACATACTAAATACATCTATTACATGAAACATAATCATTTCATTATATGAAGCACACATTCTCCATAGGGGAGACTTATGTAATATGTTAGTTCTTGCTTTTTCCTACAATAGAATGTGTTAGTGTTTGCGTTCTAGTCCTACCTATTGGGACAAGTAATCATACTTCTGAAACTAATTTTGGACAGTCAATTTTACCGTTTAATAATTTATGTAACAATAACAGAAGTAGTACTTGCATGACTTGAGGCAAATTTGGACTTTGACCCCGACCTTTATGACGTCATAGGTCAAAGGTCAATGACCTTGGCCCCGGTTCAATGACCTAGGGGTACCTAGGACCACCCCCTCTAAATTTTGGCAGGGGTACCTTGGCCCACCCCCTAAATTTTGGCAGGGGTACATAGGACCACCCCTTAAATTTTGGAAATTGCCAAATCTAAAAATTTGGTGTGGTAGCCTAGGACCATAGTATGTACCTCTATCAGTATTGGGTGTCTATGTCGTTCCCTTTCATGGGTAAAAAATTGCCAAAAATTCAAATTTCGGAGGTTTTTGACCTAATTTATCCCCTTTGATGAGGTGTTAATACCTTATATAGTTATATGGGCGTATACAGGGGTCCATTACCTTTTCATAAGACATGGGTATATTAATGCACCCCTTGAAAAATTTGGGAAGGGTACCTTGGCCCACCCCTTAAATTTTGGAAATTGACCAATTTAAACATTGGGTATTATAGTACAGGACCCTAATATGTATTATGATAAATTTGGGTGGTCCACCTCGTTCCCTTTTAGGGGTACAAAATTGCCAAAAATATAAACGTAAGCAATACGTTATACCACGTGTTTGGTTTTTGGTCCATTTTATCCCCCTTTGATGAGGTCCTATTACCTTATATAGTTATATGGTCATGTATAGGGGTCCATTACCTATCATAAGACATGGGTATATTGGTGCACCCCTTTAAAATTTTGGGAGGAGTACCTTGGCCCACCCCTTAAATTTTGGAAATTGCCCAATTTAAACATTTGGTATTATAGTATAGGACACTAATATAGATCACTATAAATTTGGGTGGTCCACCTCGTTCCCTTTTAGGGGTACAAAATTGCCAAAATATTAGTACAACCACGTGTTTGGTATTTGGTACATTTTATCCCCCTTTGATGAGGTCCTATTACCTTATATGGTTATATGGTCATGTATAGGGGTCCATTATCTATCATAAGACATAGGTACATTGGTGCACCCCGGGAGGGGTACCTTGGCCCACCCCTTAAATTCTGGAAAATGCTCAATTTAAACATTTGGTATTATAGTACAGGACCTCAATATGTTTCGGTGTTCCTATTGTCAAAATTTTAAGTACAACCACGTGTTCGGTTATTGACTCAATTTATCCTATTTGATAAGGTTATAAGGTATGGACGGGACTCAATGTATCCTATTTGATAAGGTATTATACCCCTTTCAATTTGGTATAACCCTTCGGGTGTAGTACGGTCACGTGATCGATGATTTGGTTTTGATGCGCGACGAGGTCTCTGGTCAATGTTCTCTAGGAATTAGGTGGAAACTTTGAACAAGATTCTTGGCATTTAAAACTTTTTTTTTCAACTTTTCAAACTAAAAAAAAATCAAAACAAAAATTGAAACGAAAACTTTTAAACAAAAATCTTGAAACTAAAAAATTTTTCAAAACAAAAATTTTGAAACGAAAAATTTTGAAACGAAAACATTTGAGACAAAAATTTTGAAACGAAAAATTTTCAACAAAAAAATTTGAAACGAAAAATTTTCAAACAAAAAATTTTGAAACAATAAATTTACAAACAAAAAAATTTCAAACGAAAAAAATTTGATAAAAATTTGAAACAAAAAATTTTCAAACAAAATTTTTGAAACGAAAATTTCAAAACAAATTTCAAACGAAAAATTTTCAATTAGAATTTAAATCAAACAATGATCAACTTTCACGGTTAACCGTTAAACTTTATCCGGTTTTTAACTATTCGATTAACAAATAAACGGTTTTCAACTATTCGATTAACAAATAAACGGTTTTCAACTATTCAATAAACAGATGAACTGTTTCTTTCCTTTTCACACCAGTGAGTGCAAGAATTTACAAACTAAAACAAAAAAAAATTGTACTCGCTTTAAATACGCATCATTTTTGAAACAAGGTGTTAGTGTTCATCATGGATACACAGTGGAAACATCCATTTACCTGTATTCTCGCAGGGCCTAGTGGGTGTGGAAAAACGTATTTTGTGAAGCGATTACTGTCACATCTCCCAACCATGATCAATGCAAAATTTCGTAAGATATACTGGTATTATGCAGAATGGCAAGATGTGTATGCAACAATGCCGGTTCCAGTAGAATTTCACGAAGGACTTCCACGAATGAAAGATTTTCAGCCTCAAGATGGACCACATTTGATTATTATTGATGACCATATGCGAGAAGTGAATAGTGATACTGTTGATATGTTCACAAAAGGATCACATCATCGAAATATTAGTGTGATTTTTATAACACAAAATGTATTTCATCAAAGTAAAGCAAATAGAAATATGAGTTTAAATTGTTCGTATTTGGTGTTGTTTAAAAATCCACGTGACAAGTCACAAATCAAGCATATGAGTTATCAAATCATGCCTGAGCATCCACTGTTTCTACAAGAAAGTTATGCAGACGCAACAAGAAATCCACATGGCTATTTACTGATGGATCTTAAACAAGATACACCCGATGAAATGCGATTTCGTACAAATATTTTTCCCGACGATTTGCATCATTATGTTTACGTACCAACAAAACATGTTTAAATTATTGTGCATGTGAAAAGAATGACTTAGTCTGTCACGATGTCTCCTACAGTGATACACGCTGATCTGCTACGTGCTCTGCACAAAGCTAAACCAAGATTGCGTAAAGCTATTATTGCCAATGCAGACGCTTCATTAATTCATAGTATTTGTGAATGTTGTTATAATGTCTTAAAAGGCAATGTTCCACTGACAAGTGCGCAGAAGTCAAGATTAAAGCGTTACAAGAACACGCTCCGCTATCTCGTAGACAATACAAAATCATTGGATAAAAAGGAGAAACATTTAGCCGTACAACAAGGAGGATTCTCACCTGCATTACTTGCACCTATTGTAGGAAGTGTGTTATCCAGTATTTTGTTTAAACAATAAACATCATGGAACATAGCAAGAAGATGGTTTTAGTGCCACCAGAAATGCTTCAACGAATGCATGCATCATCATCCCGTGTGAGTGAAAATCGAGAATCTAATCTCGATCGTGAAATGCAATCTATATTGAATACATCGTATCCAAGTGATGAAGAAAAATGGAATCAGTACAATAGAATATTACAGAAATATCTTTATGTGATACGTAAACAAGAAGAACCAATACCACTTACAATTACATCAATGAAACCTGATGGTGACGTTCCGAATGTTGACGATAGCACGAAACAAGAAATTTTAGCCGCAATACCACAAATGTATCGTAAGAAAGCCGAACTACTATTCCGTCGTTTAAAACAAGATGACGCAATTACATGGGATCATAAAGGAACAGTGTACATCAACGACAATAAACTACATGGATCCAATATTGTAGATTTAATGTGTGATGTGACTCGACCGAGGAAACATTCTAATCCTCAAGGCTGGGAATTGTTTTGCAACTACCTTGCATCGTCAAACACACCTCAAGAATTGATTGGTAATCCACGAAGATTAAACTATATTGTCAAGCATAATAGTACAACAGCATCTGAAGGATCTGCACCACCAAAACCGGCACCTGAATTATTTTCTTCCGGAGAAGAAGAAGAAGATGATGATGATGATGATGTTTTAGAAGTCCGACCAAAAAGAAAACGTATCATTCCACAATGGTCAACGTACAAACCATGAACAAAAAGTTGAAATCCATTTATTACAATCCAGCACACCTTGCATCATTTTCTACTGCAAAGAAATTATGGCAAGCCACAGGAAAATCTATACCTCTAGCCAAAATAAAACTTTGGTTAAACAAACAACCTACCTACACGTTACATCGTCCTGTACGTCGTCGTTTCCGTAGAGATTTTTATCTTGTCAACAATATTGATGATCAATGGGAATGTGATTTAAATGATTTACAATCACTTCAAAACTATAATGACAATTACCGCTATATTCTTACAGTGATTGATGTGTTTAGTCGGTACGGGTGGGCTGTACCACTAAAATCAAAAAGTGCCGAGGATATAGTGAATGCATTTGAAATGATTTTCCAGGAAAGGAAATCAATTGTGCTACGTAGTGATCAAGGAACTGAATTTACCAACAAGACAGTACAAAAGTTTTTCAGGAAACACAACGTGCAACATGTTACAACAAAGGATCCAGATATTAAAGCCAGCATCGCAGAAAGATTTAATCAGACATTGAAACATCGTATGTGGAAATACTTTACCAAATATCAAACATACAATTACATCAAAGTATTGCCTTTACTTGTAAAAGCATACAATGAAAGTCGGCATTCCAGTATTAAAATGGCACCTGCAAACGTTTCTCAGGACAATTTACTGGAGGTGTGGCATAACTTATACGACAAAAAGCTACAACGTTCAAAACAAGATACGGATTTATCTGTTGGTGATACTGTTCGTATAAGTAAAACAAAACGTATCTTTGACAAGGGTTACCTCGAGAACTGGACTTGGGAAATATTCAGAGTAAAAGCCATTGTACCAAGAAACCCACCAGTGTATCGACTAGAGGATTTAAATCATCAACTCATCGATGGTGTTTTCTACAGAGAAGAATTACAACCAGTGCCGCTCCCTTCGACGTTCCTCATCGATAAAATATTACGTACAAGAACAAAAGGTCGCAGAAAGGAGTATCTCGTCCAGTGGAAAGGATATCCTTCCTCATTCAATTCGTGGATCCCTGCAACTTCATTGAAGAAGAATGGAACCTGATCAAGATTTTTACGTTACACTTCCCAGTAATAGTTCCATGGATTATTTTCCAGAAAATACATTGACTTCATATATTACGAAATTACAACGACGTGTAGAGTTTCGCCAGAAATGGGATGTGGCAATTGTAGAGATTCATTATCCACATTCTTTGCTGAACATTAACAGTGAAAACAATAAAATATATTACAAATCATCAAGTAGTAATGATCAGGAACCGTGGAAGGTTGTAACGATCCCTGTTCGCTATTATAACAATATACGGGATCTTATTCATGCAATTAATATACATCATAAAGAAACCAATTTATTTATATCCCATGATGCAACTAATAATATATGCCTCATAAGACATCCCAATAAGGAAATCCATACTTCTGTACAAATCTCACCAAGTGTTAGTTTAATGCTTGGATTTGAACCAAAAAGTGATTTAAAAGATATGCAAAAGGGACAATATACACCGGATGTACTATAAATATAATAATAGCCAAATGCAAAGTCTTGGTTCATCCGTATGTGGCTATTATGCTTATTTTTATTTGTGCTGTAAAGCCCAAGGAAAATCTCTGCGTGAAATTCAATATTTATTCACAACAGTACCCACGGTTAATGATCGTAGACTGCTGCAATATACCTTCCAGGTAATTTTATCATATTTATCATTGTAAGTGTATTTGTTTAATCATCATCTATTTCTATACTAATCATCTTTTTCCTCGTTCTTTTTACAGAATTCACAATACGAAGCTTTGCAAACGGGTGCTATGTTGCAAAACATGGAAACAAATCATTACAATCAAGAAGAGGAGGCGGTCTAATGAAGAAACCCAGCTCAATATACAAACATTGTCAATAAGAAAGAAAAAGAAGAAACCAGAAAAATGAATAAAATACAATTTAGGCTTATTTATGTGTTTTTATTGTCCATTCCATATACAACGTTATCAGATTCTCCTAAAGAACTGTGCGATATAAGACGAGAACCCTGGACAAAGTTTCCACCTAATTCCTAGAGAACATTGACCAGAGACCTCGTCGCGCATCAAAACCAAATCATCGATCACGTGACCGTACTACACCCGAAGGGTTATACCAAATTGAAAGGGGTATAATACCTTATCAAATAGGATACATTGAGTCCCGTCCATACCTTATAACCTTATCAAATAGGATAAATTGAGTCAATAACCGAACACGTGGTTGTACTTAAAATTTTGACAATAGGAACACCGAAACATATTGAGGTCCTGTACTATAATACCAAATGTTTAAATTGAGCATTTTCCAGAATTTAAGGGGTGGGCCAAGGTACCCCTCCCGGGGTGCACCAATGTACCTATGTCTTATGATAGATAATGGACCCCTATACATGACCATATAACCATATAAGGTAATAGGACCTCATCAAAGGGGGATAAAATGTACCAAATACCAAACATGTGGTTGTACTAATATTTTGGCAATTTTGTACCCCTAAAAGGGAACGAGGTGGACCACCCAAATTTATAGTGATCTATATTAGTGTCCTATACTATAATACCAAATGTTTAAATTGGGCAATTTCCAAAATTTAAGGGGTGGGCCAAGGTACTCCTCCCAAAATTTTAAAGGGGTGCACCAATATACCCATGTCTTATGATAGGTAATGGACCCCTATACATGACCATATAACTATATAAGGTAATAGGACCTCATCAAAGGGGGATAAAATGGACCAAAAACCAAACACGTGGTATAACGTATTGCTTACGTTTATATTTTTGGCAATTTTGTACCCCTAAAAGGGAACGAGGTGGACCACCCAAATTTATCATAATACATATTAGGGTCCTGTACTATAATACCCAATGTTTAAATTGGTCAATTTCCAAAATTTAAGGGGTGGGCCAAGGTACCCTTCCCAAATTTTTCAAGGGGTGCATTAATATACCCATGTCTTATGAAAAGGTAATGGACCCCTGTATACGCCCATATAACTATATAAGGTATTAACACCTCATCAAAGGGGATAAATTAGGTCAAAAACCTCCGAAATTTGAATTTTTGGCAATTTTTTACCCATGAAAGGGAACGACATAGACACCCAATACTGATAGAGGTACATACTATGGTCCTAGGCTACCACACCAAATTTTTAGATTTGGCAATTTCCAAAATTTAAGGGGGTGGTCCTATGTACCCCTGCCAAAATTTAGGGGGTGGGCCAAGGTACCCCTGCCAAAATTTAGAGGGGGTGGTCCTAGGTACCCCTAGGTCATTGAACCGGGGCCAAGGTCATTGACCTTTGACCTATGACGTCATAAAGGTCGGGGTCAAAGTCCAAATTTGCCTCAAGTCATGCAATTACTACTACAGATCTAATACCCATCTCCTTTATTCTAATGTTTGAAAACTAAAATTCTTTACTAAGCATTCATAGGGAACATACTTCGGGTAGAAACCTGTTTTCTTGTATGCAAACATTTTTTTTTTTAAAAAAATTGAACTTTATATTTTCTACTGCATCAGAGTATTTAGTGATATTTGGTATCAAACAGTACTACAGCATTCTAATTTTGACCTCACATACGAAAAATATAACCTTATAAATATTGATTCTTTAATTTAAAAAAGTTGTGTTTTTCTTTATTCAAGATGGACACAAGGCCATATTTTCGTATTATCCATATTGATTCTTTTTAGAAATCCTGCCCTATCCTATAAATTAAGGCCCTTGGAAGGTGCATTTCGCCAGCCCCCCCACCTTGGAGTTTCGAAAAAAAACCTATGCCAATCGTTTGTGCTACGTTTGTGCCGGAATGTACCGCAAATATTTTCGTTTGTACCACTTCCGGTACGAAGTTATAAGGGTTTTAAAGTGGGGGGGCTGGGGAAACGGCAGCCCCCCCACCTTGGAATTTCGAAACGAAACCTATGCCAATCGTTTGTGCTACGTTTGTGCCGGAATGTACCGCAAAAATTTTCGTTTGTACCACTTCCGGTACGAAGTTATAAGAGTTTTAAAGTGGGGGGGCTAGGGAAACGGTAGCCCCCCCACCTTGGAATTTCGAAACAAAACCTATGCCAATCGTTTGTGCTACGTTTGTGCCGGAATGTACCGCAAAAATTTTCGTTTGTACCACTTCCGGTACGAAGCTATAAGGGTTTTAAAGTGGGGGGGCTGGAGAAACGGCAGCCTCCAAACTTCGAATTTCGAAACAAAACCGATGGCAATCGTTTGTGCTACGTTTGTGCCGGAATGTACCGCAAAAATTTTCGTTTGTACCACTTCCGGTACGAAGTTATAAGGGTTTTTAATGTGGGGGGGCTGGAGAAACGGCAGCCTCCAAACTTCGAATTTCGAAACAAAACCGATGGCAATCGTTTGTGCTACGTTTGTGCCGGAATGTACCGGAAAAATTTTCGTTTGTACCACTTCCGGTACGAAGTTATAAGGGTTTTAAAGTGTGGGGGCTGGAGAAACGGCAGCCTCCAAACTTCGAATTTCGAAACAAAACCGATGGCAATCGTTTGTGCTACGTTTGTGCCGGAATGTACCGCAAAAATTTTCGTTTGTACCACTTCCGGTACGAAGTTATAAGGGTTTTTAATGTGGGGGGCTGGAGAAACGGCAGCCTCCAAACTTCGAATTTCGAAACAAAACCGATGGCAATCGTTTGTGCTACGTTTGTGCCGGAATGTACCGCAAAAATTTTCGTTTGTACCACTTCCGGTACGAAGTTATAAGGGTTTTAAAGTGTGGGGGCAGGAGAAACGGCAGCCTCCAAACTTGGAATTTCGAAACAAAGCCTATGGCAATCGTTTGTGCTATGTTTGTGCCGGAATGTACCGCAAAAATTTTCGTTTGTACTACTTCCGGTACGAAGCTATAAGGGTTTTAAAGTGGGGAGCTGGGGAAACGGCAGCCCGCCACCTAGAAATTTCAAAACTAAACCTATGCCAATCGTTTGTGCTACGTTTGTGCCGGAATGTTCCGCAAAAATTTTCGTTTGTACCATATCCGGTACGAAATTATAAGAGGTTTGAAGTGGGGGGCCGGGACACGGCAGCCTCTCACCTAGGAATTTCAAAACAAAACTTATGTCAATCGTTTGTGCTAGGTTTGTGCCTGAATGTACCGAAACAATTTTCGTTTGTACCACTTCCGGTACGAAGTTATAAGGGTTTTGATGTGGGGGGCTGGGGAGACGGCAGCCCCCACCTAGGAATTTAAAAAAACCTATGCCAATCGTTTGTGCTACGTTTGTGCCGGAATGTACCGCAAAAATTTTCGTTTGTACCACTTCCGGTACGAAGTTATAAGGGTTTTGAATTGGGGGGCTGGGGAAACGGCAGCCCCCTCCTAAAAATTTCAAAACAAAAGCTACGCCAATCGTTCGTGCTACGTTTGTGCCGGAATGTACCGCAAAAATTTTCGTTTGTACCACTTCCGGTACGAAGTTATAATAGTTTTAAAGTGGGGGGCAAACTTCAGAAACATCAAATTCTATACAAATAGAGATAGGAACATTGAGTTAACGGCAATCGTTAGTGCACTTAAAAGCATTAAGCACTAACGTTAGTGCTATCATATTTTGGGATTTATTCAAGATTTTTGGTGGGGGGGCCAACTTCAGAAATATCAAATTCTATACAAATAAAGGTAGAAACGGCAATCATTACTGCATCATTAGTGCACTTAAACGCACTAAGCACTAACGTTAGTGCTACTATATTTTGAGATTTATTCAAGAAATTTTGTGGAGTGGTCAACTTCAGTAATATCAAATTCTATACAAATAGGGATGAAACATGGGGTTAATGGCAAACGTTAGTGCATCTTTAGTGCACTTAAACGTACTAAGCACTATCGTTGGTGCTACCATATTTTGGAATTCATTCAAGATTTTCGGTGGGATGGGCAACTTCAGTAATTTCAAATTCTATACAAATAGAGATAGGAACATAGAGGTAACGGCAATCGTTAGTGCATCGTTAGTGCACTTAAAATACTAAACACTGACGTTAGTGCTACAATATTTTGGGATTTATTCAAGATTTTAGATGGGGGCCAACTTCACAAATATCAAATTCTATACAAATAGAGGTAGAAACCTGCAGTTAAAGACAATCGTTATTGCATCGTTAGTGCACTTACATGCACTAAGCATTAAGGTTAGCATTACCATATTTTGGGATTTATTCAAGATTTTTGGTGGGGCCAACTTCAGAAATATCAAATTCCATACAAACGTTTAGTGCTTTCTAGAAGCACTAACGATACACTAATGAATGGCATTAATTTTTTGTTAGTGCTTGAAGTTGACGCAAGTTCACCGTGACCTCCAAAGATATTGTACCTGTAGCACCTACACTAATGAAGTACTAACGTTAGGGGTTGGTGCACTAAGAACCACTAACAATTACACTAGAAGATATCATTAGTGCTTTTGAATATGGCGGAAATTTGATGCAATTAAAAATTCCCAATAAATGTCTTATAGGAGTTTAGTGACATGTAATTGTCCATAACTACACTAATATTGAAGGACAAACGAAACAGTTAGTGTTTTCTAGAAGCACTAAGGATGCACTAACGATTGCACTAGAATAGATCATTAGTACTCTTGAATTTGACGGAAATTTGATGCAATGAAAAATTTCCCATAAATTTATTATGTGTTTCGTTACATGTAATTGGGCATAACTAAACTAATATTGAAGTTCTAACTAAATTGTTAGCGTTTTCCAGAAGCACTACCAATGCACTAACAAATAGCACTAAGTTTTTAGTTAGTGCTTGAAGTGGGGGCGCTAAGTTCACTCTGGCCTCAAAAGGTATTTTAATTATAACACATTTACTAATGAAGCGCTAACCTTAGGTGTAGATGCGCTAAGAAGCACTAACAATGCACTAACGATCGCTCTAGAAGAGATCATTAGTGATTTTGAATTTGGCGGAAATTTATTCAATGAAAAATTTGCCTAAATATCTTGTGAGTCTCGTGATATGTAATTGGCCATAACTACACTAATAGTGAAGCACTAAAGAAATTGTTAGTGCTTTATAGAAGCACTAACGAATTGGACTTTTTTCCGTTAGTGCTTAAAGTGTCGGTGCGAAATTCACGCTGACTTCCCCATAGGTTTTTTTTACTTGTAACATCTACACTAATGAAGCACTAACGTTAGGTGTTTGTGCTCTAAGAAGCAATTACGATGCACTAACAATTGCACTAACAGAGGTAATTAGTGCTTTTGAATGCGATGGGAATTTGATACAATGAATAATTCCCCATGTGTTTCTTATGGGAGTTTTGAGACTTATAATTGGCCATTTCTACACTAATGGTGAAACACTAACGAAACTACTTGTATCTTCTAGAAGTACTAACAATGCACTAACGTATAAAACTAATTTTTCGTTAGTGCTTGTAGTGGGGGCTAAGTTCACGATAATTTCGAAAGTTTTCTTTCCTTGTAACATTAGTGCTTCCTAGTGCACCAACACCTAAGTTTCGTGCTTCATTAGTGTAGGTGCTACAAGTAAGAAACCTTTGCGGGCCAGCGTGAACTTGATTCCCACTTCAAGCAGTAACGAAAAATAAGTCCATTCGTTAATGTATCGTTAGCGCTTCTGCAAAACACTCATAGTTCCGTTAATGCTTAACTATTGATGTAGATATGGCCAATTATATGCCACAAAAATCCCATAAGAGATTTATGTGGAATTTTTCATTGCGTCAAATTTCCGCCAAAATCAAAAACACTAATGACCTCTTCTACTGAAATCGTTAGTGCTTCTTAGTGCATTAACACCTAACGTTAGTTCTTCATTAATGTAGGTCCTACAAGTAAAAAAACCTTTGGAAGCTTTCATAAACTTGGCGCCCCACTTCAACCAATAACGAAAAAATTACAGCCGTTTTCATTAGTGCTTCACTATTAGTGTAGTTATGGCCAGTTACATCTCAGGAAACTCACATAAGAAATTTAAGGGGAGTTTTTCACTGTGTCCAATTTCTGCCAAATTAAAAAGCACTAATGATCATTTCCAGTACAATCCTTAGTGCATCGTTAGTGCTTCTTCGTGCACCAACCCCTAACGTTAGTGCTTAATTAGTGTAGGTGCTACAAGTAAAATATCTTTGGTGGTCAGCGTGAATTTGCGCCCTCTTCAAACACTAACAAAGTAATTAGTGCATTCGTTACTGATTCCTGAAAATACTGACACTTTGTATGGAATTTGATATTTCCGAAGTTGGCCCCACCAAAAATTTTGAATAAATCTCAAAATGTGGTAACACTAACGTTAGTGCTTAGTGCTTTTAAGTGCACTAACGATGCACTAACGATTACCGTCAACCCCATGTTTCTACCTCTATTTGTATAGAATTTGATATTTCTGAAGTTGGCCCCCCACCGAAAATCTTGAATAATCCCAAAATACGGTAGCACTTACGGTAGTGCTTAGTGTGTTTAAGTGCACTAACGATGCACTAACGATTACCGTCAACCCATGTTTCTACCTCTCTTTGTATAGAATTTGATATTTCTGAAGTTGGCCCCCCACCGAAAATCTTGAATAATCCCAAAATATGGTAGCACTTACGGTAGTGCTTAGTGTGTTTAAGTGCACTAACGATGCACTAACGATGCGCTAAGTTTAGTGAAAATCTGTCTGCATAAAGATGGGTGGGGGGCTAACTTCATATGAAGTTGGTCCCCCACCAAAATCTTCAATATCTCGTAAACGCTGATAGCACTAACGTTAGTTCTAAATGCACTAACGTGCACTAACGATGCATTAACGATGTGCAACGTTTGATGTAATTTGCGAGAGGTGGGGGGCCAACTTCAGGCACGTAATTTTTTTGCGGTACATTCCGGCAAACACGCACCACAAACGATTGACACAGTCTTATCTCGAAATTCCAAGGCGGAGGGTTTTGGAAACGGCAGCCCCCTAGTTAAAACTGTCATACTTTTTGTACTGGAAGTGATACAAACAAAAATGTTTGCGATACATTCCGACACAACCGTAGCACAAAAGATTGCAATAGGTTTTGTTTTGAAATTCCTAGGTGGCGGGCTGCCGTTTCCCCAGCTCCCCATTTTAAAACCCTTATAATTTCGTACCGGAAGTAGTACAAACGAAAATTTTTCCGGAACATTCCGGCACAAATGTAGCACAATCGATTAGCATAGGCTTAGTTTTGAAATTCCAAGGTTGGAGGCTTCCGTTTCTCCAGCCCTCCCCCACTTTGAAACCCTTATAACTTCGTACCGGAAGTGGTACAAACGAAAATTATTGCGGAACATTCCAGCACAAACGTAGCACAAACGATTGCCTTAGGTTTTTTTTCGAAATTCCAAGTTTGGAGGCTGCCGTTTCTCCAGCCCCCCCCACACACTTTAAAACCCTTGTAACTTCGTACCGGAAGTGGTACAAACGATAATTTTTCTGGTACATTCCGGCACAAACGTAGCACAAACGATTGGCATAGTTTTTGTTTCGAAATTCCAAGGTTGGAGGCTTCCGTTACTCCATCCTCCCACTTTAAAACCCTTATAACTTCGTACCGGAAGTGGTACAAACGAAAATTTTTCCGGTACATTCCGGCACAAACGTAGCACAAACGATTGCCATAGGTTTTGTTTCGAAATTCCAAGTTTGTAGGCTGCCGTTTCTCCAGCCCCTCCACTTTAAAACCCTTATAACTTCGTACCGGAAGTGGTACAAACGAAAATTTTTGCGGTACATTCCGGCACAAACGTAGCACCATCGATTGCCATAGGTTTTTTTTCGAAATTCTAAGTTTGGAGGCTGCCGTTTTTCCAGCCCCCCACTTTAAAACCCTTACAACTTCGTACCGGAAGTGGTACAAACGAAAATTTTTGCGGTACATTCCGGCACAAACGTAGCACACACGATTGGCATAGGTTTTGTTTCGAAATTCCAAGGTGGGGGGGCTACCGTTTCCCCAGCCCCCACTTAAAAACTCTTATAACTTCGTACCGGAAGTGGTACAAACGAAAATTTTTCCGGTACATTCCGGCACAAACCTAGCACAAACGATTGACATAAGTTTTGTTTTGAAATTCCTAGGTGAGAGGCTGCCGTGTCCCAGCCCCCCACTTCAAACCTCTTATAATTTCGTACCGGATATGGTACAAACGAAAATTTTTGCGGAACATTCCGGCACAAACGTAGCACAAACGATTGGCATAGGTTTAGTTTTGAAATTTCTAGGTGGCGGGCTGCCGTTTCCCCAGCTCCCCACTTTAAAACTTTTATAGCTTCGTACCGGAAGTAGTACAAACGAAAATTTTTGCGGTACATTCCGGCACAAACGTAGCACAAACGATTGGCATAGTTTTTGTTTCGTAATTCCAAGGTTGGAGGCTTCCGTTTCTCCAGCCCCCCCCACTTTAAAACCCTTATAACTTCGTACCGGAAGTGGTACAAACGAAAATTTTTGCGGTACATTCCGGCACAAACGTAGCACAAACGATTGGCATAGTTTTTGTTTCGTAATTCCAAGGTTGGAGGCTTCCGTTTCTCCAGCCCCCCCCCCACTTTAAAACCCTTATAACTTCGTACCGGAAGTGGTACAAACGAAAATTTTTCCGGTACATTCCGGCACAAACATAGCACAAACGATTGTCATAGGCTTTGTTTCGAAATTCCAAGTTTGGAGGCTGCCGTTTCTCCAGCCCCCACACTTTAAAACCCTTATAACTTCGTACCGGAAGTGGCACAAACGAAAATTTTTGCGGTACATTCCGGCACAAACATAGCACAAACGATTGGCATAGGCTTTGTTTCGAAATTCCAAGTTTGGAGGCTGCCGTTTCTCCAGCCCCCACACTTTAAAACCCTTATAACTTCGTACCGGAAGTGGTACAAACGAAAATTTTTGCGGTACATTCCGGCACAAACGTAGCACAAACGATTGCCATCGGTTTTTGTTTCGAAATTCGAAGTTTGGAGGTTGCCGTTTCTCCAGCCCCCCGACTTTAAAACCCTTATAACTTCGTACCGGAAGTGGTACAAACGAAAATTTTTGCGGTACATTCCGGCACAAACGTAGAACAAACGATTGCCATCGGTTTTGTTTCGAAATTCGAAGTTTGGAGGCTGCCGTTTCTCCAGCCCCCCACTTTAAAACCCTTATAACTTCGTACCAGAAGTGGTACAAACGAAAATTTTTGCAGTACATTCCGGCACAAACGTAGCACAAACGATTGCCATAGGTTTCGTTTCGAAATTCCAAGGTGGGGGGGCTGCCGTTTCCCCAGCCCCCCCACTTTAAAACCCTTGTAACTTCGTACCGGAAGTGGTACAAACGAAAATTTTTGCGGTACATTCCGGCACAAACGTAGCACAAACGATTGCCATAGGTTTCGTTTCGAAATTACAAGGTGGGGGGCTGCCGTTTCCCCAGCCCCCCCACTTTAAAACCCTTATAACTTCGTACCGGAAGTGGTACAAACGAAAATTTTTGCGGTACATTCCGGCACAAACGTAGCACAAACGATTGGCATAGGTTTTTTTTCGAAAGTCCAAGGTGGGGGGGCTGGCGAAATGCACCTGCCCTTGGACAAAATTTTCTGGAAGAAAGCCTGCTTACTGGTGCAAGTAGCGTGTGTTTAGAACGAAGGTCAGTAGTCAAAGTTTTCTTCAACATAAGTGTACTTATATATACTAATTTACATGGTTTGTTTCTTATCATGTTGACAGTATAATCTATAGCATTTCTTTAACACTTAATCTCGAAGTTTCTACTTGTTATTTTCTTGGTCAAAAGAAACCAGATATCTTCTTTGTTTCTTTCTTTTGTTTTAATCAATCAAATTATTCATCTGAGGCACCTTAATTTGTTTATTTTCGAATTCCACGCGAAATGTTAATATTTTTATTTGTTTCCAGTAATAGCCTATATATTCACAGTGAAACATTGAAAAACTAAAAAATATGGATGTACCCTGTGATATTTTGTACAGATTAAAATTTGTTACCATTTAAAAAATAAATGAAAATCTTTATCCGATGTACTGCCGAGAATATAATCCAGGGCCTCCAAGGCAGGTTCGGAACACTAGGTTTCTTTATGCACTTCTCGTTACTGCGTCAACGTGTTGAGCAAAGATTAATTTGCTATCAAATATTAACTCCTAGATCTTTGATAGTATTTGGGGTAGACAAGGAAGTGTCACTCATTGTATAGATAAAGTTAATTGGATTTTTTTCCTTGTGATAGATACAGATTTACATTTCGACATATTCAGGACTAAATTATTACTATCACGCCATATTTGAACGCTTTGTAAATCCTATTGAAGTTTCACGCAGTCATCAGTTGAACTTGCTTTGGAGTATAGTTTGAGATTGTGTGCAAAATGAAAAACTTGAGAAGTTTTAATGCACAGAGAAATATCATTAACAAAAAAAAAAAAAAAAAAAAAAAAACAGGACCTAGATTAGATCCTTGAGGGACTCCCGATAGAGTATTGAACTTGACAATTACGGTAATGTAAAACATCGTCTAGGCCTAGGGGTATACGGACAAAATCTCGCGGCCGAAACATCGCCGCCCAAAATCTCGCCGGCCAAAACCTCGCGAGACAAAATCTCGCCGGGACAAAACCTCGCGTGGCCAAAACCTCGCCGCCCAAAACCTCGCGGGACAAAATCTCGCCGGGCCAAAACCTCGCGTGGCCAAAACCTCGCCGCCCAAAACCTCGCGGGACAAAATCTCGCCGGGCCAAAACCTCGCGTTGCCAAAACCTCGCCGCCCAAAACCTCGCGGGACAAAATCTCGCCGTGCCAAAACCTCGCCGCGAATGAAACTTTTCTTTAAAATTTACCCAATGTGTTTCCTAATATGCAATTCCACATTACAAATAATAATAATAATAATAATAATAATAATAATAATAATAATAATAATAATAATAATAATAATAATAATAATAATAATAATAATAATAATAATAATAAGATACAAAACATCGTGTGCGCGGGCTTTCTCGGGTTATTCCCGTTTCCTCCCACTTTCTTTATTCGATCATTTCCTTCATCCTGGTCATCTACGTCTCTTTTAACCTATAGGACATAATCAAGGGACGTCGTAAAAACTCATATATTGTTTCATATTTTCATAAATATTATTAGATTTTTGTTAAAATTTTAAGTTTTTGGATGTTCCAAAGTTCACGAAACTAACCTCGTTAGTTGTCATTACTTTCCTTATGCAGACTTTCTTTCCCTATAACCAGTTTAAAAACATCCTGTTGCCCTACCTTCACATTGAAATCCTCTAATACAGAAATAGAATTTTCATATGGTATCGCGGGACTTGGTCAAATACCCGTGATACTTCTTCTGAAACAGCGTCTTTTATACCGTCATCCTTATCATCTGTTGGAACATTTACATTTTGGTCAGGCGAGATTTTGGGTATGGGGATATTTTGAGGCACGAGGTTTTGGCCCGGCGAGATTTTGGCCCGCGAGGTTTTGGGTGGCGAGGTTTTGGCCAGGCGAGGTTTTGGCCCCGCGAGATTTTGGCCCGCGACGATTGGGCGGCGAGGTTTTGGCCAGGCGGGGTTTTGGCCCGGCGAGATTTTGTCCCGCGAGGTTTTGGGCGGCGAGGTTTTGGCCAGGCGAGGTTTCGGGAGGCGAGGTTTTGGCCAGGCGAGGTTTTGGTCCGCGAGGTTGTCGCCGCGAGGTTCTGGCCGCGAGGTTTTGTACCCAAACCAGGCCTAGGATTATTCAACTGGAAAGTTTTTTTTTTTAATCTTGGAATTTAATATTTGTATCGTTGTTTGTATATTCTATGCTATTACTATGTTGATGTGTATCAGGTTCAAAATAAACAAGAATAGCTGTAGCATACGAGCAAGTAGAAAACGATGTAAAGAATTCAGAACCTGTTTTCACTAACTTTTATGTTTAACTACAAAACTCATTCACTTTAAAAAAAAATTGGCATAGTACCAACTTCTCTTGTCGTACATTATGATCTTACATTCCATATTTAAATCTAGCAGTACAGAATACTCTCAGGTTGTTTCTCATAATACACTGGGGGGCTGGGAATTCTCGCACCGGGCGCTTACAACCTACGCGACGGCCCTGCTCGTAATGATTTAATACTGGTAACACTAAACTTCTAAACATAAAATACTTGTTTCCTATATTATACAGACATGTTCCGACAGTGGAAATTATTATTCCAAACAATTCTCTTTCATACGCACTCACACATTTTAACAGTAAAATTACCATTTGTTTGACGGACTAATCTTAACCGGTACTAAATATGGGATAGGATTGTGAAGAAAGTCTGATGCAGATATGAGCGGTAAGTCCAGTGACTGAAAAATATATTCTAATTGCTTCGTTTGGTTTCCTGTGTTTTCAACTTTTTCTTTAAACAGTCTTCGATGCCATAGCATAAATAAGATAAAAAGGCAGTCATTATTTCGTGATACAGTTTTGGGAAACAGTTCGTTTTTCGTTTTGAATGTGATTCTGCCATCAGTACGCTATTTGAAGAATCAGATTTTTAAAAAGCTCAATAGAGGGAACGATTTTATATCTAAGCAGCACTTCTCTTTTAATTTACGCTAACCTAACTGCATTTAATGTAAAAGGAGCAAAATACTTAGTGAAAATTCGAAGAGGGTTGTTACAAAATCAACTGACCTGTTTTCTAAATGATTTAATATACCGGTAATCTATTAAATTCCACTGTCTGCAGAAAATTAGGAAATGAAATGAACTCTTTGAGTTTTACGTCCCACGAAAAAGACGGTGATGATGAAAAATGAATTAAATGGTGGAATGAAGAAAGTGGGAGGAAACGGGAGAATCCCGAGGAAACCCACGCACACGGTGTTTGTCCACCACGAAGTTCACTTGGAGAGAGCCAGGATCGAACCCGGGATGCAGAAAGTTAGGAAAGATATGCTAATATTATAGCTATCCATATGCAGGTCTGAACTAATTCAGTTCGCAGTTTCGCTTACATTTGTTTTCATAATTTCAGTCACTTGTTTTTGGTTGCCACCTATCAACTAGTGTTTAAAACTTGATTCAATACCTCTATGATCGTGTAAAAATTGTTTCAAGACTGTTCGAGACTCTTGTTTGTGTTGGTTTCGAATAATACTCCTTTGAACGTTTAAATTTGAGGTATTGAATAGTTTTGTTCAGAATATGCAACAGAATGATGGATCCAGATATGCATAATGGAACAGAATATGCATATCGCGAAAAGACATCTGTACAATATAAAATATATATATTAGTAATTGTTGTTATACTTCGGAATATTATGCATATGTGCTAAATCTCTGTGTTTGGAACATCTTTCTGAATCCCACGTTTATTCATATTTACAAAACTGAAAGCCCAGGTTGTGAAGACCAAACCCCGCAAACTTCTGTAATCATTGAAGACTGTACAATAGGCTGTATATTATCCCCACCAAATTTTTCGTTGCGTTCACGCAAACTGTTACGCAATGTACTCCTAGCGTGATAAGTCAACGATGCTGTTCAAGCTACTCATTTCTCTTCTGCCCGAGTCATACATACCTGAATCATAAATTCTCTGAATCATATCACCCGATTCCATAGTTTGTTTTCTGTGAAAAATGACTCTACAAATTATGTTATATAAATATTATTGCGTAATAATATACTAGATAGTGTTTTGTATTTAATCGGTGACGAATTGTTAATTTCTAAAATCACAAATTCTACTTTGTTAATTTTATAATTAAGGTGATGTTAACCTAATACTGTGAAGAAAAGTATTGACTTTGACAGCATAGTACTTCCGGTTCCGTTGCATTCGCGAATTATGTGATTTCTGGGTCGGAAGTTTGACGAAAAAAGGGTATATAAGAAAGTGTTTTGGGGTTTGATTTGTATATGAAATTTATTTTGCGTTGTTACTAAATTATCAGTCCTAATGTCGCTTCGAACAAAAGTTTTGAATTTAATAGACATAATTTTACGTGTTCCCCCTCTGTTCATCATGGATGAGTTGCTAAGAATGGGTTTAGGGCTTCCCCAAGAAGATAATTTGGAAATTTTACGTTATGAAGGTGGTAAAAATGGGACTAATTTAGGAGAAGAATTAAGTGGTGAAGAAGAAATCCCAGATGTTGCAGCGTTATATGACCCACAGTTCTTCAAGGCATTTGTTTTAACTGTGGTCAAATTTCTTCTCTCTTGTTTCGGTAAGACAAGTTTGTTTTGATGGTGTGTTTTCAAGTCCAACCACATGTAAATATTTGCAAACGTAGACGGGTTATTGATGTTTGTGTGTTATTCCTAAGAATATCGAAGATATAATATAACAACTAATGTTTTCTTATAGTAGTTGTGCAATTAACATTATTCCTATGTTAATATTAGTACATGCACATATGGTAGGTAACTTGTAATAAAACTTGTGGTAGTTTAGCATTATGGTGGCCATCATATTTCGAATATAAGTATATGTTTTGCATAAATATTCCTAGTGTGTTGAAAAACTTGTGGTTATAGTTAAGGAGCCGTACTTCCCATTTAGGGAAGGACGAGAAACGCCATACTTTCAGGAATTATTCATTGACTATCTAGGATGTTAAAAAGCAGGTAATAGACTGAGTTCTTGCCCTTGTACTTAGGGTGTTTAGGTAGTGCAACAGTAAGATGTATTCTCGTGCACGGGAGATGAGAAGTAGCTGTTCTTAACTATTACCGGACGTTATTCGAAGTTGTACAGTATTAGAAAAATTTATGTAAATTGGTGGAGTGTGTATGCTAAGTTCAGTGCCTCTCTTTTGGAAGGTTACACAATAGTAAATTATATTGTCACTTACATTATTTATGTTATTCATAACGTTCATTTCCATACATGTTTACTTTTGGCATACCATTAGCAAGAATTGCTGAAAAATTATAATTCTTTCACTAATTTCCTTCTTATTATTCCCGTAAAGGTTTCCACTGGTAGACAAAAATATCTGTCATGATTCGAGCAGACGGTTCTTCCGAATTTTCACACATTTATTTCATTTTAAGGTTTCTTTTTGCAGAACATGCACTAAATGAGGAACTAGTGCATAAACCACGAACCAACTTGTGCTAAGTGGCTATTGAAAAACACGAATGCTATCTAACCGAGTTAGGGCAGGGGCGCTCGAGGAGGGGGTGCTTCCGTAGGTAGCAGGCGTATCGGCGACAGGGGCGTACGCATAAACGAGGATACTGGAAAAATACATAAAATATCCGCAATAATTTTCACCTTCAAAACCACTTAAATAATCGTAATAATTCGTACCTTCAAAATGATTTCACTGTTTTCCCGGGTACAAATGGATCGGTGCGAGGAGAGATTCGTCTCTTGAATTTTTACTTCTTTCCCACACTTCGCACAGTTTATTTTAGGTTTCAACATACCTTGACGCTGCAAAACTTTATAATATGACGCTCTTTATCACACAGTTCTTTGTAATAAAATCGTATGTTTGCATCAGGCTGGATTGATTTAAATCAGTTTGATTTAAGTCACGATTTTAATCAAAATTTAAATCACTTGATTTTTTTTTAAATAAAAAACGTTGATTTAAATCAAATTCCGAAATAAATTAATTTAAAATGAAAATAAGTAAAATTCCGTTTCTGTTCTGTTATTTCGATTATGAAAGATAATAGTCATAATACAATGAGACTCAAATGTATGTAAGCACAGTGTGAAAACGAGTATCATGCAGAGGAATGATTAGGGAAAATCCCGCTTTGAACGGGTAACTTGTGAATCCTCCTTTCTTCTCTTCGTAACAGAGAGTTCTTAAATCGTTAACTATTCCACCGGGGAAATCATCGTCGACATTTAAAACAAAACTTCTTTTGTGATCATGTCTATTTGGTTGTTTCCAGATGATAGGGGTGTGTTTAGAGGGGCCCCGATCCCTTCTCCGAAACCAACCAAAAAAAAAAAAAAAAAAATCAGATTTTAAAACTCTAGGCGAAATTTATGTACTAAATACGTAGAAGTTCATTGGGGATCGTAGTACGGCAAATTTTGGATGCGTTAAAATGTCGAATAATACTTTTGCGAATAATAAAGTGGATGTTTTCAAATATCTAGGATCAGTATTAACAGACGAAAACGATATTAACGAAGAAATTAGATGTCGACTAAAAACAGGAAATTCGTGTTATTATTCAGTTCAAAATCTCTTGTTGTCGCGAATTCTGTCGAGGTATTTGAAGCTTAAAATACATAAAACGATAATCATGCCTGTTGTTCTGTATGGTTGTGAAACATGTCGCTTACTATGAGGGAAGAGTATAGACTGAAAGTATTTGAGAACAAGATCCTGAGACGAATATTCGGACCCAAGGAAACGGGAATGGCGAAAACTTCATAACGAGGAACTACATAATTTATACGGTTTACCACACATTCTTAGGGTCATCGAGTCTAGGACACGACTCAGGTGAGCAGGTCATGTAGCCAGAATGGAAGAAAGTAGGAACACTTTCAAAGTCTTAACTGGAAGACCAATCGGAAAACGACCATTAGAAAGACCTAGGTGCAGATGGGAGGACAATATTAAGATGTATCTCGCAGAAATAGGAATACAAAGTAGAAACTGGATCCAGTTAGCTAAGAAGTCAGTGGAGAGTTTTCGTGAACACGGCATTGAACCTCCGGGTTCCATAGGAAATAGAGTTAGTTAAATTTAGGCGAAATTTATGTAGTTTATATGTATTTCGTGCCGCTAGCTAGTTTTTTTTATTTTTATTTATTTATTTTTTTATTAATATGCCCCTGCCAAATATCAGTAACTTTCGTGAATAGAAAAGTGTCATGTTGATAAACGTTGCTATACGTTTTTTTCCTTAACTCTTACGAAACATTGTTTGGGATTGAAATAGGTTAACGATTGGTGATTAATTCAAAATTAAGCCCCAATACTTTCACTTAAATGGCATAATTAACATTCAACACTAATTCCTAATGTTTTTTCTTCTGTTCGCGACTTGTATTATACGAGGAGAAAGATTTGTATAAATAAATAAAAAAAAAAAAAAAAAAAGATTTAAATCAAAAAATTCAACAAAAATGATTTTTTAAAAGATCTTGATTTTTTTCCACCCTGGTTTGCATTATATCCATCACAAACGTCCATTACTAACACAAACAGAACATTCCCGCATTTTATTTTCACTTTCTTCGTTATTCTCGTATTCTTCCGCTTCAGTAAATACTTACAGTTAGGATACATTCACTACCATTCAAAATGAACTTCAATATGATATTATGACAAAAATTATTTATATAGACTGAAATAGTGTGACGTTACATCCTTTTCGTTGCTATGGTGATCACCATTTTATTTTCTAAACAACAAGTAGCCTAAATACCAAGGCCCTAAGTGCCAAGCGAAAACAGTAATGAAATATTTCGGAATGGCAAACATTAGACTGTATGATTTTTTTTTTTTTTTTTTTTTTGTTTTGTTTTAATAATATTTCCAATCAATGAAACTAAAAAACAGAGATACAAAAAAGGCAGAGAGAAAAGAAATGTACTTATCTTGTTTATAATCAAATATTAACCTTAAATAATTCTGGAAAATTTATGATTCATTAATATAAGTTTCATAACATTGCATACGTGAACAGGATTAATGATTAACAGTTGTTTAGAATATATGCTGAATGATTCATAGTTGGGTGTTTTCTTATTTTACTGTTTCTAAATGTTTAAGAAAGAAGTTGATAGGGAATATAAGAAAAGATTGACCTTTATCCACTGATGGTCTGTACAGAAAAATTCCAGAGGCTTGCTTTATTCTCCTTTCTTTTGTAATATTGTAGATATTAATGTTGTGCACTTCCATTATCAAGAGCGTACATAAGAAAAGCAAATATCCCAATAGAATTAACATTGTTCTAAAAGTTTTTTTTTTTTCTTTCTTTCTAAAAATTGTATATGTTTACAGTTTTCCTACTGCCGACAATTTGTCACTCTGCACGTTAAGGAGTTTCTATTCTGTATAATTGCTTCTTAAGGTGGATTACATGATAATGAGGTTTACATTAATTATTTGATTTCTACCTTATCGCTTAGTGTGGCGCTTTAGAAATAAGTTTCTTAGGTATTAGTCATTCTTTATGAATTTTCTTGACTTTATTCGTAGTTTCCTAAACGCATTTCCATATTCTAAATCTGAACCCTTTCCCACCAACATTATTTAGTCGTTAAAACATTTTATAATTTTAAATAAATTTACATCCGTTGTCCTTGTTTCTACTAGACTTTAAAATACCTACACCATTCGCTTCACGCGTTTGTATAGAAAAAAACATGGCGATCACTATGGTAACGGAAAGGACATCACTATTTCAGTCTATTCACACTCTACTTCTTTTACATTCTATTTTACCTATAAGTATTGTTTTCGATAGAACCGTCTGCTCGAGTAAACCCAAATATTTCATTTGGCATGGATAAAATCAAAGGATCCACCAAAAGTAATTGTTGAAAAATAACAATTGTTTTACGATTTGTGTATATATGCAGTTTTCGAAAGTGTAGCATAAATACTACAGTGCAAAAAACACAAACGAATCCGTACTAGATTGCCTCTAAATAGCACAAATACTATCTATCCGGGTCAGGGTAGGGAGAAGCTGGTGGGCCCGCGTGAGGGTGCGTCCGAAAGGAGCAGGCGCGTCAGCGATAGTGGAATGCGCGCAAGCGAGGGTAGTTGAAGAAAATGGATTTTGGCGATGAAACGAGTTTCAGTAGGACTTGTCGTGGTTTCATACTAGTAACGCTCCACTTGTAACCATAAAAACAGATTCTGTACACTGTGCAGAAATGCACTGGCCGTGGAAAATACCATCTAAATAGTTTCATATACACTCACTTATTCTATTCCTCGTAAGTAACTTGTAATGAGTTTACACTGGTTAGTATTATGTGGTGTGGAGGCATGCTGACGTCAGACGTTATGGTGTAATGGGGGAATTAATTCCCAGCATTCAAAGATGGTAGTTGCAAGTGACTGATGTGATATTTTGATTGTGTGTTATAACAACCTGTATTGTGAAGAAAAAGAGTTTTTACATTACATGGAGCGGCACGGACCATTGAAATTAAACAAAAAGTGTGGCAAATATAGGAGGACATTGCATATAAGAAATGGAGGAACAGTTATGTTTTCAACACCGTTTTGATGATGTGAAATGTCATTGGCAAATGTCGGCAGTGAAAGATACTTTTTTCGAATATACAAAGTTGTCGATAGAGAAGGTACCTAAGCTAGTGATTTTAGTAACATCCTCGTGTACGCGCATACGCACCATCGCTGACGCGTTTACTGCCTACGGGCGATCTCGTTCACTATCGCTCGGGCTTCACTGCTGCGCTCCTACTCTGACTCTGTTAGATAGCATTCGTGCTTTTTAGTGGCCACCTAGCCCATGTTGGTTTATACTTTTGTACTAATTTTTGTAGTATATTTCCCGATGTAGTGTTTACACGCAAACGGGTAAAGTGCCCATGAAGTGAATATCCACCGAGGAATTCTTAACAAACACTTTCTGAGATAATGCCAATGAAATTCCTCACAAATGACAGAAATTTCACGTTATTCGGTTTCGCGTTATTCGGCCTGAAGATACTGGACCTACCTACTGCACATAGGCCTATCCTTTTTTTTCTTCAAAAATTTGAATCTTACTACTTTTGAAAATGGTGTTTTATTATTGGAGTTGCATTCGGTGTATTTCAATAAATGTTAAGGTTGTTAACGAAAAAAAAAAAAAAAAAAAAAAAAAAAACTGTAGGTGTAAATAAGTTCTACTGTGCTTCGGTTCTAGAACCGTAACTGATTTTCTCACAAAAATTGGTTTCGGGTCCAGAACCGAAATACATTTTTCTGAGGAAGGGGGTTCTGATTCCAGAACTGAAATCAGTATTCTCAGAAAAATGAGTTTCGGTTCTGGAACAGAAATCCATTTTTGTAAGATAATCGGTTCCTATAGTCTCAGAGGTATTGGTTTTTGGTTCGAGAGCCAGAATAATTTTTATCATAAAAAAAAGTTTCGGTTCCGCGCCAGCAGCCATTTTTCAGGGAATCCAGTGAAACCCATTTACGCCTTTCTGTACTGTTACCATTAACGACCCTGATAATAAGTAATAAATTGTCTAGATATTATAGACGAAAAATGGATGTCGAAATTTTAGAGGAAGCTTTTATTAAGTACTGATTTTTGATAAAAAATATTTTCCTCTCTCTGTTTAAAGCCTTTCGAAACTTATTCTGATGTCCACATTTCTATCTTAATATGCATAGTTTGTGACATATTTCTCCAATAAGAGTCATAACATTTGATGGATTCCATGTTAGAAGGCGAGAGATGATGAGCTCGAGTCATAAGGACCCTAATCGAAAGTCCTCCCGTCAAAAGGGCCAGGTTTGAAACAATCCCGCGTTAGCTCGGCCTGGGTCAAAAGAGCCCTACTCCAGACAGTCCTGCGCGTTAAAATATTTTGCATCAAATGAGTCTGGGTCAAAGAGGGCGTCACAACAGCTGTTTATTTGTGTTGAAAGAGAATGGTTGCTGAACTCATGTTTGTTTACGGTTCAACCCCTCCAAACTTGTGTGAATTCGTTGCCTTCTTCGGCAACTCACACCACGGTTGCCTCGTCGAAATTAAGCAAAATCATAAGTAAAAATTGGCATCCGGGGCTAAAACTTGGTACATGTACATGTATAACTCCATAAAATTCGACAGGGGTATCAGAAAGAAGATATTTTTCGATTATTTTTGCAACGTCTTGAACCGGTTGCAACATATGAACCTACTTGCGGTTTTGGGAGTCAGAGCTGTTGTGGAAAGTTGAGATCTTGCACATTTCGACCCCTAAGGATCAACTTTGAAGGTTTTTTGTTCTATCTCTGCACTAACCTCCCACTTTCTTCATTCCACCATTGCCTTCATTTCTCATCATCATCGTCTCCTTTAGCCTAGTCGGCATAATCGTGGGACGTAAAATTCAAAGATTCGATTCATTTCGAAGATTAGAGATATACTTTTATAGTGAGAGGGAGGATCACTCATTTTAATAATGCACATAAGTTTGTTTTTTCTTTTTTTTTCCTATCGGCACGTCTTGGGACTAGTAGGATATTTTTCTCCGTACGTTAGAATCGGGAAATGTTTCTTCCACATTTCTCGGTCTTCAACTTCGTCCTTTGACTCCCAATATTTTCTTCTATTTTTCAAATCATCGATCAGATGTGTTATTCTTTTTCCAACTCTAAGCTTTCCTTCCTTCTTTCCATCTATGACGCTAGTGGAGCCTTTGGAAGATCCATGTTCGATTCTCGGCCGGAGTTCATGTGTTTCATATCCAGTGTTAAGCTATAGGTAGAGGCACGAGTTTTTCGCAATGTGCGATAAAACGAAATGCGTCAGAATTAAGTAATTTTCAGTTTCTTGACGTTTTATGATGTTCTGTGTGTATTTTCATTGGTTTCCGTTGCGCAATATAACGCGAAATTTTAAAAATACGTTTTCATTACTTTAAAAACGCTAGTTTTCCGCTGATGGAACGGTAGAACGTGGCATGAACTGTGCATTTTGGGTGATTAAGACACGACTATAGGGAACATGATGCCCGTTGGCTATCACCATCGCAGCTGGATGGGGAATTCCGAAGTGATGATTGTTTGAAGTTTGTTATAAATGCACTTACATATGTGTGATTTCTAACAAGCAATGCCAATTTTTTCGTACAATAATGGAGGAAAATGTGGAAATATGTAATATGCTTATATTTAATGCTTAAATGCAACTTGTGCTTATGTGTTTTCAGAAGACAACGAAACTTTCCTACTCCTAGTAAGTTTAGTTACTGATTCTTCCTCAGTTTGTTTTGAAAAAGTATAATTTTCTATAAATGAAACTGACATTGTCGAGTGAAATATTTAGTATATTTTGTTTTTAGGTAATTAGTGGTTTATTTTTATAGTGATCTATGAATAAAATTAACAATTGTAAAAATGGCAGGGATTTTTTTCCACAAGAGCTACAAAATTTGGAAAATGCGACAAAACGCGAAATATGAAAAACGAAACGCGGAATTTCCAAATACTTAGTGCTAAAAACTCGTGCGCCTAGCTATAGGTCCACGTCTCATATAGCCTCGCTACTGAAACAAATACTAAACTGAAAATCAGCTCAACTCTGTGTTATAAAGAAGGCAATTTCCTCACAAGATGTGTCCAATGTAGTTGGGCTTCATACGAAGGATGGTGGTTAAAAGCGTCCTTTTGTATCCTATCCGTTTGAAAACATCTTCGTTTGTTATTGTCTCCGTCCATTTTATATTGTCCATTTTTTATCTTTCCTACAAACCTTAAATTCCTCAATGTCTTATGGAGCGTAAATATTCTGATGACAGTGGGATAATGGAAAATGTAACTTTATGTATGACACGGAAATCTAGCCGAATAATAAGAAAGGAGAATTTTCTCTGTGTTTCCCGTTCAAATTATTTTCCGGCACGAGGCTATATGAGACAACGCTTGCAGTTTAACTTCAAGTTAACAGGGGATGGAAACTAGAAATACATGCACAAGAAGCGCCTAACGAAGAAAAAAGAAAAGTTGAAAATTCATATTTGAAAGTTTAAGGAACCATATTGTTAAAATAATACGGTAGTTAGTGATCTCTTGCCTGTCAGATGACAATTAACAGATTAATAATTTCCTTTTTCAACAAGCAAGACTTTATTTTACATGAATTTAGAGGTTGCAATTACAAATTTAGATTATGTTCTCTCGCAGGAGACCATTCGTCCAGCTTAGAGCCTTATATGAATGACAGCAAGTTATGAAAATGAAAAATACAACTTACATTAAGTATGCTGGTATACCACCCATGTTATTGCAGATCTTGGTTGGTTGCTGAGAGATCCGTTGGTTGTTCCGAGATGCTCCTTTGGACCTCTCCCTTACCTTTTTATATTGTATTAGTTTCGTCAGCCAAAGCCTGAGGTTCTCCGTAACAGCCTTGTTTGTTCACTTAATTACTTCTTACGCTACGTGACTGCCGGAGAACCTCATTAGTCCACAATAAGTGTGACTGTTTATCCCAAAATTCTTTTGTTATCTAACTTAAGTACACATACATTTTATCATTAGAAACCAATGTTAAAAATTCCTTTTTAATATATTTCTTCTTGAAGAATGAGCTAACTTTTTTTTTTTTCACTCATTTCATAGTTTCATTACAATTTAAAATATGTTTGTGGTCTCCACACTCGAGCTTCCATCTAGTTTTACGATTATTTTGGGAGCACTTTAGCCAAAAAATAACTTTGAACACATGAACTACTAATCCATAAATTAGTCGCTTAAACAGCTGGATAATTTCTTACGCTATTATAAGTAATACACTTTATATAGAACATTTATTCTTTGCTCAGCACTGCGTACTGTTTGTATTTAGATACGAGTGAATTAGTGTATAACAACAATTTTCGTATAAGCCTTATTATGATAAGTTATTTAAAACGCATTGAATCCATAACATGCATTGAGGTTAGAAGATGGTATAATTTTTCATAATTAGAAATCACATACTCAATTCCACCATATATTGTGATTTTCTTTATTGAAATATAGTACATTCATATATTATAGTATAAAGAATGTAAAACTTAAACCCAAATAATTAATTAGATATTACTTATTGAACTAAAAGGATGCATATCAAATAATAAAGCTTACTTAAACTCCACCCAAAGCATCCAGGGTGCAATCCTAAGGCGTAGACGTTTGAAAGCAAAACATTTATTGCTGAAACGTCTGCGTCTTAAGATTGCCATTTGGTGGATGCTTTGGTAAGTTCAAGTGAGCTTTTATATCGCAGTGATTTTATAGGTAGAGACAAAATAACGGTCCGGGCTAGTCTTTTTTCCCCTTCACTAATTTACTACAAAAACTGCTAAGTACAATGTATTTGATTTACAAAGAATAAGTAATGTCTTTTCCTTAATGACCAGATGAAGGGGGATACCGATGTTTTGCCGAGTGCTCCTTCCGCTCACGGCAGCCTCGCAAAGTTCCAGTTGAAGTTGAGTCCAGTGCGACATAGGGTTTAGGAAGGGTGTACTCCTAGTCCAATGCGACCTTAGATCAGGTGATGGTTAGTTGATCAGTTGGTCGACTGATACCAAGTCCTTCTGTGGTTTTACTTTTATTTGTCCTATTCGGAGCTCTTCGTGAGGTCCGTCTTCTTTCGGCTTCCCTCGGTGTCTTCCGTGTTGACTTCTCGTCTGCTACTTTGTTTATAATCAATAACACGTGTTGTTTTAACATGTGCTTTTATCGTGATGTGGGGATCCTTACAATATATTAGATATTGTACTGTAAATATGAAAACACGATTTCTGGACTCACAGAATACATATTTGGACAGAAACACAAAATCAATACTTTAGAAGGATATGGAAAAATAGACTTTTGTAAATTGTTTTACACTTTAACAAGAATTATTCCGTGTAATTTGGATACTAGTTTTATTATTCAGAGAGTTATATTATTGGTTATTATGTATAAAAAGAAAATAAAGATAACAGTAGTTTACCTAGGTTTACAATGTTGGCCTGTTAACGTTAAAGCTTGCAACGATGTACTAACACTTGCAACTATTACGAATCAAGAAGTGGTTTGTAACACACTTCCGATGTTTCTGGAAAACTTCCGCCTTGTCTCCTGTTTTCAGACTTGATACTTGTTCATATGAGTTCATAACATTTTGTCTGTGAGCTCTTTTTTTCGTTTTCCTCCACACTCCTTCAGTTACTTCATTATCATTCACTAGTATGTTTGATCCACCTTCTTTTAGCCTAGGGCGGCAGTGGTTCCTAACCTTTTCGACTGATGACACATTTTACTAAACACCCATTACATCGCATCACACTTATTTGATTTCTTATTAATAATAATATGAAAATTTAATAGTGCAAGACTATAAGTTTCTATGAAGTAATAAACTCCGAGTAGTACTGAGCTTTGTTGCTACCGCTGGAGACAATCTGTCTCAAAAAATAATTTTAACTAACTATTAAATGTTACATGATTTTTAAATTCTAAAATTTAGCGACACACCGATTGGGAACCACTGTCGTAGGGTACATAATCACAGAATGTTCCAGATATCATTTCATAAATAAATAAATGTTAGGAAATATTGTTGGAATTTACATTAAAAAAAAAAAAAAAAAAAAAAAAAGACTTGAAACTAGAATATCAACACTTCTAATAATCCTTCCGTTATTGCTATAAGAACCCAAGAATACACAATATCAAATTGCAGAATTTGAATATATATAGGACTAGGTAGGTAGTGAAATGTTGCACTTCAAACTCTTCATAAAGAGATTTTTATTGTAACACCACGAGTTAGTGCCAGAGCAAATTCTCCTTCAGTGATCCAGAATACCTTTTATAAAAAGCACTAGAGAGGAGAATTTTGGTGCGAATAAAATTTACTTTCGAAAGGACAAGAGGGATGATCTGTAAAACATTCTGATTAATAAAAGTGGCCCCCACTTAAAAATAATTTTTAAAAATACGCTAGTATATATTATTGCAGAACCAATGAGATAAAGAAGTGGGACTAAAACTACAAGCATTCGGCGCTGATCTTAAGATTGAGGACTAAGAAACGCTACTTTTCTTAACATTAAATATCGCACTCATTTGCTTTTCGTCTTAGTCTCATTTTACCACACCCAAAATTAAGAAAAAAGATAACTTTGTAAGTGCATTTAATAAAAGCATATATATAATTTTACAATAAAACGGTGAGCTTCAGCGAAAATTATATGAAAATAATTGTACACTCATCCCCAGTTTTAATATTCTAAAAGGACTGAAAAGCGGTCCGATTTTGCTGATATCTTACATCCGACATTAAGTCTGAAGTAGCTAATATCTAAATTACACGACGAAGAAATAGGAACAATATAATATTGCACTTTTAATCAAGCACATTACCTAGTCTGACAGTGTAAAAGACATGGTATGCTGCAATTATAATTATAATAAAGTAAATTCAGCATTTTTAGTTTAAGATCAGGACTTTGAAACTAAATTACCTGCTCCAGATTTTGTTGGTTCTGAAATCCGTTAAATCGGATTCTATAAAACCCAAGGATGAATGTAAATAGTCATCGAATTTACTGACCTGTAGAAAATTTCAGAGCCCTAGTTAAGTGCGTGCAATTAGATTGCAAGATTGACTGTCCAAATAAACTAACAAAAATAACTTAGTGAAAATAAAAGCATATCAGGACAGTCAAAACATTCCCGGAATGTTGTTTCAGCTCTTTACTGCTACAATATAAGTACACGTTTTCTTAATGGCCTTTAAAATAGGTATTTTCGAAACACACATACTTGCTTCACTGCCCCTGCTATTGCTGGAAACAACGACGAAAGTCCTCTTTTCGTATCTTCCGAAGTTCAGCCGTTACGTTTGATTTTGATGTCTTCTACGGTGGCGAAACGGGTACCTTTGAGGCCAATATTTCCTTAAACTGTTTACTTAGCATTGTTTTCCTTAAACTGTTTTAAGGCTATCAAAGTCTCTGAAACAATTTCTCCAATTTGCACATGTACTTGATGTTTGAGCTTTGCTCGAACTGCGACATTGCGCCAACTAATCATTACACACTTCTCGTACACTGACTGTTATGACCTGTTCACACCTGTTCAAATTCATAATTACGTAGGTAGACAACTAAGGACTGTACTATACAAGATTAATTGTAATTACATCATAAATGCCAAACCTACAACAACATTCCGGGAGAGTTTTGACTGGCCTTGTATGTCTTGTGATGTAACTTTTTTTTTTTTTTAAATGTATTGAATTTGTCGTATTAAATGTATTCTAATATTATGTATTTCTTTTCTTTGCAGGTTGCCTAACAGCAATGTGTGTCTTCATGTTATGTACAAAACATCTTGTTATTGTCTATATGTATCTTATATCAGTAGGAATAGTGTTTGTGTCGTACTGGACTAATGTAAGCACAATGAGAACAATCATTTCAATATTTGCGAATTCCTCAGAAACGGGATCTGTGATCACGCAAAATAGTATACTGGAAGACATATTGTCTTTAAATATGACTCGATTATTGGACACTAACGGGTGCGGATTTGCAGTTATCCAAAACTATGTTATTCAGTGCACCTTAGCTTTCGTTTTCATGTACGTTCATCTTGGTCCAAGGAGTTCTGTAATACAAAAACTACTACCCATAAGTTTCATGGCACCGTCATTGTTGGCTTTGTTACCGCTGCCGGCCTCCATGTTGCATCATGCCCCTGTCTTCTCAGCATTGTTACCTCTGGCTTTAGTAAAATTTGTTTTGTGGACAAGTGCACTGAAAGTTGTTCATACTATTTACAATGGCTACCAATATGCACGAAATTTTGTTAGTAATTTTGGACTGAGTGCTTTAGTGGAGACTGAATGGATTCGCCTAAATGTTCCGTGTGTGTTAAGGACGTTTTGGCTACTAAGAGTTGCAGAGCATGCTGGAATACTTCTAGTTGATCGATTTGGAACTGAAATCAGTGGAGAAAATATGTGGAGTGTTAAATTAGCCATGCTAGGTGAAATAATCAAGAACCTTCTCATAAGCGGATGCGAAACACTAACAGCCGTTTTAGGGATGACAAGTATCGTATCTTATATTTGTCATTATGTTGGATGTTTCTTTCAATGGATTCTGCTAACAGATGATGATGATGATAAAAGTATTGGTACGGTATCAGCCATATTGTTTTACATTTTGGCTTTGCAGACAGGTTTAACGGGACTAGATCCTGAAAAAAGGTTTGTTCGTTTGTGTCGTAACTTTTGTCTGCTGTTCACAGCCTTATTACATTTTATCCATAATATTGTCAATCCTTTATTGATGTCCCTTAGTGCATCACATAATCCATCACTTCCACGACACGTGAGGGCTTTGTCTGTGTGTGCATTTCTCATATTGTTCCCAGTCTCGTTATTACTTTATTTGTGGTCTCATCATACCATGAGTACGTGGCTCCTAGCTGTATCAGCATTTAGTATTGAAGTTATTGTAAAAGTTTTAGTGTCATTAATGATATATTCATTGTTCCTCATTGATGCTTATCGTAGCACCTTCTGGGAAAAATTGGATGATTATGTGTATTATATTCGCGCATTCGGTAACACTGTGGAGTTTTGCTTCGGTATCTTTCTCTTCTTCAATGGTGCATGGATTTTGATATTTGAGTCTGGTGGTGCCATTCGAGCTGTGATGATGTGTATCCATGCGTATTTCAACATATGGTGTGAAGCCAAAGCTGGATGGAGTGTATTCATGAAGCGACGCACAGCAGTTAATAAAATTAATTCGCTCCCAGAAGCTAGTCCCCAGCAGTTGCAAGAGTTGGATGACGTGTGCGCGATTTGTTATCAGGATATGCAAAATGCGAAAATCACTCGTTGTAATCATTTTTTCCATGGTGTATGTTTAAGGAAATGGTTATATGTTCAAGATCGGTGTCCGTTATGTCACGAGATTTTGTATAAAGTGGAGTTGGATCAGAAAGAAAACGAAGGGTCCTCAGATGAGCAGAGAGTGGAAGAAAATGGCGCAGCTGCAGTAGACAGTGCAGTATTGGAACACCCAAACAATGATCTACCAGCAGTCGAAGACGTAGGAAGGTGAAACATGATAGAGTGTTAATAAATATAAATAATAACTATTAATACTTAAAAAAAAGTACCTCATTGTAGAAATGCTGTGTTTCTGACTTAAGTGAAATAAAAGTTTGATCACTTTACCCATCGTGACGGAACCAACAAGATACGGCAAGTTGAAGCTTTTGTACTGCCTCGTGACACTTAATGTGGCAGAAACAAAGTTGGAGAAGAATCATTAACATCATCACGAGTTATGTGGTTGTGGACTAAATTCCATTGATATATCTATAAATACATATAGATATATGAGTATGTGCTATTTTTTTCTTCTGAATGTACTGTGTGGTATGTAGATGCGTGTGGTGCGTGTGTGTGAGCGATTTTTTCGCTTCAGAGCTTGATATCAATGTGAAAGGACACAAGTTTTTTTTTTTTCCTTATCATTTGCAGTATTTGGCGTGTCCCTCCCCCTCCCTTTGAGAATTGTCTTAACGTTTAGTATATGAAATGAAGTTACGTAAATTAATGTACTGGTACTGTTCGTTAGTGGTTTGTTCCACGATAACAATGTAATATGCACTTTTTTTTTTTCTTTGAAGGAACTGCATTATCCCGGCTATGCAAATTAAATAATTGGTGTTTCTACTTAAACGGAATGAAAATTAATTTATTTCGCGTGCTTAACAACTGTGTGAACTACAGAAGGCTTCCTTACGAGTGGAAGAAGTATTTTTTCTGTACTTTCTTTTAAATAATTGAAGTTTGATATAGAATATTTACAGTTAGTTCGTCGCCATGACAAAATGTCGACATAAACATTTTATTATTAGGTATTCTTTATGTCAATTGTCCCAAGCAATGTATTTTTTTTTATATAAATTTGAGTCTCATATTGTAATTAGCAATATGCCGAACCTATGATCGCATTTTATGTACGCTTATTTTTTTTATTCGTATATTTTTATTGTTTTGTATGGCTTCTTTTTTTTTTTAAAAAAAAAAAGGAAAACAAAGGGTATTTGTGCATAATGAAAGAATAATGGAGAAGACATCGAAAGTATAAGGAAGAAGAGACTTATTTTTTTATTTGGAAAGTTAAAAAATATGTATTGAACTGAAAATGCATATTATAAACGTCAAATTGTTGAACATTCTTTTGTAAATGTGATAGCTTTTTTTTTTCGTTTTGTTTTGTTTTGTTTCATCTGACTGTGAATTAAATGGTGATAAACTTTAAAAGTTTTGTAGTAATATTATTATTAAGCGTTAAGGAAGTTCCTGCTATCTCATTGGTTTCATTTTCAGTTGTCATTGAATGTATGTACTTGTGTATTAAAAAAAAAAAAAAATAGATCGTGGTCACAACAGTGGAGGAGATAAATATATAAAGAGAATGAATTATTGAATTACCTCTAAGAGAGAAAGTATGCATTATATTCTCATATTTACTTTCATTTTGTTCTGTTTGACTTTTTCAACTTATTTTATTTATTTAATATTCTTATATTTATACGTTTATAGTAAACAAATTAATTTCGATTTCCTATTTACGTACAAGAGAGTTTCAGAAATTCTTTATTACACCTTACTTAGCACTTTGACACGAAGCTGACTAAATTAAGTCAAATGCAACTTCTCGTTGTAAAGAGGAGAGATAGTAAAATAGTAAATGATTTCTTAGGCGATATGTCACATATATCCAGCTCATTGTTATTTACTTACATTCTATATATAAAGCGGCTGTTCTCCAGATTGGTGATTTCATCAATATAATTTTTTTTTTTTTTTTTAACAGTAATAGAGGCCAGTGTTTTTACGTGTTTGTAATGAAAGAACATGAAAATTCAATGAAGAAACTAAGTCAGGACAGTTCAAAATATTTTAAGTTACTTTCTGAATGAATAATAAATCAACCATATTACGTCTTTATTCTAGTATAGGAAGACGAAAGTTCTCAAGGATGGCTTTATAGCTGTCGTAAGTGGGATAAATGTGAGTTTCTTTGTAGGTTAGAAATTTCAAAAATTTTGCCAGTACTCTTCCTAATTGCTTACGATTTTTTGAGACTGATTCCAAATAGTAGACGCATACTCTAACTTTGAACGAACATATGCATTGTACAACTTCCGTAATGTTGAAGAGTTCTTAAATTCTTTTCCTGTTCTATGCTTCACTTGTTATATTTGCAGTATGACTGTCAAACGTTAACTTAGCATCAAACGAACACGAAGAACCTGAACTAAATAATGTCTATTTAATACATATTTATTAATTGCATAATCAAAGTGAAGAAGTGATTTGCTCTAGTGAACGATAACACTTTGCACTTGCTTGCATTGACTCCCAAGTTGATTAGAACAACACCAGTTACTATATGATCTAGACTTTGCTGCACTTTTATATTGTCGTTCAGAGAATTGATTTAAGCATTCATTTTTAGATCATCTGCATATAGTAACTTTTTATGGTCAGGAATGCAGTCAGGTAAGTCATTAATAAACAAGAGAAATAACCATGGTCCTAAGCTTGAACCGTGAGGAACTCCTGAGGTAGCAATATATGCATTAAAAAGAACGGATTGTCTACGATTAGATAGGTATGACGAGAATAATTTACTCAATGGCGGAGAAAAGTGAAAGAACTTTAATTTTTCTGGTAATATGTTGTGATTAATTTTTTCAAAAGCCTTTTCAAAGTCAATCACATCGAGTTGGCTACCTACATCTAATGAATTCGTTATAAAATCTGTAATAATTGCAAGATTCATTACTGTGGATGTTTGTGGAATAAAGCCATGCCATTTAACAGGTAACCGGTTTGCCATGATTATAAAGATTCGCCGATACAAGATATGCTCAAGTACTTTGGCAAAAGCAGGTAATAATTCTATGGGTCGAAAGTTGGTAAGATCTTGACTATGGTTGGATTTTGGAATTGGGCAAATTAAAGCTGTTTCCATTTGTCTGGGAAAGTGTTTGTTCTTAGTGCTAAATTGAATGCAATTAATAGGGGATATTTAAATATATCAGCACAACCCTTCACAATGTAGGAGGAAAGTCCATTAGAACCAAATGCCGTTTTGGACCTAAGGTTCTTAATAGCCGTTTCTATTTCTTTCAAGTCTATTTGGCAAATATTTAGTGATCCTATGTTACCATACTTATTCTTTCCCAGATTTATGTTACGCTTAACTATCGTTTCTGAAGAGGAAACGAACACTGTTCTAAAATACTTCGCGAAAGCATTAGCTATTTCTTCATTACTACAGAGATTATGACCCTGAAACTTAATGCTTTCGACGGTAAATATCTCTTCCTTTTTGTAATAGAAATCCACAATTCATTTGAATTCTTAGTGGTAATATTTTCAGAATTACGTAAGAATGTTTCATGGGCTAATTTCATGTCATTTTTAACCTCTCTTCTCAAACGAGCAAATTTCATGTAATAGGAGGTACTATTACTAGTTTTTAGTTAAGATTTTCTATGATAACTTGCCTTGGTCTTCAATTTATTATGTCCTTAGTGAACCAGCACGGTAATTTTGAGGCAGAGTTTTTTCTACCAGGGGCACACGTATCGAATACTTCATAGATCGTATCATATATATATATATATAGCTTACTAGATCATTAATATTATTGTATTCCCATAGGCATCCTAATCAACACACTTTAGATTGATATATAATTTCATAAAATTCGCCTTTCTAAATTGTAACGAAGAATGTTAGAATTATGACCTACTTTTGAATGGCTTTCACTCGTATGACGCACATTTATTAGTATAGCGGAATGATGTTATATTCTGTATTATGACAAATTGAAGGTAACAACACTACTATTTATAAATTTTTCAATGTGCTTCTAGTTTTTGTTTCATAATATTTTACGACTTGAAAAATCCCTTTTTAAGATTTCTGGAACTGGCTGAAGGAGATGGCTTCTATTGATTGACACAATGGTAGAGGAAGCTATTGTGATAGCTACCAGTAGGTAAGTACTCATTCACTAGCCCAATTTTTGTAGATTTGAAAAACAAGCAATCATCATCACCAGCATCAACCATGGCCCGCTTACTGTACCAAGACGATGTCCGTATGAGCTAATATTGTAATAGACATTACAGAGGTCAACATGTTAGAACTCATAATCAACCAATTTTAAAGCGTATTGCTCCAGAAAAAAAAAAAAAAAAAAAAAAAAAATATATATATATATATATATATATATATATATATATATATATATATATATATGTTGCGTAAACCGGTTAGCAGAAGAAAACAATGCATACGAATACGAAGGGACGAATCTCTATGTTAAGATGAAACTTACGTAGATTTGGAAAGAAGCTATTGTTGGTAGCGTTCCGGAGTTTCACCTGTTCTGCAAGTTTTGCTTTTACTGGTGAATGTTGTGCCAAAGGTTTGGAAGGTGTTTACGCTGTTTCGATGGATAAGTATATCCGAGTATCACTTAAATTAATCTAAGTAGTAACTTAATGTAATAGAGCTTATCTTGTATCCCGGGGTGTAAAATTCCTTGATACTGTTGCAATGTTCGCTGACATCTTCGACATCTCCGTTGCTAAACTCGCAACATCTAGGTAGCTTCCTGCCTTTCTGTGAAGCTCATATCTTACCAGTGTAGCAACGAATAGAAGTTATTGATAGAATTTTCAAATCTCAGGATAAAAGGAATGATCTTTATGTTAGTTAATACTAGTTGTTGTGCCCGAGCGTTCAGCCCGTTATAGGTCAAAATCGTGCTTAATTAGCTCTACTTCTTTACATTTATTTACTTATTGTTTAGTTTGCCTACCAACCAACATACGGTTACACAAGTAAAAAATACCCAGAGGAAAGCCGCAATTGAAATAACATACGGACCAAATAAAAGATGTAGGGAAGAAAACTACAAAGAAATGTGAAATCTGGCTCAGGCTACGAAAGCTGTCAAACTAATCGAGTTATTACTGACTAAAGAACAACAAAAACCTTTTCCTCTTAAAGTTAACGCTAATAAAAGCCATTACTTTAACATTAACTTCTTTGATGTTAGCATTTGACGACACATGGGAATAAAGTTTTCTACAGTTCTCCAAAATTGTTTCCCTCGAATGGCAGAACCAAGCATAAAATAAAAAGATAGCATGAATGGGCAAGATCCGAACCCTAACGTATAAAAGTCGAGATCCTTTTTTTTTTTTTTTTTTTTTTCTCGAAAAGGCGAGATCATACGTTTTCGTATGATCGACTCAGTAACTTTTGTGGCACTAGCTATCCTATCTTTCTGCAGGGCAGATGCAGATTTTGTTATCCTTATGTCAACAACCATGTATATCACATCTAATGGCTCTCAGAGCACCAGAAACATCAATTTTTGTTCTATATTTGTAGTTTTCTTCCTCATTTTTTTCCTTTTCATTTCTTCTTCATGACACACGTAAGTGCATTTCCTGATGAAGTTTTGCAGATTTTATGTAACTTATGTTTGTGTTATCATTTTGAGAAGCTCTTGCTTACAATTAGAGGGTTTGCGTTAATCATAATATGGAGGAAGGGGCAAATGCTTATGTGTATAAAATATAGATGTATGTGGGGAGGGTTTAGGGACGAAAACTAAGAATACTCTTGGATCGGTCAGATGTGGACCTTGTTCGACAAGACAAGGCGAGGAAAGTAGATGTTTCCTGTTTTATTTTTATCTTCCCGGTCACATTACTTTGCTTATAAGAAAGTCTTTCCTACTCATGTAGTTTCTCAGTACTAGACACAATTTATTGTTTTAATCTATATTAGGATAAAAAATGTATTAGAAAGGAAGTTTTACGTGGATTGTAACATCAAATGAACTCAACAAGTTAACACTTATTGCTGCTTTTAGTATATTTGAAGAAGGTCGAGAGTTAAAAAATTCCATTTTTTCCTCTAAAAGAATATTTACAGTAGTATTTACAATAATAATAATAACGATAAAGCACTGACAATAGCGTATACATACTTAATGGAGATTCAAACTATATACAATTGTTGTTTCATGTGTTTCGCCAATTAGAAGTAGAAATGTTTAAATTTTTGTCTAACTCTACGAAATTGGTTCAAATGGCGTCGTATTTTAGGGTCTGTTTGGAGTTAACATCAGTCTAACCAGTCACGTTTTAATTCACAGTGATGTACTTTTTTGTTGTATACTTGAAATATCTAAGTTTGCCACATGGCTGTTTATTTGATAAAATATTTTTGTTCGTTATTCACTTATAATATACATATACTAATAACACGACGCAATGGTATATGAAATTAAAACACATACCGAGTTGGTAGCACTGCATTACTTACAGCATTGATTACAATGCTTTCGAATAGGCGCTATAGCATGTTTAAGAGTTAGTAAAAATTTCTTATATGCTGCGTAAATATATTTGAAGCTATTTGGATTTATGTTAAAATTTTTATCGTTGCCTGGATTAATATTTGTTAAATCTTAATTATGCCATAACATCATTTGGCTACATCCAATGGTAGCTACAACTTTAGAATAATGTTTCACCTTTGGAAAGATATCTATTTTCAGAATATTCAAACCCTATTTTATACTGTTCCATACAGACATTATATATCTATACAACACAAATATGGCCCAGGTATTGATTGTCCCAATGAATTATGTAGTATTTCATTATTTGACACAACAGCCCGTCGAAACCGGCGTCAGAATGAAACTGCTCCAGCGAGCCTTCCGAACAGCAACAGAACTCACAATATCCACTCAAACGGTCCGCAATCGCCTTCGAGAAGGTGGCCTCTACGCACTTAGGGCTATGGTGTGTGTCCCATTAACTGCACGACACCGTGTTGATCGAAGAGTGTGGGCGGAGGAAAATCGTGGGTGGGGACGCAATGAATGGGACAATGTTTTGTTCTCTGGCCAGTCTCGATTCAGTGTGGAGCCTGATAATCGATGTGTTTTCATCTGGAAAGAGTGTGGAAGACGACACAATCCCATGTTTGTGCAAGAAAGATCCAAGTATCATGGTGGTGGACTGATGGTGTGGACAAGAATCAGCATTGGTGGGCGTACTGAGCTCCACACCATCCGAAATGGCTCTTTGATGGCGCTTAGGTATAGGGATGAGGTCCTGCAACCTCTTGTTCTTCCTTATGCTGGTGCCATTGGTGATTCGTTCCTTTTCGTGGATGATAATGCTCGTCCTCACAGCTCGGTTAGTGGATGAGATGCTGTGCAGGTGCGAGGCTGTGTTGGCTGTTAGAGGTGATCATACGCCATATTAAGGAACAATCAGTGTTATTGCCTTGCCTGTTTGTGAGCAGTTCGAGAGGTGGACACATAACCGTGTTGTTATGAGCCATGTGAACAAGGTTTTCCGTGCCTCAACACCAGTATGTGCCCCATTTTTCTAGTGTATCTTAAAGTATTCCTTCTTGTATGACATATATGAGTCAAACAAGCTTATCCATACACTATCTTAAGGTCTTGTGTGATATTTCAGCTGATCCCCTAATTTTTTGAATAGTGTATGAACACAATCCAATAATAACAATTTAAAATATAAGGAAAAATAGTTGTTGCAAATGCGGATGTGACGGGTTTTGATACTGAATGAAGGAATTGGCGGGGTTTGATATTGACAGGATTTGGCTCGTATTGAAAGAATTAAAGTGATGCTTTTGCTTCAAAGGGGTTTGAAAACTAAGTACGATTTAACAATAAAAAGAGGAAAAACCAATAATTTATGACACTATAGGGTATCAGTAATAAAATTTAAATTTGAAAAATACTTTATTGTGTTGTCAAAATTAGATTACATGGTTATTTGCAACATTAAAACTATCTCAGCTTTGAGAACATAATCTCGCTAAATCTTAGGAAGAGTGGCTTTTTACATTATTTTTCTAAACATCAGGATTATCATCTTCCTCGACTACGTAGTCAGACTCAGTTTCGTCAGCTGGTCGAGACTTCTCTCCAACTTAATTTTTCTCCAATTGAAAATAAAACTAGAGAGATTCATTGTTCCTCCATTCTTCTCCAAAGTGCTTAGCTAAGTTTCGCAACGTCCTTTATTTCCATAGGCTTTCTACTAACTCCGTTGTTCATCTCTTTTGGCCGCATAATTTAATGAGAAAGATTTGGCTTTATTACTTGTCTGAATTTACTGGTATCTGTTCTGTAAACTACTTCACCCTAGACCAAAACACACGAATTCTTTTGATTTTGCTTCAAAATGATTCGTTTGGGTGGGTTGAATTTGAAGTGCCATTTGCCTGGCTTCTTTTGTACCTTTTCTGCTTCTATTTTTCCAAACTTTAACTTTTTACAAAGTTAAATTGGATTCCGAAAAAAGGAGCCAGATTAGTCCCTATAGCGTCTTCCTTGTCACAAGCATAGTAATTAAAGGAACTTGTGTAACATCACAAATTGACAATCTTTTTAATTGTAAATTGTTATAAACTTAACACACAAGCAAAGTTATTAGTCACGTTTACGATCCACCCAAGCAGAGCAAGAATCTGAGTGACAAGTGACAATGGAGGACACACATCGCTTTGCATTTTGGGAAGTCACATGACAGCCAGGACTCACATTGGCTGCCTTGAATGTGGCGGAGTTTGAAACCAAGCATGGCCTAACTCTGTTCGGATCTGGCGGATTTTTGAAACCAAGCCACGTTTTCAACATTATTTTACAGCAGGATGTGGTTCGTTTAGCTACGAAATAAAGTTTTCTCGGAATTCAGCATGTTTAAATTTGTAGGATAGGATGTATAAGTCAATTTGTATGAAAAATGGCGGGGTTTGATTCTAGGCGCCTCACATGATCTCTCAGATCAAGGTATAAGCATATATTTCTTAATCTCAAATGCTCAGATATCAAGAGTGAGAACTGGGATCACATAAGTGTAATGGTAAGGGTTTGAAACGCATATATGCATACCATTATCAACAATTGCTGATCCATTGCTGGATTCAGGTCTTTCCAGTACTTTTCGACGAACGTCTATCGTGGATAATTCGTTTCCAAGATTTTCGCAGTGCTACCTAATTTCATGACACCACATTTTGTTAGGATGGTGTGTAGGTCTCTACTTGTCACTTGTGGTATCGAATAAATATTTTGCATTTGTCTACTTCGTAAGGCTTGTTTCCTAAGAAAGTACTTTCGCTCTCTCTCTCTCCCATATATATAAAGGTAACCAAGCAAGTTCTGTCGCTTTTTCACCCACCACCTTCGAACATAGTAAGACACCTGGAAGATCAAAAATAGTTCCCATCAGCATAGACGACCTTCTGCCAACGTTTTAGAAGACCATGGATTCCATCGCTGTAGAACTTGGTGGGCCGTGAAGCGAAGAAAATATCAAGCGCATTTTGAACCTCTACTAGGGATTTGAACTGGCGTCCTCTAACGTAATTGTCCAAGGAGTGGAACAGGTGATAATCGGACGGTGCAATGTCCGGAGAATATGGCGGATGTAATAGTTTCCCATCCAAGGCGTAGAATGGTGTCCCGGGTTATCTTAACCACGTGGGGTTTAGCGTTGCCCTGTAACTTGCGATTCAGAAGTGGTGGCTCCAGTTTTGAGTTTTTCTTGTACGTGGCTCAGCTGCTGACAGGACAGTTCATTGATGCTCTGACCAGCTGGTAGCAGTTCAAGATACCGCGAACAGCCCACTAAACACGCAGGAGAACTTCTGGTGCAATGCTGGTTTCGACTGTTTTGGAACCAGTTCATAGGATGCTAACCAAGGATGATGGCGCCGTGGAGCTTCGTACAGGACCCACTTCTCATCACATGTCAATACCCTGTCCAGAAATGGCTCCTTCCTCAGACGAGACAGCAAAGAAACACAGGTGTCTGCTCGCGTTGCCTTCTGGCCCGGAGTCAAGTCATGTGGGACCCAATTTGTAGTGCTTCCCAAGTTGATGGAGGTGCTGTCAAACGGTTTCTCCACTCACACTGAATTGTAGTACCAGTTCCTCACATGTCTAGCCACTGTTCGCCTCAATTGATGCCTGAAGATCTTCATTTTTCACATGTGTTGGCCCGGCATATCTTCCGCCCCGCTGCAGCGGCGTTTGCCCCAGTTTGAACTCGTACAGCATACACGTCCTTATGATGCTCTGTGGAGGTCCCATGTTCATTCTGTCCTTACGCAAGTTCACAGTGTAACTGAACTGCCACAACCAGGTAGTATGTTGGATATACGCACACCAACAACTGACCTTCGCCTAATCTCCATTCGCATTCAACTCTCGGTGTGAGAGCCAATGGAACACAGGCCTCCACAAAAAACGACAGAACTTTCTTGGTTACTTTTATATAATATACAGATACAGAACCGGTTGTTAAAAAATTAGAATAATGCCACTGTCTACAATACAGCTTTTGGAAGAAAGATCGGCAATGATGATCCAGTACAATGATTTCGCGGAATAAATGCAGTTTCATGTGTATACTCCTTGATAGTTTACGTGAACCCTGTATTACAACTGTTTATCATCTCCTTTCTGGTTTCTTATGTTATACCCTCCGGTAGATAAATTTTACTTCTCGTCGATGGTTTCCAATTCCTTTGCTTGGTAAATAAGTAACGCACGAAGGTTACTAATAACACATTGGATTGCCTTTATTTGAATTGTATGAATCTGACATTTTTCTGCTTTATTAAATGGGTGTTACCCCACGTATTTAGCGCCCACGGCTTAAGGATGTTGAATACTGCATCTTAGTTTTTTTTTTTTTTAAACACAGATTTATGTTTTTTTTCTGTTTTTTTGTTTTAAGGCCTCCATATTCCCCTGCCATTGCCAATTACTTTTGGACATTATAGGGCAGTCGTAACTTTGCCTCTGCCTTTATTTTCTCTCTTCTGTTCGGCTTTTATTCCTCAGCAGGTTGAGGTAAGGCATATTTTGTATTGTATTGTATTGTATTTATTTTCATCCTTTTTCATACAAATTGTTCACAACGTGAACGTATGAGTTGGACACGTCATAAGAACACTGAATGTGTACATATGTATACATTTAGATCTACATGCAATATTAAAATAGTGTGAATTTATGTACAAAAAAAGGTACAATTTTTCATTATTCTAATTTACATACATCGATATAAAACAACAAAACAGTTAATAAAACCTTACATTATAGATATACAAAATATATATACATTAAACCTTATTTACTACAGGCGAGATATTCTTCTACAGAATAGAAACAGTACTCGAGTAGGTAGGACTTGACTGCTTTATTGAAACCAGATGTTTTGTTTTTTAAAGTGGAAGGAAGCTTGTTATAAATATTCACTGCCATAGGAAATGTACTATTCTTATGTACTTTTAAACGTGAGGACTCTACATGAAGATCAGAGGCTTGTCTTGTATTATGCATATGAATATCTGAGTTCAACCGGAAGCTGCTTGTATCTGTCTGTATATCTTTTCTTACAAATTTTAGAAGTTCATATATATATAAACATGGAAGAGGTAAGATTTCAAGAAATTTAAATAGAGGTTTACAAGAAGTTCGAGGTTTACTTCCGGTCATAAACCTTAAAGCTCTCTTTTGTAAAACGAATATGGAATTTAGCAGTGCAGTAGATCCCCAGAATATAATACCATATTTCAATTTAGAATGAAAAAGTCCAAAATAAGTTGTGAGCAGAACATGCTGACTGACACTATTTCGTAAAAGCTTTAACATGTAACAGGTTTGAGCCAATTTACTAGATAATTTTTGAATGTGAATTTTCCAATCTAATGTATCTGACACCCAAAGACCAAGAAATTTTATATCCGAGACGTAATTCAACGTTTTGCCGTTAATTGTTACACAAGGGCGTTTTCTTATCTCGTTTTTTACTACGTGAAAGCACATGCACGAAGACTTTGTTGTGTTTAGTATTAGTTTATTTCTATCCATCCAGTCACTGACGGCAGACATGGTGGAATCTACTGCATTACATAACTCAACGTAAGTTTCTCCAGTTACTAAAATATTTGTATCGTCAGCATACAGAACAATTTTAGCAGAGTCTAAGCATTGTGGCAAATCATTTATATATATTAAAAATAGAATAGGGCCTAAGATGGAACCTTGAGGAACTCCAAATTTTAACTCTTTTGTATCTGAATAACATTTACTTACTCCCTGAGTTTGACAGTTAATTTCAACAGTTTGCCTTCTGTTGGAAATATACGATTTAAACCAATCATAAGCATTTCCCCTAATACCATAATCTTGCAATTTTTTAAGTAAAATTTGATAATCAATTGTATCGAAAGCTTTGCTAAGATCAAGAAATATGCCGGTTGTATATTTCTTAGCGTTTATTGAATTTAAAGCAGAATAGAGAAAGGAGTAAAGAGCAGTTTCAGTAGACTTATTTGATCTAAAGCCATTTTGAGCAGGAGATATTAAGTTAAAATTATTTAGAAAGCTAACTAGTCTTATATACATAAGTTTTTCAAAAAGTTTAGAGAAGGTAGACAGACATGATATTGGTCTATAGTTCGATGTAAGATCTTTCTTGCCACTTTTATATAAGGGCTTAACAACTGCTAGCTTCAATGCCTCAGGAAAAACGCCACTACTAAAAGAGTTATTTACTATAAAGCATAAGATATCAGCAATTTCATAGGAGCATTGCTTTAGAATTTTATCAGGAACTTCATCATATCCTGAAGAACTCTTATTTTTCATTTTCAGTGTAGTATTTAAGATTTCCTGACTAGTTACTGGGTGCAAGAACAATGATTTTTCGAAAATATCGTTATGTCTACTAACGTATTGTTTGCTAGGTAGTTTATTGTTCACGTTATTAGTGATAAGCTTTTCCACTTCATTCGTGAAGTAATCGTTAAAAGCATTTGCAATTTCAGTCGGATTTTTAATAATTTTATTTTGACAAGAAACGCTAGTTATCTTAGAGGAGGGCATGGTTTTTCTAGCATGGTATCTAATACTTTAAACAGGTATGGTATCTAGTACTTTAAACCATGCCCTTTTATATACCTTTTTCCTTTATTATATTTTAATTATTTTTTGCAATAACGAAAAAACCTTGTAAAAGAATAATACAAATAATACATAAGATAAAATTTCTTTTTTCATTTGCCATTTATTAAAATTTTCATCGGTTGCACTATTTTGGGCTGCTTCCTCTACCGCCACCTGAAAGTAAACTAAAAAGAATATATATTAACAATAAAATAGTGATAAGAGAGACAGTACGAAACAAATATTGGTTTTGTACAATTTTTTGTGTTATTATATTAATATTACTAGTAGTGTGTTATTATTATTATTTACTCTAGTTTGTGTTCTGTTCTCTCCTATTTTCAGTTCTTTTATTCCACATGTTTCCCACTATATGCTTTGTCAATTTTTGGAACTTCTGTAGCTTTATTTTATCCTGTCTGATGTTTTCCCATGCATTATATTTGAGTTCATCTCTGATATTTATTATATCCTCCCCATTTTTGAAGTGCACACAAGTCCATGTTACATGTTCGGGTGTCTGGGCCATTGCGCAGATATATGTCTGATCTTCTTCTATTGTGATCCTATATAAATGTGACTTAAAAGGACCATGGCCAGAAAGTGTCTCCATGGTCTCCTTATTTAGGCTTGGCATCTTTTTCCTTATTTGTATCTCGGTCCTTCTTGCTATTGTTAGTAATTTGTGTGCAATTTTTTTGCTTTTATTCGTAATCTCCTCTATATGTTTTCCGTAGTTTAATTTTTCATCTATTCATACTCCCAGGTACTTTATCTATTTTTTTGTTGGGTATCTTTAGAATAGGACCTCTTTGAATTTTCTATCCAAAAATTGTATACTTCGTTTTTCTTCCAAAAAGAGTTAAATTATTTGTTGAATATCATTTTTGTAGCTTTTCTAATATTATGTTTGCCTTTGTTTCTACTTCCTGTCTTGAGATTTATAGGGTGAATTAATTTTCTGTTTTCTCCAAAGTGAACTGGAATTTTAATTGTTTGAATTTACTGATTTTTTTTTAAAAAAATCTATTTAAATATCTCTGACTTCGTGAAAATTAAATTCAGTTACATAAAAATGCAAAATCATATATGAGAAAGCTATGGACGTTTAAGGAGACTTAAAGAAGAAATCGTAAAATCAGATCATTAAAATTCCAGTACCTACTACATTAAAATAATAATAATAATAATTCCCCATACATACCAATGGGCTAAAAATAAAAGATAGTGTAGGTACTTAATACCGTTAACATTAGATCCAAACCACATTTATTCCTACCGGAGTTGTATCAGTGTTAATTGTGTGTATTTCATTTGCATTTTAATAAAGGACAGTGAATGTTTATAATAATAATAATAATAATAATAATAATTTAGAGAAATTAATTGTTATATATATATATATATATATATATATATATATATATATATATATATAGCATTATAGTTGAAGTCTGCCAACGGCAATGAAGATAAGAATAATTTTATATAGGGGAAGATAGTACACAGTGGATCAATTTTTAAAACTTACAGCATAAATCCGTTTAATGTAAGTATTACTGGAATTTGTTTAGTGTAGAACTTGGACGCATGTCTCCACTACATTCGTAAGTAATTTATTAATTTGTAGCGCTGCTCTGTATCTTACAATTACAGTTAACGCTAATGCTTGTAAAGTGATTCACTGTGTACCACCATCGTACACAGTGAATTATATATGCGTACACAGTGGACCAAAAGAACAATGTATTGAAAGTAATGAATAGAAACGTGTGATAAAGGGGCCCATCATTTGAAAATCTCCAAATCTACATAAAATTGTAAGCATTATTGTCAAAATCTGTACTATTACTCATAATACAAAATAAATTTTAAAATTCTAAATAAAAGTTAGAATTTAAGTATTACAAGATAATAGCATACTATTAATTTCAGGAATTGATTACCAAAATAAATAATACAAACGACTGCTATAAAACAAACGTTTTAGACAATTAAATTGATATCTTGTACAGGGAATCATTGGTTCCGGATTAGTAAATTTAGAAGATTAAGTAATTATGCACAATAGTATAAGCAATTTGTTATAAGAATGGAGAATTCAACTTTCTGTACTGGATTCAATTTGTCTGATTATGCAGATTATTAGTCAAGAGGTTTTGGAAGCCCTCTTACTATTCAAATATTGTGTATGGGTGAAATATCTGGGTTATTTGGTTAGATGAAACTTTCAGGTATCTTCTCGCTTCTTAGAAACAAAATCTAAAGTCATTTTCATTGTTTTTCCTAGTCGTGATTTGACCAATGTAATGTATCCGTGAGAGAAATCTTACAAGAACGTAATCACCAGGTTGAACTTTTCTTTGACTCTGTTTCAAATTATCATAAGTAGTAGTTTCTGTCTCTAAGGCCCGCTATACATTATAGGATAGATCCTAGGAAATCTCTTACGATTTGTCCTAGAGTCAAAATCTCAACGTGTATGGCAACATATCGCATGGCATTTCCTGTGTTCTGAACGATCCTATGAGATTTCTCTTGTTTAGAGCACGCTCTATTTCGGAAAGAAAATTCGTAAGATCTCGATTTAAGCGACATCAGGTGAGAGAAAGTGAAAACAAAACAAGTGAAAACACAACTGATGAGGTATCTTCTGATCGTGCAGGTTTACTTTAGGTGTACTACTCGAAATAATTGTTGAAAAATTATAATTTGTCACTGTTTCCTAAATGATTTGCGTTGACCGACATGAAAATATCTTACATAGCATAGATAAAATCCCTCAAGGGGACCATGAAAAGCAATTGTTGATAAACTGCAATTCTTTTACGATTTGCGTACAAATACGGGGGACGGATATATAGTATAAAAACTATAATGCAAGAGACGCAAACCAAGTTGTTAGGTGGTTTCTGGAAAGTACGAATGCTATCTAACAGAGTCATAGCAGGGCGTAGCGGGGGCCGGAGCGTCAGCGAGGGGGTGCGAGCGAAGGAAGCAGGCGCTTCAGTGAAAACGAGTGGGTTTTGGCAATGATACGAGTTTGAATAGCACTTGTCATGGTATCGTAGTAGTAGCGCTCCACTTGTAAACATAAATTATAGCTTCTGTAAACTATGCAAAAATACACCGGTGATGGAAATTAGTATCACCGGTTATCTTTCATATGCACTCACTTAGGTAAATGTTTCGCAGAAGGGGTCCAGAAGTAGGCAAAACATACAAAAATTTACAGGAGAAGTGGAAGATGCAAGTACTTAGACCTAACACAACCTAACCAAATCTAACCTAATGAAATTAACTTACTTAAACTAACCTAATATTAATAGAAGTAAGCCAAATTTTATAGCTTTTTGAAAATTGTGCTGGACCCATATACCAATATAATCTAACGTAACATAAGTGTAACTAACCTGAACCAACCTACACTAAACTAATGTGAATACAAACTACCGAAATTGTAACATTTCTTAGAAAAATTAGCTGGACTCTTTCTGCTAAACATTGTCTCTCACCTATTTTATCCGTCGTTAAAACATTTATAATGATTTTACACTAGTAACCCTAAGTAAACATAAAATACAGGTGTATTATTTTGTATTTAGTTATGTTGCTTGCAAAAAATTTGTTCCTTATAAATATGTCTTTTCATGCAAAGTATTAAATTTTACTTCTAAATCTTCTAAAATGTGGTGCGTCAAAAGTTTACCAGCACGCTTCTGACTTTTATGCTTTCTCCTTTTTTTTTTTTTTTTTATAGAGGTATCCAATTTAACAATAGTGACTGAAATTAATGTCAGTAGGATGTGCAGTCTGGTTAGCATAATAATTCTTCAACTTTGTACTTTTATTAAATAGAACTACTGTTGATAAACGTCATTCGATCAGACAGGAAAACTCTTCACGTGTATGGCACAAAAGGGTAGGATTTCCTACAAGATATGTCATAACATTTTTCCGAAGATAAATCCTAAGATATTTCCTAGGATTGATCTCGTTGTGTATAGCCCGCCTAATGTAACATCGACCGTCTTCCTTAGCATGAGGGGCATAATAATGTGACAAACTAAAATATTTCGTTTTCTAAAGTGATCATCATTTGAAGAATCTTATAATACAATTGGCTGAAAATCGTCATTCTCCGTTGAACTACCATTTACTTTCACTCTCTTCGAGACGGAACGTCTTTCTTTTATCCTTTTTGTTTCAGATCGCTGCTGAATTTGGACTCCCTTTATTTACTGGCTTTGCCTTCAAAACGTTTGGCTCTTTCCGGAGTGCCTGTGAAGAAATGGCTTCTGCCTTTCTTTCCACGATGTTTCTTGAGGTGACACAGAAACACTGTTTAAGTTCTCCTTTCTGGAAAGTATTTTCTTTCGAATCTGCATCTACATTCTCTACTTCTTGAATTAAAGGATTGTTGTTTGAGGAAGGTACATTGATTTGGTCTTCTATCTGTTTTTGCGTACATACAGCGTAGAAAAGAACCATTGTCTGTAAATACATTTTGATCGTAAGGAAACATTCCTGTCTTTCTAAAACCTGCTTTGATGTTGATTGAAATCACTGCTCGTGCAAATACTACTCCCAAGATCGAGCTGCTTCGTATATTGGCATGGGTACTCTTGGGTTTTGTAACAATCAAGTATCCACAGCTGCATTTTAATGTGCTTTCAATGGTACGAAAACTTGCACATCCAACCGGTTGTATTTTATTGCTAGAATGTAGTAACAATTTTTCATTCATCCATCCTGATGGAGTTTTCAAACTAAGTGAGTTAGGCGATGCCTCATTGATCATATGCTGATCAAAATATTTCCTAGGATAAACCATAGCTGGAGGCAAAAATATACCCAATGGTCACAGTCACACACGTCACAACGAGGACCCCACTTTCGCCACTCGTGCATAGATTTAATTGCTTGGCTTCTTCCTCTACTATTACCTTCTTGGATGTCCGAACTGTTCTAGTTCATGTCTAAGTTGAAAATACATGAAAGGCTACAGAATTTGGGATATTTCGTAGATAAGTTACGTAAATTACTAAAGAATGCCTAAACATTGTGTTTGTTGAATGATGACAATCTTGAGAGTACAAGATTGACGCTTTCCAACACATCTTCGGAATTTCTAATATTAAGATTTTTATAATGATTCACTCTAGACCTGAAATTTTGCTTTTTTTCCCCACGAAGCAGGTATCGATATATTGTTCTTGGCAATTTCATACGCTAAATGTCTCACGGCCACGGTAACACATTTTGTTGCACATTTTTATATATTTCGGAAATAAATGCTCCAACTCTGAAGAGAAAATTTGTCGTACAGAATAATTTGGCTTCATTTTAGCATTGTGACCTGGTACTTTTATTGACATGCCTGTTCAAAGTTCTGTAATCTATGTTCTTCAATTTACCAACACGTCTAATAGAATATCATTGCTCTACCACTAATTGCACTGCTTCTCTCATCGAAATGTCTTTCATGTTGCCTTGCGTGTATTTCCTAGTGGTCAAACCATTCATCTGTAACGTGTAACATGACAGTGGCGGATCCAGGGGGGACAATCGCAAATAAAAGTAGCTCTAAGTAGCAGTATGACACTTCCCCCCAGAAGTCGGTCCTGGATCCACCCCTGTAACATGGTAGTAAAAGTTCCGTAAGATCCCAATATTATAATGTTTTTCTAAATGAGTATGCCAAATACTTCTATAAACACAATGAGGTACAGAGTGGATCAGTCCACTGTGTACCACACCGATGTGATCCACTGTGTACTTGTTGCTGTCAACCCAAACAATTTCCCACGACAAGGAACTATTAAAGTAGAAGAACAAAATAAACAATGCTATATTACAAATACATTCTTACCTACTTCCCACGTCCATGATATTCGAAATTACAAGATAAATCACGAAGTCAGAGCATTCACTTCCATTACTTAATTTTTTACTTTAGCACGAGGAAAACAGATTTTTCACTTCACCACAAGTGAAAAGCATCCATTGTTGTGGACATTTCGTTAATAAGTGTGTAATGTGAAAACAGAATAACTGACATGCACTAGTTGAATTTGTGCTATAAATAAATGAATAACGCCTTCTGATCTACTGTGTACTACTTTCCCCTATGTAGAGTGTGTTAATACTTTTCCGTCACTTTATTTTTTTACGTCCATTCTTTAAATTACTATAGTAGGGGCGGATCCAGGACCGACTTCTGGGGAGGGCGGTGGGTTGTCATACTGCCAATTTTAAGAGCTCCAAACTTTGGGATGGGTTTTATTTATATATATATAATAAGAAAGTTTCCTCTTCTGGGGGGGCCATCGCCCCCCCCCCCCCTTGGATCCGCCCCTATCCTATAGGGATATACAGTCGTTCTTTTTTCATTTTTTCCTTTCTTTTCGCACTGACATGGACACGTTTTGTGTGATGTACGAAAGACTTATCATTGAACATTATGATTGACCATTACGCTTGCCATATTGTACTCTTCCGTTTCTATATTACGAAAAGAAGAACCTTTTCTGCAGGTTTGTTTAATATATTACCACCAAGAGGGTTCTACGTATCGTAATAGGCGCGTGTTGAATTTCATGTGAGGAGGAAGAATTTTTAGTGTTAATGTTGAACTGAGTTGTTCTTGAGTCAGCAATATTTCGATTGGTTTGACTCACTTTTCCATTTTTTCCTACAACTTTCATTATTTGGTCTGCATATTTCAATTACGGTCTTTTAGTATTTTCTGTTGTGACATTCCCTCCGTAGCTAATGCCGCGATTTCTCCATGTCTTTTAATGTGACCAATCGTTTTGTCTCCTCTTTCCGGAATTGTTCAACATACTCATTTTTCTCCTATGATTTCCATAGCTTCTTTATTTGATACCGTACTTTATGCACCTACCAAGTTTTCATCATTCTTCTGTAGTACCATATTTAGAAGACTTCCATTCTCAGTTTTTCTTTTCGAGTCTGTGTGTCTCATCCACACACTGTCATACTCCGTACATATGTGCCATCAGCCTTCTCTCCGGATCTATGTCGATATATCCGGTCAGAAGTTTTCGTTTTCCTTCAAATGCCTTCTCCGGGAAATGTTAAGAAGCATAAAACTTTGTTTAGAAAGGTAGACATAGCTGCCAATGAGTCAATGTCCTGATCCGTATCTCCCAATTAAAAGAAGTCTGGTTCTCATAATCTTTCATAGAGTGTAAAGGCACTAATGATTTCGGTATTGTATCGGGAAACTGCTGAAAATATCAGTCAGTGTGCAATTACGCTTTTATTACAAGTAATGTGTGCGTCACTCTTAAGGTTGTATCAACGTTAGAAGACAAATAATAGTAGATACTGTCTCCTACTTATTGTTTTTACATATACAGTTCGCAAGAAAAGTATTAACGCGACACAAGTGAAAGCTAGAACCACAAATAAAAAGACGCCGAACACAACACAAAATGAAAGTTAGTTAGTATTTTGTTGGATTCCTTTCCTCTTCCTCTTGCATGCTTTCAGTCATTCTGGAAGACTCAAGGCAAGATTTTGGCGGGTAACAAGTGGTAAATTGTCCCAAACCTCTGATGGCAGCTTCCAGCAGAGGCAATGTAGAGATGTCTGTACCCTGTAAACGTCTCTTCATAATATACCATAGGTTTTCTATTGGGTTTAAGTCTGGACTTTGCCCTGGGCAATCTTCAAAAAAATGAGTCACAAGCATATTTAAGCCTAGATGACAAGAAGCTCCATCTTGCATAAAAAGGACGCTTCACTTTTTGCAAAGGACGATCCGAATGCATCGTTTAATAGCTCAAAATAGACAAACTGATTCATAGTCTGGTTCCTAGAGTGAATAATTAACTCTCCTACACCACCATAACTAAAGGAACCACAGACCATGATACTGGCAGGATTTTTACAGATGTACAAATGCACTGAGGAAAGGTGTGATAAGCACTATGATGACGGTACATTCGCTGGCAACCAGTGCCACTAATAAAAAACGTGGCTTCATCAATCTACAACACTTTTTTTTTTTTAGTCATTAACAGTCCAGCCAGTCTTCTCTTACGATGGTTCTCTGCAGAAAGGGTGTTTTTGGCGAGCTCTGTAACTTCGTCGCCCTCAAGTCGTCAAGAATGTTCTACTGCACCGTCCGAAGGGACACGTTCCCAAACAATGCAGGATTGTTTTCATTTAATTTTCTAGCTGTTAAAGAAAGTTGCTTCTTCAGCTACCTTTTCATGATCTTTATCGTTCTTTGATACACTTGCCTAGGCCTATCGAACTTTGGTCCTGGGTGGGACATTTTGACTTCTTCTTCGTCCTTAAAGCGTTTCACCAAACGTTGTACTTTTCTCAGCTTCAGATCCGTTTACCTACAGATATCTTCGGATCTTTTAAACATAGCAATCACCGCATCAGTTTCAACAGGTAGTAAGACATCTTGTCACAAAGAAATGAGATCACAACACACATAGTGCATACTGCAGTAACAAAATTACACGAAATATTAAGAGCACGTGCACACAAGTAATCCAGTCGACCCACCAGAGCAAGTTGAAAGTTGTTATTACACAGAACAAACACTACAGGTGGGTCTCTCCTGCCAGCGAGCGCCAATACTTTCCGCGGTGTCATTAAGGAAATACGTGGATGGTGTGTGAAAACGCGAAAAATATTGACGCTAAGCTTTAGGCGTCAATACTTTCCGCGTGAACTGTACAGTAAAGGTACGAATAAGTAATCTGTTCCAGCAGAATAAGAACTACCAACTATTATTGGCAATGAAGGGCATACTCCGTACATTTCTAGCGGTATAGAAGTTCGATTTTCTTGTAAACTACATACACTCAAACGTCTCACTTCGTGCAGCTTGATGTTACCTATCAAGTATCTCATGATCCCAAATTCCTCATTACATATAAACAGAAACATGGTGCAGAGTTTTTGAAGTTTTTCTAAACATTTTAAGGGGAATGATATATTTAATTGAAAGAGAATTTGATGTTTGTGATCTCGCGTGGAAAGGGCTAAATAGTTTAAAATCAGGTTTGAAACGTAGTACCTTCCGTGAGCGAGTTTTTTTTTTTTTTTTTTGTCGTCACTTTGATTCGAGGGTGTATCGTAAGGGGAATATGCAGGAGTCAAAATTTATAAGGAAAATAAGATATTTCACGAGCCCCTGAAGCTGGGAACATGAAATTCGTTATATAACATCATTAAAAATAAGCAGACTTCCATCGTTTTTGAAACTTCCCATTTTTAAGGGGACAGAGGAGCATTTTCTATTATTTTCTCCCATAACATTGAGGTCTGTTGTTTGTGATTACATCACAAGAAAAAAGTGCACTCGTTTGATATAAATTTTGGAATATAGTACTTATCTCAAACTGGATTTTTATCATGTCGCTTTACTAAAGGGCGTATCCTAAGTGTGTAAGGAGGTTCAGTAATTTATGCCAAAAAAAGTGACTTACTAGTTTGTATCATTGCACTTTCATTGAAATGCAGTAGGTGCAGCTGTTCCCACATTAACTTCATTTTCACATTTCCTATAATAATCCTTTTTATTTTGTATATTTATTCCGCCTTATGCAGAGTCGTTTTGACGTATGAATAGAATCATACTAAAGGTCTGACTACTGCAGGAAACAAATGTTAGTCGAACTCTTTAGTATGGTACTAATCACGCGTCAGAAAGACTCTGCATAAGGCTCATTGTTTCCTATGTTTGGACATATTTGAGTGACTTTTTAAATCTCTCATAAGTTACTTGCTATCATATCGTGTTTTTCTATTTTTTTTTTTTTTAAAGTAAAACTTAGGGATTATTTTTGAGATCTTAAAGATCAATAGTGCAGAGCGTTCTGCCAGCAGTGTTGGGATGTGTTGTTCCATCCTAGCCTGCACTCACATTACCAAAATCCTGGCGCCGCCTATGTTGAAATGCATATCCTTGAAAGGGTTCCAAAATCTATTATCCCCGTGTAGCTAATAACCCATAAAACAAATAATCGTAAAATTTTTCTCATGCTAATATATCGTATATATATATGTATAATAATAAAAGCATCAACAAATCATCCTGTAGTTTGAACTGGCGTTTTGTGCTCTTTTTTTTTTTTTTTCTTTTTATAAAGATTTTTGTGTACCGATCTGCGCACGAACAAATAGTCCCGGAATAAACGAAAAAGAAAGAGACTTGAGTCACTTTGAAGTGAAAACTATTTCATTTACTTATTTGTCTTTGGTAGTTAGTTAGAATTTGATTTTGGATAACAGATTTTTGGTTATAAATTAATAAATCTTATCTTATAGTATTAACTCCGACACAATAACTTTTTAATTCAGATCCTTGTTTTCTACATTTTTTTTACATTACAACAGGATTGAGAAATATTTTTTCCCTCGTAACTAGAAACAATATCGGACTAGTGCTTAGCAAAAGTATTTAGAATACCCCCTCGCATTTTTATGGTATATTATAAGAACGTACATTCACCCGTGGCCGTTCTTGGGGCCCAAAATTCGCAAAAATGGATTTTTTATTTTCCCCCTAATTTCCCTTTTTACGTACGTTACGGGGTCATGGGCATTATACCATCTGAAAGCTGGTTTTATTGTGAAAAAAGTGACGTGCGAACTAATAATTTCTGATGAATAGTACTGAAGCAGTAGCTATCTTTCTGAAAGTCTACAATTTCCTTTAAAAACTCTGGTGTTAAAAGGGTTAACAAAGACGATCGGGCCACAATGTACGAAGTATACCAGTGGAAAACTGAGAAGGGTAGAAATGCAACACTTAATCCAAAAATCATTAGAAGCTGCCACTGGAAATTAATATCCAACGGTTTGTATTGGATTTACTACGTTTCAGTCGACCATCAACTTCATCCTCTGAAACAAATGTTTGCAAGAAACCGTAAAATGTCCATCCATCAGACATCCAGATATCATGTTATAATTATCATTGAGACTCTTAAAATAAAAAATAAAATTTCCGTCACTGGGACCTTCATTACATCTTGAGGATTCCGACCATCGTTTGGAATTTGCAGAAATCACATAAGGATGAAAATGAGATCAATCCAGTTGGAGAGCATCTTTGGTTTGATGAGGGAATTTTTACGTCGTTGGTTTTATCAATAGGCGTAATTATTGGAGTAATCTAATCCAGGTTCTACTGTTGGAAAAATATAGTCACGTCAAAAGGTGACAGTGTGGTGTGGAATGACGTCGACCAATGTGGTGGATCCTTTGCAGGACAAAATCGATAGTCTACGCTACTTAAATATGCTTTCCTATCATTATGGAATAACCTGCAGGGCTGATATTTATGCAAGGTGGTTTTCCTACACACTTTACTCTTGATGTTCGGCAGTAGCTGAACAATATTTCCAGAAGACAGAAGTATGTTGTGGACAACAGAGTGGTCTGCTCGAAGCCCTGGGGCCTATTCCACCATTGAACTTTGCAGCTTTTCAGTTTTCAATTTGCAGCAATGTTTATGTTCCACGAAAAAATATTTCTGCAAAGTGAAAAGTGCAAAGCGGAAATTTGCAAGGACTTTGCAGAAATATCTAATATTTCTTCCACCATCATCTTAAAACTGAAAAGCGCAAGGCAAGTTTGCAAAGTTGTATCGTATTTGCAAAGAGAAGTTTAGCTTTGCCTGAATTATTGACTCTGCTTTTAGACGATCCAAGAAAGCTTGAAAATGACCATTCAATACCTCAAATTTACACGTTCAAAGGACTATTGTTCAAGCAGGGGTGCCCACAAGGGGGTCTATGACGCAAACTGCGTCATTGAAATATTTGGGGGGGGTTAAAAATCTATATAAATATGTTTGAGAGGGTGTAAAAATTAATCGAAAAGATTTTTTTTCATGGAAGAACACCTACGGATAGGCAATTGAGGGGGAGGTGCGTCATGGTCATGAGGGGGGTGGGCACCACTGGTTCAAGACACTTGAACAAGTGTTTCGAATGGACTTGAAACAACTTTTACACGATCATAGAGGTATTCAATCATGTTTTATAAATTTGTTGATAGATGGCAGTCCATAACAAGTGACTGTAACTATGAAAACAAATGAAAGAGAAACTGCGTATTGATTTAGTTCAGACCTGTGCATGAATAGCTATAATATTAGCATATCTTTCCTAACTTCTGCAGGCGTTTTTAAATTTAATAGATTATATTAAATAGTTTAGAAAATAGGTCAACTGATTTTGCAGCAAGCGCATTGAATTTTCACTAAGTATTTTGTCCCTTTTACATTAAATGCGGGTTAGGTTAGCTGATGTTAAAAGAGTAAAGAGCTGCTTACGTATAAAATCTTTCCCTACACTAAGCTTTTTTTAAAAATCTGATTCTTCGAATGGCATGCTGATGACAGAGTCTCACTCAAAAAGAACAAATTGAACTGCTTCCTAAAATTGTGTGTATCACGAGGCAATGACTGCCTTTTGATGTTATTTACGCTATGGCATCGAAGACTGTTTATAGAAAAGGCTGAAAAAACAGAAAACCAAATGAAGAAATTATATTACTTTTTCAGGTACTGGACTTCCCGCCCATATCTGCATCAGACTTTCTTCACAAACCTATCCCATATTTGGTACTGGTTAAGAATAACCCGTCAAACGAATAGTTATTTCACTGTTAAAATGTGTGATTGCGTATGAAGGAGGATTGTCTGAGATACCGTAATAATTTCCACTGTCGGAACATGCCTTATAATGTAGGAAACCAATATTTTATGTTTAGAAGTTTAATGTTACAAGTATCAAATCATTACAGGGGCTATAGTTGAGTTCAAATGAGTGGATACGATGTCAAGGGCTTGTTACACTATTCTTATTTATGTATGATTCTTATTCTTAAGTTTATTGCATTATAACCTCTGTCGATGACGCGCCTGCTCCCTACGGACGTACTCTCGTGTGGACCTCTTCTATGCTCCTGCCTTGACACTGTTAAATAGCATTCTCGATTTTAGTGTTTTCTTTTCACTTTATATATATATATATATATATATATATATATATATATATATATATATATATATATATATATATATATATATATGGCGTATGTCAGGATGCACATTTATACCTTACGGGAAAGCACTCCTAAAATTAATCTGCACGCATGAAAGCAACCTCTGCCTTAAGAAATAACTTCTGAAATACTACGTGTGGATTTCGTGATAAAATAATTAGATTACAATAGGATAACATGTAATCATTTCCAGAGTACTACAGTTTGCAGGCATATTCTCAATCTGTACGCAATTATTTGATATCAGAAATTAACAATAGTACAAAACGTCTTATTAAATCAAGAAAATTCACTTATATATATATATATATATATATATATATATATATATATATATATATATATATATATATATATATATATATATATATATATATTATTCAATGGACTCTTCTTTCTTAATCTACACACGGTATTCTTGTATATTAAATTATGAAATTAATACTTCTCATTGCCTTAAAATTTAACAATAGTTATGGGGATACAAGCACTATAACTATATAAATCGTGTATATTATCAACAAAAAAATGCTAACATGTCTTCCGGCGCAGATATTACCTTTTGTTTATTATTATAATGCACACTTGGAACATGAGATAATTATGGAAAAGAGTCATGAAAAGATATTTATTCAACAACTGCCGCTCTGTCTCACGACGCCATGATACTTATTTTGTATTTTCCTGCACTCAACTCGAGCGCTGATTGGTAGGGATGCGCACGAGTCGAGACATGTCTCGAATCTCGACTCGTCTCGACTCGAATTCGAGTAGAGATTCAAATCGAGACACACTTTGTAAAATTCGAGACGAGTCGAGACAAACGTATTTCTCGACTCGAATTTTCGAGTCGAGACACGAGTCGAGTCTAGACAGCTCCTAAAAATCTCGACTCGACCGGAATGTCTCGAAAATCTTTCTATAACTTTTAATATTCTTTTGAAGAAAATACTCATTCAGAAACACTCGGCACGAGAATTTCGGAAACTGCAGGACTTGACAGGTGTTCGAGGAGTGTTGTGGTGAGTATCTTCAACAAGTGGCGAAACTAAGGGGAAAGGACATCCAAACGTCGAGGGGTTGGGCGCCCCCAACCTCATTACATTTGTCCGACGTCGTAGGCTGGGCAGACTGGTAAAACAGGACTGGCAACGAACTGTGTCGGAACCAACACCAAAGTTTAATGCTGGGCAAAGTACAAGTGTGTCAACAAAGAACTAGTGTTGTAAAATTTCGGAAATTTTGAACATATATGGGTAAAAAACCGTTTTTTTTCGATTTCTTTCTTGAAAAATTGAAAAAATAAAAATATTTGTATTGGGTTAATTTTACTAGTAATCATACCTTTTTTCTTCAAACGCGTGAAAAATATAAGTTCAAAAATTTCAATATTGCGAATATTAAAAAATAGCACTCGAAAATAAAACTATTCCAGTCATTATCTATATATTAAAATACTAGATTTACGCGTATATGTTTGTCCCCCACAGAAAAGTTTATATGTTTGTCTCCAGTCCTTTCGACAATAAGATCTTGAACCCACAAGTGCTAGAAATGTGCCGTTTTCATTGGTCGATTCCAAATTTTGTGTAAATTGTCCAGTTCTAATTGAATGTTAAAAAAAACATGGCCAATAGTTCTTTATTACATTTTTAGGGGTACAGTGGAAGTACTGAAATTTTTGAAAAAGTAAAGCTTCATACCCTATGAGCTATATATTCTAACATCGCATAGTTGTATATAGGGGTTGTATATCCCTCAGACGTTTATTTCATGGCCAAATTATAAGAAAATGAGGGATAACCATTTCTCCAGTCTAAGATGAACCTTCATTGTATGGGGAGTTTTTTTTTTTTTTTTTTTTTCACAATGAACTCAGTATATCTCTGACATAATTAATTGTGTGTGTAATTTATTTACTTATTACAAAATGCATGCAAAAAGAAAGGAAACACTGGTCATATATGAATTAGAAATTCCAACAATAAGTGGGCTCAAATCTTGCAAACGGTGCGAAATATTTTAAAAAAATCGAAAAAAATTCCCGTTTATGATACCCCTTGCCGATTTTTATGAAGGCGTCCCTCACTTGTATCTGTAAAGGAACATGTACAGATATGAGTAGAGGTCTGCGTGGATGCGGATATCCGCATCAAAATGGGTATTTGCGGATATATATCTCTTTTCTGTGCGGATAGCGGATAAAGTTTCGGATAATGTTTCCTACATTTTTTCTACCTAAAAAAAATGCTGTGAATTTTCTGATAATAGTGGAAAGAACACTAGAAACGTTCGTTTTGAATTAAAAGTTTTAACACCAGTTGAAAAATACTAAAATCAAAATACAAGTGTGTTTGAAGCTTGTGACAGCAAAAGGACAAAAAAATGACACGAAAGAGTTGTTCTTTTATTGCTGTTTTCAATATTTTTAGCAACCGTTTTGTAGGTGAATGACATCTCTGACCTAAACAGAAAGAAACTACAGACCCCATCGCTACTCCTCAACCTCAAGTACCGCTATTTGCTGTAAAAAAGAAAAATAATTGCCGCCAAAGCTTCTCTGATAAAGCTGAAAATTTTCAGACCATTCGCCTTGAAGAGGAAGCAATGTCTTCAAATAAAAATCTTTCTAACCTGAGATGTCAGGATCCAAAACCCTAATTTAAAACACCGCATCCCCTTCCATAAACTGAAAACTGGTCAGCAGAATTATCTTTGCCTTTTGTGACAAACTGGAGAAGCGTGTAGGTCACTGAAATAGTAAACAAATAACATCATACGCTCATTAAAAAAAAAAAAAAAGAAAAGAAAAAAAAAAGAAAAATCTTCTTCACTGTTTCCTTTGAAGCATACATGTTCATTTTACTTCGACCTCACTCACCCTCGCCCTCGCAGTAGCAGTTGGCCCTCGCCCTCGCGAATGGAATTGTCCATCGCCTTCGCGCGCCCTCACCCTCACTGTCGAAACTTGCCCTCGCCCTCGCGCACCCTCACCCTCGCCGTTGAAGCTTGTTTTCGCCCTCGCGCACCCTCGCTCTCGCGGCCAAAACTTGTCATCACCCTCGCGCACCCTCACCCTCGCCATCGAAGCTTGTCCTCGTACTCGCGCACCTTCGCCCGTCCTCGCCCTCGCGCACCCTCGCCCTCGCCGTCGAAGCTTTTCCTCGCCCTCTCGCACCCTCACCCTAGCCATCGAAGCTTGTCCTCCTCCTCGCGCACTCTCACCCTCGCTGTCGAAGCTTGTCCTCGCCCTCGCACACCCTCGCCCTTTTCGTCGAAGCTTTTCCTCGCCCTCGCGCACCCTCACCCTCGCCATCGAAGCTTGTCCTCGTCCTTGCGCACCTTCGCCCTCGCTGCCGAAACTTGTCCTCCCCCTCGCGCACCCTCACCCTCGCTGTCGAAGCTTGTCCTCGCCCTCGCGATAGGAGTTGTCCATTATCCTCGCTCGCCCTCGCCTTCGTGCTCAAAACTTTTCCTCGCCCTCGCGCACCCTCGCCCTCATATCATTGAGGGTGAGGGTAATTGAGGGTGAGGAGGCCTCGAGAGGACCTCCTTCGTAAGGATCAGAGCATCAATTATTCAACCTATTTGTTGAATTATTTCCTTATCGTCAGTGGCGGATCCAGGGGGGCGATCGGGGCGATCGCTCCCCCAGAAGAGGAAACTTCTTTATTTTATATATACAAATAAAACGCATCCGAGAGTTTGGAGCTCTTAAAAGTAGCTCTAAGTAGCAGTATTACAACCCCCCACCCCCACCAGAAGTCCGTCCTGGATCCGCCCTTGCTTAACATACGTCATAAAGAAAGGAAACTAAACATATCATCGTATAACTTAGTGTGGGACACCTAAAATGGAACAACTGTTACAATGGAGATCTCGGTCGATAGTGACGTTTACATCATTTATCAACAGTATCCAATGCCTTTACTTCAAAATGTTCCTTGAACTACGATACAAGCATAAGTATTCAGCCATACAAGGGCGGCTCTCATGAGGGTGAAATCAAGGTTTGATGAGTGGCGGTAGAGTGACTGCCACGGACTATCTGTCAGAATTTGACAGTCAACACGTAGCGTAACTGAGGAATTTGAACAAATTCAAAGGGAAAGATCTAAAGAGCTTACTTTTGAAACTCCGTCAGCAAACAAATAAAATACTTCAGAATATTATTGTTGAATTATCACTTGGAAATATATACCCACTCTAACCTATAACATGAATGACTTCATTGATTTGAATGTGAATCTAAGTTAATTGGAATTTTAAAATATAAACTGAAATATGTCAATGTGCTTGTAAGGTTAATTTCGATGCTCAAATATTATTAATATTCACCCCTAATAGAGATACATTTGTCCTACCTTAAAAATGTTAAAATTTTAATTTTTTTTCAATAATTGCCATAAATATGAAACTTTGTCTTAAGAAACTACCCTAGGGGCCAATTTGTGCACTTTATCATTTTGGTCTTGGTTCATTTTTGGCAGCTATCAATTTTGGAAAGTTTATTTTCAGTAATTCCCACAATTATGAAACGATATCTTTCAAACGTTGTCTCAAGGATTCCTTACACTACAAATACGTAAAGGTAAATGAAAAATGAAATCTTTAGTTTAAGATCCCACGATTATGCAAGCTAAATGCTAAAGGAGACAGAAGTGAATGATGAAAGAAATAGTTGAATGAGAATGTGGTAGGAAACTGGAGAATCCCCAGAAAACCCACGAACACGATGTCCTCCACCACGAACTTACTTGGACGGGAATCGAACATGCGACCCTTCGAACAAAGTTAATTTATCGCTGAGCTACCGTTCCTCCCTAAATGGCACGCTCAGAGCTTAGCGCCTCCAGAGGCCTTGGAAAAATTATCGAGCCTAAAATGATTTAGCACTGACTTTTATAAATCCACCAATTCAACAATTAATAATGTCGTGCAAACTTTAAGATTGTAGTAATGAAAGAAAAGATGAAATCTCTAGTTTAGCGCCCCAGAGTTATGTAACTGCTAAAGGAGATGGATGAAATTGCAAGTGATGGTGGAACGGGAAAGTAAGAGAACAAACCTTTACTTTCTTTAGCACAAATAATTAAATGTGTAGATTAATTGATTTCCAGAAATTTTATTATAATTAGCAATTAAAAACTGAAAGGGCGATCACAAACTTTGCTTGCCCAGGACCTCGCAACAAATTGTTACACGCTGCCATACATCATTAAAACAGGAGTAGAGTGACTGAATTATTTTGCTCTGTGGTTGAAAAGTAATAATGCGAAACAGACAATTATTGACTTGAAGAGATAGGATAGTTTAAAAATTCTGACTGGGGAAAGCTTTTCCTCGCCCTCGCGCACCCTAACCCCCGCCATCGAAGCTTGTCCTCGCCCTCGCGCATCCTCACCCTCGCTGCCGAAACTTGTCCTTGTCCTCGCGCACCCTCGCCCTCTTCGTCGAAGCTTTTCCTCGCCCTCGCGCACCCTCACCCTCGCCATCGAAGCTTGTCCTCACCCTCGCGCACCCTCGCCCTCGCTGCCGAAACTTGTCCTCGCCCTCGCGCACCCTCACCCTCTTCGTCGAAGCTTGTCCTTGCCCTCGCGCACCCTCACCCTCGCCATCGAAGCTTGTCCTCGCCCTCGCTTCCAAAACTTGTCCTCGCCCTCGCGCACCCTCACCCTCGCCATCGAAGCTTGTACTTGTCCTCGCGCACCCTCGCCCTCGCGGCCAAAACTTGTCCTCGCCCTCGCGTCACTGTGGGCGAGGGAACTTGAGGGTGAGGATGCCCTCGAGAGGGCCACCCTCGCGAGGGTGAACATCTCTGCTTTGAAGTACAGCAGATACTGAATGCATATTTGCGACCCCACAGATTTCTCTCTTCGGAGAGGTGCCACGGACCTCAATGAACATTCCGACGGATTGGAGTTTTATAACAGCAATTGTTTCTCTCTCTCTCTCTCTCTTTCTTCGTGTGTGTATGTGTATATATATGTATGTTCTGGGCCTCTGGCAAAGAAAGAAAGAAAGAAAGAACAACCAATGCGTTGTTTCTCCTACCCTAAATGTGTCCAACAATGAGTGGAGGCTGCAAAGAAAGGCAGTAAATTCTAAACTTCCTCCAATGCGTCTTCCCGAAATTAACGGTATAGACTTCCTATTTGTATTCGAAGTTATTTTCACTTCTAGTTTTAGTAAAAGCGTGGTCGTGAAAGCTTGAGTTGATTTTGAGTTTAACGTCCCGTTCAGCAGCGAGGCTATATTAGGCGTGGACCTACTGATCGATGTGGAATCCGAACCACATGAGCTCCCACCGGGAATTGAACCCGGGTCTCCCACGCCAAAGGTGCGTACGCTAACCGCTTAGCCACGAAGGAGCTTGGTCGAGAAAGCATGCATTGTATTGCGTTGTTAGTTTCGTCAATTATTTTTTAAATTTAGTGCAATTACTGGTGCTAGTGTCAGTTCGGGATATGTGGATGTGTTTGCGTTCCTGTGATTAATTTTTGTTTCTTAATAACGATTATTTCTATTTCGCCTTTGTGTTTAGAACAAATGCCCTTTTTTTTAATGAGTAATAATGAAGTTTAAAAACTTAATGACGTGCTCTAAAATTAGTCGATTGAGGGGATATTACCTACGTGGCACTATTTTGGTCCGGTATCTGCATTTGAATATCTTGGGTAAGTACATAAATCGTTCATTAATTTCTAATTTCTATCTGCACGGTTTATATTGCATTTTATTTATCGTAGTTGGTATTTGATCACGAGGAAACTTATATAATATATATTGTTTCGTTTGATTCAGAAAACTACATGTATTATAGAATATGTAAGTTGTATATATTTGCTATCTCATTATCTGTGGGTGCGGATAGAGATGCTGCGGATGCGGATGCCATATTTTGTATCCGCGCAGACCTCTAGATATGAGGAATAACAAGAAGATTCATGCTCATATGTGAATGATGCGCTTTGTAGAGAGCGCAGGTTCAGCTAGCTGAAAATTAATAGTCTGCACTTATTTCTATAATGTCATTTATTCGTCTATGTACATTAATTACAGAACTTTTACAGTTACATACAAGCCTACTAACATGAAGTGTTTCTGTTGCAACAAATAGGTCTCTTGAATGATTGAATGAAACTAAGTTTTTAATTTGCTCTTTGGTCTAAACTAAGTTTTTAATTTGCTCTTTAATCTAGTGAAGTTTTTTGTTAATTCTAACCAAATTACTTCTTAAGAGAAAGAGGAGTAGGCAAAATTCACTAATACTCATGCACTAAAACATATAATTACTATTATTTAATATTTAATATAGACACTTATATAAACTTTATGTACAAAATCCTGTATGTAAACAAACATGTTTTCTAGTGAGACAGATTTTCTATTACAATCAAAATGAAAGTGACTATGTTTCTAACTTAATAACTCCTGAATCATCAGACCGACCTTGATAAAATTTTGAACGTAGATGAGGTTCGGAATGATTTTTATCATTTCACTTTTGAAGGTGCAACTTTAGGGAAGGGGAGAGAGGAAAATGACATATTAGTGTCGAATCCATAATTTTCGGGGTCGCTGAAATGAACAATGACACTTCCGATGCCGTTTAAATCAAAATTTGGTCCCACAACTTGGAGGAGGGAGAAGATATATAAAAAGTATTGAAAATGACCGATATTACTGTCGAATCCATAGTTTTCGGGGTCGCTGAGACGAACAGTGACTCTTCCGGCCGTTTAAATCCAAATTCATATATAGGCCTATATATATATATATATATATATATATATATATATATATATATATATATATATATATATATATATATATATATATATATATATATATATAGAGAGAGAGAGAGAGAGAGAGAGAGAGAGAGAGAGAGAGAGAGAGAGAGATGATCGAAAATGGCCGTCGAATCCATACTTTTCGGGGTCCCTGAGATGAACAGAAGATGCCGTTTAAATCCACAAATTCAGCCCCATTAGTATTCCTAAGGGGGGACGGGAACATGTAAAGGTAACTGAAAATTACCGACAGTAGTGTCGAATTCATAATTTTGGGGCTCTATAATTTCGTTAGTGACAGTTTTGGTGCCCTTTATGTCCAAAATGAAACGTATTCTCCCTGTGCAAGGTATTCGGCTAGTCTGAAATAACGAACGGAACTTTCACATATTCAACCCTTTAATATATTTGTCGCTGCTCAAATTTACTCACTTGTGCGGTATATGTGTAAATAAGATCATTTCTCTTTTTAAGTTATTAAAAAAACACAAATAATAAAGAGGGAAGATTTTACGAGAAATTAGGAAACTAAAAAGTAAAATTAAAACCTGTTGCTTTAAGTATTTTTCCTGTTAGCACAATACATTGTATATATGCTGCAAACATGTTAGAGCAAGTAAGATTACTAGCATCGACGAAGAAATAGTTTTTAAATTATATTTTCCAATTTTTGCTAATATTTCCAAACAAATTATTTTTTATTAATGGGTTCAAAATTTTTGGATATTTTACCGACCTTGATAAAATTTTCAACATAAATGAGGTTCGGGATGGTTTTTATTATTTTACTTTGAAGGTGAAACTTGAGGAAAGAGGAGAAGGGAAAATGACAGACATTAGTGTCGAATCTATAATTTTCGGGGTCGCTGAAATGAACAATGACACTTCCGATGCCTTTTAAATCAAAATTCGTCCCCACAACTTGGAGGAGGGAGAAGATATATAAAAAGTATTGAAAATGACCGATATTACTGTCGAATCCAAAGTTTTCGGGGTCGCTGAGATGCACAGTGACACTTCCGGCCGTTTAAATTGAAATTCAGTTCCATTAGTACTCTAAGGGGGGATGGTGACATGTAAAGATAATTAAAAATTACCGGTATTAATGTTGAATTCATAGTTTTGGGGCTCCATAAGTTCATTGGTGACAGTTTTGTGCCCTTTGTGTCCAAAATGAATCGTATTTTCCCCGTGCGAAGAACGGGTATTCTGCTAGTCTGTAATAATAACGAACGGAAGCGTCAAATACTCAAACCTTAATTATATTTCTCGCTGCTCAAATTCACTCACTTGTGCGGTATATATGTGTATGTGTAAATAAAATCCTCTCTCTTTTTGAGTTTTTCCAAAAATATAGAAAGAATAAAGAGGGGTTTTACCAGAAATCAGAAAACTAAAAAGTAGAATTAAAACCTGTTGCTTTAAATATTTTTCCGTTAGCGAAATACATTATATATATAGTAGGACGTCGATAATCCGAACCCGGTCATTCATATGTAATTGTTTGTCATACATATTTTTATTTTTATTTTCTCTTAGGCCTATAAGATTTAAGTGTGACTTACAAGATCAGTGTAATTTAGTGTACGAGCAGGTTCTTCAGAAACATTAAATGTAAGTAGCCCTACGTTCGGTATTGTATTTAATGTATGTACTGAATAACCACTGTATCGATTCAAGAACATACCGTACAGTATATGTAAGCCTAAATGGATTTTTTTTTTTTTTTTGTCATTGTAGAAAATCCGAACTACCTGTGGTCCCAATTAGTTCGGATTTTCGACTTCCTACTGTATATGCTGCAGACATATTACAGCAAGTAAGATTACTAGCGTCAGGCTAAAAGATATATTTTCCTGTTTTTGCCAATATTTCCGAACAAATTATTTTTTTCTAATGGATTCAAAATTTCAGGAAATTTTACAAAGAACAAGGAAGATATCTCTATAAAATATATGTTTGATTTAACATATTAACTAAAATGATTCTGGCCCCGTTATTTTTACGCTTCCCTGCCATCAAGAGGGAACTTCATAAGATTGCTCAAGATAATTTTAATGCGTCTATACTAATTAAGCTAAATAGGATTATATTTTAGTTTCTTTTGTAGCCATAATTCCATTATATCACGGTGCGAACTTTGAAGTGTTTGGATGAGTTGTGCACAAAATTTCCCTATTCTAATACAAGAAACATAAGTACTCAATTTTCTTAACTCTAAACTAGTAAATATAAAATACTTTTAATTTTGAAAGCATAATATAATAATATATTCGAAAATTTCAATTTTACCCAAATTTTCCGTTTTTTTTTTTCAAGCTCGGGAGAACCATAAAAAAATTGTTCTTTTAAACCCAAAATTTCCGTTTTTTCCCAGGCTTTCACAACACTAGTCTGAATACACATTGCACCTAACACTCCTAACGATGGATCTCCGCAGTCGATGACCCATTCATGTGCGAATGTTAACAGCACGACATCGACAACTACGACTGAAATGAACACGTGATCATCGCCACTGGACCTTGGCACAGTGGCAGAGCGTTGCATTATCTGATGAATCCCGATACTTCTTCATCATGACGATGGGAGGGTCCGAATCCGTCGTATCCGTCTGTCCGGAACAGCTCCTTGACACTTTTACTGCAAGACGGAGACAAGCGGGCTGCGGCTTAATTATTATATCTGGGGAACATTCAAGTGAGCATCCATGTGTCTAGTGGAGCTCGAGCAAGGCATCATGACGGCCGAGGCGTATTGCACACTGCTTGCAGACTACGGACACCCCTTCATGACGATCATGTTTCCCAACGGTAGTAGGATTTTTCGACAAGATAATGCACCATGTCACAATGCCAGGAATATGATGGAGTGGTTCTAGGAACACAGGAACGAGTTCTAAGTGATTTGCTGGCCCCTCGACTCGCCGAATCTGAACACAATCGAACATGTCTGGAATGTGATTGAACGTGACGTCACGGCGCATTGCCCCTTCCCCGGAATTTACGGGAATTAGGTGACCTGTGTGTGCATATGTGGTGTCAACTCTCTCCGGCGACCTACCAAGGATCATTGCGTGCATGCCAAGACACGTCGCCGTTGTTATCTGTTCCAAAGGTCGACATACTGATAATTAGGTAGGTAGTCATAACCCTTTCCGGATCCTGGCTTTTTGGGCTATTTTTTAGACTTTCAGTCAAGCAGCTACTGTATCGTCACTATTTATCCTAGGATCATGGTTCATACCTCATTCTCTTCAGAATAGAGCTGGCTTTCGAATGGTACCACTCATACCATATACCAATGCATGCTCATACCATATACCAGAAGCGGGAAAAAATGTCAAAGTGAAAATTTCGGAGGGAAAAACTTTTTTTGTCGAATTTTGGCCCCCCTGGACCCCCCTGTGTGATCGTAGCCATCAAAAAAATCTGATAAATAGTACTTGGTATACTGAATGTGTGTGCCAAATTTCAAGTTTCTATCTTGAATAGTAAGGGCGGGAGAATTTTTATCAAAAATTCCCACAATGCCCCAAAGTACCATAAAACACTATGATCTCAGGGGAAAAAATCCTGAGACATCCCTAATTACCCTAGGACTATAATCCGCCAATCATTCTCTTCAGAATAGAACTGTCTTTCAGGCGGTACCATTCACATGTCTCCATCATGTATCTAAGGCGGGAAATTCCTGATAAAAGGGATTTTTGGGGGCAAATTTTCCCTTTTTTAAACTGTTGCCCCTCTGGACCCTCCTGTGTTTACGCAGAAATCGGAAAAAAAACTTCTGGTAAATACTACTCGGTGGACTGAATGTTTGTGCAAAATTTCAATCTTCTACGTGAAAAAATAGGCCCACCAGAAAAAATTTCCCTACCATGCCCCACTTTTATCCTATACAGAAGTATATTTGGATAAAAATTCACTGAGACGGCCCTAATTACCCTAGAATAATAATTCGACCGTCGTTCTCTTCAGAATGGAATTGCCTTTCAGACGGTATGACTCACGTGGTCCTATCATGTATTTAAGGCGGGAAAATGACGAAAAACGGGATTTTTGGGGTTAAAAATCCCTATTTTTACCCCTTTGCCCCTCTGATTCCCCCCCTGTTTTAGCACTGACATTTGAACAAAAAATCTGGTACATACTACTCCGTGGGCTAAACGTTTGTGCAAAATTTCAATCTTCTACGTAGAAAAATAAGCCCGTCAAAAAATATTGAACATACGCTTAGAAAATGAGAAAAGAAATTTTTGACTTATGACGTCATCACCTCCTATGTCTGGACGCAGGACGGTCTGAAACCATACGTAATGTCTTCTGCAAGGCCTCTGGACTTGGAAAACAAAAAAACGGACAAAAAAGCTCAAATAGAAGAGAAATAACGCAATGTACCATGAAAAGTGCATATGGTACAAATTGTACCATAGGATCCCGAAGGGGTACGTCGCCGTTGTTATCCGTTCCAAAGGTCGACATACTGATAATTAGGTAGGTAGTCATAATGGTCTGGCTGATGTGTGCGTATATTTTAACTCGTACATTTTGTCTCGACTCGAATTTCGAGACGTCTCGACTCGAATTCGAGTCGAGTCGAGACAGAGACTGTCGAGTCGAGACAGAAACATATTTTCGAGTCGAGACGACATTTTCTCGAGATGAGTCGAGACAGGTTTAAATCTCGACTCGACTCGACTCGTGCGCATCCCTACTGATTGGCTATTGAATGCTCTTGAATTGGATTGTTTAGAACAGGACCGAAACGAAATTTCTTGAACGAAACTATTGAATTCAAGACAAAAATTACGTCAGTGCTGACGTCTTTCTCATCAAATAGTCTTGAATAGTCTTGAACAAGACTCTTGTTCAAGCTTTCTTGGATCGTCTACAAGCAGTATGAGAGCCATTGTCGTTTGAGAATGTTAATCAAGTGAGGATGCGATTCCAAAGAAAGTGTATAAAAACAAAATCAACTTCCAGGACATGAATTTATTTCAGTTTAAAGAATGCTTTCGTTTGACAAATGAGCAAGTAGAATTTGTATTAGAGCACATTGGACCGGATTTAGAAACAACAACAAAACGTAGTAAAACCTTATGCCAAGACAACGAGTACTTCTTTGCCTTCATTTGCTAGGAAATGGTGTTCAGATGCATGGATTAGGACAAGTGCACGGTGTGTCAGAAGCAATAGTTTGTAGAACAGTACATAGTGTTGTTAACTGTATTATAAACATTATGGGCCTTATGCAGGTGGTTCTGACGCGGGATTAGTGCCATACTAAAAAGATCGACTAATATATGTTTCCTGCAGTAGTCAGACCTTTAGTATAACGCTAATCACACGTTAAAACGACTCTGCATAAGGCCTTATGTTCCCAGATTTAGTATAGTTTTGGTCAACTTATTGTCTTTGAAAGAACCAAACATTATATTACGTTTTTCTTTGACCATTTGAAGAACTGCTATCTTCTTCTCATCAACTTTTTTCCCATTTCTGAAATAATTCACTAAAATTCCTATTACGGATCCTTGCAAATTATTAATTAGAATGCAGCACCTAAAGTCGCACTTCAACATTCAACTGTCACTTTGCAAAGACTGTAGTTGCAGAACATCAAATTGCAAAGTTCTTGAAAGATAATGGTGGAGCTCAAAAACTATTTTGCATAGTGAAAAGTTGCCAAGTTCAATGGTGGAATAGGCCTCTTGTTTCACAAACTGCGCAAATTTTGCAGGGCTGGGTCAAAGAACAAGTTTGCAAGGCTCGTCCAAAGACGTTTGATGAATTTGAGGAACGAATTTGTAATGTGTTGAACGCAGTTTCACGTGATCTCTTAAGAAAAGCAGTGAATAATAGTGATGTATGCAAAGGGTTCCGAGTTTAAACGCCTCCTTGAATAAGATATTATGAAAAGTAAATATTTTTCATATTAAGGTGTGTGTGTATATAAAAAACATAAAACAATCTTGAGCTTAAATATCTTATTGAAATTCTGCGTATTCTAGTTGTGTGTAATGTTTCAAAACGATTGCAAGTGCTTTGACAACCCTGGTGTTTGTATTGAAAGCTACGGAGGATGATTTGCCATAATAATAAATGTCCTTTCGTTTCCTTGGCCAAATACGTGTGTAATTTATGTGCCTATTACTCAAGATGGAATCAGTACTGGATATTGACTTTTTAGACATCCTATAATTGAGCCTATAGTTCATATTCGTCGGACATACTCCTTTTAATAATAAACACAAACTGTTTTATATCTGTTATCTTTCAAGTTCTTAAGTTTAACACAGGGTATTGTATTATATACCATTTTGTCTGATAGCAATAAATTTGAATGCTGTATAGTTTTATGTCAGTTGACACAAACTGAGAGTGTATGAGAAAATCGTAAAACTTGCCCTAAGAGGAGGAGGGAAGAAACATTAATTAGTGCACAAGCAATAGTTCGGAAGGAATTAGTGAAAAAGGTCATTTTTTTTAACACGTCAAATAATAATAATAAGCCTTTGATCTAGACGGTCAAAATCGAAAGTGAGCTTTTCATCATTTATTTTACTTGTGAATAGCAAAATAAAAGAAGGTTGTATTTTGAATAATGGGGCAAATTCACGACCTCGAAACTTGAATCAGAAGTGCAATGGCCTCCCATGATGTAATATTATTGCCACATGTTAGGTCACTCAACATAAAACTAGTCATCAACGTCGGCTGCCTTTGGTTTGTTATTATTGTTATATGTGTTGTTAAGCAGAACTTAACTGAATGAAATGTACAAGTTGTTGATTAGAGAAAGTTTCAGACAGAATAAGAAATAAAAGTACGCATAGCTAGTAAGAACAAGAACAATTTATAGTAAACGTATAAACATGGGCATTTTTTTTTTTTTTTGTTTTTTCGTATTTATGTACTGCTACATAAATGTAGTAGTAATTTTCTTATTGACAAATACAGAAGATGTCCCAGATTTTACCCATGGTCATTAACCTGTTTAAAAAGTTCTTATCAGATCCAAAATGCCTTAAATACGCAATTATTCGTGGAATTCACGTTGCCTATCTACAAAATATTGTATAATGAACCATACTAATATTCACCTTCATATCCGTTACTTATTTATCTATAACCAGCAGCTACTTGATTACTGGCACAGAACTTGATTCACTGGCTATGGATGGATGTTTATCTCTTGAATCATTCGATAGACCTTTGCCTATTGTCGATTCGATAGAGTTCCTTGACATGTGATGGGCATTCCTCACAACACGCTTCTATCCGAAAATAAATTTTGTCCAACGTATGTCGTCTTCTTCTATGAGGAGCATTCATTTAATTCGTAGTCACCCTGTACAGTAAGGGACACTTCTGATGGTACACCCATATGGAAATTTACGGCAAAAGTGTACCATCCAGAAGTGTCCCTTACTGTACAAGTATGGTAAATTATTCACCTACCTTAAAAGTAATCACCTCTGACGGCGACGCACTTTATCCACTGTGATACGACTCGCTGGAGGCCTTTCTGGTAGAAGGCCTTGGGTTGCCGGCGAAGCCACGACGTCACCTGCTGTATGACCTCATCGTCAGAATGGAAACTGTGTCCATGTAGAGCTTTTTTCAGTTCCCCAAACAGATGAAAGTCGGAAGGGATGAGGTCTGAGCTGTAGGGCGGGTGACAGAGAACCTCTCACTTAAATTTCGTCAAAATCCCCTGCGTCACGTTGGTCGTATGCGGCCGCGCATTGTCGTGAAGCAAAATCACACCCGCTGACAGTATCCCTGGGCGTTTGGACTTGATGGAGTTGCGAAGATAGTGCAACGTCTCGCCGTACCGGGTGGTGTTCAGTGTCTGTCCGTGCTCCAAAAGTCCCGTGTGTAAGTCTTCGAATGTCGAAGAACACGGAGGCCATGGCCTTTCTCACTGAGGTTAAAATCTATTTGGACTTCTTTGGAGGGGGAGAGGTAAGGTGACGCCAGTGCGAACTTTGGCGTTTGCTTTCCGCGTCGTAGTGATGGCACCACGTCTCGACCTCTGTGATGATTTTCTCCAGGGATGCCTCCCCCTCAGCTTTGAATTTGTCCAAGTGCAAGTGGCACGCTCCCATTCTGTCCTTTTTTTGAGCGTGGGTAAGGCTGTGGGGCGCCCATCGGGAACAAACCTTGCGGGTGATTATGGGGTGGGCCAATCCGATGCTGATGCTCACTTCCTTCACCGCAGTTCTCCGGTTCTCCTGGATGATTTCGTCCATTAGCACAGTAATCTGGCGTCGCCACTACGGGCTGCTCCGTACGAACGTCATCTTCAAGCGTCTTTCGACCCTCTGCAAACCGCTTGCGCCATTTGATCACTGCTAGCATTGGCAATGCGTGCTGTCCGTAAACACCCACCATTCGTCTGTGCATTGCCCGTCCACCGACACCTTCGGCGGTAAGAAACCGTATAACGGCACACTGCTCCGCTTTATCGGCCTCCATTTTCCTCGAACCAGCTTGTTTGTTTTTTGACTGAGACCACACTACTGCGCATTTGGACGACGCTGACTAACAATTGTCCTTATCAGCTCCACCTTCCCTTTCCCGTTCACGCGATAGATACCGTGCTGCCAGCTATCGATCCTTTAAAGAAACAGCTACAAGCCGGTATAATCGTGGTTACACGTTTCGGACGGCTTCCATTCATTTCAGGGGGTGACTACGAATTAAATGAATGCTCCACATAGTTTTGTGGCTCTAATTCTGGTTCAGCAGAACATGTAATGATGTAAATAAAGGATGGTCCAGGTTCTGTTTCCCTGTTTCATGTTGAAATAAATCACAGACTTTCATAGATACATGGATACATTTGATAATTACAATGCTCATTTGGATTTTTAATTGAGCAGTTATTTTTTGAATATAACATAATCTTAGTATCATTCACCACTCTAAATCTTTGTAGGCGGCCAGTCGTTTATAGAAATTGCCCACGAATTAGTTTGAGATCCAGAGAAATGGCGGAAATTTCCTACCGAATCTTGTGCTTCAGTTCCTCCAGTGTCTGCAGCGGAACTCTACACACTTTGTGTTTTAAATGTCTCTAGAACAAAAAGTCAGGGTTGGTCAAGTCCGAGGATGTTGGGGACTATGGAACGTCCCCAAATCTGGAAATCATTTTTCAAGGGAGCATGGTCCTGAGTGTTATCGTCGATTTCCTTGTAGTGTGGGCCGTTGCACCATCTTGTTGAAACCACACAGATTCCATATTAACATTTTTCTGTTGTAACTGTTGGAGCAGGAAATTCGCGTTTATCCTCGAAAAAGTATGGCCATACAACAACCACAGCCTTCACACAACAAGTTTTTCACTGTGGAGAAGCTTTTCATGTTACTGACATGCATTTTCAGGTGCCCAATGTCTAAAGTTCTATTTATTCACATACAATTTCAGAAAAAAGTTCGCTTCATCTGTCAAGAGAATTGAATCAAGAATGTTCTGGTTAATTAATTCCAGTATAGCTTGACAACATTGCACTCGCACTCCTTTATTTGCCTCCTATAATTCCTGCATCGCTCTCATTTTGTATGGGTGAAACTTGAGATCACATTACAACATTCGTCCAACACTACTCCAAGGAATGTGAGGAGATGTCGCGCTGAATATGTGGGACTTGCAAGAACAACCTCCTTTCGCTGAATATGTGTGCGACTTTTGCGGGTGTACGGACTGCTTTCTTATGTGAGTGTTTTGTCACTTTCCTTACCACTTTTGTGCCACTGTGTAACTCACCTACGTATTGTTTTTCCTGATGGCACTTTTCCTCTTCCTTGCTGGTCACCAAATGCACGTTTGAATGCTCGCTGCACGAATGGGATTGACTCACGCTTTATTTTAATACTATATAAAACACGTATTTATGTACGGCTGTTGTATATACCCCATTGTGTACTGAATCCAAGGTCACCTGCTAGCGGTTGATTGGATTCTAACTCACCCGTTTCTGTTTCTCGCCAGTGCTGCTAAATCAAAACTAGGAAACCGAAACTGGGTCACCCTTAGTATTATTACATATTGTGGAGACACGAACTTTCAATTATATAAAAATTTAAGAGCCCTAGCACAGGTGCACTATAGAGTGGGTAAAAAGTTTTCTGAGCTCTTCTCGTAAACCGTACATAATTTACGAAGTGTTATATTTTATTTGCTTTCATGCAGATCCATGATTTTTGAATTTCAAATAACAGTGATGGTGGTATAAATACTCAACGCAAATGATGTAGAAGACACCAAATTTCAACGGATATATCGAAGAATTATCCAGACTAGTGGTACCATGTTCTGTAGAAGCTAGCGAAAGATTTTATCTAAGTTGGATTTTCCAAAACTTTATTCTCGAAAAACTCCCGTCTCAACAATGGGTCTTCATAAAAGCCGTAGAATTCTTGAGGATTCTATTATGTAACGTTTTATAATTGCAGTTAATTCATTCCCTTGTTGTTGAAAGATTTCAACCTCAAGAAGTGGAATTGGAAACCTGGAAAAAAATTACACACCATACTGCACCAAAATCGAACAGATTTTGCAACCCGATCGAAGTTTCTAGTCCCTCAAAAAGGAAATTTTGGGGATAAGTTGCGATTAAAAAGTGATTGTTTTCAAAAATTTGTTTGGAAATAGTTTTTTTTTTTTTTTTCATTATATGCATTGCAACAACTCTACTACTAGGGCCGGTAGCGAAATTAGACGAAACACTCTCTCATTTCATTAACATCCATCACTGTCTCCTTTAGTTTCGGTGCATAATCGTGTGACGTTAAACTTTAAAAAATTAAATAAATAAATCTTGATAAAAGAAAGAGAGAAATTTTACAAAATTGCTTGGACAATGGTTAATCGGGATAAATAGCAAATTCTCATTCATATACTAAATACGCAGGGGCAATTCTTTCATCTTTTCTGTCCATTTTGGTATCAATCAAACTTAATTTTAGTGTTTCAGAAGAAAAGGCTGATCAGGTTATATTCGACCGATTTTCAAAGTATACGAAATTGTCTATGAAAAGTTGTGCTGCTACGCACCACCACTACGTTTTTTTTTTCTTTGATGAGCCGTAATATCTTCAATATTTTACTCATGGTCCATCCTTGACACTGTGGAGCCACCAAAAGAAAAAAGAAAACTTTAATATCTGGACAACTTCCTGCATGGAGTATCCCATTCCTCTACAACCAACCATTATCCCGCACTCAAATTCCGATCATTCCTTTCGGATTGCGATCACTACAGTATATGACGTTTCACTGCACTTACGAAAGTCCAACTGACAGCAATGAAACTGCTTTTGGCCGTCAGTAAGTTCTCTACCGCCATCCCATGACTTTTACGTATGTATTATTGTTATAAATAAAACATCATGCAGCAACATTTAGTCGGTATCTATCTATATATTAAAATGTTAGGTTTATACGTATGTTTGTCCGCAATCCTTTCGACAATGAGATCTCGAAAAACCACAAGTGCTAGAAAAGTCTCGTTTTCACTCGATTCCAATTTTTTTATAGATTGTCCACTTCTCATTCAAATTTTGAAAAACCGTGTCGTTATTGTTCTATTCAACATTTTAGGGGCCGTTTTGAGTCCATAAGATTAACATTGTTGCAGGCCGAAATTACGGTATTAGGCAACCAGTAGAGAAGTTACGTATGGCAGGTTAATGGACGTGCAGGCGCTTTGCTTAAATCTGAATGGAAAACCTATTGCATGCTGGCAACTTCAGGGGCCTCAAGAGACGCAATGAGGCGTACTCGGACGGATTTGGATCTATTAGAAAAAATATTTCCACTTCGTGTTACTTGTACAAATTTGCTACAAACTCACTCCAACATCTATACATAGGAATTCATTTCCTTTTTGAGTCTCCTATCTTTTACTTGTGTGAGTAAGGAGACAAACACAGTGGGAAGGAGATTCGTGGTCATAACAGAACGATGCGCTGAGTAAACAGCGCAGGTTCAGTTAGTCTATATATTAAAATGTTAAGTTTATTTGTTTGTCCGCAATCCTTTCGACAATGTGATCTCGAAAACCACAAGTGAAGAAACGTCCCGTTTTCACTGGTCGATTCCAAATTTTGTGTAGATTGTCCAGTTCTCACTCAAATTTTCAAAAAACGTGTCGTTATTGTTATATTCAACATTTTAGGGGCCGTTTTGAGCCTATAAGATTAATTGAATCGGTGAGGAGAAAAAGGAGAATATTCCAAAAAATAACGAAAACAAACTGAAATAGCCATTTTGTTCTCTATCCGTAAATACATAGAATGAACGTAAAAAGAAAATGCTACTGTCATTATCCATTGTTAGATATTGCTTTGAAATTTTCGCTGAGTGGAAGAAAGAGAACATTCCTGGAAGATTCTCCTTTTTCCACGCAACACCAGTAATTCCCTGATCGGCCACTAGATGCTGCGCCAGTCACAGGTAGGCTTTCACATCAGTCGCGGGATGTGTTGTGAACATTGCAAAATAATATTCTAGTGCCTTGAAGTATTCTGTAAACTTGTGTCTCAACAATGTCTTCGACAGAGGATAATATGTATGAACCAAGGGCGCCCATCAGGGGGAACAAGCGGGCGCTTGCCCCCTAGAGGAAATTGTACTTCAGAATATCGAAAATCCAATAGAATTTTTACATTAGTTACAGCAAAATTTGAAACTATTTTTGAAACATCGCTTATATTTGCTCCCCCCTTGGAAATCACAACATGGGCGCCCTTGGTATGAACCTAAAAGGAAAAGGAGTAAACGCAATAAATAAAGACCAGCATATCAAAGAAATTGGAAAACAAGCTAGACAACGCGGAGAAGAGTTTGTGGCAAGTAAGGGACATTTAGTGGAAGCAAGATTAACAGATAATGATTGTAATTGTCGCAAAAAATGTACGGAAAAGTTTACTGAAGAAAAACGATGTATTATAAATGTTCTTTTCTGTGGACATCCTAAGAACGAACGTAATACGTATCTTGTAGGCTTAATTGAACGGCATGATGTTGTACGTGATCGTCCTTTGACAACTAAATCTAGCCGTAATACTTGATCTTTTAAATATTTTTCAATGAAATATAATACTAGAATAGAGATGTGTCGCAAAGCGTACATGGCATTTCATGCCATTAAATCTAACAAAACTGTTGAACGTTTAACTAAGCTAGTAGAAACAAATCAGAAACCAGAGGATAAGAGAGGTAAACACACTAGAAAAATACACAGAGTTAAAAACAGTTGTTAAATATGAGTATTATTTACGTTATTTTGGTAAAAATTATGGTTACCGGTTTAGACGTCCACAAGTGAATGTGTGTCCCACATGTGAAGATTTAAGCACGAAAATAAAATATATAACTCTTAATGATATAGCAAAAAGAGTTGCAGTAGCAGAATTACTTGTCCATAAAAGGCGGGCAAACAAATTTTACTGTAAATTCAAGGAAGTCAGTGACATCTGTAAAAATAGAAATGACGTCATGGCCATAACATTTGACTATATGCAGAATCTTCCCCTATCGTTCATTTCTGTTCAGGAAATATTTCATTTACGAGAACTTTGGTTTTACGTTTTTAATATCCACGATATGAGAAGACAGAAATCAGTATTCTTTACATATACTGAAGGAAAGCCGAAGAAGGGCCCTAATGAAGTATCTTCATTCATTTACAATTTCATTAATAACATCCCAGATGAAGTTACAGAACTGTATATATTTAGCGATGCTTATGGGGGTCAGAACCGGAACCACATCCTCAGCAGATTACTTTTGGGCCTAACCATGAATGATAGATTTAAAGTGGTTAGTCACTATTTTCAAATCCGAGGCCACAGCTTTCTGCCCTGTGATCCAAGGGCGCCCATGTTGTGGTTCCCAAGGGGGGGCAAGTACGTTTCAAATATATTTTCAAATTTTGCTGTAACTAATGTAAAAATTCTATTGGGTTTTCGATGTTCGCAAGTATAAATTTCTCTTGTGGGGGGTGAACGCTCCACCTTGCCCCCCTGATGGGCGCCCTTGCTGTGATCGAAACTTCTCAGTTATTGACAGGGCAATAAAAAGGTGTGATCGCGTTTATACACGAAAACAATGTGAAGACATCATTAAAGCAGCCAAAAAGACTTTTCCACAGTTTAAGGTAAGGAGTGTCAAAAATGATGATATCATTAGCTTATCATTAATGAGGATTGGTGGGCTTACTATTTTAAGAAGACTACAACAGATATTAAGAAAAAAAGGTGAAAAGTTTTCTATTAGTCAATATAGACATCTTGTGTACAATAGTGAAACTAAAAGCTGTATTTAAAAAATTCTCCAAAGAAGCTCATAGACATTGAAAAAGTTAAGCATTACGTGCCGGAGAAGTATCAAGATTTCTACAACAATATCATACAGTTGCCAGTTTCTGAAGATGCTAGTAGTGACATTGATAATGAACAGATACAAAGGTGTTTTGTTTAAACAAACTTTATTCTAAATGCATTTACTATACATTTTCTACTTTTTGTATTGCATCTAAACTGATGTTATAAATACCTTTTCATTTTTTTTTTTTTTTTAGAAAATGTCACTAATATTGACTTGAAACTTTCAATTTAAATAAGTTTTGCACTAAATGTACCATGTGTTAATGAGTTGACGGTTTTCAACCATGTGTTTAGAAATAACATTGGCTTTTCTGTATATTTTGTATCCTTTTTTGGGAACATTTATCTCTTGCGTGGAAAAAGGAGAATATTCCGCAAACAAATTTCCTGTGTAGCCGGAAATATAAAATATTTAAATGTTTTCTCTTTGTGGCAAATAATAACCCTTAGCATATACTACAAGTTTATAATGCAACACAATCATATCAGAGCAACAGATTTCTCAATAAATAGTTTTTTGTAGTTTCCCGAAAGTAAGATGTTGTGGAATGTTCTCCTTTTTCTACTCACCGATTCAATTGTTTCAGGCCGAAACTACGGTGGTGGGGCCGCGATGGTTTAGTGGTAGAGCATTCACCTCTGGTGCTTGGGGTTCCGGGTTCGATTCCAGACCCCGCCAAGTGGACTTTGTGGTGAACAAACACCGTGTGCGTGGGTTTCCTCGGGGTTCTCCCGTTTCCTCCCACTTTCTTCATTCCACGATTTCATTCATTACTCATCATCACCGTCTCCTTTAGCCTAACCGGCATAAGCGTGGGACGTAAAACTCAGAGATTTCATTGGCGTGGGAGACCCGGGTTCGATTCCCGGCGGGAGCTCATGTGGTTCGGATTCCACGTTAATCAGTAGGTCCACGTCTCATATAGCCTCGCTGCTGAACGGGACGCTAAACTAAAATCAACTCAACTCAACTCAACTCAGAGATTTCATTTCATTTTCATTTTTGAAACTAAGGCGTTAGGCAACCAAAAGAGAAGTTACGTATGGCAGGTTGACGGACATTGCAGGTGCTTTGCTTAAATCTGTATGGCAAACCTTATGTATGCTAGCAACTTCAAAGGGCTCAAGAGACGCAATGAGGTATACTCGGACGGATATGAATTTATTAGAAAAAATATTTCCACTTGATATCGTGTTACTTGTACAAATTTGGTACAAACTCACTCCAACATCTGTACATAGCAATTCACTTCCTTTGTGTCTCCTATCCTTTGCTTGTGTGAGTAAGGAGACATGCACAGTGGGAAGGAGATTCATGGATATAACAGAACGATGCGCTGAGTAGACAGAGCAGGTTAAGCTAGTAAACTATAAAAGTGTGAAAAATCAAATATAGGCATAGCTGTGTTAACGCAATATTTGACAAACAGCCTTAGCGATTTTTTTAAGATTTATTGTGTAACTGCAAATTGTTGCAAGTCGTGGGGTTACTGTAATAAAAGGAAAGGAAAATAATATTTGACAAAAAAAAAAAAAAAGTTCTCAAAATTTTTAGTTAAAGATATTGTTTTTTCGGCTGAAGGAGACAGATGATTCATGAAAGTGCCTGTTTATGAAAGAATTTATGGAATGTGGGAGGAAACGGGAGAACCCGAGAAAACCCACTGACATTATGTTGTCCACAGTCTACTACTAACTCACATATCGTAGAATCGAACTAGGGACCCAGTGGTGATAGAAGACACGGTAGAAGGTATAAAAGGGAAATTAATAAGAGGAACATCAGCACAGTGGGTAATTTCTACGTCAAAACGAAGTGCATTGATATGTCAATCACTTAATCATGGCAGAATACTTGTGGCGGTCATAATCACGTTTGCTGAGGACCCAAAGCACCTGTAGGTTTCTCAGCAGAGTCTTACGGTGGAACGTGTGGTCGAAATTAATCACACGAAGAGCAGCATACAAAATACTTCTAAAATGTTTTATGTAATATATAGATTAATTCCCGTTCCTGGTGTATTGTATCCGCATCGCAATTCCAGCCGAAGTGAAGAAACTATGCAGTCATTAGTATTGGGAATGTGAAGGTCGCAATGCATGCTTTATAAAGTAGGAAACAGATCTGGAATTCCTCCCCTTTCTGATTGAAGTTTAATGCTAACCATGTGTCCCGTATTTCCTTATAAGGGAAACGAATTCCCCAACAATTTTTCGTCTGCAAAAAGCCCTGGCGGCTATGGAGTACACGTAACAGTGTTGCAATCCGTTTCCTAACATTTTTATCCATTCAGCTTTATGTAGTAGTGTTACATGTCCGACCGTACCGTAATGCAATATTCCTTGCGTAATGTATGTGATGATTCATTGTCCAAGAAATAATTCATGAGTTAGTTAAACATGGAAGTTAGTGTGCACTTGAACTGCCTTCGGTAAGTGAAAATTGCATATGTTTTATTTACATAATGAAGTACTATACAGTAATCTAATTCGGACCTGCTGGGAAGTAAAGGTCAGAGAGTTATAGAATAAAGGCTTTTAATATGATTAAGATCTTAAAAGTGTAACATTGAAATACTGGCTAGTTGAGAAATTAAATTTAGGCACAGTGGCGTACGCATGGGGATTTCAAGGTTTTAATACTTCCTCTTGTTGAGTAAGCTATTATGGAAAATTATATATATATATACATGGGATGCAAATAATCACTCGCCCCAGCCTCCGGGCGAGTGGTTCAGAGTGGTTCATCGGTGCGGTGCGAGTTTTTAACATCAGTATTATTTATTTCAAAAGCAAGTAAATAATTTCTATTGTGGGATGTGGGCAAGTAGCTTTTTTCTTGTACTAGTAAAATTTTGTTGCTTATTTGCATCTCTGATATATATATTAAAAATAGCATGCAAAATCAGGCGTGTGCTGAAAGGATATGAGACCGAGTGCTTGAAAAATTAGGCCTACGTTTTAGGTTTATGTTTTCTCTATATTAAAACTGTGCGTAGGTTCATCATTTTATGCTTCCTCCAGTTCAATTAAATGTGATAAAAAAAATTGTATCTCACAATGTGTACAGTACTTCTATTTTAGACTTCCATTTTCTTTAATAAATTTAAAAAAACATACAGTAGAATGTATTTCTAAAATACGAACCTAAGAGGTCAGAAAATATTATAAGAACGAGTTTTGATTTAAAAAATGTGTTTTTAATGGTATTAGTGTGTCAGGAAGTGAGTAAATATAGAACCCCGACTTATCCAGCTCTTTTGTTACCCGGTCTGCCCTTTTGCCACATTAGACCTAATTGTGAGGAGCAGGCGCGCACCCAGAATTTTTTGTTGAGGGGTCCAAGCTTTGAGGGGTGGTCCAATACTACAAGCCACTACGTCTATATAGTATTGAACGATTATTATTTTGTAGAATTAGATTGTTTATATATATATGTACTATGTGATCAAAAGTATCCGGACACCCCCCCCCCTCCAAACATACGTTTTTCATATTAGGTGCATTGTGCTGCCACCTAGTGCAAGGTACTCAGCGACCTCAGTAGTCATTAGACATCGTGAGAAAGCAGAATGGGGCGCTACGCGAAACTTACGGACTTCGAACGTGGTCAGGTGATTGGGTGTCACTTGTTTCAGAAGTCTGTACGCGAGATTTCCATACTGCTAAACATCCCTAGGTCCACTGTGTCTGATATGATAGTGAAGTGGAAACGTGAAGGGACACGTACAGCACAAAAGCGTACAGGCCGACCTCGTCTTTTCACTGACAGAGACCGCCGACAGTTGAAGAGGGTCGTAAAGTGTAATAGGAAGACATCTATCCAGATCATCACACAGGAATTCCAAATTGCACCAGGATCCACTCCAGTACTATGACAGTTAGGCGTGAGGTAAGAAAACTTGGATTTCATGGTACAGCGGCTGCTCATAAGCCACACATCACGCAGGTAAATGCCAAACGACGCCTCGCTTGGTGTAAGGAGCGTAAACATTGAACGATTGAACAGTGGAAAAACGTTGTGTGTAGTGACGAATCACGGTACACAATGTGGCGATCCGATGGCAGGGTGTGGGTATGGCGAATGCTCGGTGAACGTCATCTGTCAGCGTGTGTAGTGCCAACAGTAAAATTCGGAGTTGGTGGTGTTATGGTGTGGTCGTGTTTTTCTTGGAGGGGGCTTGCACTCTTTGTTGTTTTGCGTGACACTCTCGCAGCGCAGGCCTACATTGATGTTTTAAGCACCTTCTTGCTTCCCAGTGTTGAAGAGCAATTCGGGGATGGCGATTGCATCTTTCAACACGATCGAGCACCTGTTCATACTGCACGGCCTGTGGCGGAGTGGTTACACGACCATAACATCCCTGTAATGGACTGACCTGCACAGAGTCCTGACTTGAATCCTATAGAACACCTTTAGGATGTTTTGGAACGCCGACTTCGTATCAGGCCTCATCGACCTACATCGCTACCTCTCCCCAGTTCAGCACTCCGTGAAGAATGGGTTGCCATTCCCCAAGAAACCTTCCAGTACCCGATTGAAAGTATGCCTGCGAGAGTGCAAGCTGTCATCAAGGCTAAGGATGGGCCAACACCATATTGAATTCCAGCAGTATCGATGGAGGGCGCCACGTACTGTCAAGTCATTTTCAGCCAGGTGTCCGGATACTTTTGATCACATAGTGTAAGAGTACAGATGAAGTATAAAATCAAATGTTCATTCTATGTCAATCATTTCCCTGTCAAACAATTATAATTTAAGAAAGTGTACAAATTTATGTTAAATTAGGAAGTTTTTGGGGGTGGTTTCGCACCCAGTGGACCCCTTTAGGTGCGTCTCTAGTGGAGAGTCTACTGCATCATTAAACTATTTTTCCTTGACCTGGGAAAGGTATAGGGGCTCTTGATACTACTCTTTTTAATTTAGCAACTGTAAAATGAAAAAAAAAAAAAAAGATTAGATTACATTAGGAAAACACAAACCGAGAAATCTATTAAAATTCATATTTTTTTAATTTCCACATTAAGCTTTATAGCTTCTATTAATTAAATTAAATTAAGTCATGTTGCTGTTATTACTAAAACATTTGTTTACGAAATATGAACAAAATTATAAGTAGTTTACGGAAAACTAAAGTATACTACTCAAGACTAAATTACGTTTAGAAAAAAAAAGAGAAAATGAAAATGAAATGAAATTTTTGAGTTTTACGTCCCACGGTTATGCCGGTTAGGCTAAAGGAGACGGTGATGATGAGTAATGAATGCAATGGTGGAATGAAGAAAGTGGTAGGAAACGGGAGAACACCAAGAAAACTCACGCACACGGTGTTTGTCCACCACAAAGTTCACTTGGCGGGGCTGGGATCGAACCCGAGACCCCAAGCACCAGAGGTGAACGCTCTACCACTGAGCCACCGCGGCCCCCAAAGAAGAAAAAGAAAAGAAAACATAGTTCCAGGACAATATTATGGAGTTGTTAATATTTGTCTCTCAAATATGAACCACATTCGATGAACAGTTATTTTGAGGAAATCATTTAAATAAAACTCACATCCATGAGTGAACTACTCACTATGCATTTTTTCATAAAATAAACAGGTTATGTTTCATGATTGTGTTGTCAACGAAATGTATAGTTTTGTGGCATAGAGTAAAGTAATTGCAACATCTTTCCCTTTGTTACGAGCGATTCCGGGTTCGATTCCTGGTGGGAACACTTGATCAAAAAAGTGTAAAAGCTTTTTCAGGTTAGCCATCCTGAGTAAAAATGTTTTCCTCATTCACACCAAGCAAATGTCGGGATGGCACCTAACATAATGGTTCCTGGCACTGGCGCAAATCCCAGGGGATGAAGGGGACATGTCCCCCCAATCTTGGAACTAGGAGACTGTCCCCCCAATAATCCGATTTGAAATGTGTTTTTTGGGGGAAATGTGATAATAAGCCTCAAATTTGCTCAAAATAAGCCTCAAATCTGCCCACAATAAGCCCCAAATCTGCCCTCCTCTCAATGTTGAATACAACTCTGCTCCCTTGATCTAGAGGTCTGCACTGCCTAAGTCCGAGCCCGCGGGCCAGGCTCGAGCCTACAAAGCATATTTCACTTCAGGCCCGTGATGTGCTGTGATGAGAAGAGCTGTATCAGAGTGTTTTTAAAGGATAAAGCACGTTTTAGAAGATCTGAAATGTTAATATTGTGAATAGACATAGTGACGTCTTTTTCGTCTCCTGAAAACTAACAAATTGGACATACGAGGATCACATCTTCAACGACGATATGTCACTTGTTTTGTTTCTAAAATATCTGACAAAGATCTCAAGGAAACTCCATGTAATGTGCAAGTATAGATTGTAATGTCATGATGACACTCAGAGAAATTTCTTAACAGCATTTTAAAATTAGGAAGTGGCCTAGTTTTGTAAATTGTTATATTGCGTTATTTACATGTTTTTTAAGTGAGTAAGAAAGTGTATTTGTGACAGCTCTTCTGCTAATTAATTTGACAAGAACCAGTGACCATCAATATATTTTTCTTGTGGTTTTCCCTTAGTCATTCAAGGTAAAAAATTGGACCATTCGCTTCCCCATTGCTTACTTCGAAACAGAATCACACTGAAGAACACTATGTTCTTAGGAAAACAATCAGGATATTAGTAATTTCAAAACTATACGTAAGTTTAGAAGCGTACGCATACGCAATAGGAATGTAACTGTAGGTGAAATCTTGGGTAAGTTAGACACACTGGCTCCGTGAAAAGAACTGATTCTGACGTCATAATTTCGTCGAACTCGAACAAGTGAGGTAATTGGTTCACTAGTTAACGCATGCGCAGAAATCTCTATTACATGTTCCAGCAGACGATTTTATCGTGACCTGTTTGTATACACATTTCATTCCGTAAGTTTATGTGCTCAAGCAAGTTCAACAAGCAAGTCAGCTGTTAATCGACAGAAGAGCGAGAATCATGGCATTTTCATATACAGGAGGTAAGTGTGTTTACATTATACTTAATCAAAAAAAAAAAGCAAATCTTAATTTTGCTTTATTTAGTGTACATTCAAAGTAACTTCTTATCAATTTGTCGTTTAGTGTAAAAAGAGTACAAGTTTATTTTAATTTAAAGATTTTTTTTTCGTTAAAATTTATTGCAGTATTATTTATTTAGTTCCGTTTCACTATACCTAGATATAGTAGATACAGTACTGAGAAAGAAAATATTGCTAGTAGAGCTTCATCGCAACAAGTTATTGACGTTCTCATCTTTCGTGTGGGAAAACCGGGTTCAAGCGAGACGGAAAATGGAGAATCTACGTTAAATTGTGGGTCAATCTCAGATATATCCTTTGCTCTGAAAAGGAATGTTAGATAGTCTCCTAATAAATAAATATAGAGGTAAAGATATAGCACTTCGGCTTTGCTTCGTGTTGTAATGGGTTCGATTCCCAGCATGGACGCCGACTCCCAGGGTGCTCTGATGCTTCCACACAAAAATGAGAGAAGAAAAAGAGAAAAGGTAGAAAATTATAATGCTTCACTATATTTCTTAAATGATAGAAAACACCTATTTTTTTCATAGAGCGGAGTTGGGGGAAGGGGGATGCAAAATTTGGGTTGAGACTTTACGAAGGATGAAAACATTTAAAATTGTGGCGCTGAGAATCAAAAGTGACAAAATCATTTTCACTGTAACTTTTTTTTTTTCCTTGAAGCGACGATTCTGTTTTAAATTAGAAATTAAAGAAATGTTCTCGTACATTGAATACATTATCATTATAGAAAAATATGCGCATAAATTTTATCCTATTTTACTAACTTAATTTGCTTTCTTTCCTTCCAAAGTCTGTAAATCCAAAGTTTAGCGTTCAGAATGGGGTGAGAGAACTAAGAACGGAGGATGTGAACCCTGGAACCTTCCTGGTTAGACCATAATTCTCTCATTCAATGAATTTTTCTATGTTGAAAATAACACTCCATTTTCATTGAAAAATACCTTAAGATTACATTTTTAGTAGGGTTAATATTTAAATTTTTTCCGGCGAGGACTTCCTACTAGGAAACTGTGAAGTTTCCTATCTTAATAAATAAAATTGTACTTTTAAATTTGTTATTGTGTTGTAAACATAATACTTTTTTTTTTTTTTTAAATATAATCCGAAGTGTTGATGTAAATTCATGGAACATGCAAGCATGCCATTTTGGTAAGTGTAATGCTGGGTTCAGTTCCCAGTAAGGACAGAATTGTCGATGTTGAACTACCATCCTGAAGGGAAGGCAATCATTTCCGCTCAGAAATCCAGCAAAAGTTGCTTCAGAAGCAGATAGAGAGCACAGTGACGCAGTGGTAGAGCGCTTACCTTTCGATTGATTTCACTGTCTATTTATTTTATAATTTAGATATAGGATATTGCCCCCGTCAAATTCACGAGATTCAAAACAAACTTTTCTTCCGTAATTCCATCGTTAATTAATTTATATTCTACTCCAGAAGTTTTCAAGGTTATTGCTCAAATGTATCCACTTTTTCGAAAACATGCTAACATTTTGACAGACTTTCCGATCAAAAATCACTTCGCTTCTTACATCTTTGAAAATGATGTCATAAATAATTATCACCAAAGAACAATACTACTATACAATCTCAACAACACTATGTTTGCATATGCAAATAAAATTTTTATTTATAAAACTTTTATTTATGGCATGATTAGCGTAGTCGCCAACGCTGTCGTTTTTGGTACGAGCGTCCCGGGTTCGATTTCTGGTGGGGACACTCGGTTGAAAAAGTATAAAAGTTTATTTTATCAGGCCAGCCATCCTGAATGAGGTTTTCCAGTGTTTTCCTCATTCGCACGACGCTAATGCCGGGATGGTACCTAAGAAATAGGTCTCAGGACGCTTCCTTCCTTCCTTTCCCACGGATAATGTGATCGCCGAGAGATGTTGTCCCTCATACGTAACATGCTAAAATTGCCATAGATGTCATAAGCCCAGAAATCTAATTCATAAATCCTAAATATCTAAACTAATTATTTATTTGAAAAATATCTTAACAGCTCTACCAAAACTCAAGTTCACTACGAACTTTATGCACAGAAAACAAACTGCGTCCATATTTTTTTTATTGCATCTTACACACCACAATAAAAAAACTTGTTTTTTAAAACTCCTGTGACGTTAATGTGATTAAAACCAAGAAATAATGAATAGAATTTCTAGAAAGTTCTGTTGAATGTGTGAGAATTCTTGTAGTAATCGATCAAATGAACTACTTTATAAAATAATATTGTCTAAGCTGTGAAAGGAGATTTTAATACTTTGTTGTGTCTTATTGAATGATGTTTCAGTGTTCAAATTCTATGTAGACTAACATTTTAAATTGAGGGTAAAACTGGATATTTTGAATATAAATACAAAAAATTCGTCTGTCTGGATATTATTTAAACTCTATTCCCGACAGAATTGGATTAATAAAATGAAGACTGACAGCGAAAGTTGAAAAGAAAGCGGACTTAACGGTGATCGTAATGGTGATAATGAGTCATTAACTCTCTATTCACCCGCTTTTATCGCCTGAAACTTTCCATCTTTTTTCCTTTTAAAAAAAATAAATAAATGAAAATTATTTATTGGTTGGAGAAACTTGTCCGCTTAATTTTTGTCTTTTTTTTTATTTTCATTGAATATTGAATAAACATAAATCATTTTAGAAAAAAAAATGTTGCTTTACGTGAATGAACTATTGGCGGATCTGACGTCAAAAATTAAATCATTACCTGTAATGAGTGGTAGAGGAAATGGGCGATGGAGTATTTCCTTAATACTAGATCCGCACCCTCAATTTGCTCTTCCTCAAGGCCATGGCTGTGGGATTTATTACCGGATGTGTGTATATAAACGCTCTTAATTTCTTCTACTTTTTATTTCTCTCTCTCTCTCTTTCTTGGGTGGTGTTTTAAAATCAATTTTGTTATTGGCAGTCTCTCTCTCTTTTTTTCCCCCTTGTGAAGCATGAGCGAGGAAAGCACTTTAAAGATACTTACTCAATATTTTAGTAGAATACAGAGGGACACAAGTATTACATGTCAATCAAATCAACAGACCGCCTAAAGAGAACGACTGCACAGTAATACATAGTGGAGCTGTTCATACGAATTATGGATCCACTTACAAACATATCCCAGGGGCCACTGCTTCTGGGAATAAAAGATTTTACTTTCGTATGGCATCATTTTCCGATGGAGAAAGCAAAAGAGAGGAGTATGGTGGCTCAATGGTAGAGCGCTTATTTCTGGTGCGTGGGATCCCTGATTCGACACCCGACCAAGTAAGTTTTTGTTGGACAACATCGTGTTTGTGGGTTTTCTTGGGGTACTCCCGTTTCCTCCCACTTTTTCATTCCACCAATTCTTTCATCAACATTCACTTGCCTTAATCATCATATCGCTTAGCCTAACAGAGCATAAACGTGGAACATTAAACTTCAAGATTTCATTTCAAATTGTTGATAAAAAGAACATGCGTATTCTATTTCATTTTCTTTAAAATAGTCGGACTGGGTTAGCTACTCAAATTGTCTCCATCACTTTTTCTTATGAGGGCTTTTGTGCAGTATAATCTGCAATTATGAAAATAATAGGGTTTCACTATAATCACAAGAATGTATGTATGAATCGTTACATAACACAGCATACTTATATTCTGTATTGAATATCATTTTATTTAACAAGTGAAGTCTAATATAGGCGAAAATCACCTGTTCAATTTTAATTTACCACAACAGTGAAATTAACGCTGATAGTTCATTTATTGCGTGGAAAGTATGAATATATTGCCTGAAATTAAATAAATGTCTTCAATATCTCTTAGTTAAAGGAGTAATGCTTCTATTTCCAAAACAACTGGGAAATATAACTGGTTTAAGCCTAAATACTAAGTAATTAGGGATGTGCACGAGTCGGGACATATCTCGAATCTCGACTCGACTTGATTCGAATTCGAGTCGAGATTCGAGTCAAGACACACTTTGTAAAATTCGAGATGAGTGGAGACAAACTTATTTCTCGAGTCGAATTTTCGAGTCGAGACACGAGTCGAGTCGAGATTTCTCGTAAAAATCTCGACTCGACTCGAATGTCTCGAAAATCTTTCTATATCTTTAATATTATTTTGAAGAAAGTGTTCACTCAGAAACAGCCTTGAAACCAATTCTCGCATTTATTACTTTAGAAAGGTAGAGAACACATAAACTTAATAGTTAATCTTTCGAGATCAAGATTTAATTTTCAGCTCAATTCAGTTAATTAGTGAAGTGCTGACTGTGTGTAGAATGGGGAAGGCGCGCGATCTATATGAGTTTGACCGAGGGCAGGTTGTAATGGCCCGGAGACTCGGCACGAGAATTTCGGAAACTGAAGGACTTGTCGAATATTCGAGGAGTGTTATGGTGTCTTCAACATGTGGCGAAACCAAGGGGAAATGACGTCCAAACGTAGGAGGGTTGGGCAGACTGGTAAAACAGAACAGGCAGCGACCTGTGTCGGAACTAACATCAGACTTTAATGCTGGGCAAAGTACAACTGTGTCTGAAAACACAGTGCACCGAACACTCCTAACGATGGGCCTCCCAGCTGACGACCCATCCATGTGCAAATGTCAACACCACGACATCGGCAACTACGACTGAAATGAACACGTGACCATCGGCATTGGACCTTGACGCAGTGGCAGAGAGTTGCATTGTCTGATGAATCCCGATACCTTCTTCATCATGACGATGGGAGGGTGCGAATCCGCCGTGTTCCAAGGGAACAGCTCCTTGACACCTGTATTGCGGGATGAAAATAAGCTGGCGGCGGCTTAATTATGCTCTGAGGAACATTCACGTGAGTATCCATGTGTACAGTAGAGATCGAGCAAGGCACTATGGCGGCCGAGGTGTATCGCACACTGCTTGCAGACTACGTACACCCCTTCATGACGACCATGTTTCCGAACGTGGTAGTGGCATATTTCGACAAGATAATGCACCATGTCACAAGACCAGGAGTGTGATGGAGTGGTTCAAGGAACACAGGGACGAGTTCCAAGTGATGTGTTGGCCCCCCAACACGCCGGATCTGAATCCAATCGAACACATCTGGGATGTGATTGAACATGACGTCAGAGCGCATCGCCCCCCTCCCCGGAATTTACGGGAATTAGGTTACCAGTGTGCTGCCAACTCTCTCTAGTGACCTACCAAGGATCATTGCATCCATGCCAAGACAAGTCGCCGTTGTTATCCATGCCAAAGGTAGACATACTGACAATTGGGTAGGTAGTCATAATGTTCTGGCTGATGTGTGCGTATTTTAACTGGTATATTTTGTCTCGATTCAAATTTCGAGACGTCTCGTCTCGAATTCGTTTCGAATCGAAACAAACATATTTTCGAGTCGAGACAACATTTTCTCGAGACAGGCTTATATCTCAACTCGACTCGACTCGTGCGGATCCCCATAAGTAATGTAAAATAACATCACACAATACAGAATCAAAGTAATATAACGTTTTGTGATATTCACCTTTTCATAGACCCTATTTCTAGTTTGTCTAGCAGACCTTTCTTGCAATGGTACTTTGAAAAACTCACCATATTTATTTGGTCATTTGTTGACTGATCCGTTAATTAGTCCTGTAAATATAAAGAGATAAACACCGTCGACCTGACTTTTAGTTCAGAGTCGTAATTATGTGGAAGTTTGTAGTTTGTACTTGAAAATTGAGGAATCTGTGATTTAACATCCCACGGTTATGAAATTGGTCTTTACGATACTCTAATCTTCAAAATTTAAGTATTTCTGTTGGTCACTAGTTGCCACGTTGCTAAAGCTGTAGTATAATTTATAAATTCATCAGTTATTTGTTTAACTTCGGTTTTCGTCGTGCCTGAGATATTTGTCTATTTGATCTACAGAAAGATGTCATAGCCTATTCATTTGAAGTTTGGAGGTACAGTAATTCAATTGACAGCTATGCAATTACTACATTTCCTATACATTTACAAATAATACAAATGATACGAGTTCATAATTTCGATCTTTGTTGGAACATTTATTATATTTAAAGTATTTTTCTTCTAAGTGAACATTGTTTACATATATCGTTAATTAAAAATAGATTCGTTTAAAGTATACAGTATATTGCTTTTAATATCATATCTATATGTTAAACATGACAAGGCATTATTAATTTTAGACTTTGTCATTCAAAATACTTCTGTAAAAAGAGATTTGTTTGAATTATTAGAGCATAATGTTCTTGATTACGTCAAAGTATGTTTGCGTCGTTAAGTGAAGACAAAAATAATTTGATTACACTTAGAAACTTGACATCAAAAGAAATCTCAAGCCTGACATGTTTTGTGATATGCTGCACTTTGTAGATTATTTGCATTAGCACTTATACTACATCTATCTTATCTTTGGGCGTTTTATCGTTATTTTGACATTTAAATTTAGTTAATTTTAATTCCTTTTTCTTGAAATACAACGGACATTATTAATCGTTGATGTCAGTAAAATCTATCTATATATATAAAAGAGAACGTACAATTCTTTGTCCGCTCATCACGCTAATACGGCTGAACCAATTTCTTTCATTTTTGGGGGGTTATTAGGATTTGGACCCTAGATGGTTTTTATCATATCACTTTAATTTTTAATTACCAGTGTCTTGAGATAATTGACCATTCAAGTGTCCATAACGTACAAATCCTTTGTTATTAGTTCATCATAGGTAAAAATAAACGTATTTATATGCAACCCGCATGACCGTGTCACTCGGCGGGTTAACATAAATGACAGGCGATATACAGCGGAAAATAGCTTGAATCTTCTGTTTAAAATTTTTTAATTGATTTGCTTATTTTTACAGACACTTTTACAATATGCCAGCACCGGGATGACCGCAGCGGAGCGGGGCGGGTTAAGATAAATGACAGGCGATATAATGTTAAGATTTACTGCAATCTTCTATGGTTTTTATCATATCACTTGAAAGCGAAAAAGTAAAAATTATCTAAGTAACAAAGTTTATTGCGTTCCGGGGTGACCGCAGCGAAGCGGGGTGAACGCTGCTAGTTAAGACATATGTTTAATCTGTACCCTGTCGCACTTCAGTGAAATTAGGACGCATCTTTAATATACTCTCTTGCAATTATGCCTTGTGGGTTAAGAGGGATGCATGGTAAAAACTGATGAATAGTGGTGAAAGAATTAGTACAAATAAAATAATGGGAGGAAATGAAAGAGTTCCAAGAATACATCCAGATACGATGTTATCAACTATAATTTCATGTGGCCTCGCTTCGAATCAGAGACTTTTCGTATCGGGGATGAGCGCTGTACATCTACGCCACTTCAGTAGCCTACAAATTACTTCCAACTGTAATCTCTTAGTGACATCATCTTCTGTCTTGTTGTTGGAAACTTTGCATTCATACTCCTTTAATACAAAGAAATATGATCAGGTGAATAGCGTGAAGTGTCTTGATTAAGCAACCAAGTTTCTGTTCTTTCTGCATTGCTTATCGTGCCAGAGGACCCATAGACATAAATTATTTTTTATTATTATTAGATTTATTAAGATTGATTAGTAGTAATGCGTTGTTTATTTCTTACGTACCAAATCTCAGTTTGTTAACCTATCATCTTGATTAGTTGAACTACCTTCGCTACATCTTGAGGAAACTTTAACTGTTCTACCGTGTGAGCTGAAATTCCCATATCAATTGATAAATATGAGACTACTATAGGTATCTTTATACGAATACCTCATATTATAGTACTTGTTTACGTGTACAAAATACATTCACCATCAAACATTTTAATTTCATTTCATTTGACACTTGGATTCGTATTTTATTTGTCATTTTTGTATGCTTGTAAATTTACTTTAGAAGATTATGCAACATGTATTTTAGAATTTATTACTTCCAAGTTGATCCAAAGCTGACACTTTGTGACAATTACGCTCACACACTTAATTAATTGTTCATATATTCAAATTAAAACATCTTTATATGTAAATTCAATTTATTTTAAAAAAAGTCAAGGAAAATTTTATTTTGTTTCATTTAGCAGCCAAGCGAACCTCTTTCATTTGTCCCAGGTAAAGAAGTTTCTCTGCTTTTCAGAAAAAAAACATAAGACGGTAACCGCACTAATAGACCACCCATTTTTCTACCTCGCCAGTAAACGGTAATGGAATTTGCTATTGTTACTCCAGCCATACTGTCGCACTACCAAAGTACCTCCATATCGCAAATATCACGTCACAGACACACAGGAACCAAAATTTTTTATCTACAATCTTCGCAAGTGCTTCTGAAACTCTTTAACATCACGTACTAGCCCAGAAGAGACGCTAGAGACCCAAGCCAAATTATCAACCGATTTTTGGGAAATGGTGTCACGAACTTAAAGCGGCGAATCAGAATCCGAAATTCAAAATTCACAAAGAGAAGAATGAAGCGTCTATTTTTTTAAAAAAATAAAGAAAGCTGGGAGAACGCCCACACGGAAGAGAGGTTACTCTAAGTCGACACTTCATCGTGAAAACATCACCAACACGCGATTCATAAGCGTACGTCAACTCATATGTACATATATATATATATATTTAAGTGTTTAAATTTCAGAAAAATGGCTAGCTAGACACCCGTTAGCAGCCAGTTACTTAAACCACGCGTTATCCACAGCAACTTCGTCGTTACAAGATTATTTATACAAATATTTAAAACATCGACAGATAGACATAATTCTTATCATCGTACGGTAACGCTACATAAATGGTGATGTTGAAGTGAGTCTGTGATTCTATATACGTTGATTTCCCGCATAAAGTGCAAAGACAGGAAAAGTAGTGCGATGTATGGCGGATATATATATAAACTGTGCGAGTGAAATTTAAGTGCAGATGGATTTGATAAGTGACGCATCGTTGCATTTCAACAACATGGAGATGAAGGACGGAGACACGGGTTCGATCCCCGATACTCGAGACAGATGCCTTGCCACAGGAAGACCCAGACGCTTCAGACAAACGAGGACCTCTTCTCCGGGAGTTGAATCCAGAGGACAGCGGGGTCTGAGAAGGGACATTAGGAAGCATTGTGACGGTCAGTTAAGTACAGTGCAGTTTTCTTCTGAAGTGTGGAAATATAAGCGGAAAGACTTATTAAGGTAGGACAAAGTATTCTGTTATTTTCTTTATTGAAGAAGGACTATGGCCAATATTTCCGTGATTCGTGATCTCCATACTCACCTTTTCCTAGAAACTTCGGGACATTGTTTATTCATACGGAACTGTCCGTAAACATTTAGAGCATTTTTTTTCTTTCTTTTTAAAAGAAGTAAACAAATAGCCTAATGCCTTGGTTGCATTTCCAAAATTAATTCACTGATATAGGAACTGTTAATTTCATTCTTGAATAAGTGCCATAAAATTTTTGATTATTTTACTAGTGAAATTTGTATACATTGATTTGATCTTCAATCATGCATTTATTTGTAATCGTAATGTGTCAATATTTAGATCCTTGAAGCCGTCATTATAATCATTTATATGCAATCCAGTATTTATTTATATCAAGTATGAATTATTTCTCTTTTAAACATAAATCGCGTTTAAGATGTGTGAATGTAATGTAATTTCTGTTTTGAGTAAACTATGATTTAGCGTCAAAGTCTAGTTTTTCAAATTTTAACATTTGTATAGGTTGTGTTAGGGAAATATGTGTCAGAGCGGTAAACAGGCTTAATATGATTTTATTGTAACTTGTCAATTTTTATTATACTCATTCTTAAAAGAAACAATCAATATAAAGCTTCCAAAGACGTGCTATGTTGAGTAAGTTTCAGACAAATAAGTGTAAATACTCTTATCTCGTAATATCGTTAGAGTCTCATAAATAAGGAAAACAACTTAAGATACTCGAGTAAATCCCTTCGGAGGTACCTATCTGAGCAACGAACGCAGATAGGGTCCATAGCTATGGAGAAACGTGTATTCGCAAAATAAGGAATCAGTGAGAAAATCAGAGAGTGTCGACAATATAATTATTTTGATCAATTGGCCAAACTATAATAATGGTAGTACTATATATATATATATTTCTGTGTAGTGTACTTGAATATGAAATATTTGTGTAGTTAGTGTTGTGTAACGATTTTTATTGTGAATTGTATTATTTACCAACTGATATAGTATGTGTACAAAGCTATGTTTTGTTTATGCAAATCTTTTAATATTGAAAATTCATTAGAGTTCATTAGAAACAGTGCACTAAATTTTCTCAAAAGCATACTATCGCTTCTAAACTATTTCTCCAGTAAGTCTTGCAAGCAACCTAAACCATTAATTCTTTCATTCCGCAATCCGATTCTTAAACTTATTTCCATTTCTTTTATTAATAAAAAGAGGTAGTAACTGTGGGCGAATTACTTAATAGTCGGTTATGTCTGGGAGGAAAACAATAAATCATTTTGCTAATTAATATTCAGTTTAATAGAAATTTTTGTTTGTATAACTACGTCATGGTAATTATAAAGAATCGAATATTGTCAGTTTAGTTGAGTAGAAATAGATTGTTGCTAAATTTTACAGTCAAGATTGAATAATTTGAATATTACGTTGTACAGTGAAGAATGTGTTAAGAGAAATCATATTATTTGGTCAAAACAGTCAAAAGTCTGATTCATTTTCCGTAAAGTCAATTAATTCATTTTTTTTGTAAATCCAAATTAACTTTCTTGTTGATTTTTGTAGATATCACCTTATTTCTCGTTAAATTTATTAAAAGTCTATTTGACGTTAGAACCAAAGCAGTTATGTGGTTATCATTTCAAAGATATGCCTATTTCTTTAACCGTTATTAGCATACCTAGAAGAACAGAAAAAGTTGAAGCACGGTTACATTGACCATCAGAAATTTTTATCTAAATTAACTCATTTAAAAAAAAAAAAAAAAACTTTAAATTAAACTTTCCTTGTTTGTTGCTTTTTAACTATTTTTGCTATCTCCACACACTTCGGTGACAGAGTGATAGTCAGTGTAGCCAACTGAACAAGCCATTAGCGAAAAATCTTTCTTTCAGCTTTGCAGCTTGTGAGATTTTTGCTCCGCATGTTTAAATCACTTAACTATTAACTACGCACCTGTTTTCCTAGCGCCTTGGAGACACCGTTATGGGGAAAACAGGATCGATTAGACATTAGGTCATCTTTCGTTGTATATATATCATTTTTTTTTTAATTCCAAACCATCTTAGCAAAACTGTATTTTTACCTTGGAGAACTGAAGTTCGAGCCCCGTGGAGTCAACTTCAATTCTCCAAACTCTCATTCATTTTTTTTTAAATGTTATTTGTGTAATAGGCAGATGAGTTGCCACTCATCAATACCATTCACTTTTCAAGTACAAGGTCAGGTATTCATTTTTCTGATGCATATTAGGCTCATCCGTGAGTGCCTTAATTATTCATTCTAGTGCAGATTAAATATGCAAATTAGAGATAAGGAATCGAATTCCGAAAACAATACGTTTCATATTCCTCGTCGCCCGAATACGTAAGATCTGCTTATTCGTAATATCACGCAGTAATTCTATTTGGCAGCCCGAGCAGAAATTTTCCTTTAATTATTAGTTATTTTCAATCGTTGCAAAACTTAACGCCCGAGACAATAACATTATCACTACAAAACTTGGCTTCCAATACAGGAACCCCAGTGTTACAAGAAATGGCTTCCCGAACAGGAACCCGAATGCGTAGTTAATCTTATTTGAAGGACCAACATGCGTAGTTAATTTTATTTCAGGACCGAAAAGCGTAGTAAGCGTTAAAAAAAAAAAAAGTAGGAAATTTAGTTTGGAGAAGCATACATAGTAAATTTCGAACAGCGAACGAAAACAGTAATCAAGTCTATTACGTAATACTAAAATTAAGAATGGGAAGCGTGATAGGAAATTAGGTAACTTTGTATTCAAAGAATCATTATTTCGAGATTACCCGTAGGGAACGATTAAGCGTTCTACTCCCCCTCGCAACCAATTTTATTTCATTTCAGCACATGCGTAAATAATAATAATAATAATAATAATAATAATAATTGTTCTTACCTCATGTTTGTTTGTTGGTTTGTGTGATTGGAAGAGAAAAGAGATACACCATTTTCTTTGTTAAAAAAAAAGAAGAAAAGAAGGAAAGAAGAAAACAAAAAGGTAATGCACCAGGTAAGCGATTAATATAAGTGAACATGCAAATTTTTGGCATATTGATGCATAAATTTAGCTAAGTTTGTTTCTAGTGAATAACATTAGTATTAATATAATTATATAGTCATATATATATATATATATATATTTAGAATAGGTTAGATTTAATACTTTTATTTACACGTGCATTTTATTACTTAAATATTATTGTGTTTTAGATATTTTATCTGTTAATTAATACACTATTTGTATATGCACATGAATATACATGTGAACAAAAAAAAAAAAAAAAAAAAAAGAATGAACTAAGTTGTTGTGGAAAACGTGTGGTGATAAAGTAGCTTGGCATGCTACATTGATGAAATAGTAATATTTTTGCGTATTAAGGTGAACTTAGAGTACGAAATTTAGAGTGATTGACAGCATAGGTCAGATAATTAGAATTAATTTTAGACAAATTTTAATAAGAATCATTCTGACAATCCAGTTATTTAAGTCTACTTGCAGATGCCACAGTTGAGGCCATCTACCTTGAGGCAACGACCAAGAAACAGAATGTCTGCCATGGAAGAAGCACAACGTTGTCGCACGTGTGGACGTGACCTATGGGAACAGGATTTGGATCCCACGGATGAGGCTCGAAATTGTCCTGAATGTGGTGACCAGAGGAATACAAGTCCAGTTATGGAAAATGATGTCACTCAAGGAAGTAGAGACAACATTCAACAGCATCACAGGCCGAACAGCACTAATGGCGATTTTCAGGAATCTCTTCTATCAGCGTTACATGAGTTCATGAGACAACAAAAAGAAGAAAACAAGAAAAACGAAGAATTTAGAGAAGAACAGAGGAAGAAAAACGAAGAATTTAGAGAAGAACAGAGGAAGAATATAGAAGAACAGAGGAAGAATATAGAACAGAACAAGAAAAACGAAGAATTCAGAGAAGAACAAGATAAAAAACTTGACAAGCTCATGGAAAAACAAGACCATTTGGCAGAAGACCTCTCGAGGAAACTACAGGAGCAAGCCAGGAGGCTGGACGAACACGAGAAGTCGAACAAGGAAGCGCTGGAGGACTTCAAGCGCACCATCTCCCAAAGTCTGGAGGAACAGAGAGAGCGGCAGCACAGGCAGTTGCAGGAGACAGAAGAACGTCTCACGGCACAAGCTGGCCAAATGGAAGAGAGGATGGTCAGGCAAATGGAGGAAAGGCAGGAACAGGTCCTAGAAGATATGCAGCGCATGCGGATGGACTTGGAGACGCAGACCCAAGCACAAAGGATAGAGCTGCAGACAAGGATGGAGAATATTGAACATTCCATGACTGTACGACAAGAGGAGCTAATAGAGAGCCTCACTAATCAGAGCACCAGGATTGAGGAACTCCGGCAAATCCAAGAGGTCGAACGGGAGAAAGCAGGAGCTATTCAGCAGACGGTGGACCAACTGACAGCATCCCTAACGGAGAAGATGTCCGAGTTGGTAGAAAGGAGAGTTGGGGAAGCAGTAAGAAACATACCTCAACCCGCCTTCTCAGAACCCCCTCGAAGGACTCCAACGCCTCCGGTTTCAAATCCAATTTTAGAAGACCTCAGTCAAGGGAATCAGGAGAGTGGAAGATCTGTGGACTCTCACGTTAGCTGCAGAAGTTTTCTTCGAGCTCCTAAAATAGATGAATTGCCATCGTTTGACCCGGATACGGATGTGGGACTGCCATCAACCTTCCTTGAGCGGTTGTTGGATGACTGCAGGCTATACGGAATAGCGCAGGAAGAACTTCTCCACATAATTCCACGTATCCTACGTGGAGCAGCAAAGATGTGGATAGACAATCACATCCAACAGTTCATAACTTTTGAAGACTTCCGTCGTGCCTTTCTGAGGAATTTCCAAAGCGAAGCCATTATTCAGCGAAAGCTCACTCGCCTCAGAAACACACGCTATAGGGCTGATTCACGTAAGTCCCTGCGTGAATTCTTTTGGGAGCAAGTCAAGGCGTTCCGGGAACTAAGTCCTTCTATGTCAGAAGCGGAAGTTCTCTCAAACGTGAAGAACATGTTACCGTTACGTATCCAAAGGCAGCTCATCGGAGTTCAGCTGGAGGACACGGAGCAACTGTCAATGATCCTCTGGGACAGCGAAGAGCTGGACAGGATAGAGAGTTTCCAGAGAGACCGAAATGCCCAAAGGAATAACAGGGGTACGACAGGCCAACGGAGAGTACAGCATGTGCGTAGGCAGTCAACGGAGGAAACCGTATATAGGGACTCCGGAAATAGAAGACAACGGAACCATCCTTATCGAAGAGAGGACAATCGATTGCGCAACACTCACCAGCCATCACAGCGGACAGATGAAGACAGTTCCGGCAGCGAGAGAAGTACAGGAGCACCGACAAGAGGTCACGCGCAGCGCCGTTTCCGCCGCAATCAAAGAAACAGAGGAGACAGGCCAAGAACTGAAGAGAGACAAGTCCGACAAGTGACCACGCATCGAGGGAACAGCTCGGAGCGAAGAGGTCACACGAGAGGAAACAATCGTGGGTCACGAGGGAGAGGTAGCAGTACACCAGATAGCATCAATGCTACCAACCCACTGGTCCTGCAGGCAGAGCAGCAGCAGGAAAACTAGAACTTGACCGCCAACGGTCCAGGGTTCGGGTTGACGGTCAGTCTCAGTCTGCTAGAAAGGAACCCAATAAAGTAGTTGACACCGATGTGGAAGGAAATGAAACAGCAGTGAAGATAAGAATTAATGCAGAAGGCAGATGTTGCACAGAGACTAATCAAAGAAACGTTGTAGAGCAAACACAAAAGAATACTGAGCCTCAGAAGATGAATGTGCATGTCTCTGCCACTTGGCTTACCTCTGATGATAATGAGAATGAACAAGAGGAAGATGAAACACAACGATATCAAACACCCAGGATAGAAGTCGTTATAAACCAACATACCTTCGAGGCAATTCTGGATACGGGCAGTGAAGCTACGTTGATTACGGAGTCTACTTGGAAAAAGATATCGGCAGATGTTCGCAACCCGACATTGCGACAAGCACAGGAGATCAGATTAGTGGATTTCACGGGGAGGTGTCAATCCAGAGCAATCGGTCGTGCAGTAATACCGATTGAGCTCTCGGAGATGGAGATTGCGTTGGAAGTATTGGTAGTTAAACGACTCAACGCACCCATTCTCCTGGGCGTGGACTTTCTGTACCGTGTACGCGCCGAGCTAGATTTCAATCGCTGTGAGCTGCGAGCGGATGCAGAACCCGCCAACATAATCCGCAAATTCCTACCTATGTCAAGAATGGAAGAGGAACTTTGCGTAGAGAAAGATCTTCAAATTTCAAATGTAACCAAAGACGAATTAATGCAAGAGATTGAAGAAAAAGTGCGTGCAGCCAACTTACCCTCGCACATTGAGGCACAACAACTTCAAGATATCCTTCGTAATCACTGCTCAGTATTTTCTGATCGTCCAGGACGCTGTAGGGTGTATCAACATGATATTGTTGTTGAAACAGAGGAGGCCATAGTTTCCAAGATATATCCGGTTGCATTAGCACACAGAGATGAAGTGCGTACGCAACTTAAGCAAATGCTTGAATGGGACATTATTAGGCCTTCAAAATCCTGTCATTTGAATCCACTGCTGGTTGTACCTAAAAGTGATAAAACTCTACGTCTATGTGTTGACTTTAGATCCCTAAATAGGCATACCAAGGTGTTACAGACACGACCTCTGGAAATTCAGGAGATACTGCAGAGATTCCACGGTGTGAAGCATTTTGCAAGAATAGATATGAACTGTTCTTTCTGGCAGCTAGAACTGACTGAACGCTCGAAACCCTATACCGCCTTCCCATTTGAAAACAAATTGTATGAATTTCAAGTCATGCCATTTGGACTTTGCAATGGGACTCAATCCTTTACGAATGCGATGAACTTGGTATTAGGGGATGAGGTTCAGGACTTCACCATTTGTTATGTGGACGACCTCCTAATCTTTTCTAGATCGATGGAGGAACACCTGCAGCACATCGACACCGTTTTGGCACTTATCAGCAAAGCAGGAATGACGGTGAAATTGAAAAATTCGGAGTTCGGATTAAAAGAAGTTAAATTTTTGGGACACGTGATTTCACCAACCGGTATTGTAAAAGATAAATCGAAAGTAGAAGTCATATTGAACCTGGAGCCGCCTCGCACAATAAAACAAGTGAGAAGATTTCTTGGCATCTTAGGATATCACCGCTCATACATACCAAACTTCTCGCAAGTGGCGCAACCTCTCTTTGAGTTGCTGCAAAAGAGTCGAAGATGGAAGTGGACTCAAGCACACCAGAAAAGTTTCGAAGACTTAAAGAGGGCTATCGCGGAGGATGTGATGCTGTACCATCCCAACTTCCAGGAACCCTTTTACGTGCAGTGTGATGCATGTTTGTCAGGCCTGGGAGGCTGTTTGTACCAGAAACAAGGGGATGAAAGGCGAGTGATCCAATACGCCAGCCGAAGTTTAAGAGGAGCAGAGAAGAATTACGCCATCAATGAGCTGGAATGTCTTGCCATTCTTTGGTGCATACAGAAATTTCGCATCTACCTCCTTGGTCGGCGCTTCACTGTGATCACTGATCACAAAAACCTGCAATGGCTGCACCGCAGCAAGAACTGGAACAGTAGGTTGACCCGCTGGAGTGTACAGCTGCAGGATTACGCTTTTGATGTAGAGTACTGCAAAGGCAAGGATAACACAGTTGCAGACTCCTTGTCACGCTATTACGAGGAAGGCCCTGCAAACACTTTCAGCGTGAATACTGTGAAGCAGCAGACCTTGGTACTTGCAGTCACCAAAGAAGAGCTTGCGAGACAGCAGAGAGAGGATCCTCAGTGGCAGGATATAATTGACTTCCTAATAAAAGGCGATACTACGGATGGGAGCACCAGGAATCGGAATTGGAGTCAAAGCTATTGCTTAGCTGACCAAGTTCTATGCCTCAAGAACTTTCATGCTCCAGAGATGCTGACAATCTGTCTTCCGAAGACACTTCAAGACAAGGCACTCCAAGACATCCATGACAACGGCGGACACTTTGGCTTTTACAAGTCGTGGAAGGCCCTGAGCCAATCTTACTTCTGGAAAGGAATGAGGCGAGACTTGAAGAAATGGATAGCCGATTGTGAAGTGTGTGCTCGATCCAAAGTGGACAGACATCCCCCTCAGCGAACAGTAACCTCTTACCACGCAGAGCGACCCAGAGATATTTACTATGTCGATCTTGTAGGACCAATGACACGAACACCCACGGGAGAAAAGTATATCCTCACCGTGATGGATGGATGCACGAGGTATCTCGTAGCCATTCCCTTGAGGAACAGTTCGGCTAACCTAGTCCTCAAGTATCTCAGCCGTTACGTTCTACCCATCATTGGGGTACCAAATGCCATATTGAGTGACCAAGGACCACAATTTACCTGCTCAAGATGGAAGGAAGAAATGGAGAGACACAACATCAAGGTCTTGTACGCACCTCCATACCATCCGAAGTCGAACCTGGTGGAGAGAACACACGCTGAACTTCACCGACTATTCAGAGTATTCTGTGCCAAAAATCACACTTCTTGGGCAGAACATCTACCAAGCATTGTCATCCTCGTAAATCATGCGGTGACAGAATCCCTCTCTTATACTCCAGCGGAATTATTTCTAGGAGCAGTGCGAAGAAATCCCATCTTGGAGCATTTTGGTATTCCGAGGGAAGAACGAGAGACCTGGGAGGACAAGCTGTTCTATGCATCCCGTAGGAACATCACCTTGAAAAGGCGAAGAAATGAAAAACTCACCACTAAAGGTCCGGTGGTAACACCTGGGGACTTAGTGTTCCTGAAAGCGCACAGGTTAAGTGCTGCTGCAGACCAGACCGTGCGGAAGTTTTTCGATCTTTACCAGGGTCCGTATTATGTGAAGAAGAAGGTTGGAGCTAATACCTTCGCCATTATTGACTGTAGTACAGGAAAAGAATTGGTCCCACAACATTTGGAGAATCTCAAGACGTGGAAATGCTCAGAAGAGAGAAAGGAAGAATGGATCCAACGCATGAATGAGAGACTCTCACCCGGAGCATCCAGTAGCCAGAAGTAATCTTCAAACATGACATTGAGATTATCTCTCTCAGCGTGCACGAAATTTTAACATTAGGGTTCGGATTTTTTGTGAATATTTAAATTTTCTTCTTCAACATAGATTAGGGTTAGGACTTTCATGTATTTGTACTTTCTGTCAGAATTTGAACTTTTATATTTATCAAATGTTACTTCTCCTTAGATGCAGCCGTGCTTCACTCTGTTGCAGCACTTGCTACATCTTGGGAGGGGGGTATTGTGACAATTACGCTCACACACTTAATTAATTGTTCATATATTCAAATTAAAACATCTTTATATGTAAATTCAATTTATTTTTAAAAAAGTCAAGGAAAATTTTATTTTGTTTCATTTAGCAGCCAAGCGAACCTCTTTCATTTGTCCCAGGTAAAGAAGTTTCTCTGCTTTTCAGAAAAAAAACATAAGACGGTAACCGCACTAATAGACCACCCATTTTTCTACCTCGCCAGTAAACGGTAATGGAATTTGCTATTGTTACTCCAGCCATACTGTCGCACTACCAAAGTACCTCCATATCGCAAATATCACGTCACAGACACACAGGAACCAAAATTTTTTATCTACAATCTTCGCAAGTGCTTCTGAAACTCTTTAACATCACGTACTAGCCCAGAAGAGACGCTAGAGACCCAAGCCAAATTATCAACCGATTTTTGGGAAATGGTGTCACGAACTTAAAGCGGCGAATCAGAATCCGAAATTCAAAATTCACAAAGAGAAGAATGAAGCGTCTATTTTTTTAAAAAAATAAAGAAAGCTGGGAGAACGCCCACACGGAAGAGAGGTTACTCTAAGTCGACACTTCATCGTGAAAACATCACCAACACGCGATTCATAAGCGTACGTCAACTCATATGTACATATATATATATATATTTAAGTGTTTAAATTTCAGAAAAATGGCTAGCTAGACACCCGTTAGCAGCCAGTTACTTAAACCACGCGTTATCCACAGCAACTTCGTCGTTACAAGATTATTTATACAAATATTTAAAACATCGACAGATAGACATAATTCTTATCATCGTACGGTAACGCTACATAAATGGTGATGTTGAAGTGAGTCTGTGATTCTATATACGTTGATTTCCCGCATAAAGTGCAAAGACAGGAAAAGTAGTGCGATGTATGGCGGATATATATATAAACTGTGCGAGTGAAATTTAAGTGCAGATGGATTTGATAAGTGACGCATCGTTGCATTTCAACAACATGGAGATGAAGGACGGAGACACGGGTTCGATCCCCGATACTCGAGACAGATGCCTTGCCACAGGAAGACCCAGACGCTTCAGACAAACGAGGACCTCTTCTCCGGGAGTTGAATCCAGAGGACAGCGGGGTCTGAGAAGGGACATTAGGAAGCATTGTGACGGTCAGTTAAGTACAGTGCAGTTTTCTTCTGAAGTGTGGAAATATAAGCGGAAAGACTTATTAAGGTAGGACAAAGTATTCTGTTATTTTCTTTATTGAAGAAGGACTATGGCCAATATTTCCGTGATTCGTGATCTCCATACTCACCTTTTCCTAGAAACTTCGGGACATTGTTTATTCATACGGAACTGTCCGTAAACATTTAGAGCATTTTTTTTCTTTCTTTTTAAAAGAAGTAAACAAATAGCCTAATGCCTTGGTTGCATTTCCAAAATTAATTCACTGATATAGGAACTGTTAATTTCATTCTTGAATAAGTGCCATAAAATTTTTGATTATTTTACTAGTGAAATTTGTATACATTGATTTGATCTTCAATCATGCATTTATTTGTAATCGTAATGTGTCAATATTTAGATCCTTGAAGCCGTCATTATAATCATTTATATGCAATCCAGTATTTATTTATATCAAGTATGAATTATTTCTCTTTTAAACATAAATCGCGTTTAAGATGTGTGAATGTAATGTAATTTCTGTTTTGAGTAAACTATGATTTAGCGTCAAAGTCTAGTTTTTCAAATTTTAACATTTGTATAGGTTGTGTTAGGGAAATATGTGTCAGAGCGGTAAACAGGCTTAATATGATTTTATTGTAACTTGTCAATTTTTATTATACTCATTCTTAAAAGAAACAATCAATATAAAGCTTCCAAAGACGTGCTATGTTGAGTAAGTTTCAGACAAATAAGTGTAAATACTCTTATCTCGTAATATCGTTAGAGTCTCATAAATAAGGAAAACAACTTAAGATACTCGAGTAAATCCCTTCGGAGGTACCTATCTGAGCAACGAACGCAGATAGGGTCCATAGCTATGGAGAAACGTGTATTCGCAAAATAAGGAATCAGTGAGAAAATCAGAGAGTGTCGACAATATAATTATTTTGATCAATTGGCCAAACTATAATAATGGTAGTACTATATATATATATATTTCTGTGTAGTGTACTTGAATATGAAATATTTGTGTAGTTAGTGTTGTGTAACGATTTTTATTGTGAATTGTATTATTTACCAACTGATATAGTATGTGTACAAAGCTATGTTTTGTTTATGCAAATCTTTTAATATTGAAAATTCATTAGAGTTCATTAGAAACAGTGCACTAAATTTTCTCAAAAGCATACTATCGCTTCTAAACTATTTCTCCAGTAAGTCTTGCAAGCAACCTAAACCATTAATTCTTTCATTCCGCAATCCGATTCTTAAACTTATTTCCATTTCTTTTATTAATAAAAAGAGGTAGTAACTGTGGGCGAATTACTTAATAGTCGGTTATGTCTGGGAGGAAAACAATAAATCATTTTGCTAATTAATATTCAGTTTAATAGAAATTTTTGTTTGTATAACTACGTCATGGTAATTATAAAGAATCGAATATTGTCAGTTTAGTTGAGTAGAAATAGATTGTTGCTAAATTTTACAGTCAAGATTGAATAATTTGAATATTACGTTGTACAGTGAAGAATGTGTTAAGAGAAATCATATTATTTGGTCAAAACAGTCAAAAGTCTGATTCATTTTCCGTAAAGTCAATTAATTCATTTTTTTTGTAAATCCAAATTAACTTTCTTGTTGATTTTTGTAGATATCACCTTATTTCTCGTTAAATTTATTAAAAGTCTATTTGACGTTAGAACCAAAGCAGTTATGTGGTTATCATTTCAAAGATATGCCTATTTCTTTAACCGTTATTAGCATACCTAGAAGAACAGAAAAAGTTGAAGCACGGTTACATTGACCATCAGAAATTTTTATCTAAATTAACTCATTTAAAAAAAAAAAAAAAAAAAAACTTTAAATTAAACTTTCCTTGTTTGTTGCTTTTTAACTATTTTTGCTATCTCCACACACTTCGGTGACAGAGTGATAGTCAGTGTAGCCAACTGAACAAGCCATTAGCGAAAAATCTTTCTTTCAGCTTTGCAGCTTGTGAGATTTTTGCTCCGCATGTTTAAATCACTTAACTATTAACTACGCACCTGTTTTCCTAGCGCCTTGGAGACACCGTTATGGGGAAAACAGGATCGATTAGACATTAGGTCATCTTTCGTTGTATATATATCATTTTTTTTTAATTCCAAACCATCTTAGCAAAACTGTATTTTTACCTTGGAGAACTGAAGTTCGAGCCCCGTGGAGTCAACTTCAATTCTCCAAACTCTCATTCATTTTTTTTAAATGTTATTTGTGTAATAGGCAGATGAGTTGCCACTCATCAATACCATTCACTTTTCAAGTACAAGGTCAGGTATTCATTTTTCTGATGCATATTAGGCTCATCCGTGAGTGCCTTAATTATTCATTCTAGTGCAGATTAAATATGCAAATTAGAGATAAGGAATCGAATTCCGAAAACAATACGTTTCATATTCCTCGTCGCCCGAATACGTAAGATCTGCTTATTCGTAATATCACGCAGTAATTCTATTTGGCAGCCCGAGCAGAAATTTTCCTTTAATTATTAGTTATTTTCAATCGTTGCAAAACTTAACGCCCGAGACAATAACATTATCACTACAAAACTTGGCTTCCAATACAGGAACCCCAGTGTTACAACTTTCTTAAAACAGAAAGATAGTAATTAATATAATATATTGAAAACTAGAACTAGAACGAGTGTTAAAAATATATTCATGTTAGCATGAACTTAAGTCGTTTTCTCATATAGTGATATGCCGTTCAATATTCTGTGCATGTTTGTAAAATAAACTTTAGCAGGAATTTGAGTTGACGTTAATTGTTGGCTATAATCAACTAATCTAAATACTGAGTTAATAGAGAACCGGATAGTCGGTAAGATCTCTACCTACTCGTACTAACTGGACTACCAGGTTTGATTCCTGATGGAGTCAATATTTATTCTCGTTGTGCCCTTGTCCATAATATGACTCAGAGATCCACTTAGCCTCTGTCAAATGAATATACCTGGGCAACCTGGAGGGGGAATCATTGATGATTTCAGAAGATTTCGGGAGAACTTTCAATATACCTACACGGAAGACGAAAATAGTACTACGAAAATACTAGTAACCTGTATTAAACACGAGGACAGGGCTCGAATTCAGAGCACGAATTCCGTAACATCGGGGGTAATTTTTCCCCGGACCATTCCTGAAATCATCACTGAGGGCAACAGTGACCAGAACTAGTGCTATTTAAGTAATTTATTATTAAAATATTGTCGTATACCAAGGGATGGACTATTCGAATGTTCGAACGAAGCTAGTTATTTGAACAATTGTTGGAGTACGGAAATAGTTGCTCGAATATTGAAAACGAATAATCGGATATTCGATTAGGAATTAGATTTTTTGAGCTGTCGGCATCTAAAGCCATTTAGCCTGTCACACATATATGAGGGATGACGTCCCTCGGCGATCACACTTTCCGGGGTATTGCAGAGGAAGAATGGAATGGGGAAGGAAGGAATTGACTTGGGACCATTGTGCTAGGTACCATCCCGGCATTTGCCTGGTGTGAATGAGGAAAACCCAGGAAAAACCTCATTCAGGATAGTTGGTCTGAAAAAACTTCTTCCGACAGAGTGTCTCCACCGGGAATCGAACCCGGGACCGCTCGCACCAAAGGCGAGTCGGATATTCAAATGAACGTGATGTGAACCACATCATCTTCTATATGTACCAAGATTTCGAAACTGTAGGGCCTTATTTTCACCAGGGGTGTAATAAAGTGAATACTCAACTAATATTTTTACAGTTCAGCATATACTCGTCTTAAATTTAAAAAAAAGAACGAACGTATGCGGGGGTAATTATGTACTATATCTTTGAAAACAATCGATCATATACCTTCCAAAAATCGTATGATTACATCATTGACATTTATATTATCTATAGGTCATCTTGGTCTGTCCGAATGGGGAGCTTGCAATAAATATAAAACGTGGAGCAGGGCCGGCTCTACCATATATGCAACGTGTGCATTTGCACGGGGCGGCGAAATCTGTCATAACTTTAAAATAAATATTTCTTGTTGGAAACAGACTTCATTACGATGGTAGTTAAGTTTACTAAGCTGATCTTCTGTTGGAATACTACATTCGTAGGTCTCATTAGTTTAAGGTCACATGGTGGCCAGTACTAAAGCAATTAGCCAAACACATCCCAGCATGAATTACTTAAATGTTTTTCAAATATAAGAACTCAATTCTCAAACAGTAGCGAACACCAGTTCCATTTAGTTAGTTATCACAATTTTGATATGAAAACTAGTCTTGTCTTTTTCACAAATAAAGTCCTTATTATTGAAGGTGGAAGCAAGTTCTTCTAAACCTTTTTAACACATGTAGAAGGAAAATCAAGAAATAAAGATAAAACAGTTAGTTGCACTCGAATTGCAAAGGTAGTTGCAATCTCCATTGATATATTCAGACTTAGGCTCGATATGGAATTCTATAAAAAGGACTACCATATTTCCTCTGTAGGTGTGTTTGCTTTATCTTTCACTAATATAACAGATTATTATCTAAAGGAAAAACAGACACAACAAGATTGTATTTGTAGTTAGGCCTTTCTGAGTGCGACTGCTCTTTCTTTCCCCCTTCATTGTTCAGAATGGAGTAGCATACGTAAAATTGTGGCTTTTAAGATTTGTTCTTTCTGGAGAAAGGGGAGCGGCAAATTATCTAGGGCTAGCCATGATGAGGAGTTTTATTGTATAAATTCTGTTGTCAGAGAGTATTTTGTAACGTAGTAGTTTGTACTACATTGGTTCAAATGCCTTGTTCTCATGGTACTGGTATTGTTTGTCATTATGCTAATTTTAAAAAGTTCATCATGACTAAATATTACGTTATTGAGAATTTCATTCTTTTTGGTCACTATTTTCCATGCTTCATCAACCATTTACTTCTACACTTTTTAGTAGCTTTTGTTCACCATGGTTATCTTATTAAAAATTAAAAATATACGAGTAGTGTACAGTTGTTGCAAAACAAGCTATCTGAACAAGCAGTATTACAACACGAATATTTTCAAGCAAAAATCCGCCATCTCTAATGGTGTTCATTCAGGTAGAAAATTGACATCAAAATTGTGGCGCCATTTCATCTCATTTATATAACCATTTCCTATTTCTCTTGCCGTGTCAGTTGCAGTAACCGCGGGAAGAAAGAAAATGTTGACGTTGGAGTAAAACAGTTGATAGTAACTTGCCTACTTATTTACGTAACATCGTGATACAATTTTTAGATAAGTTAATATCTTGCATATTAAAACCAGCCTTTTCATGAAGAGTTCCGGATTTACGTACGCCGAAAAAAGACATGTGAATCGTCTTTGAGAAGACAAGCATCATGGTGGGAGTTCTTCAGTGCTGAAAGGCATTCTTTTTCAGGTCACCAGAAGGCACAGAGAAGGATTTTAAAAGGCAAGAAAAAAGAAATCTCCCTTCAACACCGCACAGATGAAGAATTGAGATATTCAAATTAGTTTTTTTCCCACACAGATAAAAAAAAAGTAATCCGATTATCAGATGAATATAGTATGTAAATACAGTATTTCCTTCAGTGGGATGCTGCGTTTTCTAGATCTTCATAGGAGGAGGAAAAAGTTCTGCAATGGAAAAGTAGTCCTTGGAGAAATTATGATTAGAATTAATCTTCTTACCGTGACGTAAAACTTCTTTGCTTACAGCTCCTTAAAAAGTCCATTAATTCGTAACTGGAAAGTAACTTTATCCTTTTATCTACTATCTTTTACTACAATCATTTATCATTATAATACGTCATTAAAATGACTTAAAAGAGAAGTTGGAATTCTTTCTTGATGACATGTTAAATTTGATATAAATGTACGATAGATATACTTTTACTTTTACTTTCCACGCACAATTTTTGTCTTTAAACCTCACTTTCATGAAACTTAATAAAGGTTTATTTCCTTTATTATTATTATTATTATTATTATTATTATTATTATTATTATTATTATTATTATTATTATTATTATTATTAATAATAATAATAATAATAATAATACCTATTACTTTTTCCTAAAGCTGAAAACGAACTCATCGAACATGTATGCATATACTGTTTTGATCAATGATTATACTATACCAATTACATCTTGTATTTTTTTTCTTGCCTTTGATTTATACAACAACAAATGTGTTTTTGCGGAAAAAAGGAAGGATTACAAGCTAATACTTTTGATATATCTTTTGTTAGGTTTGCTTTATTTTTTTTTTTTTAATGTTAAATCAAGAATGACTGACAAAAGTTAATTTTATATTTAAAAGAATTAAATTTTTACAAAGCAAGGGTAAAGGAGTAAAATCTGAAAGAAATGAAATGAAATCTTTCAGTTTAACGTGCCAAGATTATGCGCTGTAGGCTAAAGGAGATGGGTGATTAAGGCAAGTGAATGATGATGGAAGAATTAGTGGAATGAGAAAGTAGAAGGAAAATGGGAGTACCTCGAGAAAACCCAGGGACACGATGTTGTCCACCACAAACGTATTTGGCCGGGGACCGAACCAGGAATCCGAAGCACCAGGAGTAAACACTCTGCTATTTAGCCGCCGTGCCCCCAGTAAACTAAAATTACTGTCAGGGAAACAAAAGCGAAAATCCTATAACTTGTGATAAATAAATCGGATTGGCTAACATCATCTACAATCTTAGTAAAAAAAAAAAAAAATGTTACAAAAGGAAAAACAGGCTCTCTCTGCTGGTGTAGTGACTAGTACATACTCTTTTGGTGCATGACATCCTGAGTTCGATTCCTAGTGGAAGAGCATGGTTCCACCTTAAATTGTAGGTCCAAGTTTCACATTACCTCGATGTTGAAAAGGGACGCTAAATTTTAAACACAGAAATCAGAAGAATGTTTAAAGTATTGTCCTAATATTTCCGTGTAATGACTTAAACACTAGAAAATCTTGGTCTGAGTGGGATATCAGGATATTGAACACAAGGTCTCTTTGGCGGATTGACTATAGTACTGCTTACTGCACGTAGTGGCTCTTAGGACAATTGGGGTTACTACTTATGCTAGTATTATTAGTAACATATTACATCATACGTGAGACATGTACTGTATATACAGTAAAAACCTATACAAGTAGTGTTACTACTTCATCATGTATAGTTTTCTTTTATGTGCTCTATAAACTCGATTTCCTCTCACTATTTTGGATAATTTACTTGTTCAAGTGCTTTATATATAATGTTTGCTTTTCGGGAATACAAGCAAACGTTTCTGACATTGAACTTGTGAGGATCTCCTACTGCTCTTTTTTTGTTTGTGCAAAACATTAATGAAAGTATGCGAAATTCCGAAATCAGATGCAACAACAGAAGTGGAATATTACTGTGTGTTTATGAATTGTCTAACAAAGCGATGTTTGCGTTGGATGAGTCATAAGAGGGGGAGGCAATTAACAAATCATGTAAAACCACGTCATGTCAGTTGCTTCTAGCAGACGATTACGAAACTTCAATCTGTGAAGCAGATGAAAACATTTTGAAAAACGTATTGTTCTTCCAGGGAAGTTGGTATTCATAAACACACAGGTGATAAATAAACACTACTAATTAGTAATCACTGTAAGTAAGTCATCGTCTTCAATAGATACAGCATATACATGTATTATGAGACCTATTTAATGATTCATTTGAAGTTTAAACCATTGATCTGAAATCAAGGACAGACCTTTTGGTTTTCTCTGCTCAGTTACGAACTATGGAAGTAAATAGAATATAGTCATCATCATCATCATAGGTATTCTGCCTTTATTGGCAGGTCACTTGCCGCAGCTGAGAAGCTTCCATGCTCCACGGTCCTCCGCTAACTTCTTTGTCTTCGCGTATGAGTTTTCTGTTTTTATATCATCCATTAATTGTAGTCTCCTTCGCCCCCTTCCTCTCTTTCCCGCCACCATACCCTCTAGGACGTCCCTCAAGATACAATCTCTTCTTAGGCAATGTCCCAACCAGTTTCTCTTCCTCTTCCTAGTAATATCTAAAAGTGTTCTTGTCTCACCCACCATTTCTAACACTCTCTCATTCGTTTTCCGCTCGACCCAACTAATTCTTTCCATTCTTCTCCACAGCCACATTTCGAGGGCTTCCAGTCGATTTTCATCACTTTTACGTAATGTCCACGTTTCCGCCCCATACAGTACAAAATAGAATATAGAGATAACTGTATATTGCTTTCTGGTGGCGCTCTTGTCGAATTTGGATAGTCTCTCAAAATAATAGAATACAGATTTTGGCGTTTTTCACAAGTATCAATGTTTCTCTTTAAATCATTGAAATACAGGTTTTCAGTATTTTCTTTTACAATGGTTCCGAGATACTCGTAAAGAGGTGTACTCGAATTTATGGAATATCCTGTACATCAAAGAGAGTCTATCACAATAGTTGTATAATACTAACAGAAGTAAAAAGAAAATCAATGCCTGTAAATCGTATGAGAAGTTACACATGCCTTAAAATATTAGTGGCACAGGAAAAAGGAAATAAATTTTCTTTACGGTCAAAGAACGGTACTCCCATTATCGTGTTTGAACTCAAGAAAGTTTGCCACGAAGTTCCATATGAAAGAGTGAAAAGAGATAGAAGGAAGTAGGAGGGGTTTATTTCAAGCGGCATATGTCGATAGCGTGACATAGTGTTACAGGAGTCTGCCTCGGAATCCGTTCATGTTCATGTTACATCTACAAGAATAAAATAAATGCAGAATTCCCATGGCAATATTTAGAGCTTATCAAGAGCAACGGAATTTATAGTCATAAATATTTTATAGAATGATCCCGAGTTAAATAAAAGAAGCACAGAGGTTCAGTGATAGAGCGCTCACCTCAGATACGAGGAGTCCTTGGTTCGATCACAAGTGTTTATAAGTATATTATGGTGGAGAACATCGTGTCCTAGGATTTTCTCGGAGTTTTCAAACTTAGAATAGCAGACACAAAACAGAAATTCTAGCGAAATTATCAACTAGCAATAGCAATAAGAAATGAATACGGAGTGAAGAATCGCTGTATATGGATCAAAAACACGAACACTTCGAAAAAAGAAATAGAGGCACCCTAGATCAGCGATTTCCAAGTTGCAATCTGGACTTGCGTGGTCTCAGGCATACTATATTCTCAATGGGGCTTGTGCTCACCAATCTCAAGGAGGTTTACGCTAATCAGACTCGCAAACACTCGATTTCGGACTCGCTGTCCTCCATGAGGATCGTACTTATTAACCTCATTGGAGTTGGGCTTGCTATCCTCAATCGAACTTGTATTTGGCTGGACTCGTTCTCTGGTTCGTTTTCCACGTAAGTTAGGGTGACCAGATTCTGACAAGCGAAAAGTAGGACATGTATATGATAGTTTACTGCGCAGGCAATATGCATGTCCTTATTTCATTTAACATTAACCTAAGTTAATCATTCGCTTCTCTTTTTAAAAACGTACTGAACAAAAGTATTAAAATAATTCAACACAATTCTAAATGCTTTGGCGAATGACAAAGTGTGGTTTATTTTTATGAACGTACAGTGAAACTTCGTGTAGGGCTAAATACATTTTTTGTTGCCGATTTTCGGAGTGGGATAATTTTAAGGAAAGAGAGAAAATTTAGACTGGCAAGGGGGAACTACTTACATTCGTTAGCATCACTATCGTAACTCTAAGAAGAAACCTTTCCTGTCTTACCGACATCTAACAAGGCCTTCTCAGTAAAGACAATGTATTGCAAAACATTTTGTTCTCATTCCTAATCTTTTGAGGAGTGTTAAAAAAACAGTGGTTCATCATTTAAGAAGAGAAGTGCCTGTGATTCAAAATGTGAATAAAGAATGAAGTATTAAAATGTTGCAAACAAGTTAACTCAGGACTTTTGAAAAAGCAAGGACATTTCTCGATTTCCTAGGCGTCTTCGCAATACGCAGGACAGCTCTTTGAAAAACAGTACTCTACTGCAGGGGTGCCCACAAGGGGGGGGGGGGCTATGACGCAAACTGCATCATTGAAATATTTGGGGAAGTTAAAAACCTATATACATATGTTTGAGGGGGTGTAAAAATTAATCGAAAAGATTTTTTTTTCATGGAAGAACACCTATAGATAGACAATTGGGGGGTGCGTCATGGACATAAGGGGGGGGGGGCACCACTACTCTACTGTGAAAATCAGTACGTCTGGTCACTCTAACTTAAGGGCTCACGTTGACACTGGTTTGTGCTGGCTTGAGGCCAATTAGGCCCGAGTCTCGAGTTTGAACATCTCTGCCCTTGACATGGGTCTGTATAAGAATTGCATGTCTTATAAGTCTTATAGGCAGAAAAGAGAAGTGAATAAAAATGACACATTTTCGCCATAAGAAGGAATCACACCATGGGCGGCAGATATGAGGAAAGAGTAAACATTCTAACAGAACAAATAGTAAGCTAATAATAATAATAATAATAATAATAATAATAATAATAATAATAATAATAATAATAATAATAATAATAATAATGTTTTTCTTCCTTGTTGTATATCTTCATATAATTAAAAGAATTTACTTTGATTTTCAGTTTAGCATCCCTTTGAGCAGCGAGGTCATATGAGACCTGGACCTACAGCTTAACGTGGAATCCGAACCACATGAGCTCCCTCCCGGAATCGAACCCGGGTTTCACACGCAAAACGCGCGTACGCTAACTGCTTAGCCACAAGTGAGCTTCCTACAGATGAAAAAAGAATGTTCCAGATACTATATTAAAATCTCTTTACATTACAAAAAGTAGCTAACAATTGAAGATGTGGAATCAGTAAAGAAAAATAACAAACTATTCTCATTATATTAGTTTCATAGGCTATTTCTTTCGTCCAATAAGTGCATTCCTCCTTAATGATAACGCTTCGATTCAGAACACAAAAATAATTAGTGATTTCTATGTGTATCTCACACAGTCTTACGGCATACCAAAGGCAAGTAGGAATTCAAGGTCTCTAATCATTGGATAAATGAATGTAACAATCTTAAATGTAGAAAAGCTGGCCAATGTGGAAAAATTAAACATGATGTTCACGGTGTGTTATTGCAAAATCCTGTTTTGTTAAGAAACGGACACGCAACGAAACATGGTGTCCTTCAATTGTTTGCTTTTTTTAAAAAAAAAAAACATTTTCCCAGAGTTCTTACCCTTAGGACATATTATTTCGAAGAAAATAACGCTTCATTCGTTGCTTTTCCTGTATAAACTCTTTTGCATGACGTCGTAAATTTCAAACCTTTTAAAACATGAGTCATTTTTCAAGACTCAAGCAATTTTCCAGCGGTGGTGATGCAGTTAACTTTTATGATTCGATTCGGAGCTAGGGCACGCATAGGCTTCGTCGTCTTCTTTTTTGCCTTCGTCGTTACACTGTGTTAAATTCGAGTGGAATAGCAAAGAATTATCTTATATACTTCTTAACTCACTTTAATGTCTTGTTATACATGCAAGAGAAATATCGAAGCGGTACGCATCACAAAGGATATCCAAGGCCACGTTTCCTGTACGAACAAAATAAAAAAGATTGCACGCACAAATGACGTCTGGCGCGACGATATGTAGTTTTGCATTTTAAGATACACTGATACCGGAAGTTATCGATCTATAAAAGAAAATTGGCATCTTTTGGAAGAGAGAGTTTATATCACCATTTACGTAATACCGAATACCTATCTATCATCTTGGTGGTATGCGAAAATTTTATGTTTTAAATATTAAGTTATAAATAAAACTTTCGTAATGGTCTTTCTTAATTTAGGCACGTAACAAACGTGCTTTGACTTACATGTAAAGCCAATTAGCCTAAAAACAGCAAATTGGTATTTATATCGATAAAAACAGAAGCGAGGAGAATTCTAATAGCTTAACTATGAATAGATTTGTTTATTATTATCCTTCACGTGGACTTTAATAGAAATCACGATTCCTGAAATCTTTCTCAGAAGATATTTTACACAGTTTTCTTTTTCTTTAAGTTTTTAAAACGTCAATTATTCTTGCTCTTATATGAAAATTTCAAGGTTTAGCTATAGCGGTTGAACCTTCCAACGAAACACCATGTTTCTTCTTATCATTCAAATTTAAAACAATTATCGTGTATTGAAAATTGCCAACTTTCGAGTCAAATCTTTAGGAGAGCAGATCTGAGGAAATTCTGGTAGTTGTTCATAAAATCTTCATAAAAATAAGTATCCTCTCAAATAGTTGAGCGATCTAGCTGTGGTGGTATCTTCTAGTGAAAAATAAGTGTCCTCTCAAATGGTTGAGCGATCTAGCTGTGGTGGTATCTTCTAGTGTCAATGAGCTTAAAATAGTGGAAAATGCACTAATTACTCTAATTAAATGGCCCTTTCCCAGGGCCATATACAGGAGTGGCTTTAGGATTTTAATTTTGGGTAGGCCCATTCCCTCGCTTATGGATACATATATACATTTGATTGATTAATGACAGTAGGAAATTACTTTTACAGTAGTGGTTGATACTATATGTTAAATAATTATCTACCATTATTATAAATAATGGAAAATATATTTACTCTTTATTGTATCTTTTAGCGTTTATATATTTTTCAAAATTTTTGGGTAAGTCCGTGCCTACCCAGCCTACCCGCTAAAGCCTCCACTGGCAATATATAAGTTTAAAATTCCGCAATGTTGATATATATTGAATATTCTCTGGTAACTAAGTTGATGTGGAGAAGTTTTGTCGTGGTGAGATTTCGGTCAAGCAGAAGTTCGCCTGCGATATTTTGTTCCACAGTTTTGGGCGACAGAGTTTTAATTAAGCGAGATTTTGAGTGGCGAAGTTCTGGCCACGAGACTTCGTCCATATGCCTTCATTTACATTAACTCACAAAGATTAATACAAATAGAAGACTTATAATGCAATGGCGAATTGTTAAAAAGATATTTCTTAGTGGAATACAGGAAGAGAATTTTGATCTTGTAGCCTGTCGAAGATAATTTGTTGAGTCGTCAATATGTGGGATAGGATATATGATTTTAGTTGGAGTGTAATTATTCTACAAGTCTTAAATGCGAAATTGGTGTCTTCTCTCTTCCAAATGCTAGAGCTACTGTATCTTGGTTGCTAAAAAAGAAGAAGAAAACAAAATATTACTAGTTTATTATTATTATTATTATTATTATTATTATTATTATTATTATTATTATTATTATTATTATTATTAGTAGTAGTAGTAGTAGTAGTAGTAGTAGTAGTAGTAGTAGTAGTAGTAGTAGTAGTAGTAGTAGAAGAAGAAGAAGAAGAAAAATATTAAGTTCTTTTTTGGTAACTGTTCATATCTACTATAACATATCCCTTGTTTGGTGTCAGACCATGCGAATTTATGGTAGGCATCATGTCCGTTCGCTCCCTTGAGGATTTCCCATTCCATCAAATCTTCTATCACCATTCCATCCTTTATCATCCAGCTCCTTTATCCTATATGACATAATAATATGACGTTTCCTTTTTTTTTATTTTAAATAGACCACGTATAAAATTATGGTAAAATTGCATTGTATCTTAAATTGACTATCGGCATAACCATGGGACGTTAAACTTAAAGATTTAATTTCATTTTTTGAATTGACTATTTTTCTCCTTAGCAACTTTTCAATAAAAATGTCAGCTAACTGTATGATATTAAGTATCTCCAAAATCAGCGAAACCGATTCAAACTCGTCTGGTCTTCTCTGTCTCTTGTTGTAGTGGGTGTTTAGAAGAATAATGCTAAAATTAGTCCCTGAAGAAAGAAGCGTTGATGTGTGTGTGTTTGTGTATTTATATATCAGATCTGTTACGTTCCAAGAATCTTTGTCGTTGCCTTGTAACGGCTTTGTTAGTTTATTTAGCTTTGCTGTTGATGAGGACATATTTGCACTTCTAATGTTTGCAGAGGGCATTGCCTTACCTTGATCATCCAGAAAGACAAATATTAGGATCTTTTCGAAAGGATTTTTATTTCATTTTGCATGTTCTGTTGTCACTGAACTTGGGCTTTGTATACCGATTTAACTACCTTGAACTGGTTAACCATGTTTCTACGGCAGAGAAGTCAACATTCTATGGAGATGAAATTAGTCATTGTATTTGAAGTCGCAGTCACCATTCATCTAACCATAAGTTGATGTTAAATACAATACTCGTGTATTGGTAGAAAGTTCATTGTATGAATATCTATAATTTATTATTCAACGGTTATAAATGTCTACATAATTAACCAAACATGCTGGTCATTTAGTCCCACTTGTGATTAAATTAATTATGAATATGTTAATTCATAAATATTAACATCTAGGTAGTCTGCTGACTTTCCGAATGCTCTCAAAAGTTGTTTAAAAAATCCTCTTCTGTCCCTTTTATGTTCCTATGTGAGTTTCTGATACGCTACAAGCAATAAAAGGTGGCTACCTTGAAGGAGATTTTGTGAAGTTTACATATGCTTTTTTTTTTCCTTTATCACTTAATATTTATTTAAGTTGCCTATAGAAATGTGTTTCTTATAAATAAGACTTTGGATATTGATTGTTCAATTTTACCAGCTTAAGTCCTTCAGGGTTTCGTGCCCATGATGGAAAATGTATTTTAAGTATATTATTTTGTCATATACATGGAAATTCGTCGTCACCATAGTACTCCAAATTATAGATACGTTAAAATATCAAATAATACTTTCGACAATGTGGATACTTTCAAATATCTAGGATCAACATTAACAGACCAAAACCATATCCAGGAAGAAATTAAATTTCGATTGGAAGCAGAGAACTCGTGCTACTAATCAGTCCAAAATCTTTTGACTTCACGAATTCTGTCGAAAACTTTGAAGCTATAAAATGATAATTATGCCTGTTGCACTGTATGGCTGCGAAACAGTTGAGGGAACAACATAAAGTGAAAATATTTTAGAATAAAATCCTGAAGCGAATATTCGGACGGGAATGGGGAATGACGGAAACTACATAACGAGAAATTTCATAATTTACACCGTTTACTAAACGTTGTTAGAGTTATCAAGTCTAGGAGGCTCAGGTGGGCAGGTCATGTAGCCAGAATGAAAAAAAAAAAAAAAAAAATAGAAACACGTTCAAAATTTTACCTGGAAACCCAATCGGAAAAATACCATTAGGAAGACCTAGGCGCAGATGGGAGGGTAATATTAAGATGGTAAATTTGTGCTGGACAACATTGTGTCCGAGGGTATTCTCGGGATATTCCCGTTTCCTTTTACTTTCTCATTCCACTGTCTTCCACTATCATTCACTTGCCTTAGTCATCGTCTCCCTTAGCCTGAAGGGCATACAAAAATATACGAACCGAGTTACAGATATGTGGATTGTATCTTGCTTATGACACTTTGAGGACTATAGAAGTCTCGTTAACACAGATAGTCAAGTGAGTGTAAAAATGTATGGGAAGAAACCAAGAAGAAAGACCAGGATATGAACCATCTGTGTGTGAAAAAAGTTAGACGTCAACAATGACATGAAAAGTAAAAGACGAGAAGAAAAAGGAAAAAAAAAGTAATTGCATCATTGAACACGTGTTGGAATGTTAATTCCCTTTAACGGGGCTGTCTCTTGAGAGCACATGCTATACTCCCAATAAAGAAAAGGTTGACTTCACGGTAATTACAGACAGATGTTCGGCCTTCGCGATATACAAACATTAACATGCGTATATATATGTATATTCACATATGCTCGGAGTAGACACTTTATAAAATATGTTGAACTGGCCAAGAATGGATTTGTTTTTGTTCCTCATTCTCAGCTGATGTTCTGTTCCTAGAATAACAGCCATTAGGCGTAATGGAGAATGTTTGTACTTTTTTGTTCAGAGAAATAGTGATGACAGTGGTGTGTTTTCATATTTAATCATCGTTAAGAACTCACAGAACACCTTTTTTGTTCAAAGTTAGAAAATACGGTAATGTACGTCCATAGCAGGTTTTGAAAACTATTTTTTCATAAGCATCTAGAGATATTCAAGTTATTTCTTCGACTTCTCAAAACGTAATTGCTTATAGTAACATCTAAAAAATATTGCAAAATTTGTATTTACCCTGAGCTGTCGCGTGACTAAGCAGTTTGTTCCTGTCTGTCAAACCAGAAACTGAATTTGATACTGGCAGGGAATATACAGTATAGGGTTGAAATCCCACAATTAATCCTGAAAAGAAACATTGAACTCCAACTGTGGTTAATTTAGTGTGTCCCAAAAGAATTGAATCATAGGGAATTCTGTAAAATACGTTCAAAATAACACATATGATTCGGAATACATATATTCAGTTATTGATGAATTCCATTTACACTCGTTTGGTAACAGAATCAATCTCGACAAGCATCCTCCATTCCGTATGTCAAGTAGGGTGGTTGCTACCTTTTCCCCACTTAACATGCTGAAGGTAATGTTGTTACCTAAAACGAGACACACTTATCGAATATGTGCCGATCTTCGGTTCCTCATTCCAAAATTTGTATATACTACAATTTAAGAACAATAGAAAGTTTTTCGAGCTCTGAACGTGAGTATAGAAAGACCACCATTCACAAAACTAGAGTAAATTTTACTTTTAAAAAGAGATTTTTTGTTTGTTTGTTAGTGGGAAAATTCCTTCAGAAAAATCTACCAACAGACAACAGGGTGTGTTAAAGACTGTCATTTCGAAGATGTTCTATAAACTCCTCCGATGCAAGGTTCGTAGGATAATCAGTAGTAATATATTTTCTCATATTTGAAAATGGACTATGTTAAACAAGAGCATTATGTCATCAGTAAATCCTTTGATTAAAACATTTTGTATTAAAAGCAGGTCAATAAGCGGAGTCAAAGATTAATCCAGTGCTGTTTTCATAATATGAAAACATTCATTATCTTATCATTTTAGACATATGTTTACATTGCCGTTAATTTGTAGTTGCTATATTACTATGGAATAAAGAAAATAATAGTAATAATAAAAAAGAAATACATCCCACGTGCTCAACATGTGGCTAATAATATTCACATTAATTTTCCTCCATGTTTTGCAAACAGAAATATCTTTACCAGATCTACTTGTGTACTAAGCCTTTTTATTTATTTATTTATTTTTAATTTTCGTCCCAACGGGGGGATACGGAGAGGATCAAGTCGGAAAAAGTTTTTCTCGTATTTCTCCTATATACACCTTGCCTGCATGCAACCAACAATGCATCTCTGTTCCACGGGCTCATCTACATAAAAGGATATTATTGATAGCCTAACTTTAGTGGAATAGAATGAATAGAATTATGTAGAGTGGTGACAGTCCAGATATTTCAGCCTAATTCCAGTTTCGAGAGGGAAAGAGGGTCCGGATGGAAAAGATGATAATGTAAAAATAATCGGAAACAACCTATATTAGTGTCAAATCCATAGTTTTTTTTGAGCCACTAAACTGATTGGTGACAGTCCCGATCACATTTAAGCCTATGTTTAGGCAAGAAGGGGCATGTCAGCTGACTCGGGAATTGACAGAGGCAGCATCTATGGCATTGCTACTTATGATTTACTTGTTTCACTCATAGTAACAGGGACAATGTCGGAGGCGTTCCTGTTCCTTGTTTGTTTATTGCACTCGCAGGCCTGTGCGTGTGCGAAGACCAGGCATTTCAGATAGTATGAACATGAACTGAGTCTTCTCCTCACTATCCGAATGCCTTCAGTTGTTGAGGAATACAAGATAAGAAAATAATTACTTAGTTGCCGCCACGTTGTTTTATCAACAACTAACGGAGCAAAATGCACTATAAGTACGACACCCTTGCTTTTGTGATGTGTGACCGTTTAGTTTGATGTATGGAATGTATTTATTTACGAGGGAAAAGTTGCATATTTCTTTTCTCTTAAGAAGTTTCTCAAGAATTCATTTTTTTGCTTTTATCTCTAACGTATCTTTATACTCGTATCATTATATGGTTTCTAAATTTATATGAGTCCTAAAACCGTTAAAAGCGTTTGTCTTATTTTATATATATATATATATATATATATATATATATATATATATATATATATATATATATATATATATATATATATATTTTAAAGTAGTAACAAAGTGCATGATGCTATTATTAGTTTAAATAGAAAATTATTACAAAATACAGTATTGAAACACTTCTTTTTCATCATACTTCTGTTAATCTAAAAATATTAATTTTAAATTATTAATATTAATTACAGTAGAGCGTCGATTATCCGAAGTAATTGGGGGACATGGGTGTTCGGAAAACTGGTTTGTTCGGATAATCGAACTGTACTGTACTGTACTGTACTGCACTGCACTGTACTGGACTGTACTTCTACAGCCAGTGCCAAACCGACAGAAGTGTGCTGATTGTTGAAACACAGCGACTGGCGGCTTGGCCGGTCAGCAGCGCCTTATGAAGGCCCCATTAGAAGCAATGTTCCGCCAGCGGTGGCTCAGTGCGGCGACTACTGTGGGAAACTTGGTTTGGGAGTGAGGGGGATGATGGACGGTAGGGTGGGAGAGTAACAGGTGCGAGCGAGTACACAGTTCGGTTAAGCGGTCGTTCGGTTGACCGACGTTCGGATAATCGACGCTCTACTGTAATTACATAATTCCATATTTTACACTGACTACAACTATCATCAAAACATGGAAAGTAATTTTGCGAAAAGTCTGTCAGAGCATAGTTTTAAAAAATAGCATACTACCATTCGTGTCATGTGGCTGAAGGAAAAGTGTACGAAAAACTTTGTAGGAGCCAGCTGTGGAATTCGAACCTAGGAACTCTCCCTTAAGAAGCGATTACATTAGATCTTAAATCTACCCTGTTCAGTGCTCAAACACTTTTTGTATAATCATACTTTTAAATGGATAGATAAGGATATGCTGAAAAGAACTTTTATTGCTTAAAATCCCGAGTTCAATTCTCTGCGAGGTACAACAATTTCACAGCTAACTCGATTTAAAAAGTGACGAGCTGTGCGAAAGTCAGAAATAACTGCACTAAAAATAATTTCTTAGTATAACACAGAATTTTGAGAAGTTTATAGTAGATCAAAGCCTTTAAAAATTGAATTTTGTTTAAGTTTAGCTATATGAGATGTGCATCTACAGTTTAAAGCAGTTTAAAGTGGGAACCGAACTACTGTGAAGGGCTTAACGCTCTCCCACTGGGAATCGAACCCGCGACCATGTGTACAAAATGCGTGTGCTCTGGTCACTCTTAGTTTAGACCAACGGGGAGGGTTCTTGTAGGATGATAAACTACAAAGTTTAGTTTGATAATAAACGAATTATAGCTCTTCGTTGAATTCCAATACTTTTTACTTGTTTTGTATTTTATTTTTTTTCCACAAGCGAAGACACTATGCCACGCCCAACAATCGAATCTCATGGCTATTGCGGAACGTACTACGTATTTTTTTCGTTATTTTATTTTATTTCATTTTATTTTATTTTTACAGTTCTACTGAAAATTCACTTCATACTGTGTAACATACAAATCAAGAACGCTAGTAAAGAAAACAGGATAGATATTAGAACAGTAATATATATAAGAATAACAAAACTTTAAGTAAATATTTAGAAGTTGTAAAAGAAAACTCATTAACAATAGCGGCTCTTTTATGAAAGAATGTATTTGCTTTCAAAGTCTAAAGTATTTTACGTTATTTACTAAATTGTCAGATAATTCAGGCCCTTTGCGAAACCCTTTGTTTGAGATGCTGCAATTGTTATAGAGATAAGTTTTTATTTATTTGTTTAAGATTGTCGTCCTTACCGACATATGGATAATCCGAATTTATTTTTTTTTGTTTTTTTCTGTTTATTTATTTATGTAGGTATGTGTGTGTGTGTGTGAGAGAGAGAGGGATTTTTTTTTTTTTTTTTTTTAAGCGGCTCGGGCGAAGATAATGGTGTATCACATTTTCTAACTTTCAACTAAACTGAAAAAGACGGTTGACCATTTCCATGCGATTCAATGCAATTACACATGCCAAACAAAGATTTTCCTGCCTCCTACAGGTACGTTTCCGAAATAAAACTACCTACATACTCTTCTGTGGTACGATTACAATCCATTCCGCCTAAACAAGTCAATTTCACCGGAAATGGCGCTTACCAGTATGTTCGCCTGCGCCGCCCCTTTATTTTTGAATTTTACACACAAAAATTGTCTTCTTATGTGATTTTGGCCAATGCACACTAATAGAATAAAATTAAATGGCCAATATTCTATCTGTCCAATCGGGAGGTTCCAGGGTTTGAATTTTCTCAACTTTCCACATCCTTAGATGGGATTCAAAGCCAGGATTCATAAGTCTTTGTCGAAATTCTATGCATTGAATTGGACTACTGCAAAAACCTATTTCGGCCTGTGATAGCAACAAGTTTTGTAGGAATGAACTTCCCGTTGGTCTAGTGGCTAGTTCGTGCACTTTTGCTGCATAGAATGTCGGTTTTGCCCGATATGAGAACTTTGAACATTACATAGTTCGGATTTTATATTGAACTGTAGGTCCAAGTCCCATATATTCTCAGTGCTGAAAACAGGCCCTAAACTTCAACAACCAACCAACCACGAATGAACTGGCACTAGCTTGAGAATTGGAAATTTAGGTATGGTTCTATTCTCAGGACTTCAATTTCTAGACCAGTTTTACGTACACATTGTAGAAACTTCATACAGAAAGAAATAAAGAATATTATAAATAAATAAACTTAAAATTATTAACTTGATTAACTCTAGTGACGTTAATAAAGTTAATAATTTTTGTGCGTGGGTTTCCTCGGGGTTCTCCCGTTTCCTCCCACTTTTTTCATTCCACCATTTTCATTCATTTCTCATCATCACCGTCTCCTTTAGCCTAACCGGCATAACCGTGGGACGTAAAACGCAAAGATTTCATTTCAGTGACATTAAATTGTAAAGGTCATTAGAATTTAGACTATTTTTAATTAAATTGAAAGTAAGAAATAGAAGAAAGTATTCAAAAATGTGGATTTAATAAGAAACTAGAGATTAGAAAGTGCTATAAAATAAAGTGCTAAGTCCCTTGAGCCACAAGTCGATCCAATGTTTATCATTGTCATTTAACTCCCCGTCAATGATTACGTCACACAGCGGACGTCAAATTGCACTTTGTAATAAATATATCAAAAGCACTTTATTTTGAAGTACCTACTTTCTACCAACACTAGACCACTGGTGAGCCTACATTTTAACATTTTCCTCTGTTTTATCATTAGGGTTGCAACTGGCCGGTTTTTGACCGGTCTGGCCGGAAATATTGCTGTTATTTTGATTAAAACCGGTGACCGGTACAAACTTCTTACCAGCCCCTTTATGACCAGTTTTTTCAAATTTGAATCTAGTTCGAAGCAATTTCATCCAGTTCGAAGTATAGATTTAAAACGTAACTTTCATTCTGTAAATCTAAAACAGCCACCTTTCACCGTCTATCAACGATTAACATATTTAGTTCATGTGTTTAGATAATTTTAAAGATATGACATGAACTGTATCAGGGAAAATTTGTACTTGTAAGGCATTTTATGCATTTGTTGAGAGTGAAAAAAGACTTCTTAAAGCAATTTCCTGTAGTTGAAGTATAAACTTAAAGAATAAATTTCATTTTTCAAATCCAAAATTGTCACGTAAAGATTAATATACGTTTGTTCATCTGTTTCGATAATTTTAAAGAAGTGGTAACTACTGCTAAATGCAATAAAGTGATTAATGCCGATTTCAGTTTTTATTTATAGCACAATATAATTATCTGTAAAACTTCTTAGTGAATGTACTAAAGATATGCAAAATACAGGTGATAATACACTTTTGCCCACGATAGTACATTTCCTTCCCATGGATGAGTCCGAGTAGAGAAACTTCACACTTAGACCTATATCATATGGGAATTTTGAAGGGATGCCGTTGTTTTTATTTTCCAGAATTGGCAACCCTATTTACCATTATTTTGAAACTTGTGGGGGTAAAAATTATTTACGAAGAGGTTCTCTTATTATATTGTTCTACACTGAGAAAAATCCATTATCCGGACAGCGGTATATTGTACAAATACAAGGATTCGTTATGTTTACTAAGGAAATCTGTACGGAGCGTACTTTATCCATATGCTACACAGCTACTGCCTTTAACGCGCTTGGATGTTATATCATGTCGCTGCAGGATGTCTGATATCTAACAATCTTCCGTATTTTATATACGTATACGTATGTTAAATACTTCAGCTATATGTTATATACGTCCATCTGTGTGTGAGGTCCTGACCGCCTATAGACACCTCTTTCTTGCACCATAGATGACGTCATGAAACAACTGTCGTATGCGTGCGAGCTGGTTTATAAACGAGGTTGTTTACAAACGGAAAAGAAGAGCGGAAGGAAAGAAGCCTGGGTAAGTGCAATAGTAAATTATCACTTTAGTTAAATATTCCATTAATTATATATTCCTTTAGTATAACTTGCTTTAATATAGTACTAAACAAGTAATGTGATTTATGACCACAATTCTTACTATTGTAACTCGTTAATGGTTGAGGAGAAAGAAATGGGTTAATCTGAATTTTGAGAAATCTTTGAATATTAATGTTTTGTAACTTTTTACATTTCAAGGTACGCAAAATGAATGTTATGTGTTTATTCTTTCCTTTTTATATGTGACGGTTTATTACTTGATGGAGATTTACTACAGGACTGCTTAACATAATTGCTAAGAAACCGTTTTCAGCGCGAACATTTTCTTGTGTAGTGAAGATTTAGGATTTAGATTTCTGGGCTTTCGGCATCAATGACCTTGTTAGCCCGTCACATGTGAGTTATGACGTCCCTCGGTGAGCACACTATCCGGGGAAAGGGAAGGAAGCAAACGGCCTGGGACCTATATGTTGGGTACTACCCGGCATTTGCCTGGTATGAAATGAGGAAAACCCAAGAAAGCCTCATTCAGGATGTCTGGACTTAAAAGCTTCTGATACTTTTTCGACCGAGTGCCCCTACCGGAATCGAACCTGGGTCCGCTCGTACCGAAGGCGAGAGCGTTAGCAACTACGCTACGCGGAGCCACTTGTGTCTAGGAAACCTATTTTTACTAGGATATTTGCAACAAAATTTATTTCCTTTCTTTCTTTATTTTTCTTTTTCTTTTTGTTTTTTAACAATAAAACAAAACATATTTTACAGACTCACTGAAATTTAAAAACAGCAGTCAGGGAGAGCTCACGTTTAAGATTCTTTTTGTTTTGTTTTGTTTTGTTTTGTTTTGCTTGTTATGTTCTCTAGTTAACTAATGTTTGAGTTCCTGAGAATTATATTATTATTATTATTGTTTCATAATTTTCGAACCAAAAATTAGATGTTTTTCTTTTTTTCCTTGTGTTGACGTCATTGTGGCAAGTTGGGGTGTTTGTATCGTACCTTGGCATTAATTTGGTTACTAGCACATAGTTTCAAGGTCATAAGTTGTAGGCCGCTTGAAACAGCTATTACACAGTTGAGTGTCAGACGTTTGACTTGCAGCTTTCGTTACAGCGTCTAAATTGCAGTATTGGATTGCGTCCAGCTTCTATGGCTGGTAAAAAAGTTATATCGCTTTCGTAATATGGTAAGAAATACAATGTAACAGTTAGGTATAGTATATATGACTAGTTTAATTAGTCGGAAATTACTCTGTTTCCTTGTCTTATTCTTTCGATTATGTTTAAGTACTGTGTCTTCATAGTATTGTTTCACTATTTCTAGAAGGAATTAAGTATTAACGAAGTAAGGAATAAGCAGAAGCCCACTTTGACGTTTACTATTTCTCATACTTCATTGAGAATGTTTTGATCCCCAATTGCGCAAACTTCTAATATGTATGTGTGTTTCTTTTTGTTGTTGTTGTTGTTCTAGTATGTATGTGTGTTTCTTTTTGTTGTTGTTGTTGTTGCTTACACTGCTATAGATATGAGCTCCTTCATGGCTAAGCGGTTAGCGTACGCGCCTTTGGTGTGGGAAACCCGCGTTCGATTCCCGGCGGGAGTGGTTCGGAGTCCATGTTAATCAGTAAGTCCACGTCTCATACAGCCTCGTTGCAGAAAAGGATATTAAAATCAACTCAGCACTGCTTTACAGATGGAGTTGTTTGATTCAGGGTTCGAATGAAGCTTTTTACGGGAAGCAGGCACGTAGCCAAGGGGTGGGTCCAGACCCCCCCCCTTCGGATCCAGAAATGAAAAATATTAAGGAAAGATGAAACAGAAAGAAACAGATGAATCAGCCTCAAAAATATAAAGCTACAATAAGCGTTTTGGTTACTCTTTCTTACGAGGAGCTTTGTGTGGAGGAAACGGGAGGGGGGGGGCGGATCAAGTTGAAATTGGATATTATTATAACGGAACATTCCGAATTCCATCTAGCTCCATGTTAACAGTATGCAGCGGCGCAAATCTGTCTTCAACATTGGGAGGGACGGGTAAGACAGTTCTCATAATTTTTTTAAGGATGTTCAAATTACAGTATAACCTCGTTAACACGAACTCGCTTAAGCCGAACACTCGGTTAGGACGAACAAAATTTCGGTCCCGGCATCGCTGTACGTTATCTTATAGGAAGTTTTATCGGTTAACACGAATTTCGGTTAGCACGAATTACGAACTAATTTTTAGTCCCTTGAGTCAGTAAAGGTTTTGATTTAACACGAACTTCCAATCCTTTGATTTTTTTAAACATCATTTTTCTTATTTCAGATTTCACTCCAGATCAGTTTTTGTCATACAGTATTTATACAGACGAAAATTGCCTTGTAAATAAGAAAAACCAGAAACAGATATCTTTCCTCTTATGAGGTGTTGATTCTGTCCTCTGTCAAGCGCTGAACATGCAGGTGCTTGGCAGACGAGCTGGCGACAGCTCGAGACAAAACATCTTCTCTCCCCTGTAACTCCAAACTGGTGACAGCAATCATAAATACCTTTCCGTTACAAGCGGTACTCACCCTGCTAGCGAAGTTATCAATTTTATAACTTGACCTGGATTTTCTGCGTGGAAGCTTTTTTTTTTTTTTTTTTTTTTAAATCTTCGAAGATAGGCTAATAAACTTACTGTAGTGTTTTCACTTTTCAGAGGATGGTACCGAGACCTACACTAGTCTCGATCTCGATTTTAACTCGAATTTGAGACCGAGGTGTGCTTTCCGAAATCGAGACGAGACCGAAACTCTCAGTCTCGTCTCGATACAATTCTGTAGATGGTATCAAGACAGAGAATAGTCTTGGTCTCGTCACGAATTTGGAACCGAGACGAGACCGAGACTACTCAGTCTCGTCTCGATACCATCTCTAGTGTGTTCTATGACATACATAATATACTGTAGTGGTATGTATAGTCTGTATACTGTAGTGTGTATGTATGGAGAAAATGTATTCGAATAATAAAATTTGTGTCCCCGGTTAACACGAATTCTTTTAACACGAACTCCTGATTTTTCAGTCCCTTGATATTCGTGTTAACGAGGGTTTACTGTATGAAGTTGAAAAACAATGCTGCGGAGGATCAGGGGAGCAGAGTTGTCTTCAAAATTCTGAGGTGGGCAGATTTAAGGCTTATTCTGGGGTGGGGACATCAATTTCATCTTACTTTCCTTTGTGGCAATCGGACACAAATCATCACATTTCTCTCCAAAAAACGCATTTCAAATCGGATTATTGAGGGGAAAGTCCCCCCCCAGTTCTAAGATTGGAGGGGACATGTCCTCATCCCCCCGGGACTTGCGCCAGTAACCGTATGGACTACAAATGACGATCGATAAACCGGTTCTTTCAGATAGCCTGTCAGAACTTAAGCAATGCCCAGAATTACCAATAATATGAACCATTTTGAATTTCGCGGCAACACTAATCCATTTTATAGGATGTCTTTACTCCAGAAAGAGATCTCGTTGCTATTCTTGACGGCACTGAACTAATATAAGAGAAATAGAAAGAAGACGAGAAGAACCGAGTTCGAATGACCTTGGAAGACTATGTCTTTGTCAATACTTTTTTCTATTCTTTTACGCAAGATTTCTTCATAATTCTTTAATTAAAATACTTACTAACATATCCTCATTTTATTGTCCTAACAAATCAATATGGATATGTTGTCAGTAAAATAGTTTAGATTGATCGAACCCCTGGTGTGATAACCACAGTATTTCGTCACAGACCTCCCGTATTGCGAAATCGTGGCTACGTGCCTGCGGGGAGGGGGCGACTTTTCAGATATACAATCCAAGCCTTTTATTTCTCAGTGATGCAAGATATAATATATAGTATATAATATGTAAAATATGAAATGAGGGAACATATTTTCCCGGCAAGGGAGAAATTCTTTGGCGAGTTGGGGAAATTACTTGACGAGAGGGAAAATCTTCATCCTCCCGTTGATTCAAATCTTGATCGAAGATCATGCGAGTAGGATTCCATATTATGCTGTAGGTGTAGGTAGTACACAGTCTTGGCGCTGAATAGGACGCTAAGCTTCAAGCCAACCACATGTCTGTAATAACCTATTGCGATTGAATGGTAATGTAACGTAATGTACGATATGTGCATTTTCTAGATGCCATAAAATTATAATTTTAATTGAACATTCCACGATTATATACTTCAGGTTAAAGGAGTTTGATGATTAATTGAAGTGAATAATCGAGGCAGTGATTCTCAATCTTCTTGACTTACGACACACTTTAGTAAACCCCAATGACATCGATATATTTGTTTAGATTTTGGATTGCTTTCCAACAAGTCGAGCCGCGCCAAAGCTGTAGGCTTACTAAGTTAAGTGAACTGATCCTAATCTAAATCCATTGTTTTCGGGGGCGCAGAAATGGACAGTGACACTTCCGATACTATTTAAATCAAAATTCAGCCAAGCAACTTGGGGAGGGAAAGAGGGGAGACGGATCTTACAAATGATCGAAAATAACCGACATGAGAGAGCGTTTCGTAATAGTAAAAAAAGTGACTGACTAACGTAACATACATGTATTACTGGTTTTCTTATTTTCACCCAACGAAGCAGGTAATTAACGCTAGTACTAGGTATGTGTAGACTAAATGAGGTGATTTGCTTCGTGACCCTTCGAACAATGTACGAAGCGGATGCAAGCAGTTAGTACATGGAGTTAGCTTACCTAAATTTAGATTTCGCTTTCCGAAATCTTAATGGATGTATTAAGTGATTTCGTTACTTACACTCTTAATCTCTAAATACAAGGATTCAAAACACATTTTCGATTCCAAACTATGACTCTGCTAGACAAAGAAAGCATAGTCCAGTGTATGTTTTACTTCATTTTCATATACGTGCTCGTAGGTTTTCTCGGGGACTTGGTTTCCTCCCACTTTCTCATTTCACCAAATATTCCATAATCATTAACTTGCTTTAATCACCGACTCCCTTAGCCTAACAGCATAATAGTGGGACATTAAACTCAAAGACTTTATTTTTATTTTCAAGTAATTACTTTTCTCTCCCTTATTTATTTTTAATTTAATTTCTCTTTCAATTTCCCTCTTTTAGGAACATCAACATAATTTACAATTCTTTCTCATTATAATAACACTATTAAAAGTCCCATATGCAGCTCACCACGTTGGAACCCAGCGGAAACAGATGAACAACGAATATTGTCGAAAATATGCATTGCTTACAGCGGCGTAGCGAGCATTACAAGATTGGGAGGGGGATGAAACTTGAAATTGCCAAGTCTTGATTTTTATCTTTAAAAAATGTCAAGTCTTGATAAAAAAAATGCCAAGTGTTTCGAAAATCTTACAAACCCTATGAAAAACTATTACAGCAACCTTATTTTCATATTCGTTCCATTCCATGCCCCCCGTCTGAGACACGAATAAGATCAGCCCTTGTTCCGCTCTCGAGTCCAATTTAACATCTAACCTCAGGATCATTATCATCACCCACGAAGCACAACTGTTAATTTGATAACTCATGGCTATGTTAGGTAACCTCCGCCAGCTAATCTTCACGAGAACCTTTAAAGTTACAATCAGTTGTAGAAATGCATTTAAAAACGTAGAATAAGGTAGGTTATATTTACTGTTTGTGATGTAGAAGTGCCTAATTTACATATTAAACATTCAATTGAGGGGTTCAGTGAGAGACCAGGCTAACTTACATCCAGGTCAAGATTGAGATTTTGACGGAACAGCATACTAATGTCATTAATTGACCTTTGCCTCAACCACTTGTCTGTGTGGCTTGTCCTGAGACAGGGGCGGATCCAGGGAGGGTCTATCTCCCCCAAGAAGAGGAAACTTTGTGTATTTTAATATAAAATAAAACCCACCCAGAGTTGAATCTCTTAAAAGTAGCTCTATCTTGTAAGTAGTGGCATTACAACCCACCGCCCCCCAGTAGTCCATCCTGGATCCACCCCTGTTGTATACTAAACCAAACTATGAATATCAGTCGTATCCTTTGAAACGTGCTGTTTTCATTTGTTTCCTTTTCTTTCAGAAAGTTAAAATTGTCAGTTAGCCTAGTCTCTCGCTAAACTGTCAATTGTGACAAAACACACCAATAATTGTTGATGCCAACTAAAACATACATATCCAAAGCCTACAAAATATATCACATTATTTAAGTTTTTTTCTTTCTTTCTTTCTTTTTTTTTTCAAAATTGCTTGCAATGTTTTTCTTCGTGCCAAGCATCCGAATGTCATCTTGAATTCTGACCTCATTTCACTACAATTCTTTGAAGTGTAAGACTGCGCAGCTTTTTTTTTCCCTCTCTCTCGCTCTCTTCAGTCCTTCAGTCTCCCCCACTTTGATTTCATGATTTCGCACTCTGATGAAAAGTATTAAACACCAAAATGGAAAAGTACTAATATATAACCTCTCTTTTAGTAGCCCCTCCAACCACACGCCCGGGGCACGTGCCTTGCTTGCTCGCCCATAGCTCTGTGAGCTATATAAGTAAAATACAATGCGCGCGCATATGTAAACTTGGTGCCAGCTTTGATTCTCGCTGAGAGAGTATACATATAATGTTGGTTCGAATTCCATCAAAACCATAGGCTCATTTTTGTGTAACCTTGGTACTAAAGAAGACAGTAGACTTCAACAAATATTCCTGTCGGGCCTCGATGGCTCAGTGGTAGAGCGTTCACCTCTGGTGTTTGGGGTCTTTGGTTTGATCCCAGCTCGCGCCAAGTAAACTTTGTGGTGGACAAACACCGTGTGAGTGGGTTTTCTCGGGGTTCTCCCGTTTCCTCCCACTTTCTTCATTCCACCATTTCATTCATTATATCATCATCAGCGTCTCCTTTAGCCTAGCCGGTATACCCGTCATTATTGATACAACTATTATATACAGGATGCATCAGAAGTCCCTTGTCATCCTTTCTGAAAACTACAGGGATGTAGTTACATTGATTGCGAGATAAGAGATACACATTAGGCCCAGAGGGATACTTTTGGATTACATCACGCGGACGGTCGCCATCTTAGATTCGAAATTGTAATACGGACGATAAGTGGGTAGTGTGATACATGGCCATGCACTAAAATGTTCTGAGGATGTCAAATATGCAATCAGATATCATGTAACTTATTCTGGTGAAATGTTATTGGCAGTGAACCAAGTGAGACTATATGTAGTGGTATGTCATACCCTTCTTCTTTTTTTTTTTTTTTTTTTTCCAGTGATAGAGACATACCGTTTCTGGTTTTTTAGTGATCAAGATAAACCTTCACGGAAGAATAAATGCTAAATACCATTAATAAATCCCTTTTTTATACGTATTGACGAATAGCTTTGCACATAAAAAGATTTTATTTCTTATGTAGATTCTAAGTTGACAATACTGACATTTTTACCTTTTTCTACCTTTTGTTTGTAAAATGAGGTGTTTTCAAAGAAGTTCATCTAGTTTATATGTTGATGTGCCGTATTGAATTGTTTCTTTCGTATGTATGTATGTGTCGTCTTGTCTGAATTCTTATAAGCGTCGTATTTTGAGCATGGGCGGATTTAGGGGATTGCTGTGGGGGCAGATCTTACGGGAGTTTGAAATACCCCTCATTCGAGTGTGTGGTCCAGGAGTTTTCCCGCTGGAAATTGTTAATATTGAAAGTCGGTTTTTGAGCACTTTCGTGTATAATTCTCTGATACAAGGTAAGGGCTATTTTTATTTATTTTTTTCCAGAAAGTTGTTCACGATGGATGGATCAGTCTCCGTTTTTTCTCCGTAACTAAAAGAAGCTTTCCAGTGGTTTTCAGACATTATGTAAATAGAAATGCAATCTTGTAGGCTTCACACCTCACTGCATTTGAACATTTAGATAGCCGATATGTCGAGTCAAAATCGTAATAAAACACACCGCCTCTGATTTTTCCCACTTCGAACACATTTCCCTGTTATAGTCAGGGGTAAAAGCTAGGGGGAACGCGGGGGACGCAGTTCCCCACCTCGAAAAATATGTAGGACGTCCCCCAGATCCTAAAATGGTACAATGGGCAGAGATAGGCAGGAGGAACGGCGTGGAGTGATGCCGCTACCTACCGTCCCCCCACCTTTTCAGGTCCACTTTTACCCCTGGTTATAGTATATGTTCTACATGTTCCTACTGAGCAATAAACATTTGCAGAAGCTTCTTCCAATTGCTGTGGACACAAAGTAGGATATAGGGTCAAATTTGTGCACAGACGATGGCGATACTTTGTTCTAGATGATAAAAATTATGAATATTTACTGCACAAACCATAACCTTAACTTTTCCACTTAGCTAGAAATTGAACAGCGTTAGGTCCGGTGATCGAGCAGCCATTCAACTGCCTCTCGTCGATCAACCCATGTTCTAGAAAATTGTTCAAGTAGTGACGCAATACGAATCCATAATGAAGAAAGCGCCATGGTGTTGAAAAAACTGCGAGAATGTACCATCCTCGGGCATCGCAGCTCGCAATATCTATCCCTGTACGAACGAGCGTGAGGTATTATTCCGCAGTTAATTTTATGGAATGAAAAAGTGACTGATTAGACGTATTCCTCATTTGTCTGCCAACAACATAATTAATTTTCTTTGCGCTGGTCATGTTGGAGGGGTCTTGCACGCGGGGTTGTCAGGTGACCAATTGTGCATGTTCTGCCTATTAACCTTCCCATTTACGTAGAGGTCAGCTTCATCTGAAAAGAGTATTTGCATAAAAATGTTAACCATAATTACTCACTGCACTTGGCGATCAACATCGTTCTCGTGGAGATGTTGCTTCATTTGCACCTTGTACGGATGCACTTATACACGCGCAGACCCTATGACTCAACCCACATTGCATTAATAAATGACGTGTGCTCCTCTGGGGCCACATCGAGAAAGAAGTCAGCACTGCCGTAGGCGTTGCTTCATCTGTAGCTCTCTACGATCGTCCGCTACGACGTATGTTCACGAATGTGCCCGTCTCCTCAAATTTAGTTAATTACTGTGACACTGCAACATGTAACACAGTCACATTGTGGATGATTCTGTTTGCAATCGGTAACCACTGTACAGGCACTCCTCCCGCTCCACAGTTTGAATATTTCGATGCATTCCTCACGTGCTAACGGTATGGTTCTACATCTAGAAGAAAGAGGTAAATACAACGTTCAATTGGCAATAACTTTTCACCAAATTAAGCTCCATGGAATCTGATTGCATATTTGACATACTGAGAAAATTCTAGCCTGTGGCCATATATATATCACATTACTCACCAGTTTATAACAAACAAATTTAATCCAAAATGGCGGCCGTCTGTGAGAGTATTTCCAAACGGCCTAATGTGTATCACCCATCTCACATTCAATTAAACTACACCCGTGTAGAATTTAGAAAGGAACTTCGTATGATGTATACAGGGTGTTTCGAAAGTCCTCTGACGTTACAACAAAACGTAAGAGGAAAAACCATTTCTAAATATGTTGTTTTCATTCTAAAGTGAACACTTTTTAAATCGGAGGAGCCGTTTGGGCTGTACTCTTTATGCGCCCAATGTGGAATGAAAATGCAATGTTACCATTTACCTGGACCCACAACATATGTGAATGAAGTTACTGTTTGAAATGGGGGCTAGCCATCGACATGTTAGCGTAAAAATCAGTAACTTCATTCACTTATGTTGTGGGTCCAGGTAAATGGCAACGTTGCATTTTCATTTAACATTGGACGCATAAAGAGTGTACAGCCAAACGGCTCATCCGATTTTGAAAATTCCTTCAACTTACATTGGAAACATCATATTTGGAGACGGTTTCCCAATTACATTTTGTTGTAACTCTGATAATAATCGAGTTACTTAATGTCAGGGGACTTTTGAGACACCCTATATATCTTATGGAATATATGTTTGATGTCCCTATAACTGTAGATATAATTTAGTTTGTTTAAATTTACAAGTTATTACAAGTAGATTCTGACTTACATGCGTAAGAGTTTGTATGTAACTAACTAATAAATTCTATTTCATGAAATTTACATTGAAATATTTAACACAAAATCTTTTATATTCATGCTTAACTTAGTGACTTGGCTTTGGACTGCAACTGATTATTGTACCCCATTATTGCTTGAGAAGAAAACCGATGTCCGAATCTTCATTTGGAGAAACCAAAGAACTATTGGAATGCTGAGGATTGCAATCATTAATTTCTACACTTCAAGGTGCGTAAAGTATATCTAGGTATATTCTGTGTTTATTGTTATAATTACTATTACTATTATTGGGTTTAGAATCAATCAAGTACTTCATGATATTTTAGAGGGATCAAGATGGCTGCCAGATAGATAAATATTTGAGCGTCAGGCCCTTATTTCTTTTCAATTTTATATTTAATCAATGTCTATTCCCCCCCCCTCATTATTCCACCAAATCGTATTCCAAGATCATCAATTTTCAATACTCATTTGTGACTGTCAGCATACATAGCATAACCGTAGGAAGTAAAACAAAGATTTATTTTTATTTTTCGTTTTCATGTCTTTTCTCCATAGCTGTGAAAAATAACGCCTTCAACATCATAAATTTGTATGCTACTTGCCTGCTTTCGAGCACAGTAATCAACTATTTGGACATTACGAAGCAAAGCAGGTCTACGTTGCAGTTAGCATACTTTTGAAAGGATGTGACATAATGATATTGGTGTTGCGATGTTCAGCCTAAACAGTGCAAGTAAATAAATCTGTAACAATTGTATTGGTGTTTAGCTTACATGTCCTCCAGACGGGCCATTTTTTTTTTTTTTTTACATCTTGTTACTTCTACTGTATATGAGGGGTCGCGGTAGCTCAGTGGTGGAGCGTTCACCTCTGGTGCTTGGGGTCCTGGGTTCGATCCCAATCCCCGCCAAGTGAACTTTGTGGTGGACAAACACCGTGTGCGTGGGTTTTCTCGGGGTTGTCCCGTTTCCTCCCACTTTCTTGATTCCACCATTTCATTCATTACTCATCATCACCGTCTCCTTTAGCCTAACCGGCATAATCGTGGGACGTAAAACTCAAAGATTTCATTTCATTTCTACTCTATATGAAGTATATTCTGAGGTTGTGTTTTTGGGGACGTGGTAGCTCAGTGATGGAGCGTTCACCTCTCCTGCGTGGAGTTCCTGGATCGATCCCAGCACGTGCCAAATGGGCTTTGTGTTGGACAAACACTGTGTGTGGTTTTCTCGGGGTTTTCCCGTTTTCTCTCACAGTTTTCATTCTACTATTTCATTCATTCTCATGATTATAGTCTCCTTTAGCATACCCGGCAAAATCGTGGAACGTAAAACTCAAAGATTTCATTTCATATAAACTTTGGTGCAAAGTAACCCCATAGATGAAGATATTTTGCACCACATACAAAAAAGTATGTTCAATATACTAACATAATGTTTGTCTGCAATGTTTTCTCTCCTGTATTTATACATTTCACTTTTTACACAAAACTGCATGTGTAACGAATTTTTGTTACGAAATTCGAGACGAGACATAGCTCTTCCAATAGAAACAGATACAGTTTTCGAGACGAGACAACTTTCGCGACACCTTTGCGAGAGGTGACAGTCTCAAATCATTTCTCGTGCGTACCCCTAGCCCATATCGTGCGTTATCAAAAAGCATGTTAATGAGAAATAACAACATGTAAATACAATATAGGTAGTTAAAAACATTTTTGTTTTCATTCTTCACTAATGCATTATTATTAACCTCAGTATTTTATTGTCCATTCTTAATCTTAAGGTGATATATAATTAAGTTTTGAATTCGGTTAACTTATTTTGTTTCTCAAATTGTATTAAAAATGTATGTACAAACATGTTTATTTTCATTCTTGAGTGCTTAAAGTCACTATAGTTATTAAACATAGTAATTAATATTGTACTCTTAACGTTAAAATAATATACAGTTAACTTTTGAATTCAGTTAACATTTTTCTTACTGAAATTGCTTTAAAAAGTATGTAAAAACTTTTTTATTTTCTTTCTTGAGTGCCAAAAGTGATGCACAGTTATTAAGATTAGTACTTTATACTCTATTCTTAATTTTAAACTGATAAACAGTGCGTTTCTGAATAAATTATGTCAAGTTATTTGAGTGACGAACACTGGTACAAAACCCTAACTACCACTGGAACATTTCGATTTTGAGATGACTACTACCGGTGCAATACAAGGGATTTTAAAATATTGTTTTTCCTTCAAAGGCTATTCGATTTTGAATTCTGACTACATGGTCATATATAGGAAGGATCAGTGTCTCTTTCCAACTATGGTACAGCTCCGACCGATTCACGGTGCTCACAGAAGAGACAAAAGAGTATGTTTTCAACCTTAAAGTAACGACCACTGGTGTTTTTACCCTGGTATGCAAAAGTAAGTGGGTACCCCAATGGGGTAGAGGGGTACTATGCGGTACCTAATTTCTGCATTTTAGATATATGGAAATACATGTGTCTAAAATGTAAAGAACTGATATTTGTTTACCGAAAACTGCAACTCGGTAAGCCTTACGGATACCGAGACATGGGAAAATAAAGAGCGACACGATATGTATGTGGGGCTTGCATACTTGAAGGTACAATTTGGAAAATGAATTCAAATATGACTAACGGCTATCAAGATATTATCAAATAAAGAGAGGACCAATACAGGTATGGGATTTTCGTATTAGATGATAAAATTTCCGAAACCGGTCATGGAAAGTTAATAAACACCAGTAGCAATTCCATCTTCAAGTAATTAGATATTTCCATGGGGTGTTAGAACATCTTACAGTCTACCAAGATTAAATTTTAAAAGCTTTTGAAAATATAACTTGACATTTGTAAAGAGTATTAGAAATATGTATTTACCTAAAACTTGCAGCTAGTACATCTAACATATAGAGAAACACCGTGAAATAAAAGAGTATGAGATGTTGAAACTTCGGAAAAATTATTGGTCCCAACAAAATTAAATAAGATGGTATTTCTATGGGTTAAGTAAGTACCTCAGTACAATTTCGATGGAAAGATTAGTTCTAGGTTTTCTTCAGGCAGTTCCAAAGGTTCATCGAGCTGTGTAAAAGAGTGAAAATTCCCTGTGAATATCTAATATAGTAACCAAAATATAACGAGTCATTTATTTTATGACGTAAAAATAGAGATCTTTAAGGATTTGTACTTCTGGGTCTTTGCTATAAGAAAGAAATTCAAAAACCTACTGTATATACCTTAATATGCAATTAAATCAGTGAGGACACAGTAACTTAGTGGTGGGGTGTGTACCTAGTATGTTTTGCAGAAACTACACTGGAGTATTCTCTTAATCCACAGAGATACGATCACACTTAACTGCCCATTTATTTTTAAAATGAAATTAAGGCAAGTGAATGTTGATGATAGAATTGATGGAGTGTAAAGGTGGGAGGAAAGGAGTACACCGAGAATACCCACGAATACAATGTCGACTACAAACTGACTTGGACACGGATCAAACCAGGGACCCAATACACCAAAGGTACGCACTCTACCACTAAGCCACCGTGCCTCCACCCATTTAATTGTCTATTAAGGTGTATACGGTAGTTTTCTGAAATTTCTTCTTCTTACAGCAAAGACTCAACAGTACAAATCCATGTGGGTCTCCATTTTTACGACCTCGTAAAATACATAATTACTTATATCTCGGTTGCTATATTAGATATTGACAAAGAATTTTCATTCTTTTTGTACGCTAGGAATTATCACGCTTGGATTTACCCGAAGAAAACTTCGAGCTGAATTAATCTTTCGATCGGAATTGCCCTGACGAGTGTGAGGTACTCACTTAACCCATATAAGTACCATCTTATTTAACTTTTATTAAGATCAAAAGTTGTTTTATGAAATTTCAAGATCTAATACTCTTTTATTTCACGGTGTCTCTCTAGCTGTAAGATGTACTGGCTGGAAGTTTTGGGTAACTCTATTCTCTTTTCTAATACTCTTTACAAATGTCAAATTATATTTTCCAAAGCTTTTAAAACTTAATCTTTTTAGACCCATGATGTTCTAAAACCCCATGGAAATACCCAGTTACTTTAGGATGAAATTGCTACTGGTGCTTATTCAGATTTCATGATCGATTTCGGAAATTTCACCACCTAACACGAAAACCCCATAACTGTGTGGGTCCTCCCTTTATTTGACAATATCTTGATAGCCATTAGTCATATTTTCATTAATTTTCTAAACTACTGTCAAGTATGGAAGCCCCACATACCTATGGTGTTCCTATTTATTTCACCATATTTCGGTAACTGTTAAACATACCGACTTGCGGTTTCGGTAAACACACACCTGTAACGTTCTTTATAAGTTTATTAAGATATATTTTAGAATGTTTAGAAATGGGAGGTCTGCGAATGCCATAGTACCCGAAAACCCCCATAAGGACGTGTGTGTAGTGTATTGAATTGAAACTACTTTTGAGGTTGTTGATAGCCCTCAGTAATTACGTTTTCGAAACTGCACAATCTAGTACGCAAAACTCACACTTCTATGGTGTTGTCCTTTATTTTCCCATACCTCGGTATCCATAAGGCTTACCGAGTTGCGGTTTTCTGTACTAAACAGATATCAGTTCTTTACATTTTAGAGACATATATTTCCACATATCTAAAAATGCAGACATATTAGGTACCCCATGGTACCTCGAACGCCAGTGGGTACCCACTTACTTTTGCATAGTAATACATTTCGAGTTGTTCAGCATCAACAAACACTTTTTTTTTAATTCATCATTTTTCTACCAGAAACCCAAAAGTCCATACCTGACCGAACAGATTTTGTCCATTTAATCTAAAAAATGTTAAATATTTTAAAATGTAACATTTTAAATATTTTTGGATTTTTGTTTCAGGTATTTCATGTATCAAAACAAAACCAGGATTCTGCATGAAAGACAGCGAAAAGAAGCAGTGTAATTTGTGGCTAAAAGCACGTCCTTTCTGAAGACAGACCCGATTGTATTTACATTCTTTTGTACAAATATGTAACCTTAATAAATATACTGCTCCGCAAATTATTTCTTTCTTCCATAAATTAGAATAAATGTATGTCTGTTTAAAGAAAATGTTTGTTAGTTAAAGGTCTTTTCAACTCTTTTTCTCTGTAAATAAGAACATTATACCTTGCAACATTTTTTTTTATCATTGTGCAATTCCGATTGGATAAAGTAAATCTGCACGAAGCACTATTATTTCAGTCATACATTAATAACTAATGTATTGTTCTGTGAATAAGGCAATGGTATAGTGAATATGTTTTAACATAAAATCTGTAACTCAGCTTTTCAGTAGTCAACTTTATTGAGAATCCGAAGAAAGAAAGAAAAAATGTTGGACTTAACGAATTTCAAAATTATTTTTGTTCGAATTCTGGACTAATCCAAATTATCCAGAGAAATCATTTATGTTGCTCTCTACAGATGTATCCTTTCTCCAAATCGTATGAAAAGGAGACTTCATACATCGCTATATTTTGTATGTACTATGTTTCGTATTTATTTAATCACTTTGTACCTTTCTCTAGTGTTGACAAGGCCGCAAGTGTCAATCGAATAATTTAGTGTTTCACTCATGTAACCTTGTGACTAACGTACGTCCTGTCGGTATATATATGTTACTGGGTTCGGTTAGCGACAAACAATTTTTAGTGTTAAACAAATACAAAAATCTACACGCAATGAGATACGATGATCTCTGCCTCATAGACAATACCAAGCAACTAACGGTACTGAGTGTGGTTGAGTTTACTAGTGGTATTATCTGGCTAAAATCAATGTTCCGAGAGCTATACTTCTTTTTGTGCTCTGAATGCAAACTTTGATATAACCGTTTTAAATTATTGTACATCTATCTATCTATATAGCTATATCTATATCTATATATGTATATAATTGTAAACTAGAAACTTCCGAGTAATTCTGAGAATCATCGCTCTTTCTTTAAATAATGTATGAGACTATTACACTGCTCGTTACTTAAAATGTTGAACTAAGAAGGATACATCCAGGAAAGTCCAAATTTGCAGAATGTGTAGAGCAGGGAAGGATAAATATGTTTGGTCGATGGCTGCACAGCTTCTCATACCTGTGAACTCCGCCAGCTACAGTTGATGAGCTGTGGCATTGGATCGTAAGACGCATGGCTTACCATACCAGAAAAGAACATCCTCTCGATGTCTCGCTGTGTTACAGTCGTTCTGGTTGTCAATGTTGGGTCAGTTCTGCTCTGCTATCACCACGTTGTCACACAGCGAATACAGCGGTAAGTTTAACCCTTAACGTAGCAAGCCTAAGTCGTCAAAGTTGTTTACCAAGCTGGAGTCTTCTGGGGACCCCAAGTATTATTTTAATTTCTCAACATAGTATTGCAGAGGGTTACTCCAACTATTATTTTTTGGATGTCTAGAAGCATACTTAAGTTAAATGAACATTGTTGACGTCAAATATTATGTATATTTGAACACTATTCAGTTCTTCATACAATTTCATACTTGTGTGTTCGTAAATCTGAAACACAGGTTTAACAATGAAGTTTTTACATTTTGAAGTGTGTTTTTATTTTTTGTATTTTTTAAAGAAACGCATCGTTGATCTAATCATGTAATTGATATCTCAAAGGGTTGCAGGATACATATAAAAATCGAGAATAAATTGATTCTTATAATTGCGGCAGTATCACCAAATATCACTCTCTGGGGTCCCTAGAGTACCCCGCTTGGTATGTTAAGGGTTAAGCATATTCGACACTTACTATTAGATATCGGCTTGGGAACTTTGGCGTAGCTACCCTGTCTCCTTGAAGTTGCATTTTTAATGGGGAGTACTGTTTAGGAATCATCTTGTGAGGGAAAACGTTTTCAGCTGACACCATGTTTTTAATTATAGCTTCATTTAAAAAATAACTTATCTGTTAATTAAAATGTTCAGATAAGTTATTTCTGGAAAATCCTATTCACGCCTCTTGTGGTAACAACTTCTGCATTTTGGAAGAGGATATTATTAAGGAAAAGAATGAGGTAAAGTCGTCTGTATATAGTACACACGGAAAAGAAAGTATTTGACAGTTGACAAATTTTCTTTTGCCAATAGCTCGGCAACAAATTAATTAATTTGGATCTTTTTGTTGTTATTCTTCGAATAGTTATAACTTGACAACCTGCCAAAGTCGGTACTCTGATAGGTTAATTTATTGTTGAGTTTTTAGGAAAACAAATTTTGTCAACTGAAGAATATTTTCTTTCGTGACTGTACAAGCAATGGATGATAACGGCTTAATAAATGACTGTACGTAAGTCTTTTTTGAGTTTGAACATAGCATTGTACATGGCTGTGAATTTTGCATTATTATTGAAGTGCTGCAACTAAGTTATTGCAAAAGGTATGATAAATTCTTACAGTAATATTGTCACATATTGATTTACTCTGTATGAAAACTAAAATAGTTTAACATATGGTTACCCTCCTTTGTGCCAATAATTTTAAAATTAACTCTTGTGCCACTTTTCAACACTTGGCTTTGCAGTAGCTTTCCAAAGAATTAGCAGGAAGTCCAAACTTACACCCTGCAGATAAATACATTTCTCTGGACAGTTTCACTGCTCCAAACTAAAATTTGAAAAGTGTAGTATTTTTAATTTTATTATTATTGGCACAAAGGAGATCAACCATATTTTAAGCTATTTTTGTTTCCATACAGAGAAAAACAATATGTGGCAACATTACAGTAAGAATGTATCATGCATTTCTCAGTATGTTGCAGCACTTCAATAATGGTGCACTATACGTACAATCTAGATCCTGAATATGTCCAATTCATATATTACAACAAGGCAATACGTATGCGATACAGGTAAAATCCGTATATTTCATATGGACAATCTACAAGCTACATACATCCAGTCCATACATTACATATGGCCAGCCTGTACGCGACATACGTGTAATCTATATGCCGCATGCAGACAGTCTGTAAGCTGCATATGTGCACTCTGTATGGTGCATACGGATATTCTGTATGCTGTATCGGGACAAGCTGTGTGCGACATAAGGAAAATCTGTATAATACATAGGTACAATACGTACACTGTATCTAGTCGTACGTACGGGGCACAAGTACAATATAGATGCTGTCTCGGGGTTGAACGCAAGAAACACACGTACAGAACGTATATTGCATACTTCTTGAAATTACGCTCCGTCCTGATAGTCAGTGAGTGTCGTCATTATTAACCCACATGCTACATACGATCCTGACGTCACAAAGCTAGATATTACCTCCGTATATACTTGTTACTGTAGATGACGTCACATGAATGACGTCATTGCACTTATGTAGACAGTACGTATAATACATACTTTTTCAGCTATACGTTTGCTGCAGGATGCTATATACGGTTGTACGTTAAGTCCAGAAACTACAGGAATTACGAATGTAACCTACGTTTTTAAGTATGCCACCTACATTTTTTTTTCTCAGTGTATTTCACTGGCAGATATTACAAATATAATTTTCTTGATTCTTTTTAGGTAACACTGTGAAATCTTTCTCACCTCAGTTGTCTCCAAATTACCCAAGTCCCAGGATTCTGCACTTGACACCAGAACAAGAGTACACATTGGAAAACCAGTTTTCTCGTAATAAGAACCCACATCCATCAGATTTCGTTCTCTTAGCAGCGGAAATTGGCATGGACGAAAGAGACGTTCAGGTAAGTGTCCAGCAAAAAGTAATTGAAGGAAATTGGGAGAAATATCTGTTAGGATAATGTTATAATTTATCATGTTGAGGACAGAAAGTAGAAGGTGATCATGACGGTTAAACTACTTGAGTTCCGAGTTATTTGTAGTGTCCAAAATTTCGTGGGTTTTGTCAAACGAATTTAACTCCGGGAAGTAGCAAATTACTTTCATTTTCCTTCGATCGTAATTTACTAAATTCTGTAACGCCACGCCAAAAGAATGTTGATTCTTAAGCTTTGATATATTTAATTTCATAGAAGAGTAAGATAGTGAGACCGCAACGAAAGCACAGACGCGTGTGACTGAAGCATGAAGAAATATGAACATTGTGTCAGAATTATATTTTACGCAAAAATCTACGTTCTGAACTAAATTAATATGTTGCTTTCTTTTATGGATTATTGTGTCGTGAGAAAGTAATAAAGATCATTTTTTTTTTTAATTTCTAACAAACACTCAATATTGGAATAATAATCTCCCTCTGTGTTGTGTTCGTAATAGCAAATTGAACTGATAGATATATATACAAAAACCATTCTTATTACTTCCGTGAAAATTAAAATGATCAATATCTTTTAGGTTTGGTTCGATGAAATCAAGGAAGTAGGTTATTCACTTTAAAACACACCAGTTTAAAATTGTTTAACCAAAACATTCTTACACCAAACAATAGTACATAAAAAAATATACTTGTGCACTAATGAAGACAAGCTGAATGAATATTCATTGTTTTTACTGTCTAATCAATTAATTGTGTTTATGCAGTAGCGTACGTAGGAATTTATTTCGGGAGGGGTCCAAACTCAATATGAGGGTATTTTATATTAAAATTCCCAAAATTGACCCTAAAATTAGGCTAAATTTACACAAAAGTAGAAATTTCGAGGGGGTCGGAACCCCCAGGACCCACTTCTGCGTGTGTCCCTGTGTCTATGCATAATTAAATTTATATGTATAGATTAGTTGAAACATCCGTTCTTCGCCGTAGGAGAGACAAAATTAAGAAAAATTATTTGAACTACATAGAGCCCTCTGGCCTCGAACTACTTCTTGATGCGTGTTCGAATAAACTCTGGCCATGCTGGCAGTTATCCGCAAATGAATATTTAGAAAAAAAAAATCATACTTAAATCGTTTTATTGTGCCCGAAAAATCGTGGCCTTTCCTTGGCCACGCCGGAAACAATAGATTCATACATTTCGTAACAATTGCTAGGTAAAATTACTCCCGTTTCCTCGCCAATGATTTTTTTTTTCAATTCTAAATTGATTTTTTGTAAGTCGATACGTAATTCAATCTTCCTTGCATCTGAAAGCAGTAGACTAATTCCGTTTTCATGATTGTCATTAAGAAATATAAAAATACTTACATTAAAAAGAAGTTTATTTTGAATTTTTCGTACACTTTGCTTCTTTGACTGCCAGTGGTCATTTCCTCAGGTGATACATTCCTATCCTGAGGATCCAACAAACATTGAAGTTAGTCCAATTGTGTACACATGTACGCACTTTACACCTTTATACAACAGTGAGTTTGTATAAAGCTTCATTTTCGTTCTGGATGAAGCAAACTCACTGCAAATCATAGAGAATATTCGGTGACGTAACGGTACTCCAGAATTTACTTTCAGCCAATTTTTCACACTTTTTAAATATCGTGGAATTTCCGCTCGAGAAAGCAAACGAAGGTTTTTAGACTTCATTGACCTCTCTAGTATAAAATAAATAAAATTGATGTGGTGCGACAGTTTTCCATGCGTGACTTAATGTGTTTTTAGGAGGTTCAGTGGCTCTGTGTGTACGTGTGTGTGTGGAGGAGTATAATAAACAACCTTTTAAATCATGTTTTTCTACCAAAAACTGTCTCCTCAATGGAGCTGATCCTCAAGAGCCGTGGATCTATTCTTAGCGAGTGCTGACTCACATATCCGTTGAGAGATGATGTCGAAACTTTTACGCAACGAGCCACCAATGCGTGGATATTAAAGTTATTTATAAACATTTCTAAAAACAGAAACTTGATTATAAATAAAGGGCAATAAAGCATGAAAGTTAATCGTAATGTCTTTTTTTAATCTATTGTGGTAAGTAGAAAGCATTTGCTTTAATCTTGTTTTGGACCATCCTGAAGACAATCTTTATTATTATTATTATTATTATTATTATTATTATTATTATTATTATTATTATTATTATTATTATTATTATTATTATTATTATTATTATTATTTCTAATTATAACTATTTGATTGTTATTTTACGTCCTTTTTCATAATCAAGGTTGTAAAAAAGAAATTTATACAATTTAATGATTAAATTTCGATTCCATGTGCCTCTTCCTGGAATTGAAATCCAGAAACACACATAGTAGCCATACAACTTCAGGTGAGCCTTCTAGATACCTATTAAACCTCAAGTTTGACTATAGTGCGTTATTTCTGGCGTTAACGTATTTTTTGGAGTGTTTATTTTACTTATAATTAAGGATTGCTTTACGTACATTCCATTTACTAAATATAGACAACTCAAATCGTTAAATTAAAACTTTAAATAATGAAATGCCATAGCTAGTTTTTTATACAAACTCTGCTTGGTATTGCCTATAAAGCATGAAATATCGTCTGTTTTAAGCGGCCACGATAATTCAAGCAATAAAGCCCCTTCTGGTGCTCAGACACTTTCGTTCGAACTTGGAACCCATGTGAATTTGCTATAGATAAAATCATATCCATGGGTTTTTCTAGAGATTTCTCACTCCTTTCACTTTCTCAAACGTCCAATTCTTTTTTCGTTCACTTGAACTTGCAATTTATCTATCGCTTATCTAAACTAAATGGTCTTAACGTTAAGTTAAATATTGCATTCATACTTGTCCATTTTAATAATAAGATATGTTTGTTATATTATTATGTCTGATAATAATGAAATTAGTTTGTCCGTTTTACAGTTAAATATTAAATTGAATTTAGTTTGGCAATGTCGAATTATGATGTTAAGTGTAAATAAATCTAAAGATCTCATCGTTTCTCTGTTTATCAAAATAAATCGCTATTGTTCTAAATAGTAATAAAAAGATTTCCATATTCTAAGATTAATTTATAACTACTGGAATAATGTGGTGTTTGTGCTGTGCTGTTCACCTATTGTCTCATCTATTACACTTATAACTACATTGTCTCGAAGAAAGCAAACTTTTTTATGCCTCCTGTAACACATTTCAAAGAATATTCAGTTATTTAAAAAATACGAGGATTATTCAAAAAGTAAAGGTGTAAAGGAGAGTAACACCGACCTCTCACCGTATTATATTCATCCTCTTCGAATTTTCCCTCCGGCTGCAGCAGGTAACTACTGTTATGTCACACAACCGATTAATTCCTCATATATCATGTGAGATTATCGTAATATCAGTTAGAAGATTACTCTGCTCAGGAAAGCATATTCAAACGTGGAATTACGTAGTATAATCAGATTTTTGCGTAGTAGCGTAACGCAAAAATGTCGGAACCCCCGCAGGATTATTTTGGACCCCCCTTCCCATGCCCATCAACTTCCCACTATATTATGTCCCTGTAAAAGTCAATGGTTAATAAATCCATGGAATATAATAAAATTACAATTAAAATTAATACTCACCGAAAAAGACATATATATATATATATATATATATATATATATATATATATATATTCCCTTAATATATATATATATATATATATATATATATATATATATATATATATATATATATATATATATATATATATATTCCCTTAACCCTCGAGTGCTAAGATGATTTTTTAAACTGATGTTGCTAGAATGGATGAATTTTCACCAGAAGCATCTTTTCTAAAGTAAATCATGTTGTTCAGGGAAATGGATATTCCGTATTCAGTTTACTTTTTGTACCTTATAGTTCTTGGCATTTGTTTTGCTGTGGGCCCCTAAACCCTGCTGGTCTCCCCACACTGCAGGCCCTGCGGGGCCCCTCAGTTACGCCACTGTTTTTGTCTTTGAAGGGTACCTCACCAACGGAAATCGATCGCCAACTTGTTGAAGTGTATGGTGTTAATGTCATGTTACGGAAACATGTGGGAGTTTGGTGTACCGAGTTCAATAACGGCAGGACAGATGTGCAAGATGAGCAACAAACACGCTAGGAAACAAACATCATTCCTGTTTGAATGGTCTTAGGATCATTGAAGAAGCATTTTGGAGGTAAATGATTCACAACTGCTGCGAAAGTTTAGGAAGCCATCACGACGCGGTTTCAGGGACTTAACAAGGATTTCTTGTATGCTGACATCGATATCTTGCTGTAACGTTGAAACAAGTGGTTGAAGAAGCATGGTGACTATATTGAAAAGCAAGGTATACCCGAGCCCTACTCCCAGATGTACTGCTTGTACTAGAATAAAGTGCGTTCATAAGAGCTGTAGTTATATCCACCTTATTTACCAAAAATTATATATATATATATATATATATATATATATATATATATATATATATATATATATATATATATATATATATATATATATATATATATATATATATATTGAAGCATTCTCGTGTAAGCTATTAAGATCCAAATCTGCAGATAAGTGCGATCTTATACCGGAACCTTTTAAAACTCAATACAAATTTTGCAATGACTTTGTTGCGAACCATTTTTTTTTCTATCGAAGATCCGCTGAAGAAAAGCTTCTTCAAGGAAAATCACAATATGCAATCATGTTTGTTTATTACCAGATGTCTGTCACTGATTGGAAAATGTGTTTATGATTATGAAACTATAGTTTGTTAACAAGTAAACGCATTTCCTTTCTATCTCTTGTTATAAATCTTTCTGCCTACAAATTGTAAATATGAAAGAAGTGGGTTTGGAAATATTTGAACATTGATAAAACTATGTCGATATTTACATTTTGCTCTTAATAGAACACTAAACTCTTTTTATATCTGACACTAAGCCTTCAATTTTTGACTTTCTCCCGGATCTGCGTGACGCATTATTTACTGCAGATAAGATTTTCCAGTACTAATTTCTTCCCCTAAATGATTATCAGGAATTCGGATAAAGATAAATGATTGGAACTACCACTGTTATCATTTCAGATGAATCAGAAAAAATCCCAATAAGAGTTAACCTCGCTTGGGTAAAAGATGTTTGTATTTTGAGATGTGCAATCATGTTTATAAATCTTGAATACATACCCACTTATATATTTGAAGCTCGATATACTGTACTAGGATTGCAAAGAACACTCTATTTGCTTCTAGGTAGGATTCTTGGTCTATTTGAGGCCTTCTTTACAAATCAGTGTACAGCCACCAGCAAAAAATATGCATCTACATTTTTTTCTCTTAAGAACTTCTGAGTATGTTACCCTATTTCAGTATAGATTACTTTAATTTGGAAACAATAATAAACATTCGCCAGCGAAAGTGGGTATCAACCTTTTTACTGGGCAAGCAAAGAGCTTGAAAATGGAAATGGGTGTCTAATTTTTATGGTAAATAATTATGTCCTTAGACATTAGCATGGTTTTTCATGGTAAATATGTCTTGTATATATATATATATATATATATATATATATATATATATATATATATATATATATATATATATATATATATATATATATATATATTATAAGAGACTATTGATAAATGGTATAATCGGGTCATGTGTCACTTATCAATATATAGACTAAAACCTTAAATTAATTTACTTATTTGAGAACCAAGTTCCATATATAGCTCACAATTTTACACTGTAAATATCAACGATATTAATAACAAAGACTGTAGGAGCGTTTCTCACAGGAAAGACGAACAGAGCCCGTATATTAAAGACATCATCCAAGCATTCGCCTGGTGGACTGAGAAATACCCTGAAAAAGTCCCAGCCAAGACGTAACCACTCATCTAACACCATCTGCGACAAGGTGGGTGTAGTGGTCAGTGACTTGTGAACCACATTTATTGAAATATTTTTCATATAGTTCTTAATAGCGCAGAATCTGTGGATATAGTGCAATATAACGAGATCGATACATCACGTCTTTGGAAACTTTTATTATTGACTTGGTGAATGACACAACCACAATGAAAAATGCGGATTTTCGGATTGTAAGTCATTTAGAATTTACAGATTGCTATTAAATTACCTTATAATTGTTGTCAATTCTGAAGTCAGAGTAGGACTGTCATAGTGCACATGATGGAATTCGTAGATTTTGACAGAATTCTTCTTTTTAATCCCACTGCGTCTTCCACCATTCATGTGTCCACTTCTTTGGCCTAAAAGGCATAATTGTGGGACGTTAAAGAAACAATCATTTCATTTTCAAAATGCGGACTTATTGTGTAAGATCTAAATTTCTTTCTTTCTTTCTTTTCGTAGAACAGTCTTTAAGTAGAAATACGAAACCCAAGTTGCTATAAGCTCAAAGTGATTGAAGGCGACTTAAACAACGCACTTTATTATGCAAATTTCTCGTAACATCGCCCTTGTTTATGGTTCACACAACAACCATAATTTTCTCGTGCTTTTTCCAGTTTCTTTAAAATTATGTTTCAAGTACGTTATCTCATAAATTTTTCATCTTGCAGAGTGTCTCCAGGTATTGCTTTTTTTTTCATTTCTTTTTATTCTTTTGGCATGTGCATATAGTATGATGGCTATATGTCATGGACCGTAAACGTTTTAATGATAGTGTATTACAAAGTTAATAATAGTAATTTTGTTCATGAAAGCTTCACATGTATGACCGCGATAATACTATTCATCTTATGTATTAGAAAAATATATTACGTAACAAAAGGGGCTGAACTGACACAAATTCAGAAGACACTAATTTATGTTTTCTTCTTGGATTTTTATTTAAAAAGCATAATGCGACTTAGCTTAAATACAACTCACTCGCTAAATATTTCACTCAGCTAATTTAGTGAAAGTTACTGGTTGAGTTTGTGTGGTGTTATTAGTTGATTGCCTTCAATAGTATTTAATTATTGTAAAAAAAAAAAAAAAAAAAAAAAAAAGTGTTTTATGTAAATGTGTTTGAGCTTTCATTTATAAACACTACGAATGATTTGTGTATATCCACGTTCAAAGTTTGTGTACTTTTCTTCCTTTATTTGTACGTATGAGAGAACGTTGTTAATGTACGCTTTTATAGCGTTTACTACATGCACTCTCATTACTCCTAAAAGCGGCATAGGGAGCTTGGGCCTTCTTGTTGTCCAAGGAGGATTGCCCATGAGACGCGAGTTGAGACTATCTCGTCTCGAAAAGGCGTTGTGTCGTCTCGGAAAGTGTATCTATTTCTATTGGAAGCGCTCTGTCTTGTCATATAAATTCTGTCTCGTTTCGTGGGTAATCCTAGTTCTAACAAATACTAAAATTGGAGATTATCATAATGATTCTCAGTTTATTCCAGTAATGTATCTACTCCATTCTCAGTTTATTCGTCATCAAGTTACTCCTTTTCTCTATCAAATATGAAAACACTTGTCCTAAATAATATGTGTGGATTCTGTCTTGTTTGTTAAGGAAGAAATATGTGTCAGGTTGCTCAAAAGTACAGTCTCTCGAGAAACACACTACCTATGTATGTTACCTTTACATTTATATCTTTTTCTTCGTAAATTCTGTAGAAAATTACTATGAACGTGGTTGTTCTCACTCAATATCGAACCCGGCTCCCAGCAAAAAGCAAATTAAAAAAGTAATAACTCTCACATTTAGTCGTGAGGAATTTTTTATGATCTGCAATGTTGGAGTAAAATTACTAAAGTTCCAATTCGATTTGAACTACTCGGTGAGCAAAATAAAACGTTTATTGTAAAAATTATTAACGTGTAACAATTTCGCCAACTATCCACTTCGCTTCATCAGACACTACCTAGTGTCGTGTGCGTAGTGACTATAGTGTCTGATGAAGCCAATTGGATAGTTGACGAAACTGTTACACGTTAATAATTTTTACAATAAACGTATTGTTTTGCTCAGAAAATAGTTTAAAATGGATTCAATTCTATTATCAGATACGATACTATTGTCAGATAGTGTCTAATGAAGCCAATTGGATAGTTGACGAAACTGTTACACGTTAATAATTTTTACAATAAACGTATTGTTTTGCTCAGAAAATAGTTTAAAATGGATTCAATTCTATTATCAGATACGATACTATTGTCAGATAGTGTCTGATGAAGCCAATTGGATAGTTGACGAAACTGTTACACGTTAATAATTTTTACAATAAACGTATTGTTTTGCTCAGAAAATAGTTTAAAATAGATTCAATTCTATTATCAGATACGATACTATTGTCAGATAGTGTCTGATGAAGTCAAAATGAATAGTTGGCGAAACTGTTACACGTTAATAATTTTTACAATAAACGTATTGTTTTGCTCAGAAAATAGTTTAAAATGGATTCAATTCTATTATCAGATACGATACTATTGTCAGATAGTGTCTGATGAAGTCAAAATGGATAGTTGGCGAAACTGTTACACGTTAATAATTTTTACAATAAACGTATTGTTTTGCTCAGAAAATAGTTTAAAATGGATTCAATTCTATTATCAGATACGATACTATTGTCAGATAGTGTCTGATGAAGCCAATTGGATAGTTGACGAAACTGTTACACGTTAATAATTTTTACAATAAACGTATTGTGTTGCTCAGAAAATAGTTTAAAATGGATTCAATTCTATTATCAGATACGATACTATTGTCAGATAGTGTCTAATGAAGCCAATTGGATAGTTGACGAAACTGTTACACGTTAATAATTTTTACAATAAACGTATTGTTTTGCTCAGAAAATAGTTTAAAATGGATTCAATTCTATTATCAGATACGATACTATTGTCAGATAGTGTCTGATGAAGCCAATTGGATAGTTGACGAAACTGTTACACGTTAATAATTTTTACAATAAACGTATTGTTTTGCTCAGAAAATAGTTTAAAATGGATTCAATTCTATTATCAGATACGATACTATTGTCAGATAGTGTCTGATGAAGTCAAAATGGATAGTTGGCGAAACTGTTACACGTTAATAATTTTTACAATAAACGTATTGTTTTGCTCAGAAAATAGTTTAAAATGGATTCAATTCTATTATCAGATACGATACTATTGTCAGATAGTGTCTGATGAAGCCAATTGGATAGTTGACGAAACTGTTACACGTTAATAATTTTTACAATAAACGTATTGTTTTGCTCAGAAAATAGTTTAAAATGGATTCAATTCTATTATCAGATACGATACTATTATCAGATAGTGTCTGATGAAGCCAATTGGATAGTTGACGAAACTGTTACACGTTAATAATTTTTACAATAAACGTATTGTTTTGCTCAGAAAATAGTTTAAAATGGATTCAATTCTATTATCAGATACGATACTATTGTCAGATAGTGTCTAATGAAGCCAATTGGATAGTTGACGAAACTGTTACACGTTAACAATTTTTACAATAAACGTATTGTTTTGCTCAGAAAATAGTTTAAAATGGATTCAATTCTATTATCAGATACGATACTATTGCCAGATAGTGTTTGATGAAGTCAAAATGGATAGTTGGCGAAACTGTTACACGTTAATAATTTTTACAATAAACGTATTGTTTTGCTCAGAAAATAGTTTAAAATGGATTCAATTCTATTATCAGATACGATACTATTGTCAGATAGTGTCTGATGAAGTCAAAATGGATAGTAGGCGAAACTGTTACACGTTAATATTTTTTACAATAAACGTATTGTTTTGCTCAGAAAATAGTTTAAAATGGATTCAATTCTATTATCAGATACGATACTATTGTCAGATAGTGTCTGATGAAGTCAAAATGGATAGTTGACGAAACTGTTACACGTTAATATTTTTTACAATAAACGTATTGTTTTGCTCAGAAAATAGTTTAAAATGGATTCAATTCTATTATCAGATACGATACTAATGTCAGATAGTGTCTGATGAAGTCAAAATGGATAGTTGGCGAAACTGTTACACGTTAATAATTTTTACAATAAACGTATTGTTTTGCTCAGAAAATAGTTTAAAATGGATTCAATTCTATTATCAGATACGATATTATTGTCAGATAGTGTCTGATGAAGCCAATTGGATAGTTGACGAAACTGTTACACGTTAATAATTTTTACAATAAACGTATTGTTTTGCTCAGAAAATAGTTTAAAATAGATTCAATTCTATTATCAGATACGATACTATTGTCAGATAGTGTCTGATGAAGTCAAAATGGATAGTTGGCGAAACTGTTACACGTTAATAATTTTTACAATAAACGTATTGTTTTGCTCAGAAAATAGTTTAAAATGGATTCAATTCTATCATCAGATACGATACTATTGTCAGATAGTGTCTGATGAAGCCAATTGGATAGTTGGCGAAACTGTTACACGTTAATAATTTTTACAATAAACGTATTGTTTTGCTCAGAAAATAGTTTAAAATGGATTCAATTCTATTATCAGATACGATACTATTGTCAGATAGTGTCTGATGAAGTCAAAATGGATAGTTGGCGAAACTGTTACACGTTAATAATTTTTACAATAAACGTATTGTTTTGCTCAGAAAATAGTTTAAAATGGATTCAATTCTATTATCAGATACGATACTATTGTCAGATAGTGTCTGATGAAGCCAATTGGATAGTTGACGAAACTGTTACACGTTAATAATTTTTACAATAAACGTATTGTTTTGCTCAGAAAATAGTTTAAAATGGATTCAATTCTATTATCAGATACGATACTATTGTCAGATAGTGTGTGATGAAGTCAAAATGGGTAGTTGGCGAAACTGTTACACGTTAATAATTTTTACAATAAACTTATTGTGTTGCTCAGAAAATAGTTTAAAACGGATTTAATTCTATTGTCAGATACGATAATATTATCAGATAGTGTCTGATGAAGCCAAAATGGATAGTTGGCGAAACAGTTACACGTTAATAATTTTTACAATAAACTTATTGTGTTGCTCAGAAAATAGTTTAAAACGGATTTAGTTCTATTGTCAGATACTATACTATTATCAGATAATGTCTGATGAAGCCAAAATGGATAGTTGGCGAAACAGTTACACGTTAATAATTTTTACAATAAACTTATTGTGTTGCTCAGAAAATAGTTTAAAACGGATTTAATTCTATTGTCAGATACGATACTATTGTCAGATAGTGTCTGATGAAGTCAAAATGGATAGTTGGCGAAACTGTTACACGTTAATAATTTTTACAATAAACTTATTGTGTTGCTCAGAAAATAGTTTAAAACGGATTTAATACTATTGTCAGATACGATACTATTATCAGATAGTGTCTGATGAAGCCAATTGGATAGTTGATGAAACTGTTACACGTTAATAATTTTTACAATAAACTTATTGTGTTGCTCAGAAAATAGTTTAAAACGGATTTAATTCTATTGTCAGATACGATACTATTGTCAGATAGTGTCTGATGAAGTCAAAATGGATAGTTGGCGAAACAGTTACACGTTAATAATTTTTACAATAAACTTATTGTGTTGCTCAGAAAATAGTTTAAAACGGATTTAATTCTATTGTCAGATACGATACTATTATCAGATAGTGTCTGATGAAGCCAAAATGAATAGTTGGCGAAACTGTTACACGTTAATAATTTTTACAATAAACTTATTGTGTTGCTCAGAAAATAGTTTAAAACGGATTTAATTCTATTGTCAGATACGATACTATTATCAGATAGTGTCTGATGAAGTCAAAATGGATAGTTGGCGAAACTGTTACACTTTAATAATTTTTACAATAAACTTATTGTGTTGCTCAGAAAATAGTTTAAAACGGATTTAATTCTATTGTCAGATACGATACTATTATCAGATAGTGTCTGATGAAGCCAAAGTGGATAGTTGGCGAAACTGTTACACGTTAATAATTTGTACAATAAACTTATTGTGTTGCTCAGAAAATAGTTTAAAACGGATTTAATTCTATTGTCAGATACGATACTATTGTCAGATAGTGTCTGATGAAGTCAAAATGGATAGTTGGCGAAACAGTTACACGTTAATAATTTTTACAATAAACTTATTGTGTTGCTCAGAAAATAGTTTAAAACGGATTTATTTCTATTGTCAGATACGATACTATTATCAGATAGTGTCTGATGAAGCCAAAATGGATAGTTGGCGAAACAGTTACACGTTAATAATTTTTACAATAAACTTATTGTGTTGCTCAGAAAATAGTTTAAAACGGATTTAATTCTATTGTCAGATACGATACTATTGTCAGATAGTGTCTGATGAAGTCAAAATGGATAGTTGGCGAAGCTGTTACACGTTAATAATTTTTACAATAAACTTATTGTGTTGCTCAGAAAATAGTTTAAAACGGATTTAATTCTATTGTCAGATACGATACTATTATCAGATAGTGTCTGATGAAGTCAAAATGGATAGTTGGCGAAACTGTTACACGTTAATAATTTTTACAATAAACTTATTGTGTTGCTCAGAAAATAGTTTAAAACGGATTTAATTCTATTGTCAGATACGATACTATTATCAGATAGTGTCTGATGAAGTCAAAATGGATAGTTGGCGAAACAGTTACACGTTAATAATTTTTACAATAAACTTATTGTGTTGCTCAGAAAATAGTTTAAAACGGATTTATTTCTATTGTCAGATACGATACTATTATCAGATAATGTCTGATGAAGCCAAAATGGATAGTTGGCGAAACAGTTACACGTTAATAATTTTTACAATAAACTTATTGTGTTGCTCAGAAAATAGTTTAAAACGGATTTAATTCTATTGTCAGATACGATACTATTCTCAGATAGTGTCTGATGAAGTCAAAATGGATAGTTGGCGAAGCTGTTACACGTTAATAATTTTTACAATAAACTTATTGTGTTGCTCAGAAAATAGTTTAAAACGGATTTAATTCTATTGTCAGATACGATACTATTATCAGATAGTGTCTGATGAAGTCAAAATGAATAGTTGGCGAAACTGTTACACGTTAATAATTTTTACAATAAACTTATTGTGTTGCTCAGAAAATAGTTTAAAACGGATTTAATTCTATTGTCAGATACGATACTATTATCAGATAGTGTCTGATGAAGTCAAAATGGATAGTTGGCGAAACTGTTACACGTTAATAATTTTTACAATAAACTTATTGTGTTGCTCAGAAAATAGTTTAAAACGGATTTTATTCTATTGTCAGATACGATACTATTGTCAGATAGTGTCTGATGAAGTCAAAATGGATAGTTGGCGAAACTGTTACACGTTAATAATTTTTACAATAAACTTATTGTGTTGCTGAGGAAATAGTTTAAAACGGATTTAATTCTATTGTCAGATACGATACTATTATCAGATAGTGTCTGATGAAGCCAATTGGATAGTTGACGAAACTTTTACACGTTAATAATTTGTACAATAAACTTATTGTGTTGCTCAGAAAATAGTTTAAAACGTATTTAATTCTATTGTCAGATACGATACTATTGTCAGATAGTGTCTGATGAAGTCAAAATGGATAGTTGGCGAAACAGTTACACGTTAATAATTTTTTACAATAAACTTATTGTGTTGCTCAGAAAATAGTTTAAAACGGATTTAATTCTATTGTCAGATACGATACTATTATCAGATAGTGTCTGATGAAGCCAAAATGAATAGTTGGCGAAACTGTTACACGTTAATAATTTTTACAATAAACTTATTGTGTTGCTCAGAAAATAGTTTAAAACGGATTTAATTCTATTGTCAGATACGATACTATTATCAGATAGTGTCTGATGAAGTCAAAATGGATAGTTGGCGAAACTGTTACACTTTAATAATTTTTACAATAAACTTATTGTGTTGCTCAGAAAATAGTTTAAAACGGATTTAATTCTATTGTCAGATACGATACTATTATCAGATAGTGTCTGATGAAGCCAAAGTGGATAGTTGGCGAAACTGTTACACGTTAATAATTTTTACAATAAACTTATTGTGTTGCTCAGAAAATAGTTTAAAACGGATTTAATTCTATTGTCATATACGATACTATTGTCAGATAGTGTCTGATGAAGTCAAAATGGATAGTTGGCGAAACAGTTACACGTTAATAATTTTTACAAGAAACTTATTGTGTTGCTCAGAAAATAGTTTAAAACGGATTTATTTCTATTGTCAGATACGATACTATTATCAGATAGTGTCTGATGAAGCCAAAATGGATAGTTGGCGAAACAGTTACACGTTAATAATTTTTACAATAAACTTATTGTGTTGCTCAGAAAATAGTTTAAAACGGATTTAATTCTATTGTCAGATACGATACTATTGTCAGATCGTGTCTGATGAAGTCAAAATGGATAGTTGGCGAAGCTGTTACACGTTAATAATTTTTACAATAAACTTATTGTGTTGCTCAGAAAATAGTTTAAAACGGATTTAATTCTATTGTCAGATACGATACTATTATCAGATAGTGTCTGATGAAGTCAAAATGGATAGTTGGCGAAACTGTTACACGTTAATAATTTTTACAATAAACTTATTGTGTTGCTCAGAAAATAGTTTAAAACGGATTTAATTCTATTGTCAGATACGATACTATTATCAGATAGTGTCTGATGAAGTCAAAATGGATAGTTGGCGAAACAGTTACACGTTAATAATTTTTACAATAAACTTATTGTGTTGCTCAGAAAATAGTTTAAAACGGATTTATTTCTATTGTCAGATACGATACTATTATCAGATAGTATCTGATGAAGCCAAAATAGATAGTTGGCGAAACAGTTACACGTTAATAATTTTTACAATAAACTTATTGTGTTGCTCAGAAAATAGTTTAAAACGGATTTAATTCTATTGTCAGATACGATACTATTGTCAGATAGTGTCTGATGAAGTCAAAATGGATAGTTGGCGAAGCTGTTACACGTTAATAATTTTTACAATAAACTTATTGTGTTGCTCAGAAAATAGTTTAAAACGAATTTATTTCTATTGTCAGATACGATACTATTATCAGATAGTGTCTGATGAAGCCAAAATGGATAGCTGGCGAAACAGTTACACGTTAATAATTTTTACAATAAACTTATTGTGTTGCTCAGAAAATAGTTTAAAACGGATTTAATTCTATTGTCAGATACGATACTATTATCAGATAGTGTCTGATGAAGTCAAAATGGATAGTTGGCGAAGCTGTTACACGTTAATAATTTTTACAATAAACTTATTGTGTTCCTCAGAAAATAGTTTAAAACGGATTTAATTCTATTGTCAGATACGATACTATTATCAGATAGTGTCTGATGAAGTCAAAATGAATAGTTGGCGAAACTGTTACACGTTAATAATTTTTACAATAAACTTATTGTGTTGCTCAGAAAATAGTTTAAAACGGATTTATTTCTATTGTCAGATACGATACTATTATCAGATAGTGTCTGATGAAGCCAAAATGGATAGTTGGCGAAACAGTTACACGTTAATAATTTTTACAATAAACTTATTGTGTTGCTCAGAAAATAGTTTAAAACGGATTTAATTCTATTGTCAGATACGATACTATTGTCAGATAGTGTCTGATGAAGTCAAAATGGATAGTTGGCGAAGCTGTTACACGTTAATAATTTTTACAATAAACTTATTGTGTTGCTCAGAAAATAGTTTAAAACGGATTTATTTCTATTGTCAGATACGATACTATTATCAGATAGTGTCTGATGAAGCCAAAATGGATAGTTGGCGAAACAGTTACACGTTAATAATTTGTACAATAAACTTATTGTGTTGCTCGGAAAATAGTTTAAAACGGATTTAATTCTATTGTCAGATACGATACTATTGTCAGATAGTGTCTGATGAAGTCAAAATGGATAGTTGGCGAAGCTGTTACATGTTAATAATTTTTACAATAAACTTATTGTGTTGCTCAGAAAATAGTTTAAAACGGATTTAATTCTATTGTCAGATACGATACTATTGTCAGATAGTGTCTGATGAAGTCAAAATGGATAGTTGGCGAAGCTGTTACACGTTAATAATTTTTACAATAAACTTATTGTGTTGCTCAGAAAATAGTTTAAAACGGATTTATTTCTATTGTCAGATACGATACTATTATCAGATAGTGTCTGATGAAGTCAAAATGGATAGTTGGCGAAACAGTTACACGTTAATAATTTTTACAATAAACTTATTGTGTTGCTCGGAAAATAGTTTAAAACGGATTTAATTCTATTGTCAGATACGATACTATTGTCAGATAGTGTCTGATGAAGTCAAAATGGATAGTTGGCGAAGCTGTTACACGTTAATAATTTTTACAATAAACTTATTGTGTTGCTCAGAAAATAGTTTAAAACGGATTTAATTCTATTGTCAGATACGATACTATTATCAGATAGTGTCTGATGAAGTCAAAATGAATAGTTGGCGAAACTGTTACACGTTAATAATTTTTACAATAAACTTATTGTGTTGCTCAGAAAATAGTTTAAAACGGATTTAATTCTATTGTCAGATACGATACTATTATCAGATAGTGTCTGATGAAGTCAAAATGGATAGTTGGCGAAACTGTTACACGTTAATAATTTTTACAATAAACTTATTGTGTTGCTCAGAAAATAGTTTAAAACGGATTTAATTCTATTGTCAGATACGATACTATTATCAAATAGTGTCTGATGAAGTCAAAATGGATAGTTGGCGAAACTGTTACACGTTAATAATTTTTACAATAAACTTATTGTGTTGCTCAGAAAATAGTTTAAAACGGATTTAATTCTATTGTCAGATACGATATTTCTATCAGATAGTGTCTGATGAAGCCAAAATGGATAGTTGGCGAAACTGTTACACGTTAATACTTTTTACTATAAACTTATTGTGTTGCTCAGAAAATAGTTTAAAACGGATTTAATTCTACTAAAAGTAAAGCTTCTACAATGGAAAATAAATTTTCAAAATCAAAATTCTCTCTAGTTTCGATTAAACACGTATGGGCATACAAACGATGCTTTCATTTCCTCCTTTCCTATATAATTTAGCATTTTTTACTGATTTTTTTGTTCTGATATGTTTCTCTGTATCCTTTTATCTACTATTTCAGATTAAACCAATGGCATATTTAGGATCTTGTTTCGAGGTAGAGGCTTGAGAACCAGTAAGAAGTATTTGTGTTGTACGTGTAATGCCAAAAAATAACTATGAAATTATTTCGGCGGGGGGGGGGGGAGCTTGAGCCTGATAGCCACCCTCTAAATACGCCACTGTATTAAACTATCAGATTTTCCAGATTGCAATTTTGTGCTCCGTGCGGTAGGCCTATAGCTGAGAATAAGCTTGCATATCTTTTAATACACATAGTTCTGGCGTTGATTTTTTGGGAACACAGAATTTTAGTGTTGATCTGACATCGCGAGATATTGAGGAGGTAAATAAGAAGTGGAGAACTATAGAAAGCCATGAATAACGACAATGAAAATGAACATGCACATCACACATCATTCATTGAAAAGCCATCTTGCCTTCCATACCCCTTCCTGGGTTTTAACGCCTGATGATTTAATTTCACTTTTCCAAACGACTGAATGTATAACATACAGATTTTGTCACAGTTGTGGACCAGCATGCTTAAAGTCTTTTTTTTTTTCCCTGCAAATAACTTGAACTCATTACGAAACCAACTCTGCTTGTTGATAATAGAATTGGACAGCGTCAAAGAAGCTGTCAACGACGAATGTTCTGTTGCATAAACTTTTTCTTTATTCGCTTGACTAAATTTAGTAGCTGCTTGGTTATGCAATGAATCAGCTGTTTAGTTTGGACTATGTTCCTAAATAGTGTCTGCCAAATATTTATTGGCACAAAGAACAAGAAAAAAAAACACTTAGAAAGATGCTAACACTAAATCTATTGTGAACAAGTTTGACATCATGTTACATACATAGATGTGGCCAAAAAGGAGAGTTCAAATTGATGACTGAGTCCTGGTAGTTACTGTAAAAATTGTCAGTTTTATAATGATGTAAACACAGAATACTAAATTGGATAAGAAAATGAAATCTTGAGGTTTTACGTCCCACGTTTATGCTGGCTAAACTAAAGGAGACGATGATGATGAGACATGAATGAAATGGTGGAATGAAGAAAATGGGAGGAAACGGGAGAATCCCGAGAAACCACAAGCACATGGTGTTTGTCCGCCACAAAGCTCACATGCGCGACCTGGGATCGAACTAAGGAGCCCATTCACCAGAGGTGAACGCTCTACCACTGAGCCATCGCGGCCCCTTAAACTGGATAATAAGAAATAAGTATGGTGAAAATTGATGGAAGATCTTAAATTCTCATAACTGAGATCTTTCATAATGTGCGCAATTACTGACTACTATTGACTATCTAAAAATGTACAAATAAAACCATTCATTTATATTTACTCATCAATTTTATTTTGAATATCTAATTGTGCTAACTTTTTCAGTAGATTATGTTTCTTTTAAAAAATGAGTGTTTTTATAAAACCTATCTATGCATATAATTTTACTCAAAATTGCGTTAGTTGCAAAAGCAATAGGATAAACTAGCCATTAGCATAGTAAAAAACCCTAAAGAAAAGCATGCTTGATTAAACATGAAAATGAAAACAAGAAGAATCAATATGTACATTTATCAAATCTATTTATCAAACTTTGTATAGTTTTTTTTTTTTTTTTTTTTTTTTTTTTTAATCAACACTATAGTCAGTCAAGTTTAGGTAGGTAAAAGTTTACTACGTGTATAATAAGTCAAGATTTTACGTGTATAAGATCAGTTCTGAATTGAGAACTGTGTTGGTTAATTCATATGTAAAATCACAAGCAATTTTGCTAACGTGAACGTTAGAATTTTTTTCTTCTTATCTCTGAAAGATTATTATATTTTCGAAATACTTTTAATATTTTTTTCCTTACACGTCTTTACAAGGATAAACTAGAATATCTTGCAACATACTTACACCACGAAACAAGTATTCCATCAACTATGGATCAAAATATCATTCATTCTTGGTAAAACATAACCTGATATTGCACCATGGTTTCAACAATAAATTCCCATGTACACCCCGCCGCTCCATTAGGAAATGTTCGGAAATTTATTGTGGTATATACTATGTTTAACGTAAGAATTACGAGCTTTATGCCTACTGAAAATGTTGTTAACAACTTGTTGTAAGTAGAACAAACGATGTGTTTCCAATTTCAATCTCTGAAAGAAATTTCACTTATTACATGTCAAGTAAGTTGTTACTCATGATTTCACTGTTTGCTGGAAGAATCTTTGGGAAAGTTCAGTTGTAAAATGAGAAAATACTGTACTTTTTTTGTTGTTTTTTTCTTCTTCCTGTTCATCAGTGAGTCTTCCTGGTTTTTCTTTACGAGGAATTATTACCGTTCTAAAAGTTGTAAAATATATATAAATGCATTTTTTTCATTCACTGTATCAGTTAATAACTCATTGTTTTCGGCCATCAAATATCGATTAATAGATTGAGGTGTAACATGTTCCAGCACTGAGGTTATAGGAAACGTAACATATGACTACAAATGCAAGGATTACTGTAAAGAATCTTTATGCTCCACCATTATTATTATTATTATTATTATTATTATTATTATTATTATTATTATTATTATTATTATTATTATTATTATTAAGTGGCAAGCCTTGGGGCTGAGTCCCCCCGTCCTTAGACTCTCTCCTGGAAATGTTTTCCTTCACTTTGCTCGAAGCTAGTATTTAGAAAATGCTTATTAAATAACAATCGGTAATAGTGATTTCATTATATAAATATTCGCTTATACTCGTCGTCTTTTGACAGATACATAAAATTTATTGCAATTAGTGGCGCACGGAGGGGCGTATATATATAGGATCGGGTCCAGGAATTTCTGACGGGGGCTGCACCAATAACTACCATTACATTAGAATTAAATATGAAATTTTTAAATGCCTTTACTCATCTGTGGTGTAAATGAGAAATATTGTTTTGCTTGGTGAATCCTTTTTCTTCCAACTTCAGAAAATCGACTTAAACTATTACTTTTGCAAAACTCCACTTTCTTTCAATCCCCAAACGGAAATATGACAGCAGAAAGTTGTGGAAAATGTTGCTCGTATTTTCACTGCTAGCTTGTCATTGTAGTGTATATTTACAACGAAGGGGTGCACGTGCGCCGGTGTACCTCCCCAAATCCGGCCGTGTTTTTTTTTTTTTTTTTTTTTTTTTTTTTTAAGTTTCTAAAGTGGATTTTATTTGCTGATGTGTATATCTTTATTTCTGGCTCTAAGACAGAATGATTATTTCTGGCAAAACAGAGTAGAGCAAAGGTCAGTGTGTGTATCAGATCAAAAGATGAAAGAGTAGGTTAAATGGACCACGAATGGATGACGAAAGTTGTGGGAGACATGATCCAACTAGGCCAACGGCGGAAAAATGTAGAGTGGTAATTGACCACAGGGTTGCCAGGTTCTCTAAATAAACTCCTTTCTCAAGTTATTTTCTCTTCTATTCTATTATACATGTATAGTATAATTACAAATTCAGTTGTAATTAGAACATTTTTAATGCTCCTTTATTGAACCTCGCTTGGTCGTGGCTATATGGTTATCGTTCTCATCTTTGGTATGCCAGGCTCCGATTCGATTCCCGCTGGGAATTCATGAAGCTAGATCGTTACGTCCCACTATGGGTTACGGATTTACCTCTGACACAGGTTCGACGTTTAAAGGAATCTTATTTAAAGGAATAAAAATAAATCAAACCATTTTTTGAACGTTCATAATTGAAAGGCTAAGGCGAACATAATGATATGTTACATTTTCTAACTTTCGAGTACATTGGAAAAAGAAGGTTGACCATTCCAAGTCAATTCAGTGCAATGACTTATACCAAACAAACTTCTCCAGCCATCTACAGGTACATTTCCGAAATAAAACTACCTACACACTCTTCTGTGGTTCGATCACAACTTATTGCCTAATAACTCAGTTCCACCGAAAGTGGCTCTTATTATTAAGTTCGCCCGAGCTGCTTAGTTGTAGAATATAGTGGCTCAGTAGTAGAGCGCTCACATCTAGTATGAGAGGTGCCTGGTTCGATCCCAGACTATGCGAGTTTGTGGTGGACAACAGCATGTCCGTGGGTTTTCTCGAGGTTCTCCCGTTTACTCCCACATTGTCATTCCATCATTTTTTCATAATCATTCACTGTCATTAATCATCCATATCCTTTAGCCTATAGAGCATATCCGTGCAAATTTTAATTTATTAAGTTTTATTCAAATAATTCCGGTTTCGGCAACGGAGAAAACTGAAACCGGTTTCGGCAACGGAGGAAATTGAAACCGGTTTCGGCAAAAGAAGTGTTTTTTTTTAGAGAAAACCAAACCGGTTTTGCAGAAAACCGATATGCCGGTTTCCGGTTTTTATAAAAACCGGTTTTGCCCATCCCTAGTTTTTACAAATATATTATTATTATTATTATTATTATTATTATTATTATTATTATTATTATTATTATTATTATTATTATTATTATTATTATTACGATTCTAAAACTTACTTGCTAGGTTGATGTTGGGATATGATTTTTGTCCGATTTCAAGATCAAGAAAGAGGTCTGTTTGGAAAGTCTTAAAAAATTTTAACAGAAGTCATCGTGGCACAGAATACACACACAAATGCATTTACATCCTATATGCTGAATGGTTGAGCTCTCTTTGCTTGGCTTAATAAATTTTAAGAACTCGTCTTTTTGGGAATATTGCGTGCACAACAAATGAATGGTTGATAAGCTGATGCCCTGAGTAACGCCATTTAAAACTACAGAACTGAAAATAATTAGATGAGAAGAGAATTAAAAATAATTGCTCTTGGAGTGATGTAAAATCTAATAGTTTAATTCGATGCTTCAAGAATTCACACCGCTGTGTTCTTCAATGCAATCTTTAAAAATGTACGTCACTAGAAAAATTAGTTTCGTTTGATATTTCTGATGGAGGCTGTTTCCTTTCTTTAGTTTAGCACTTTGCAGTATCTTAGAGACAATTTACGAGTTTATTCAATAATATTCGCCTTCCTAGCCATAAGACAACAAAACTTTTAGCATACTTATCTGAACAATTTCTCTTTGTATAATAAAATTAGTAACCCTGCAAGAATTCAAACTCGAAGCTATACAAATCCCGGCGGGAGCCCATGTGTTTCGGATTCCACGTTAATCAGTAGCTGGCCCGTATCCACGGAGGGCTAGGTTGGGTCGCCCCCCCCCCTAAATTTTGACTGCCCCGCCTAAAATTTTCACGGTAGGCTTGCAGATGAACTATGATATGGTTGGGTCGGGCCCCCCTAACTTCTACCGGCTCCCCCTACATTTTGGGCTGGTTACCGGCCTGATCAGTAGGTTCACGTCTCATATAGTCTCGCTCCTAAAACGACGCTCGCGAAACTCAACTCAATTCGAAACTGAGGACATACTATAACCATTGGGTTAAGAAGCTATTGAGAACAGTACATAAAGAATATTTCTACTATGTTTGAATCCTCATCATTGTATAGAGCTTGTGCGCGGAGAGCGGAGACGTATGCAAGAGGTGGGTCCGAACCCTCCCTAAAATCCCGACTTTTCTGTAAATTTGGTCTAATATTAGGAATGATTTTACAAATTTTATTATAATTTATTCTTTTATTGACTTTGGGGCCTCCGAAAAGCTTTAGAACCCCCGAAATAACTTTCTGTGTATGTGCCTGGCGAGGAGAATTGAAAAATTCACTCCATATAATACGTTTCATTGTTTGCTATTACCTGGGAATTATTATTTAGAGTTTTATTCTCAAATGCCCTGGTAACCATGTTTTTATTCCAATCTTTTCAAGTATAACCTACTCTTGTTGTTCCTCTTTTGTATGCCCGTGTGCGGAGATTTTTCGATCAAAGGAAGATCCCAATTGAAACACTAAATTGATACACTGCATACAAATTCTTCCTCAATTGTCACGCCCAGTCTAAAAGTTATTTTTTTCTTTCTTTTTCTTATTTATCTTTCATCGTGGCCGCCTCTGCTTTCGCAACTAGCGCAGCATCTTCTTCTTCTTTTTCTTTGTCTCGGTTTAAGAGTTTGAGAAACAAGGCGACACCCTTCACTTGTCGTATCAACAAGTGTGCGCCCTCTTCTTAAGGCAATTAAGCCATGATTTGAACAATTTACAAAGTGACAATTCATAGATTGTTTAGCTTCAAGAGGAATACGGATATAAGTCTTCCATCATGGATAGGTCCAATAAAGAGAAACACTTCAAGAATATGTGTTTGTGTGTGTGTGTGTGTGTTTTTTTCTCAGTTCTTTAAGATTATAACTATATCACGCTTCATGTATTAATACAACCTTTCTTTTCTCTTTTCTTTTTTGCTTTTTACGCCTTCTTGAGTACGGTTAAGCTTTTTGCTTTTGACTTTTATGCTTGATTAAGATTTTGAGAGCCAGGAGTGTCTTGGAAAGAATTGACAACAGAAAAGTATCCCTTTATATTATTATTATTATTATTATTATTATTATTATTATTATTATTATTATTATTATTATTATTATTATTATTATTATTATTATTATTATTATTATTTGATAATAAAGCAAGGAACACTTCCAACTAAGTGTTACGTTAATGAATGAAATACATTTTCAATATGTCTAAGATATAATGACATAAGTAATCAATGTATAGTGGACTCTTGGGTTATGAACTGAATACATTCCGTAACGCTGTTCGTGAACCGAAATTACCGTATGTTCCCCATTGAAATTAACGTATGTATATACAATTAATTCGTCCTAGCCACAGAAACAGTACTGTATGATTTATTTATTTATTTTACTTTTTTTTTTAAATATTCTTCTGTAATGAAGATTATAGAATGAAATTAACATTGTGCTTTGTAAAAGACAGAGAAGTAGGTTAAATTAAACAAAACAACATAAAGGCTAAAAGAAAATTTTACAGAAAAGAACAAAAATTAGTTTTTGAACACAAAATTCTGAGAGGTAATGTTTAATGCAAGCACTGGGTGAGTGGAATTGTCAGTATACGTATCTAGGTGTACATGCGTTCGTACCCCGAAATATTGTTCGTATGCCAAGGGAAAAGTTCACAAAACTTATTCATAAACCGATTTACACCGAGTTGTTCACTTGGTCGATTTTCACTGTTTTTTTAAGCTTTCTCACCTTCTTCTTCTTCTTCTTGTTCTTCGTGGGTCAGCAATCTCTTGATTAGTTCGACAACTCTCCATTCTTCCTTATCCTGAGTCAGAATTTTCATTTTCTTCTAGCTTATCTTTCCATCATTTTGTATCATTTTGTCCGTGTATTTTCAATTGTGGCCTTACTCTGAATATTTTTCTTTGTCATTTCTTCGACAAGCAATAGCATGATTCCATAATATTTATAATGTGTCCAATCATCCTATTTTTTTTTTTTCAAAATAATGTTCAGTATATTCAGGAGCGTCATTTCAGATTTTACTTGGGGGGGCAAGACCCCTTGATATAAGTAAAATTTCGCGTTTTTCACTGATTTACTATTATTCTATTGATAAAATCTATATACATCTCAAACTCAGGGGGGAAATGCCCTTCCCTGCCCCCCCTAAATGACGCCCCTGAGTATATTACCTTTTTCCTCACGTTTTTCAACACTCCTTTAGTTAGATCCACCCACACGAATTTATTAAAAACAGTTTCAAAGATTTTAAGAAAACAACGTCCATTAATTGATACAATTACTTGGTAGAAATGTTGAATGCGTTTATTGCTGTTACGTTTTTCTTTTTATCATCAAAATAATAATAATAATAATAATAATAATAATAATAATAATAATAATAATAATAATAATAATAATAATAGTTCAACTCAGTGTTTATAACGTTGCCCTTTCTGTTTATGGTTCTCACAAATATTCTCTTATACACTTGACGTGAAAGTTTTAAAAATATAAACCCAAGTATTCTGGGATGTTTTGTAATAGTATTCACCTCTATATGTATAAAAATTGTCCCTTTCTATATGTTGAAAATACACCAATTTAAAAAATGGCGGCTAAAAATGTTCAACGATCACTACAATTGAGAAGATTAATAATAATGATCATAATCGTAATAACGTACAAATGAGGGGATTATATAAAAATTTTACAGCAAACAGTGACAAATTTGTTCTCTTGAATACTACTTAAAGAGTTGAAATTATCTTAAATGTTATTTAGTAGCATAATATTTGCTAATAAGAATTATTTCAGCGAGTCTGGTGCTGTCTGTTTTTTAAGAGGATCATTTTTTTCTTATTTCCCGCAAAATTTATACGTATAATAAGTTTTGAAAATAAGCTTGTCGGTTATTAATTTGAAGAATTATGGTTGGTAGAGCTTTTACTTTCGGTAAAAATTAATTTGAATTATTCTGAAATTGAAAAAGAAAAAAATATTTTAAATCTCTAGTTTAGTTCGATATCACTTTGTATAGACAATGGAGTGATGAAATCTTAATTATTAATTTATAATGCTTTATTTCAGGCATGGTATATGCAACGTCTGGCTGCTTGGAGAAGGGAACAAGGTTTAAGCGCGAATATGGGTCGTTTGTGTGATTGATGGGCTACATCAGAAGAACAAGAATACTGCATACAATAATCATTTAAAGAAATAAAAAAAGAAAGAACATTTATACTGCCAAAGGTTCTCTAATGTATAGATATTTTTTGTTATTATTTGATTTTCATAATACAAGTTTGTACATTAATATTGTATGATATCTATTTTTGAGTTTTTAAATAACTATATACAAATGTCGAGTTACGAAACGTTATATGCATGTATGATATCTCATAAACGCCTGTAAATAGCTTCAATAATATAAAGAACTGTTCAAAGAAAGTACAAAATGTTTCGGTTTCTTAAACCAAAATTAACATAATTTAAGTTTGTACACATCATAATTACATCGACTATTACATCATGATTAGGAAGATTATACATATTGTGTAATTATTGATAACTGACTAGTTGTCATGGAGAAAGGATAATAGGTTCTTCAAATCTTTTATTCTGATAATACAAACTTTGCTACTCCATTTGTTATAATTATTAAGATATGTATATGTATGTACCAAAGATTCTTGCTTATTTTTTTCTTCTTTTAGAAGATGCTGTTGTAAGGAAAAAACGTATTTATTTTAATAAGAATATACCAACGAGTTTGTATATCGTTTAGTTTAGAAACAATTATTAACGTTAACATTTTTTTTTCGGGTTTCAATGTTTAAAATCACTTGAAAAAGCCATAATCTTAAAAGATATAAGATCATCTCCTCACTTGAACACTTAACATTCTCGAGAAATAATATCATTGTTATAAATCAGATATTGTTATTGTTATTAAACAACAAAAAATAGAATCTAATAATATCATTGTTATAAATCAAATGTTATTATTCCTATTGAGCAACAAGAAATATGAATCTTTTATCTGCCGTAAAATATTTCTAGAGACGCAAGAATAATTGCTCTTTCCTTGTAACTTCTTATTTTACGTATATAAACACAAAAGATAAGGTACCTGTGTAAGTAACTAGTTACATATACTATTAAAAAAACAAATAACGTTACATATATGCTGGAAAAAGTGTACATTAATAATAACTTACTATTTTGTATCATAGCCCATATATGTATATAACTACATATATTGCTAAGTTATATGTCGTAAGAATTACGAAACCAATGAAAGTAATTTTGTTATAAGGTACTAATTAGTTTTGCCTCTCAGCAGCACAGTTAAGTCCGATGTAAGTTTTATATTTTTGTTTTTATTTCACATAGATCTGTGTACAGTAAAGTACAATTGATACGTATATTTGTATATTTCTGCAGTTGTAGTAATAGTACTACTGGATTTGTTTCTCTATGATAAAGCTCTGGATCCTATGTAATTATGCAAATTTTAAACAGTATTAAGTCAAACCATCATTTCCATTTTGGATAGCTATTCATCACTTGTGAAAACGTTAAAAAAATGTGAGAAAGCTTTGCACAATGATAAGTATTGTGTCATAGAATGCAAGTATCAATGACTTATTCAGCAGTACATTGGTATAAAAATCTCTTGTATTTTAAATAAAGATGGAAACCATATTTGGTCTTTATTTACGTATATTTGGCTCAATTCATTATTTGTTAATACTTCCAATGTAACAGAAACCAAAGGTACTGTATTGACTATAAATTTATTATTTTTATTTAACAAATGAAACTTGAAACGCAGTTAGGGAAGAACAGATAATCTTGTATTCTTACTTATTATTTTTGTAATAAAGTCTTCATATTTTATTTTTAAGTATTCTAATTTTACCAAGGATCTTATAAAATAGAGGATCTGCCCTTACAACAAAATCTTGAAGCCATACGTCACAGTTTCGCCACCCCTCTGCCCACTCCGCCCAATAGCATTGCAATGTTTTGAGCCAACAAACATGGCGGAAACGAAAGTAGCCAATCAGACGATGGCGGAAACGAGAGTAGCAATCAGACGTGCCGATGCTCGGTTGTTTTTTGGCTGCATTATTTAATAGGATGAAGATACATATGGCAGATCCTCTATTTTATAAGATCCTTGAATTTTACCAAAGTATTCTGTTATTACTTTTTTCTTTTAATTTTTGATACGACAGTTGATATTACCGAAAATCAAATTATTGTAACAAGAAAGCGAAATGAAGTTACGTCCAACTTTCGTGCATTTTATCAAGTCATTAATAAACGAATGCAGGTGTTACAAGAAAAACTGTCAACGATCAGGATCAGGAAGTGAACTCTTCTTTCTTGTTATGCCTGACCTACTGTCATAGGATCCATAATAATATGTATTGGAGGGAAGGTGGAATCTTAAGAGGGTAAAACACTCCCAAAGTGGTTCGTTTGTAGCAATAGCTATGTTTAGAGAAGATAATATATATACACAGAAAAGAAAGCGGGATGAAATTAACATTTCCTTTAGTTTTTTCTCGGTATTAGGTAACTCTCGGGATAATGACTTAAAATAAATTCCATTTCCATGTAATCGCTCCCACAAACTTATAAAGGACAATCTCTCTCAGGTAGAAAATTGTAAGGGTTTAATATAAAATTATTTATTTCTAATGGATATTTTACAATGTATTAACAATAATTCATTGTGTAAATGAGTTCATTTTACTAAATGAATTAGGGTCTCATTTTTCATTTTCTGCCCTTTTCCATTGATTTAGTAACTGTCGGTGGCAATAGCCGATTAGTGTTGGACGTTTAGCTTCGGATCATACGAGGCACAATCCATCTTGTGTTCGAGTTCTACTGAAGAGCACGACCGTTTTCAACTATCCTCAAAGTCTGTGTTCGTGTCCCTGTTGTACTGGATGAAGTATTCAGTAGTATTCATTAAAATGCCATGGAGGCAAGTGTTCCATTTGGTGCGACTTTTTTTCTTTTTGAAAGGGGTTACCGAAACTCAAACTCAACCCGAATGATTTTGTCGTGTGGGAAATTGTAAAATCTGAAGTGTATGCTTTAAAAATTCAAGCTGTGGATCATCTCGTACAATGGCTACTCTAGGTCTGGCATGTTGAGTTAAGAAAAGAAAGGAAAAGAAATAAAGAAATTAAAAGCAGAGGAACGTTTGAGAAACTGTGCTGAAAATGATGGTAGGCATGTGCAGCACATTTTACATTAAAATAATATTTTCTCCTTCGCTTGGGTCAAAAACTTTTACTACCATACTGTACATGCATAACTTATACAGTAGGACATAAAGGCTTTCTCCATCTTGTTCTGTAACTTCATTCGTTTAGATGTAAACACTTGGAATAGCTAATTAGATACGCGAAAAGCCGTAATAGAATGGCACTGCCATTGTTTCTGTTTCCATAGCTTCACTGTCACCATACACCAGAACAGGAAGACTGATTACAACTATTCTAGAGCGAACAAACATTTTCTTTTTTTCAAATGTCAACATTTCACGCTTTTATTTTAAAAAGCAAATGTACAATGTAGGATAAGGCTTTCTCCTCACCTACAACACTCATTCTTTCTCAATACGTTTGCTGTTCACAGTAAATAAGTCGTCCCGGATTTCAGTTAGAAGAAAAAGAGGTCAAACATACAAGAAGCAGGCAGCATTTTATTTTCAAATCTCCCTTTTCCTGTTCACTTTTTTTTCTTTTCTTTTGGTCTTGTGAGAAAGGTTCATCAAAGTCTATAGACCGTGAGAAGAAAAGGTCACATAACAGAGGTCGCTGGTTTACACAATAGACAATTACTCAGCTTCTGTGATGTCCTGATGTCTTACGGATGAAAGGTAAACTTTTCGTCATTGGTTTACTATATATATATATATATATATATATATATATATATATATATATATATATATATATATATATATATACACGCCTTCCGCTGAGCGATATGAAAAGGAAATAGAGAAATGCGAAAAAAGCATATAGTTTTTTTTATACAGTATATATATAAGATTAATACCTCTTACCTCTTATTATTATTGCTTTTTTCTCCATTTGCTTATGGGTACATACCTCTCTCTTGTTCACAATCACCATGAATGACATAACTCTAAAGAACTGCTAAGAACCAATGACGCCAGTTTCTGTATAACTTTAGGGTATGTATTTCGTTCCAGATATTGTCTACAAGAAAACTCAATAAGCACAAATATGAGGCCCAAGCAAACTTTAAGAGGACCGTCTCCTCGCCCCTCCCAGGATCGGCGCATATGCTAAGAACAACGATAATTCATTGTAATATCTCATAATGGACACCCTTTCATCTGTAACGACAAATTCTTAAATATTATCGTTACTTTTCACAGTTCGCTAATATAATGCCTCTGGATATCACGTACAATGGAATCACACAACTTAATCAAACACTTACTACTTTGAAAATACACAGTGATTTTATACAGCGTCGGCTTTCATTATCTCCATATTTTCTCTTACAAGGAAACTTACGGAATTGTCACTCACCGATTTGAATGAAACTTTGCACACTTGTAGAATATCAAAAAAATAATCGACATGTTTTTTTTTTCGGCAATGGGGAAGATGTAAGGGTAGAAACCACCCTTTGAACGTTAGGGGTGGTCTCTAATCATAGACAGAAAACAATCATTTAATATAGAAGGAAACATATTGCCAAGGTGAAGGAGACATACTGCCAGGGTTTAGAACAACTGATTCGAATCTGACGTCAAAATTACAAAATTCAAAATGGTGGATCCAATATAGAGATTACAATTACAAAATGTCTTCTGGTTTGAAATTCTCTGCAGTTAATCAAGAACAATTATAGTTGGCAGGGGTCACTATGAGAAGGTTGCAGACCGATTTGAAACCCCTTTATTTTAACGGAGTGCTTGATTAACGGGAGTCTCTACACCTCCCCCTATTTGGGGTGCTTATGTATAGTGACTCCCCCGCCTCTCACTATGTCAGAATTTCATGTCCTCAATTGTTATAATGATGAATTTATTGGGAAAACGCGTCACTGTAATGATATTTCGTTAAAAACAAATAAATAAAGTTTGTGATGCATAAACATTGTTTACACCAAGCTCACCTTATTACAGCAATAACTGTGACAAATCGTAAAATGCAGCACAATCTTCTTCCAAATAACTCTTTTTTAATCACGCATATCTAATAAGATTTGCAAATCTGGGAGAAGAAAACTGATTATGAACCAGTGATTTGGATCTAAATTATATTATTACGGAGATGCAAATTTATGTTACAGTTGTAGAGGGCAATATCAGTAAAATGTCTCAAGACGAACACATCAAGAGGTTGAATCCTACCAGTTATTAATGCAGAATGGTTTCTATTTTGAGGTAGTCTTTTGTTCGTAAAATTGGTTGAAAAGTTGATGAATTGTGACGACTTCACAAATATAATAACAAAATGGACTTTACTTTAGACATTGGGAGAAAAACCTTTTGAAATATGATCTCACAAGACCTGATGTTAATTTTCCCGAATTTAATATTTTCACATTTTCAGATTAAGAGAGATTATTTTGGACTATAGGGTCAAATGTTTCATTTTTTTTTCCCTGCAAAATAGTTAACAACGCTGATAACAACACCATTTTCAGAAATTAAAGGATGTATGGTGTAGCTATGAGTCATAGATTTCTTGCTTGTGCCACAGTTTCTACTGTTTGTATCCCTGTGAACACTATAGTGAGAGATGCAGAGACTCAGTTTAATCAAGCTTCCCATTACAATAAGTACAGAAAGGGGTTTCAAATTGGTCTGCCAAAACAAAAAAAAAAAAAAAAAAGTGTCGATTATTTTTTGATGTTCTACAAGTGTGCAAAGTTTCATTCAAATCGGTGAGTGACACTTCCGTAAGTCTCCTTGTTAGTATCACAATCCATCAATAACTACTGGTTGTCAGCAACCCCCCCCCCAAAAAAAACCCGACGAATCTGGTATTACAATAACAACGGTTAATTATATATATATATATATATATATATATATATATATATATATATATATATATATATATATATATATATAGATAGATAGATAGATAGATAGATAGATAGATAGATAGATATAGCTTCTTCATCATCACAGTTTATACCTATTTTTAAACAACACCTTTTGCCCATAATAATTAAAATTACAAAAATGGAAATATAATGGAAGTATGACAAATATACAATATTGTATACACGACTCCAAAAGTGCATTACCACCTGCAATTCTCGTTTTCCTGCAATAGCAGGCAACCCAAAAAGCTCGGCGGTTGGGTTGGTTCCGAATTCGAAAGGCGTTGGACCAAACCTCAATTTTGTTAAAAATATATCAGTGTGGCAAACTGAAAAATAAGGAAATAAAACAAATTGTTAAGAATGACAATTTTATTATCGTGACGGAGTTGGATGACATCAAAAGTTACAAAACGATCTTACTTAAGCAGTTCAAAAAAGATGAATGGCAAAAGACACATATCAGAAAAAAACATTTCTCTCCTTCTCCCCCCCAAAAAAAGAATTTTAAAAAAGAAAAAGTTACATAAAGTAAAGGTTTAATATAAAAGACACCCAAAATTTTGAAAATTGACACGCGAAAGGCAAGAATAACTGAACCCAAGTGAATAAAATTGTGCACAGATATTGCAGACGTAAAATGTGGGAATACAGGCTTCATATTTTCCTGAAAAAAAAACGGTAGGATGGGGCACGGACCCCTCCAAACCCTTGATCACGAGATATCAAAAATGCTTGTAACAGTATGTCAGATGTGTGTAAAGGACATGAAGAATTGTAACGAAACTTTTTCTATGGACAACACGTAAAATATAAAGGAATACGAGGTTTTAATGTTCTGCGGAAAACAGTTTTAGGGGGCAAAAGCCCCCACGAAAAATTTTGAAATTTGACGTCCGAAAGGTAAGAAGAAGTGAACCGAACTGAATGAAATTCAGCACAGATATTATAAACATAAAATGAGGGAATACGGGTTTCTTATTTTCCTTTAAAAAACGGCTGGGTAGGGCGCGGACTCCTCCAAACATTTGATAATGAAATATCAAAAGTACTAGTAACAAATGTCAGATGGGTGTAAAGGACATGAAGAATTACAACGAAACTTTTTGTATGGACAATACGCAGAAAATAAAGGAATACGTTTTTTTTTTAATTTTCTGCGGAAAGACAGTTTTATAGGGTAAAAGAACCCACACTAAAATTTTAAAGTTGACGCGAGAAAGATAAGAAGAAGTGAACCGAAGTGAGTGAAATATTGCAAAGATGTCTTAGGTTTAAAATGAGGAAATACGGGTTTCGTATTTTCCTGCAAAAAAAGGTTCGGTGAGGCACGGACCCCTCCAAACATTTGATCACGAAATATCAAAAGTGCTAGTAACATTATGTGAGATGTGTCTAAAGAACATGAAGAATTGCAACGAAACTTAATGTATGGATAATATGCGAAAAACATACGAATACTGTTTTTTTTATTTTCTGCGTAAAAATGGTTTTACGGGGAAACGCACCCACCCAAAATTTTGAAAGTTGAGGAACGAAAAGCAAGGACAAGTGAATCGAAATGAATGAACTTGTGCACACATATTGTAAACGTAAAATGAGTGAATACGGGTTTCGTATTTTCCTGGAAAAAACTGTTGGAAAGGGCACGAACCCTTCCAAAGTTTTGATCACGAAATATCAAAAGTACTAGTAACAGTGAGGTGTGTGTAAAGGAAATGAAGAATTGCAACGAAACATTTTGTATGGAAAATAACCATAAAATAAATCAATACGAGTCTCTTATTACCTGCGGAAAAACTGTTTTAGGGGTCAAAGGCTCCTACCCAAAATTTTGAAAGTTGACACCCGAAAGACAAGAAGAAATGAGCCGAAGTGAATGAAATTTGCACAAGTACTGCAGACGTAAAATGAGGATAAGGGTTTTATATTTTCTTAGAGAAAACAGTTAGGTGGGGCGCCAACCCTCCCAAACGTTTGATAACAAAAAATCAAAAATAATATTAATAGTATGTGAGATGTGTGTAAAGGAAATGAAGACTTTCAACGAAACTTTTTGTGTGGGAAATGTGCTGAAAACAAAAAAATACGGGTTTTTCATTTTTGCGGAAAAATGGTTTTATGGGGCAAAAGGCCCCACCCCAAAATTTGGAAATTTGGCACCGAAAGGGAAGAAAAAGTGAACCGAAGTGAATAAAATTTTGCGCAGATATTGTAGACATAAAATGAGGGTATACGGGTTTCGCATTTACCTAAAAAAAAAAAAAAAACGGTTAAGTGTGGCACGGACTCCTCCGAATCTTTGATCACGAAATTTCATAAGCGCTAGTAACAGTATGTCAGATGTCTGTAAAGGACATGAAGAATTGCAACGAAACATTGTGTATGGAGAATACGCAAAAAGAAAATGAATACTTGTTTCTTATTTTATGCGGAAGAATTATTTTGTGGGCAAAAGAACCCACCCCAAAATTTTGAAAGTTGATGCCCGAAAGGTAAGAAGAATTGAGCCGAAGTGAACGAAATTGTGCACAGATATTGTAGGCATAAAATGGGGGAGTATGGGTTTCGTATTTTCCTTAAGAAAACGGAAGCGTGGGGTGCCGACCCCTCCAAACCTTTGATCACGAAATATCGAAAGTACTATTAATAGTATGTCAGATGTGTGTAAAGGACATGAAGAATTCCAAAGAAACATTTCGTATCGACAATACGCAAAAAATAAAGGAATACGGGTTTTTTATGTTCTGCGGGAAAACGGTTTTAAAGGCTATAGCCCCACCCAAACTTTTGAAAGTTGAAGCCCAAAAGGAAGAAGAAGTGAGCCGAAGTGAATTAAATTGTGCACAGATACTGCAGACGTAAAATGAGGATACGGGTTTCGTATTGTCCTGGGGAAAACGGTTTCGTAGTGCGCCAACCCCTCCAAACCTTTGATCACCAAATATCAAAAGTACTAGTAACAGTATCTGAGATGTGTGTAAAGGACATGAAGAATTGCAACATATCTTTTTGTTTGGACAATACGCAAAAAATAAAGGAATACGGGTTTATTATTTTCTGCGGAAAGACTGTTTTATGGGGCAAAACAACCCACCCAAAATTTTAAATTTGAAGCTGGAAAGGTCAGAACAAGTGAACCGAAGTGAGTGAAATTTGCACAGATATTGAAGGCTTAAAACGAGGGAATACGGGTTTCGTGTTTTCCTGGAAAAAGAGGTTGGGTGAGGCAGGGACTCCTTCAAACATTTTGATCACGAAATATCAAAAGTACTAGTAACAGTATTTGAGATATGAGTAAAGGACACGAAGAATTGCAACATAACTTTTTGTATGGACAATACGCAAAAAATAAAGGAATATGAGTTTCTAATGTTCTGCGAGAAACGGTTTTAGGGGGCAAAAGACCCCATCCAAAATTTTAAAAGTTGACGCCCGAAAGGTAAAAAGACATTAGCCGAGGTAAATGAAATTCTGCACAGATATTACAGACGTAAAATGAGGATATGAGTTTCGTATTTTGCTGAAGAAAAAGGTTGGGAGAGGCACTGACCCCTCCAAACCTTTGATCACGAAATATCAAAAGCGCTAGTAACAGTATGTCAGATGTGTGTAAAGAACATGAAGAATTGCAACGAAACATTGTGTATGCAAAATAACCAAAAAATAAATGAATACTGCCCCATCAGGATGCCGCGGTCGGCAAGAGGGATTGCCGCCGTCGACGGTGGCAGGCCGCCGGTAGGCAGCCGGCACCCGTCCGCGGCGGCACGACGATCTACTTGTTCAAAATTGCCGACCTTTTGCCGAGGCGGCAAGCGGTCGAAAATCGTAAAAAATAATGCCCTTTGCCGACTCTTTGCCGACTGTTGCCGACCGCCAGAGTCGGCAAAACAGTCGGAAAGACCTCTTTCCGACCCTCTGCCGACTCTTTATGCCGGCCTCGTTTCGACGGCGGCGCCGGCGCATTTACTGCACCTTTACGGCTGTTTACCGACTGCTCGGCAAGGCAACTTTCCGACGGCGGCGCCGGCGCATTTAATGCTCATTTCCGGCTGTTTGCCGACTGCTCGGCAAGTCAACTTCTCGACGGCGGCGCCGGCGCATTTAATGCTAATTACCGGCTGTTTGCCGACTGCTCGGCAAGGCAACTTTCCGACGGCGGCGCCGACGCATTTAATGCTCATTTCCGGCTGTTTGCCAACTGCTCGGCTAGTCAACTGTTCGACGGCGGCGCCGGCGCATTTTATGCGCCTTTCCGGCTGTTTGCTGACTGCTGGAAAGGACCTCTTTTCGACGTCGGCTTCCCGATTCTCCCACTGGCGGCATCCGACTTCTTGCCGCCGTCGAAAAGTGGCTCTTTGCCGACTGGAAATCAACGCTTCAGGAAGGCAAAATTTTCATCAGCTTTTACATTAGTCTTGCCTAAGTCTTCCTCCATGCTATGATTTCTCGACAAGGAGCACCCTTGGAAGTTCTTGAAGTATAATACTTGCATTTTTTTGTGTGTGTGTGTCCCAGTATAAAATTTGTTCCTTTTTGCTTTTTTGCAGCACTTTCAGCCAAAAAACAAGAAATTGAATGGGACATGAAAGTATTATATACTTTCAGAACTAGCAATTGTGCCCTTCATGAGAAATCATAGCACGGAGGCAAACTTAGGCAAAGCTACTCTAAAAAGTGGTGAAAATTTTGCCTTCCTGAAGGATTGATATCCAGTCGGCAAAAAGCTACTTTTCGACTGCGGCAAGAGGTCGGATGCCGCCTGTGGGAGAATTGAGAAGCTGACATCGAAAAGAGGTCCTTTCGAGCAGTCAGCAAACAACCGGAAAGGCGCATAAAATGCGCCAGCGCCGCCGGTGGAAAGTTGCCTTTCCGACCAGTCGACAGACAGCAGAAAAGATGCGTAGCACTGCAATGAAAATTATGGCGGATTCCCACCAGTAATAAAAATGAAATGAAATCTTTAATTTTACGTCCCACGGTTATGCCGGTTAGGCTAAAGGAGACGCTGATGATGAATAATGAATGAAATGGTGGAATGAAGAAAGTGGGAGGAAACGGGAGAACCCCGAGAAAACCCACCCATACTGTGTTTGTCCACCACAAGGTTCACTTGGCGGGAGTAGGGTTTGAACCCGAGACCCCTAACACCAAAGGTCAACGCTCTACCACTGAGCCACCGCGCTCCCCCCACCAGTAATATTGCACTCGGTACATACGCAGTACATTTCTACAATTCTCAGTACGATTTAAGTGCTATATAGAGGAAAAGTATCTGGGAATGACTTACAAATGCTTAAAAGCGAACTAAAAATAACAACTGAGCAGCTAATAATGAACGTTAAGAATAATTCAATTAACATGTCTGTGCGCCTAATGTGAAAAACTTATAACAGTCAGTACATTTTCCCCCTGAAAGCACATCTTTCACTATCACGACCACTAGGAACAACACTGTTCTATGCAATCAAAATTTGCTAGTTGCAAACGCTTTCTTCGAAAAAAAAAAAAAAAAAGCCGCAGCAATCCGTCGGAAATACGGTCTTTTGAGGTTGTTTTCCCATCAACTATTGGAAAAGGATTTTAAACGTCAATGATTTTCTAAATTTTTTTAAAGTACAGGGGTCACACTCCCAATGGAAAATGAGATTTAAATAAAAATTAATGAAGTAAAAATTATAAATAAAAATACTGTAATAAAAGGTATGTGGTGGCGGAGAGATTCAAACCGAGCCTACACGCAAAAAAAAAAAAAAAAAAGTACAGTAAACAAGAAAAAGTTGGACAGTAACCATGTTAGTTTGTCAATATATGGAAAACAGAGACGTGTATCCAAGCAGCCAAGCCAAAATGTCTCTGCATTTGTTGTAACTTTGGTATTTAATAATAATAATAATAATAAAAAAAAAGTGGCCGGAGCGATCACTTGTCTGCTTACACCCATGACTATATTCGTAGAAACCAAACACTGAAATGCACTAAACACAAGTTCTAACGACTAAGCTGTCAGTTCTAACTCTATGCCTTAAATATTTATTTAAATACACTTTAAAAGTGGAAATCATATTAAGATAAAATAACAATTAAGTAGGTAACTAATTGTTCATTTAATGCGTTCCTATATGATTTATACATTAATTGTATACAATGAAACAGAAAAATGTGAGAAAATAATTTATATCGTAAATGAAACAGCCACATGTACAGTATACTCATAGTGCATACCCATTATATAGAGAAAAAAGGTTAATGAAGTCATTTACATAAAAAATGAAGTGTTTTAACATAATACTTTGCAAAGATCCTTTGTTTTAAATGAATTCTTTAAGAGAATAAATGAAGGGAAGATCACAATTTTTTCTGGTCTATATTAGCACTAAAAACACACCAAATTGTATTAACAAAATACAATGCACATCGTATTAACTTATATACATTAGCCTATGTAATGAACCTTATCATCATTTAGAAGTTATATGTAATATACCTTCGGATGTACTACTACTTTTTTTTTAAACAGAAATTTGTAGCATTCCATAACATTGAGTTTTAACACAGATAGCCTTCATACAGTATGTAAAATCAGAAAAGCAAATATATATGAAGTGATTACAATGTTCAAAAAAGCACTATATTATTCTAAAGAATTCCTGCTATCCATATTTTGTCTTGAATAACTCAGCCATTTTTCTTTTTTAGCCCATTGATATATACGAGGAAATCTTCCTCTGTTTCTTTGAGATTTTAAGGGTTTTACTTTTTATTATTTTTCTTCAGGTCTATTTAAATGTCTCTTACTTTGTGGAAATAAAATTCTGTGTTGTATGTTTTTAATATTCATAAATGACATCTAATTTAAATAATAATATACTTATATATACTAAAAGATCATTTTGACAAAGCAAGGGACATTTAAATAGATATTCAGAAGAAATCAGTAAAATCAGAACATCAAAAATTTTATTCATTTCAAAGAAAAGGAAGAATACTTCCCCTACAAATCAATGGGATAGAAAAGAAAGGAGGCGATGGTACTGAACCTCACCGTTAAGGAGCTTGTACTCTGAGAAATATAATTACACTTTCTCTCTTAACTGATTCCACGCAAAAAAAAAAAAAAAAAAGTTAAGAACAATATCAAACAACAGTTGTCTTTATAATTGAAGAAAACTTCAAACCTATGAAATAGTAATGTAGAATTTAAATAGCTCAGAATCAGGATTGTGAGAATATAGAGAGATACAGAAAATTTTACAACACTGCATAGAAAAGATGAAGTAATAATAAAAAAAGAATTTAACGACAAAAACTGGGATAGGGAGACTAAGGTAATATTGGCAAAACAAAAATCAATTTCAAAGCCGTAATTCTCAATATTCGCTTCAAAGGTAAGTGATGACCATAATTCCCGTGTGATTTGAAATAAACCGCATTAAAATGGGAAATGTTTTACAAATGTTATGATTGAATGAAATTCACCCGTTCTAAAAGGAAAAAAAAAACTGTAGTCCCACATATATCCTACCACTCTTCACAAATATCTTTAAGGATGTTAGTACATATGATTTTTGTCAATACTCTCCGTTAGTGGCGTAGGGAAGGGGGGCCCAGAGAGGCCGGGCCCCCAAAGAGGTCCGACAATGTAGTTTGATGTTTGTAATTTTTTTATATATTTTTATGTTTATATATTTTTTGTTTGGAATTGTTCCATATGTACCTATAACAGCACTTGCCCCACCAAACACACATCCTGGCTACGCTACTGCTCTCTGTGGGTCTTCTTCCATTGCAACACTTCTGTATTTCTTGAGCAATATTTCCCCTTGCTTCCAGAAATAAATGAACTATCTAAAATAGAACAAATATAATGCTTTGTAAAATATACTCTTCAATGTGTACGGCGTTGGCACATCACGTATATTTATTACAATCGAAAATATACTTCATCACACCAAAACCAAACCAAACTACACAGTGTAATAGACCTTGTTGCAATGAACCGGCTTCAACGCTATATGTTAGATGCTATATGTTACAAGAAAACCTTTAAGAGTAATGAAAACTATAGTCACTGATGAAGAATTCAATTACGTCGAAACAGTTAACTTTTACTTAATCTTTATTACAACAGTACGGTCGCCACCCCAAACGAGATTCAGAAAAGAAAAGAAATCCTGCCGTATATCCAATGATAGGAATTGGAGTTTCTTGAGAAATCTTTGAAACATTACCTTGAAGCTGCAAGTTAAACAATAAATCCCTAAGTCCCTCACCAGACAAAAAGATGTATTAAAATAGAATATTATATTTAGTGAAGATAGCATTATATTACTTTGAAATAGAACTTCGATACGCGTCAGGGTTTTGCGACACTATTGTATTGGCAATTGAGAATTTTGTATTCGGCTGAATACAAAATATTACATCTTAAAATAAAACCTTGTTAATGGAACAAATAAAATTCACATATACTTAAATAGACTACAGGTAAAATCGATCAGGTGGGCAAAAATGATAAAAGTTTCAAAACAAATACATTTTATGTTCTCCTAGGAGCCAATTTGAGTAACATATCTAAAACACAAACCATCTGTAATAAGAATTCAATCGAATGAACATAACTTTGAGAAACGCTATAAAAAAAAAAATCACAAAACTATAACTTTACATTTGTTCGTTTGTCTGCCGAGCTCCTTTATGGCTGAGCGGTTAGTGTACGCGTCTTAGGCGTGGGTGACCCGGGTTTGCTTCCCGGAGAGAGCTCACGTGGTTCGGATTCCACCTTAATCAGTAGGTCCCGTCTTATATAGCCTCGCTGCTGAAAGGGACGTTAAACACAAAATCAACTCAACTTTCGGCCTTTTAAGTTAAAATTTTCAGAGTACAAGCACAAGACACTCTAAATTCCCTGTTTAGATTTTGGCGGCATACCAACGTAATATATCAAAATGGCGGCCATTTTGTCAAATGAACGAGTATCTACGCTACGAAGCGCAATTTTCAGTCTTTTAAGTTGAAATTTTGACGGTAGAAGCACAAGATATGCTAAATTTGCTGTGTAGATTTTCTTGGCGGTCCAATGTAAAAAAAAAAAAATAATCAAAATGGCGGCCCTTTTTTCAAAACGGCAGTGACTAGAAAATTGTTGCAAGTTGTGACAATGACAATATTGAAATATAAATCACATTTTAACACTTTTACCCCAAAGACATTGAAATATTTCGAAAAAAAAAAACGATTAAACCCGAAAAAACCCAATTAAAGTCGAAAAACACCCGAAAAAATGGGCCCAGGTGGGTTTGGCTTTTTCAAAAAAGCCCGGGTTTTTTCAAACCCTCGTTAATGATGAGCTTTTCTCCTCAAAAAAGTTTTAATAGTAGTCGCTAATGGTTTTCTACAGATGTTAATGTTAAATTGTTAAATTTTTTCAAACTTCCGATGTCCAAGTTTTTGTACCTACACATCGTGAAACAGTGTCAGGAGAAAGGGTTAACACTCGGAAAATGAAAAATTTGAGTTTTACGTCCCACGGTTATGCCGGTTAGGCTAAAGGAGACGGTGATGATGAGAGATGAATGAAAATGGTGGAATGAAGAAAGTGGGAGGAAACGGGAGAATCCCGAGAAAACGCACGCACACGGTGTTTGTCCACCACAAAGTTCACTTGACAGGAGCAGGGTTTGAACCAGGAATCCCATGCACCAGAGATGAACGCTCTACCACTGAGCCACCGCGGCCAGCAAAAAATCAAAATAAGACAGTCTGGTGCAGGTGTAGTTTTGGTGCACTACATTTTGGAAGATTTACAGGTAAAATTCAATACTTTCCATGAAAAAGACATGTTTATAAGGAACTTAATTACATACAATGTAATACAACTGTATCTTACGTTTACTAATGTTAAACCATTAGAAGTGCTTTACGACGAATAAATCAAATGAGTGCATATGAAAAATGTCTCTATTAGATGTTATTTTCCACGGGGGGCTTATTTCTGCACCGTGTACACCGGCATCATATTTCTGCACAGCGTGCAGAACCTGTATTTTGTTTACAAGTGGAGAGTTACTAGTATGAAACAACAACAAGTGTTGTTGAAACTTGTATTATTCTCAAAACGCACTTCCTTCCACTACCCTCACTTCTCCGCATACACACTATCGCAGACGTGCCTGCTCCCTTCGGACGTATTCCCGCGCGGGCCCACCAGCTTCGCCCTATCTGACTCGGTTCGATAGCATTCGTGCTATTTAGTGGCCACCCAGCACAGATTGTTTTGTGCTTTTTTGCGCTGTTTTTATGCTAGACATCTGGAAGCCTTATTTATGCGCAAATCGTAAAAGAATTATAATTTTTCAACAATTACTTCTAGAGGTCCCCTTGAATTTTAATTATGCCAAGTAAAATATATTCCGCCCATTTGAAACCGACTAGGGGACAATAAAAAAGAAACTGGTGAAAGAATTATAATTTTTCATTTTTTTTTTTAGTATTGCGCCACAAGCAAACCTGTACACAAGAGCGTTTAACCACTACCTCATTTCTCCTTTTTTTTTTTTTTAATTGGAAGTTTTCGCTCACATGTGAAACAAGTCCTGCAGTATATAATCTAGTGGATCTTATTAGGTTACTAAAGATACACTAAATACTAAAGGAACACAAACCTTGTCATGGCACAAGCATTATGAGAAATTGTCCACGTTTCTCTAAGATAATTTAGCACCAGGTGCTAGTTGGCCACTAAAGAGCACGAATTGTATATAACTGAGTCAGAGCAGGGCAACGCTGATGGGCCCGCGCGGTAGCGCGGGGGGGGGGGGTCCGAAGGGAACAAGTGCGTCAGCGACGGTGGGTATACGCGTAAGCGAGGGTAGTGAAAACATATGGGCTTTGGTAATCATACATTTTTCAATATCACTTTTTATGGTTTCATACTAGTAACGCTTCAGTTGTAAACATAAAATACAGCTTTCGTACACTGTGCAGAAATACATTGGCGTTGAGTTAGAAGACACTTATCTTAAAAACTAAGACATGTAAACTTTTGCAATTTCAAGAAGAAAATAATGTACTACAGTTTCTTAACTGTCCCTCGTTTTGTAAATAAAAATTAAGTGAAACCTTTAAGTTTTTTGTCCAACGGTTATGCCGGTTAGGCTAAAGAAGACGGTGATGATGAGTAATGAATGAAATGGTGGAATGGAGAAAGTGTAAATAAACGGGAGAACCCCGAGGAAACCCACGCAGACAGTGTTTGTCCATCACAAAGTTCACATGGAGATGGCTGGGATCGAACCCGGGACCCCAAGTACCAGAGGTGAACGTTCTACCACTGAGCCAGCGCGGACCCTACAATTGTAAGCGAGTTCTTGATATATCGGTAACTCTTTACTTTGGGCAAGGCAATGATATCCTGTCAGTACATAGTATTGCCGAACGAGCGTTAGCGAGTGAAGGCGGCTTAGAGCCCCGCAGGGCACTTTGTTTTCTGTCTTTCCTTCTTGGGAACTGTAACTATAATTGCGGGAACCAGTTCAGATGACTTGGTTATTGTCACTGCCTTGCCTAAAGTAATGACTTGCCGATATACCTTAGGGGGTTCGTGAAGGTAAGCAGCAAGGCAACAAATAGAATCGAAGGTAATACACAGGTTGGGCTAGGTAGTACCATTTAAATTACTTTCTTTGATACCCGCCTCCAAAAAATTTTATATGCCAGAAACGCCAGTGCGCGGGAACATACTATAACCGAATCTTTTTCATGCGCAGCAACAATTAACATATGTAACACAACATATAAAATTCATGACAATTTTAAATGTATATGCATAATATTAAATTAACTCACCCCATGTATATGCATAATAAGTACAATAATATATGCAAATGTATATGAATAATATTAAATTAACTCACCACTCTCTCACTTCATGTTTTCGTGGTATTTGCTTAACCAGCAACTGCGTACAGTTCCAATGAATGAATATTTTTATGATAAACATTATTTTCCTCATTTGTAAACTTATCTCAACGAATTTTTTTTGAAGGACTTTACCCACACTGCATCACAATGTGACAAATGAAGAACGCGAACCGAACATACAGGCAGCGCAACCAGACTACGATTTCTGCAATCAGGCTCTTCAGCGGCAAAGGCGGCTCGGCGCCTGTCCAAGCAACTTTTCAAGGTCGGTCCATCCGCTGTTTGCCGACCTTCTTTCGGCTCCTTTACTTGTCGGCACGCCGCCAACGTTTCGGCGTCTTTCCGACAATATTTGCCGCGGTCGCCGTCCGCTGTTTGCCGTCTCCTTGCAAAATGTTTGTCAAGGATCCTCTCGTACTTGTAATTTATTTTAAGTATTTACTTCTCATATACCCTTTACGTGCAGTCCCTTTACTACATTTCTTTTCATGCATTTACCTTTCTCGTGGTCGGCACGCCGTCAACGTTTCGACGTCTTTACAACCATTCTTTGACGCTGTCGTTCCGTCCGCTGTATGCCGACTTTCTGCCGACTCCGTTTTCACAAGACATATTTTATGGAATTAGTGCCCACCCACAAGAAAAACCTTCGGACAGTTTCAATTTTTACTTCATCATTAAAGAAGATACAGGCTCTATTCATTTTCCAAAATTCGACTCTTTGCCGCCGGTACGCGTTATTGCAACTTTCGCCGACGTCGTGCCGACGTCGCTTTTCAAGAAATTGCCGGCAGTCTCTTTTTGCAGTCGTCGTCCGACTGTCTGCCGACTGTTTCGAGAAAGCTTTATACGAGGGAAATATAAGCCCTAATTCGTATTTTAAAGCAACAAATTACCTTCTAACTCTCTTTGTTTTCTATTGGTGAACGAATCTCTTTTTGCTCGTCGCGGTCGAAAATCGAGCGGAAAGACGCCGGTGTCTGGCGCCGGCAATCCGACCGCGGCATCTGGTCGGCATGCACAAATTGTCCGACTATAGGCGGCAGGATCCTGATGGGGTGGTTTCTTATTTTCTGCGGAAAACTGTTTTAGGGGTCAAAATCTCTCACCCAAAATTTTGAAGTTGACACCCGAAAGAAAAGAAGAAATGAGCCGAAGTAAATGAAATTTGCACAGATATTGCAGACAGAAAATGAGGTTACGGGTTTCGTACTTTTCTAGAGAAAACAGTCGGGTGGAGCGCCGACCCGTCCAAACGTTTGATAACGAAAAATCAAAAGTGCTACTAACAGTATGTCAAATGTGTGTATAGGACATGAAGAATTGCACCGAAACTTTTGTATGGACAATGCACTGAAAACAAAGGAATACGGGTTTTTTATTTTTGCGGAAAAACAGTTTTATGGAGCAAAAGACCCCATCCCAAAATTTTGAAATTTGACGCCAAAAATTAAGAAAAAGTAAACGAAAGTGAATGAAATTTTGCACAAATATTGTAGA